>NW_027094016.1:0-686086 GCF_019434415.1 Metarhizium acridum | reverse complement strand
ATGTAACCGCCATGACAAATTTGGCTCGAGGGCGAGCGCGCGGAAATTGTCCTAGTGCAGAGAAGCTTTGGTGATTCTTCGAGCGAGTGGCGCCCAGTGGGCTTTTGCATATTGGAAGAAAGACAGTAGCTCCCTGTCAGAAGGAGTGTTTGAAAACTTTTCTAGGTAGGACCATCATCGCAGATCTGGGCCTCGATAGAAAGCGGTGAGTCCAGGATGGTAAGGGGCCTTCAATCAGTGTCTTCTTTATTGGTTTATCCATTGTAACGCGCGAGCATTCGCCCACATTATAATGCTGCAACTTGAGACCGTAGTCAGCAGACGTGAGATGGTTCACGCAAAGCGCACCAAGTTCTGATTGTGCAGTGTGTAACTTGTACGATGCCCAAGTGAACCGGCCGCTAGGAAGCCGTGTTTCTAAGAATTGCCGTACGGAGTTATGTGCGAGGAGGATTTGGCCGTTGTTTGAAGTAATGAGGTTACAACAGCACTTTACAATCTCTTGGCGTGGCGGGATACTGTTTCTGTCGAGGCACCCTGTGCTGGGATTGATCGCAAGTGCCTCTCTTAACTGATCGACTTGAAACGGCGTGATTGTTGCTGCCACCCAGCATAAGATGGTCCGGGCAAAGCGACTTTGCCTCCTATCTATTCGTTGTAGGCAGCGGGCGTAAGTCTCATCTAGACTGCTGGGGAGATTTTCCAGGGCCGTTTGAATATCGTCATCCGTAGAACACTCGTCCCAGAGAGCGTCTATTTGCATGCTCACCCATAATACCCTTCTTGAATATTAGTATGTGGATCAACACGACGGTTGTCATGGGTGCAATCACTGACATGAGATGAGCTCTTTCATTCAGTTTCCTCTTGATGTCCTGGAGGACATACTCATTTTCTGTGAGTTGTCGTTCCCGCAATTTCGCCTCAATTTTCCACTCAACAAACTCGCGAATGTCTTCTTCATTGTCCTTGTTTGATATGCACAAGGTTGTAGAGTCTCCTATAAAGTTTGTGACGTGGAGGTCTTCGCTTCCGGAGATGAAAACTCTTTGCGAATCGCGCTGTTGCATCATGTTTCGAAAGGTATTAAGTACCAGTCGCCTCTCGACTGACTCACACTCGTCGAGACCGTCCACAATGTATGTTGCGCTTGGAGTGACCTGTAGCAAGAATTCGCCCAGTGGTATGAATATTATCTCTATAATCTCAGCAAGGCTGGGGCGGCATCTCTTTGGGCCGTTAAATCTTTTCACAGCACCCACTAACTGCTGAGGACATACATGTCCCATCCTCTCAAGGAAACCGAGCATCTGTTTAATGTAGCTTTCAAATAGATGAATAGCTTTTAGCCGGAACTTGCTTGAGGGATTGTAGAAAAAATGGGCCACAAAATCACCACTCTTTTAAGATGCTTCTATCAAATGCTCAACCACGGTGGTCCTAGGTCACATTAATACTATGATTAACTAGGGGCAAACGGATCATCAAGAACGAACATACGTCACGAAAGTCTTCCCGGAGCCAACTAGAGCGCGATAGTCAGTGTGTCGCCTTTTGGCTTGCGGATTTATGGATGCATACTTTTACCGGACAGCCATAGACATGAAGTCTTCTTTCTCCACGCCAGGAATTCCTCATTACCTAGTAACCACATTGCAGTCCCTGGGCACTTGTCACGCAAGTAATTGCGGTAGGTGTAGTTGCGTTCGTAATTAGAGATATGCTCAAAATTATTACAAGGTAAAGTCCCTGAGAGCTATGCGTTAGCCGAACAGCAACTCCTTAAAGCATTAGTGTCTGGAGCTACCTTCTTGGGTCAACTGCTATTCTGGCCTTTTTGAGAGATTCAAAAATTGTAACGGATTGTCAAGTCCGAAGTCCGCTTCTTTAGCCGCGGCGAGTTAAGTTACGGGTAGAATTAAAAGGATCTCCTTCGCTATCATTGCTGCCGTTGCTGCCGCTTAAGCCTGCCACTTCTTGTTCTTGTGCGAGTCTGCGTAGTCGCAGATGCCTCGAATGACAAGGCCTGGAAATATGCTCATAAATCCAGCCGCTTCCATTTCAAAGCAAAGAACACCTCCAAGATCCGAGCTGAGCATATCTCTAGTGGACCCATCTCATGTAACTTGGTTACCAGAGGCTATAGTACCGTAATGGACTACAATATCTTCACTGCTTCGCGGCGTCCCATGTATCAACAGATCTTGATCGCAGTGGTCGCAGCTAGCCCCTCCAACATGCTCGTAGGTTGACTCGAACAGGATATCGGGTCCGGCGCTATCACGCAAACGACTGAGGGTGGAAAAGTTTCTTGAAATGTTGCCTTGGTGCTCCACGATATTTGCTCGTAGCTTATTAACAGCATTCAAAAGAATAGCAACAGGCAGCGTGCGTGATTTCCTTTTGGTCATCGATTGATGTTCTCTTGGCTCTTTCCTGCTCTCCAATTTCCAACGTTGTCTCCCGTCCTACCCATATTGCCGTGCCATGGTCCTAGATTAACAGGGCTTTTGCTTTTTTGATCTGTGACTCTACCAACCTTGTTCATCTTCACCAGACGTCCGAGTCCCGGCTGTTCTCGGCGGCATTTCAGTGCTGCCTGTCAAGCAGTGACCAAGGCCATCTATCTCAGCATCGAAACTATAGCCAACAGCCAACTACACACGGCGTGGATCAGTCGGACGGATCGACGATTCTGATCCATTTCTCGAAGAACCGCTTCTGAAATCGTGCACCGTCTACTCCCTTCTACTCCAGGTTCACGAAGGCTCTAGGATGAGAAGACTTCGCCCTGAAACTATACTGTGGGATGGCTTTGCGCTCTCCCGACCGAGCTTAACGCAGCGACGAAAATGTTGGATGAGCGACATTTAGACATTGTCCAAAAGCCCGATGACCCAAGTTTGTACACGCTCGGTCGAATTCACAACCACAATGTTGTCATCGTATGTCTGCCTGCTGGTCAGACGGGTGCGAGTTCAGCCGCGGTAGTTACGGGCCAGATGAGGTACCAGTTTCCGTCAATACAGCACACGTTTTTGGTCGGCGTTGCAGGCGGTGTTCCGGGAGATAACGCGGCTGTCAGGCTTGGGGATGTGGTCATCAGCCAGTCGCATATGGGACATGGCGGTGTAGTTCAGTATGATTTCGGGAAGAGCACGCTGAGCGGGTTTAAACGCACTGGGTTCGTTAATGCCCCGCCAACTCCTCCTACACAACCATTGGTGAAGGAGAAACAAGGCTCAGCTGAAGCTGATGGTTTCTTGCGGGGAATCTTGTGCGACCTGCAGGCCTCGCCAGCGTCTCCAGCTGTCTGATGGACAGTTATTTCTACACATAATCGGTGATACAGGTATCTCTCCCGTAGTCACTGGAAAGGCCACTCTCTTATTGCGAAGAAGAGTCTGGCGGGGCTGTGTGCAGTTGGAGGCTGTAGTTGCAAAACCGAGGCCGAAGATCAACAGGCGCGTGAGCCTCAAGATCCTGGCTCTACTGAGGAATCGTGGCCATGGCTCACATTGTTACTGACCTACTGGTCCCTTAAACCCTTCTTCGAGGGCAATTATCCTAATAGTGGCCACAATCACCGCAGAATAGAGAGCGTCCAGACAAAATCTTGCCTTCTTACCTTTGAGCCTCGTCTGCTCCGATGCGAAGCAATCTTCATACCAATGGCCTGGCAAATCGCATGCAAAGCACACATACCCGGCATCGACCCACGCGCCTCATCGTAGTAATTGCCTTATGGTACAAGGCCTGAGAGTTGATCCTCGCCTTTGGCCATCGGGGCGGTTTGGCCTTGCCAGTCTCTATCCGCCCATTAGCAATGCATGTATGCGGCTCCTATTTTAAAGTCAAACTCACTCCCGCATCTCCCCCTTGGGCATCTAAAAGAATAGCTGCCTCGTATAGGCGGCCGCCTCCCCAGCGGCATAGCCTTGCCACCGGTTGTCCTCTGTTTGAATCGCAGTGATCTGAAATACCCCGAATGACTGGGAAAGAGAACTGGAAAAGCGCGCCAGCTACTGAAGCTCCAAGTTCCTCGGCCAAGACATCTCGCAGTACAGCATTCTTGATGACCTTTTCTCCGGACGCTATTATGCCGTAGTGCACCACAACAAGGCTTTCTTCACGTTCATCAGCATGTCTCGGGATTCGCTTCTCTGGATTGCATCCGCAATCATCGCAGGATTTCCCTGGCTGCCGATGAGTATAGTCTGGATGGTGAAGATAGTCATTCTCAATGCGCGGAAACTTGAATCGTTGAGAATTTCGGCAGCTCCTCCGGGGCCTCTGCGCGCCCTTCCACACAGGATCGTTTGCCCATGTTTCTCGTTGCCATGCTAGCTCTCTTACAGAGTTTTGAAGCACCTGTGACGGTGGTGAAATGGGTGAAATGGTACCAGTCCGTGAGAAGCGGTCTTGCTCTGCTCTTCCGCGATCATACTGCACGACACCATGATATTAATATATGGGCTTGCTCGCCACCACATCACCTAGACGAAGCTTCCCGCTGTCTGTCTCTGAGGGCACACCGCCTCCAATGCCAGCCAACAAACCATACTGAAAGTTAGGAAACGTTATCATCATCTGTGTAACAACCATGGCTGCTGAACAGTTTCCAGGATGAGGGAGGCCTACAATGACAATATTATGGCCGTTAATGATTCCGAGATTGCTGGACAAATCCAGCCTATTCTGTTAGCCGCATAATTTCAGCGCCTCGGCGACATTTCCGATACAAGTTTCAACGTTGTCAGAGATATCTGAAAGTATCCCAGAGCAAACGGATTTCCAAAGACGATTCTCAACGATGGGATGCAAGGAGAGGTAGTGCCTGAGCGGGAGCCTTTCGTGGCTGTATGCATAGCGATACCCAACTCATCTGGCATCGGTACATGGCACGACATGCTGAGGTGCCGGATTATTCAATATTTGAAGTTGCGCAGAATTGGGTCACCGTGCTTGGCACCTGGCACCTGCACTATTAACACAGACACTAGTTACGTTGAAAGATAGCCTAATGTTACTTGGAAGCCGGTCTCGCTCCGCAAACTACAGTCTTGCAAGGGGCCATCCCCTGAGGAACCGAGACCGTGGCCATGTAAGTAGAATTTCCGCCGTCAAGGTGCAAACCGCACCAGCATTAAAATATACCACCGTGTATCCCAAGTGACATATGCGACTCGATTGGCAACACGCGAAACTTGATAATCGAGCGTTACGAGATTATCCTCATGTAGGCATTATGAGTTTAGCCGAACAGCTCAGACTAGACACCTTGTGTCGCCACAAAGATCAGAGTGAGGAAGGCAAGTATAAATCTTCCTGGACGACATGAAACATGTGAAACTGGCACTTCCGTTTTTTGAAAAAATTAAAGTGCTACGGACAGCCTACCTCTCGTGGAGCGTCATACTTTCTGCTCCCAGAAATAGCGCCTCTGCAAGTTTTATCCTCTAATCAAACGCCTCTTCGCGTGGAGGCACAGATCGGACATTAGGCGCGATCCTTTGTTTCACGTATCTGCCCTTGCAGTCCACTACATGATTCCGAGGGTTTATCCCGAATCAGCCCTATGGTCCCTTGCGATCCTGATTACACCTGTTTATTGAAACCTTTAAAGCCATAATCGCCTCCTCCCCTTGGCGCCGTGGTTGGCTCATAGCGCCAGACCATGCTGTAGTGTTCTCCTTTGACTTGGCCACACAAAGTCCTCGCCAAGGAACTCGAAATGGAGCCTCGAGCCGATAACATATGCCCAGGGCGGGGCGGACGGTTTTCTTGTTTCGGCATGAAACCGCCATCCCGACTGGGTTACTCGGCCCCGCTTTGCCACCTCGATATTCCCAAAAACGGATATTCCTCACTCATTTACGCATTTCTATTCGCCTTCTTGGCCAAAGTAAAGCGCCCCCAAACCTTGGTCCATCCATCTAGTCCTTAAAACATGCCGGCCACCACGTCCCGCGACACTGCAGAATCTATCATAGATCTGCGCGTTTTAGAAGCACTACATGTAACAATTCGCGATCCAGCCATAGGCCACTCATTAGATTCATCACAATTTGCACGTTTTAAACATTCTGAGCTGAGCAACTGCATATTCATATTTAAAAAAAAGGCTAAAAGCGCTATGAAAACCTAACATTCTAGCCAGCTAGGACCCCACGGGCGGCCTTGATCTGCAAAAGACGAGGGCACACCGCGACGCCCTGAACAACGCCCGAGTCTCGGCAGACAGGCCGGGTCCATGAAGTTCAAGAGCAGTAAGCACGCTCAAGCCCTTGGCACAAGCGGCCTGTCGGCACCCCCGGGGTTCACGCTCTGCCCGGGCTGGCAGTAGCTGATGGGAGGAGCCAGCTTGTCCGCGGCCTCGAGCTCCTCTCTTGTCGGGCATTTGCCCTCAATGTTCAGGTCCTTTGTGATTTCCTTGCAAGCGGGGGTCAGGGCGTTGCGGAAGTCCTCGTGGTCGAGCATGTAGAGGCTCTCGCGGAGCGGCTGGCCGATCCAGCTGCTGAGCAGCATGCCAATCTGGTCGTCCTTCTCCTTGCACCAGAACGAGCGCAGGGGGTCGTAGCGGAAGCCGCTCTTGATGATCTTGCCCGGGCCCCCGTCGTTGTAGCCCGAGCAGAGGACCGCGTCGGCGCAGAAGCTCTGCGCCCTCTTGTGGTCCACGTAGCCGTCCCGGTTGGTCACCAGCTCGTCGGTGCACCCGTTGAGCCTCCCGAGCAGAGAGATGGTCAGGTGCGGCTTGCAGTTTTGGCAGAGGTCCTTGTACGTGCGGACGTCGTTGCTGGCAAAGCACTTGGCCTCGGCCTCTCGCTTGGCCGCGAGCTCGGGGAACCGGGCCTGCTCGAGGCCGACGGCAATGGTCTTGATCATGCCCAGGAAGCCGGGCAGGTTGCCGAGGGTGCCGACTTTGGGGAGGAACGAGAGCGCCACGCCGCCGAGGTCCTTCACCCACTTCTTGCCGTTCTCGGCGCTGACGCTGTAGTCGGACGTCGCGAGGAGGGAGAGGATGGTGGCTCCCTGCCCGATCTTGCCCGGCAGGTTGCCGGCTCCCTGCCATCCGAGCTTCTCGGCCATGTCCTGGATGGTGCCGGGGATGCTCTTCTTGTTGTCCTCCTCTAGCTGCTTCAGGTTCTTCTGAAATTCCTCTGCTAGCTCCTTGGACAGGCCCTCGGTGGACGGGTCATTCTGAGGCGCGGCCGCGGCCAGACCGAGGAGGGCAGTGACGAGGGCCAAAGAAAGCTTCATTTTGTTCAAAGAGAGTCTTGAAGTAAGCTTTGATTGTTAAAGAGTGTGTTGAAGTCGTCGAGATGTGTTTAGAGAGTGTAGAATGTTGATGAGATGAATTGGAAGATTTTCTGTAGTTACTTTGGCTTCGTCGTGGCTGTTTTATACACGTTGGATCATCTCGTAAAGCTTGGGTGTAAATGAAGGCATGAATGGCCTTGAATCGTAAAGTCTCTCGTGACTAGCCCAGAACGGAAGTTATTCAAGAAAGTTCAAAGGTACTGCCGTGACGCTGTAGTTTCCAAAAGCCGTGCGGCTAGGATGTGTGACATGGGCATGGTGGAGGCTCAACGAGCTGAATGTCTCAGCTGCCGGCTCAACAGGGCAGACGGACGCATGATGGTATGATGCTATACGGCGACTTGGTGCTAGCTTGCATGAATAGAGAGAGCCCGGACGGGGCATTGTCAGACTCGAGCCAAGATGCTGTTGCAAGGCCGAATCCAACATGTTGACGGATGGACGGGCGTGGCATGATGGCTCGGCACATGGGATAAGCGTCCGGCATTGTAATCGACAGAGGCTGGGTCGGCTCCCGTCACTGCTTGGCTTCTAGAATCACGCCAACGATTCCATCGGGGTGCTTCGTGCCAAGAATAAGGTTCAACAGGCTTCTGAATCAGACCATCGGCTATCCACGTATTGTAGGCTACGGCTATTCGTACCATCAACTCATTCCGCAACTTGGTTGCTTTACGTCACCTGTACCGAAAAGACGTCTTCACTAGAGGCCAAGTGAATATTATGTCTGCAACAAAGTGTCAAACACTGTGTATACGAAAGTGGTATATGAGAGAAGTAGTAATCTGCACCAGATGCTCTTCTTGCTCTGTCAGAATCGCAAGCAGTGTCAAGAGTCGAGGATAAAATTTTAACCCTGACAAAACCCTGAGGTTGTAGCATTTCCAAACTGCCTCTTTGCAAGATTTTTTCACAAATGTGCCTGCGCGGCTATGTGGGTTCGGCCATGTCCGGCTCTCGGGTATTGCTTACCACGGCGCCCGAGAGTTTGACTCCGGCCCAACAGGGCATCTGGGTGAATACCCTGCAAGTCGGCGGCCGATTGAGCTGTTTCGTCGGGACTATCCAGGAATTAGTAGAACCAGTCTGGCGGGTCTGAGGGTCCGAGAGTCCCCATGCGCTTGGGACTCGAGGCATTGTTGAATGACTTGGTCCAGTCGCCGGCATATGAACTAGAGTTTAGACGCAACGCACTTGTGTATGCTTCGCCCGGCGTGTGAAACAGACGACGTGACCATGGATGACCTTGCATGAAGTCTAGGGTTCGGCTCGCTCAACATGCATCGTACAGCCCCAATGGCCAGGACAGCGCCCAGGTTTCAAACGTGGCTTCAGCCGCCGATTGGCCCAAATTCCATGACAGCATCAGGCAGTGGAGGTGGAATTTCCTCGAGGTGGCAAGCTGTGAATTTCTCCGAAATAAGGAGGAACTAGTCGGCCAAGGCCGTCTTGTGTGGCACATGCTTCATTGGATTGCATCACTTGGCCGTTGTCTATTTTTAAAGCGAGTCGCCTCCAACGGTTCTTGTCGACACGGCCACATAGAACGAAATCACCAGTCATCATGGACGCGATGGCAATCATCGATTCATCGTGGCAAGCGTGTGGGTCCGGGGCTCAGTTCGCTTAATTCCCGAGGCCCCCTTTCCAGCATCATGTGCCAGTCGCTCCATGATGCTGGAATGAAATGTTCCAATCCCGCGCCAGTCGCAGGCCGTACCGTCATCTGGGGCTTAGTTAAGAATCGCGTGAGGACCTCTGCAGTACTATCCGATGCCAAGATATGAGTCTAAGAGTTTGGTTGAATCAGCGCACTGAAAGGCTAAGCATTGGTAAGCAGCTCTGTAAGTTCGGCGACTGATACATGGGCACCCGGGTGCCCAAATAGACTAGCGCACCCAGGTGCCCAAATTATGTCAGCACTCCTCTAGCGCTGGGACAGAACCTGTGCCCCAGCATGTTCCTGCAGCCACTGCACATTGCAGCGCCAATCAGATTGATGAAACATGGATCAGGCAGCATTCCCTGACGACGTTCTTCCACCCGAAGGCACATATGAATCACGCGAGTCCTTACTTGATGCTATCAATTCTTGGGCGAAACCTCGAGGGTACGCATTTACAACAGGGAAATCCCTCAAGACACCAAATGGCAGAGTCAGAGTAATATTCGCTTGTGATAGGAATAAACCTCCTCCAAGCCCTTCTACTGATCGAGTGCGACGCACTTCGAGCCGAAGAACTGGCTGCAAGTTTTCAGTTCTAGCCAAGCAATCGCTAGATGGTAGTACATGGGTCTTGAGCCATCGACCAGACATCGAATGTGCTAAACATAATCACGCGCCCAGCGATGATCCTTCTGCACACCCTGCCCACCGCAAGCTTGTGGGAAAAGATGCGGCGATCGTCTCCAAACTCGTGAAGTCTGGAACTGCCCCTCGAGAAATAAGGACCTACCTCCATAACCACTCAGAAACACTTGCAACTCAGCGGGATATATACAACCGGATTGCGGCAACCAGGAGAGATCTTCGCGAAGGCCAGAGCAGCATTCAAGCCCTAGTCGACCAATTAGATAACGAGGGCTTTTGGTGTCGCGTCCGCTTGGATGTAGACAATCGACTGACGGCTATCTTCTTTGCCCATCCTGACTCTGTGGCGTATTTACAATGCAACCCGGACGTATTATTGCTGGATTGTACCTACAAGACGAATAAACACGGTATGCCGCTACTCGACATGGTCGGAGTAGATTCTAGCCAGCGGTCGTTCTGTATCGCATTTGCATTTCTATCCGGTGAATCGGAAGAGGATTACTCTTGGGCGTTACAACATCTCAGGTCACTTTACCAGCGTGAACTTCCGTCAGTTGTCTTGACTGATCGATGCCTAGCTGCAATGAACGCTGCTGCACATTGGTTTCCAACGACCAAAGCGCTCCTCTGCCTCTGGCATGTCAACAAAGCGGTCCTCCAGCGCTGCCGGCCCTTTTTTGTGCAGAAAGAAAACGAAACCTCAGAGCGGGCAGAAAATGACACATGGGAAGAATTCTACACCTCCTGGCACTCGATTGTTGCTTCACCAAGTGAAAAGATATTTGACGAGCGCCTGGCCAAGTTTGAACTGAAGTATGGCGAAAAATATCCAGAGTGTGTAGGGTATATCAAGATGTATTGGCTCGAGCCGTACAAAGAGATGATCATTAAAGCATGGGTGGATATGCACTTGCATTTCGGCAATGTGGCCACCTCGAGGCAGGTGGCTTATACTATATGCAATTGACAAGACGCTAATGGAACGTTCCCAGGGCCGAGGGTATCCATTCACTGATGAAAGCACACATTAAGAAATCGAATTTGGACCTTTTCGACGTTTGGCAAGCCATGAAGCATGCCATCGCAAACCAACTCAAGGAACTTAAACATATTCGAGCTTCGCAACAGTTACGCACACCTCTAGATGTATCCGGGCTCATGTTCGAAGCAGTACGAGGTAGGGTTTCGCATGATGCTTTGCGCAAAGTCCAGGGGCAACGGCAGTTATGTCTACAAGAGCCACGTCAGATTCTATGTAGTCAGACTTTCACTTCGTCACATGGGTTGCCGTGCTCCCACACCCTCGAGAAGCTGGAAGAAGAAGCTCAGGGTCTTCTGTTAGAGCATTTTCACCCACATTGGCACTTAAAGCGAGGGGTGGCACTGCCAAAACCTGTTCTGGAACCTCGCCGGGCTGCAAACCAACTAAATAGGACTCAACCCTTAACGAGCACAAGACGCGAACCATCCGGTTTCGAGAGAATCCAGGGTAACAGAAAGGCTCCCACTTGCAGCGCATGCCACGTGGTAGGCCACATTATGACCTCGAGGTCCTGTCCGCTGAAGTTCAAGGGGTCGCCGGTAGTACCTCTGCCGGAAGCTCGAAGTTCAGTCACATTTTCAGGTGCCACGGCGGAAATGGCTCCTGCGGGTGTCTCTAAGGCCCCCCCGGAAATCGTGCCAACGACCCAGCAGTCGCAATGTTCAAATGCAGTGGCGGATGCCTTGGCAGAGATTGATCAACCCTCTTCCTTTGCAGCACGCATGCCACCCATCCGTTCATCTCCTCTCATGAGATTTAATACGTCGACTGACTTGGGGTCGCTTGCCACATCAAACAACGCGCCCGGCAGTCCGCCAATGTTGACCGTTGAAGGGCCAACGGTTGAGCAAGTCCAGTCTTTGTCTGGTGTCACCTTGGAAGAGCCGCGGTACGATTCCCCGGGTGCCATTTATGAGAGATATGTAGCTGCTAGAAATGCGTGGTACGCTGCGCAACCTGCTGGCAGCATCAAGACCAACCAGCAATATCGCAAAGCGATGGGGCTCCCACAAAGATACGACAAGCGGAGTTACGAGTGGTGCTTGGACTACAAACAAATGTCGAAGCATCGCGTCACTGCGACAGGGTCCAGAGAATGGACGAAAGAGGAAATGATGGCGTATCTAGACTGGAGCAACCAGGAAGATGAGCGGATTGAAGCCCAGGTCGCTCGGGAGATGGGTGATCATCCTTTGGCTAACAAGAGAAGAGGAATGAAAGAAATATGGAAGAGAATAGAGGTAGACAGTAATGAGCAACAAGCTTTGCACTCAGCGAATAGCGCGACGGAGGATTGCATTGTTGTCAAGTTGTAGATTAAACTGGAGAGAGTAACTAGTTGAAATGATCTTCCAGCCGGGTCTTGCGGGTCTGTCCCAGCGCTAGAGGAGTGCTGACATAATTTGGGCACCTGGGTGCGCTAGTCTATTTGGGCACCCGGGTGCCCATGTATCAGTCGCCGTATTAGATATCTAATACCCGTATGCTGAGTAAACCCTATAACCTCATGATTCCAGCCATTCCTTGAGGCAATTCCTCAACTAACTAATCAGTGTTCCTGCATTCTTGGACACTCACATGACGAGGCTCCTGGGGGACGCGGTCTGCTCATGAGCTGAATTTCAGCAGCCGGATACTTTGAGACAATGATATGAGGGCCATGCAAACATCAAAGCGATGGATGAACGACTACTTTACAGGTTAGGACCTACACGCTCGTATGTACCAACATCCCATGACCCATTTCGTTGTTTTCCAGCACGAACTCGCGCGTTTTGCCATGAGACAGCAACAGTGCGGCGCTTGGAAAACGCTATGATGCTAATCTTTGGCTAGTCTAATTTAAGTGTGGTGCTTCGTATCCAGCGGTGCTATGATGCTAGCAGTCCAGCAAGGCTAACTCGTATAGTATCAACGCGTTGAGCTATTTGAGGCCCTCAACTCATTAAAGCATGGTTGCAATAAAGTACTGTATGTATATACGAGGGTTTTTCAGCCTTGAAATGTATGGAACGTTACATGTGTAAACTTGACCTGACGTCCCGTCTCCCCCTGGGCTTCATATCTTTCTACAACATAGAGCTGAGGAGCTTTGCGTATTGACGCGTCTTTCCTTTTCGACGACGCCCTATCTCCCCCCCCGGCGAGATGGTCTCCGAGCTCTTCAAGAATGTTTCCCGGTCATCGACAGTGCATTGTGTCTATTCTATTCTTAAATTTATTTCTTTAATTTTCATTTAACCCGTTGCAATCCTTTTTCTACGAGAAAAAACATCGCAGCTTGCTTCATCTGGGACACTAGTATCGTGGTAGCTATATCCGGAAACGGAATTATACTCACCGGTGAAACCAAGTAAGCAATGCCTCTGTCAAGGAGGCCAAAACGCCCCCAAATCGGTGCCAATTACTACAGTTTTCTTTTCGTCACACTATCAATAACCAGGCAGGCTCCGTTGTTGAGAAACTTCTTTGCGTTCAACAAGTCATTAATAGTAAACTTCCAAAAGCTTTAGCCGCCTCACTGAATCAAGCTAGTTAACCGTGAAAAGGGCCCGGTAGAGGGCTCGGAGCAACAGCTCAAATTGGCTAACAACAGTCCGGTATCAAAGGTCGCTGGGACCAAATGGTCTTATTTACACAAAGCGGCAGTGAGTCCCGGGGCCCTAAGGTGTCGTGATTATTGCCCTCGTGTAACATCCGTGTGATATGAACAACCCGAAATCTGGTCTTGTCGATTGGCTAGCCTATCAACCAGCTATAAAATAGGCCTTGAGTTCTAAATCGAGATAGACTCAATCGGAGAACACGCCACTAATAACTAATAGCTAACCATAACATGATACTTACTGTTGCCTCGTGGCCGTTCATCGCAGCGGGTCGTAGTGGCATCAAACCCTTTCTATCCCAAGACTTCTACTTTGTGCTCTTCAGCAGACTCATCACCAACATGGGGCATTTCAAATTGTATGTCATACCAACCTCCAGCCAACAGTGATTCGAGTCTCTGTTCAGGCACCTCAACTAAAGCAACAGCGTTCTACTGCCTGGCCTCGTGCCCATGTCATCGCCCTCCACAATGGCATTCGATAACACCTGTCCCCGGTCTTCAGGGTAATGGGTCCAGAGAACACCAGATGTCGCTTGAGATTGTCGTTGTAGCCGCTGGGTGTGACTTGGTGCCCAAGGTGCTGCAACAAGTTGACACATTGCACTTGGCCGTGATACAAGCCGCAAGTGATGGGCCTGGTCAGCGAATAGCGACAACCGATATTGGCCAATATCGTTGACATTTATGCTAAATGGGAGAAGCGCGAGAAACACAACTGGGCACCTACCGTGACACAGCGTGGTCGTACGTGTCAAATAAATGAGCAGCTGAGAGGAGTCTTGCCATCGCCGCTGAAGCCGCGGAAAAGGTTAATATGAATGATCCAATGACCTTGAAAGAAGAAATTCATTTCTGATTATCGTGCATGGTGGTTTAACCACAGAGTCCTTCGAAGTGATGAATGGGTTCTGGGCGCCTACCCGTTGGCGTTAGCAAGACAGGTGGGCATCATCAAAACTTTGCCCAATATTGCCGAAGACGACCTTTGCGACTGAAACAAAGGCGATCTATTCGTCAAAATCTATGCTGTTGCTCAAATACTATGGTTCACGATACAGCTTGGGGCCCGACTAGCTTGGAAATTGCCCACCTCACAGCTGGAGATCATGAGCTTTGCATTCATCATCTGTACAGTTGTTGTATATCATCTTCTTCTCGACAAACCTAAAGACGCGCAATACTCTATCCACATTCCCGCTGCTAGATATGCCAATCCGAACGAGATAGCCCGGCTGGCTCTCTTTAGTGAAATATGCATAGCGCCACACAGATATCTAATCATACTATAAAGACAATGACGGTTTGGCAGAAAAGTTTCGAGTTCTTGCAATATTGTTTGTTTGCATACCAAGGATCGGTGCCGGTGGGACCCTAACCCTAAACCGCCCGTAGCCGCAGACCCCCCGCCCCTTCTCAGGCGGCCCGAAAAGCTACTCCCGTCGGCATGGACCGACATCGCTAGACAATTCACATCAATATGACTATGGTTGGACAGCAACACCAGCACCATTAGCTACAGAGTCAACTGTTTATCGATACTTACGATCGCGAGTAAGTTCCACCACGAGGTCATCCTCTCACGAAGGCGCTGCGGCCGAATCTTGGAAGGCTATCCCTCATTGCACCTCCTGACAATTCTCCCACGAAAGTTGGTCTTGGTTCTCCTCCTATCAACGGCTTTCCTAGATCCCGTCGCCTAAATATTCACCCTAGCTCTATCGATGCCGTCTAGTGGCATGGCTCGTGAACTGTCGTCGCTCAGAGATGCCTCGTACCGCCAGCTACCAAGCGCTTCCAGGCAGGCGACCACGAGAGGCAGAAGACGCTCACCTCATAGACGAGTCCAGCGCACAACCCAATTCCGTAAGAAATGCAAACACTCGCCATGGGACACAAATGGGCCCTGAGGGCGCTATGAACTGCAAGGCACACGACACAGCTGGCTTCGGGCTTCAATGTCCGCATCTAGAACCCGCAGCAAAACGATTCCCTCCACCAGCGGAACGATGCAATCGAGTCCAGGGTCGACTGCCAGCGTAAATATAGGAAGATTCCAGCTAAATAAGAACAGCATTATATCGTTGGCCACTATTCCAGAGTCGAATTCTGGAGGCGGGAGACCTGGGCCCGAATGAGAGTAGCCATGCAGACGGAAGCCAACCACAATGCACCGCCATGACCATACTCATGACGGTGGCTCCGCTGCCTGTGTTCTCCTCCTCACCGCCGCGAGAGGGGAGCGAAGTTGAAAGTTTCAAGAGGAAGCACGGAAAGGCGTGTCTGTCCAAGGCGCGCCCACAGACTCCTAAAGTCAGACCCAACAGCCCAACATCTGGGCGTTGGCCGCAATTTCTTGGCGAAAACCCGCATCTGCCTCTTTTCTCCGCTACACAATTTCTTTCTTATTACCGTATCACGTTTTATCTGTTGGTCTTAACACGGGCTGCGGGACACGGGGCCGAGGCGTCTGTAGACTCTTGCGATTTCAGGCTGTGTCCCAAATATCACCCCGGAACTCCGCCTCTAGCAGGAGCAACTCCCAGACCACGACTGAAACTACATTTCTCAATGGCTGGACTACAATTGTTCATTCTCGGCCTTGTCTCCTGCCTTGGACATGCCCTCACACTATCCCAGCCGTGGGTTACAAACACAACCACAAACACCACGGCGACCCTCAAGCCCAGGTTGGCGCCCCCTTCGCGCACGTCAATCTGTGGATATTCAACCGGAGACCCATCCAAGGCCTGGTCAGCGCCGGATGGATACGACTGCCGTGTAGACACCTCTCACGGCCTCTGGGGGTTCTGTCCCACGACGGTCATTGCCGCCCCAGACTGTAGTTTGGGTGGCTATTGCTTCGATGACAGCTCCTGTCTGGCCGGATGCGGCCGACTTCGCAACAACACGAGGATAGCAACGTGGACATGGTAGAAGCCCCCTGATCCGTCTCGTCAAACAGCACAAGGCTAACGGAATACGTGACCAGCACACCAGAGGACCCTTCCTCGAGATACTGTTCCTTCGCCTACCTCACCTTCGGGGTTGATCAGACGTATAGCTACTATCACTGTGGCCCCGATCCCGGCACCGCCCACTACATGGCGCAGCCGACAGCCGATATTCCCGCCAAAACCACGGATTCATCCTCCCCGTCAACGCTTTCAGGGCGCTCTTTCTCGTCCGTAGCGGCTGCAAACTCGAGCTCTACAGTCTCCGTGGCTACATCCGAGCCAACGGCAACGTCTAATCCCACAACGGCAGCGGATAACACAAACGCCATCATTGGCGGCACCATTGGTGGTATAGCACTGGTCTGTGGGTGCGTTGTTGCGGTGGTTTATCTGAGAAACGTCAGAGCCAAGAAAACACCCGCGTTACCGCCGGGTTACACGAGGGGAGCGTCTCGAGAAGCAGGGACTGCATCGCTGCCTGTGAAGACGGGTGGCTGGGGACCGAGGGAGCTACCAGGCCTCGAGGCGAGCACTTGAGAGATACTGCTGAGCGTCTTGCCTGGCATACATGGGGATTTCAAACCTCTCGCTCCTTCGGGCTGCTAAATCACACTTTCATCTATATACATCTCTGCGTTTTTAATAGAGTAATAAGAATGGGCGTGTAGAATCATAATTTCTAGTAGCTAGACACTCAAATACTACTCCTTGAGGAATTTGATACCAAAATCCGTGAGAGTGCCTACTGCAAACAAGTCTATTGTCGTTATCTATGACTTTGCAGTTTGTTGCGTGGGCCAAATGGGCAAGGCATCAGCACTTGAAGAGTCTTACTTTTTAAGCCAAGTCGTGCCCATTCTATTCAAGCTAGGAGATGAGCCGTTTAATAAATGCTCTATAGTACACGTCATAATACATCAGTACCGACCAGCGCGAGTAAGCCTGCCATCGCGCGACGTTATTGAAGACACCCGCGTTGTAGAAGCACGCTATCACCTCAGTGCCTGCTCCAGGACGTTGCTTCCTCCCTCTTCAGCCGTTCAATCAACTTGCCTTCCAGGAACGGACTCAATCCCAGACTAGTATGCATATGGTGATTAGCAATATTCAGCCCATCAGTACAGTGCAAGACTTACATTCCCTCCCGCGTCAACACTCGATATGTTCCGCTCGGCTGCACCCTGCCAACGACCTCGCCATGCCCGTCCACCTCGACGCTGCCCAGGATGTCCTCGGGCCACGCGATCCTTCCAAAGTCCGGGGGGTTTCTGCGATCGCTCAGATGCACCCAGCCGCCCTTGCCGGCACCACCGGCACCACCCTGGGCACTTGCGCCTCCAGCTCCGGAGCCGCCGGCACCGCCCCCAGCCCCCTGCTTGCGCGATGATGCCTTTCTGGACCGCTGCGCACCGAAAAAGGCGCCGCCAGAGCCCAGGTTCGACCCGCCTGGGCTGGCAAAAGCCCTGGCTTGGCTGGCTACATCTTCGTCCAGGTGGCCATACTCTGCCACCACCTCGTTGAGTATATCGAGGAATCGGCGATTTTCCGAAAAGGACTGCGGCGTCGGGGGGATCACGGCGGACGTTCCAATGGCGAGTTTCGGCGATGGCGGATTCGTGTCGAGGTATGTGAGGATAAATGTCGCCGGTGATGACGGGTTGTCAAAGACTTTCTGGGCTGCGCGTTAGAGCTTCAATACGGAGCTAGACCCAGGCAAGGCGAACGCACAATGCGTGAATTGTTGGGGAGTGTTGACACGGCCCGTCGCCAGATGCCAAAGCCCCGGGGAGCAAAGCGAGTCGCTGCCAGCATGGCGGGCGAATTCCTTGTCAATTGACTAGAGTTGAATCAACAATCGGACATGTCAAGCTCTGAAATTGTCCAGACATGGATGGGAGCTTCGAAGTGGAGCCATTATGCCGTCACTGCATTGACCAGACAGCTCCAGTGTGACGCGAAGACCCTGCGACCCCAAAAATATGCATCTAACAGAAATCAATTAAACCATTGACGCGTCTGGTCGACGCGGTCCACGCCAACGTCCAAGAGTATCTGGGCAGACCACAATTCGGCCAGTGGCTCGTGACGCAAGCATTACCGCGTTTTCGGATATTGGACACTGACCTCGTTTGCACGAGAGTCGAGGCCAATGGGTTGATACCGGCAACAATGGACAAACCTCCAGCACCCATCTTCCGACGACAAAATGCCGTACCATCCTCATCCGCGATACCATCGTCGTCGCCGGCGTTCGGCACTCCCATCCACCCTCCAAGGCCATTCAATGTGCAGGCCCCCAAGGCCGCGATTCTACCCATCATCCTTCCGCCGGCCACCCTGCGCCCCCTCGCGTTTCGCACATTTACCAAGAAGCACTCGTTAACACTCACATCGTCTGCCCTGCAAGAGCTGGCCTCCTTTATCGGGAGACACTGCGGCTCGGGATGGCGCGAGGAGGGTCTCGCCGAACGTGTATTGGAGGAGGTAGCTCGGGGTTGGAAGAACAGGAATGGCGGCGTCATAGTCGATGGCACAAGCAAGGAGCTGCATGATATCCTAAAGACGCTCGAAGGCAACATGAGCGGGGGCAAGATTGTCGGGCAGGGAAGAGGTCTGCCGAGAGGCGACAGCATGCTGGAAGTGCGAGAGGGCGACGCCATCAACACGAGGCTCGGCATCAGGCCGACTGCGCTCACGAGGGAGGACAGCAACGCTAGTTTCGGCATGTCGGGACTGGGAGTGCACGAGGATGCGAATGACGACGACGACGACGACGACGACACAAACGATCCTCGGGCTTGGCTGAATGTTGTCAATGCGTTTGAGCAACCGCGGCTGGTGTACAATGTCGGCAAAAAACACTTTGAAAGGCGAGCTTCCATGTCTACACGTCCTCCTTACACAACAGTTTATTAACAACATGCAGGGAAACGACAAAGCCTTCGTTGCTCCCACCCGCCTCTCACAAAACCACCGTGTTCCGAAATCGATATCAAGTCATTCACCAGCGTCTACTCCGCAGCGAAGCATTCCAGACCTCGTCAGTGTCGTCATCCCGCAAACGCGCCCTCCAACGCTCCCTCTCAAATCAACAATCACTAAAAATCACCCCCATCGCAAACATGCTCGGCCGTCATGGAAGTAACCACATGCTCCTCGGCCAACTGATCATCCTACCCACAGGCGATCTTGCCATAAGCGATCTCACCGGCACAATCGCCCTTGATCTCAGCCACGCCGTCGCCATCCCCGAAGACTCGGCGTGGTTCTGCCCCGGCATGGTCGTCCTGGTAGACGGCGTGTACGAAGAGGAGGAAGAGTCGGTCGGCACAGGCCTCAGCGGCAGCAGCGGAGTGGGAGGAACTCTGGGCGGCCGATTCCAGGGCTTCTTCATCGGCCAGCCGCCCTGTGAAAAGCGCCAGGCAACACTGGGCATCAGCGGCCCGGAAGGCGGCCAGGACCACACCATCGGCGGCGGCTTCGGCTGGATCGACTTCCTCGGGGTCGGAAGCGAGCGAGCAGTCGGGGCCAAAATGCGCCGAATCGAGCGCCGCCTCATGCACCACCAGCAGTCGCAAGACGCCCCCGGTCGAGGCCGCGCCGTCATCGTCGGCGAACTCAACCTCGACCAGCCGCGCGCCCTCCAGGCCCTGCGCAAGGTCCTGTCCCTCTACGCTGCCGAGCCGCAAGGCTCCGCCCCCGTGACGTTTGTCCTGGCGGGCAACTTCACGCAACACGCCGTCATGGCCCGTGGCGGCAGTGGCGGCAGCATCGAGTACAAGGAGTATTTTGATGCCCTGGCATCCGCGCTGTCAGACTTCCCCACACTCCTGCAGGCGTCGACCTTTGTCTTCGTGCCCGGCGACAACGACGGCTGGGCCTCGTCCTTTGCCGCCGGCGCCTCCGTGCCGCTGCCCCGCAAACCCGTCCCGGACATGTTCACCTCCCGCATCCGCCGGGCCTTTGCGACCGCCAACTCGGAAGCCGGCAGCCACGGCGTCCACGGCTCCGCGGTATGGACCTCCAACCCCAGCCGCGTGACGCTCTTCGGCCCCAACCACGAGCTCGTCCTCTTCCGCGACGACCTGTCCGCCCGCCTCCGCCGCGCATCCGTCGCCACGAAGAAGCGCGGCGCCGACGACCCCGAGCCCGGACCCGAAGGCACACCGCCAGACGAGCAGGCCCCGGACGCCATGGAGCTCGACGCCCGCGAAGCACCTGCGAAGCCCGCCCCCGTCGCAGACGACGTGCGCACCGCCCAGAAACTGGTCAAGACCCTCCTCGACCAGGGCTACCTCGCGCCCTTTAGACAGTCCATCCGCCCCGTGCACTGGGACTACTCCTCCTCGCTGCATTTATACCCGCTCCCCACGGCCATGGCTCTCATCGACACAACCGCGCCGCCGTTCTGCATCACTTACGAGGGCTGCCACGTCATGAACCCCAGCAGCGTGCTGGTCCCGGGGCGCAAGGGCGTCGCCCGATGGATCGAATACGAGATGGGCCGGCAGGGCAAATTGCGCGAATGCACATTATAGCAGATATCTTAATACAAGTATTTCAAAAAAAAAAAAGAAGAAGAAGAAAGCCCCCAAGTGTATTGCTATCCAACAGTGTATCTTTTTTAATCTATCCAAACTCCAACTACATCTATTCCAATAGCAGCTCGTCCTCGCCCAAAACACCAAACAGACTCTCAATCTCCCCCCTCACCTTCTTCAACTCGGCCGCCACCTGCGCGGTAACAAGCGTGTACGCATAAAGCAGCGCGTAGTCCTTCTCCTCAACCGCCCCCATTCTCTTCCTGGAGCCATCGTCCCCCGCGGCATCCCCTTTACTCCGCATGTGTTCCTTGCGGAACTGATAAATCTTGCCTAGCAGCTGGTCCTTTGTGGAGTCGATTGTCGGAATGGCGTCTGTGAGCGGGTACTCGAGCATGATGCACGACGCGAGCACCTGCAGCACGTGGCAGATGCGCTGGCACAGCCGGACGCGTTCCTCCGTGGTGAAGACGAGCAGCGCGCGCTCGCCCGCGGACACCGTCTCGTGGCGCTGCGTCAGGAGGCGCATCGCGTAGAAGCCGTCGAGGATGTGTTTGGTGGAGTGCATGATGCGGGCGTAGGCCGCGTCGGGGAAGGGGCCGCGCAGCTCGAATTCGGACTTGGCCGAGCTGCGGAGAGTTTCCAGCTTGAATGCTACACGGCGGTATAAGTTGAACCGCATCAATGGCAAAAAAAAGAAAAGAGGGCGCTTACCGTATCGCTGGAGGGCTCCTTGCTCCCCCTCCTTCATGTAATCCAGTGTGCTGTTGCTCTGGAGGAGGATGCTCAGCGGTCCTCGCTTCCAAATCAGCCCCAGCTGGAGGTAGAGCACCGCCAGGCCCTCCTTGAACTTCTTGCGGCCGGATATCGGCCAGAGCAGCCGGCAGATAATCATGCCCCAGATGATGCCCAGCACCACGGCCACGACTCGGTGGTAGGCAATGTTGAAAATGAGCGGGTTCTTGCCGCCCTCGTCGTCGTCGTCGTCGTCCACGTCTAGCGATATGCTGTATGCGTAGAGGACAATGACATTGTACGCTAGGAGGGCGATGCGACCCAGCGGGCCGTTCTTGACGACGAGAATCATGTAGAAATTCCAGAGCGCCATCAGCCACCCGCACAGAGCGAGGACATACGCGTTGCCTTGACTCGCTAGCCATGACACGCAGGCGCATGCCGCGCCGATGAGGGTGCCGATGAGACGAGATGTAGATGTCGTGTTTGACGCGCCAGTCGTCATGCCCACGACAATCATGTACGACAAGAGACCCCATTCTCCTCGCCATTGCTGGTACAGGGGTCTCGTGGCGGGTATGAAGGCGAATTGTGCCCACAGCACGGCCCCAATGCCAACCTTGATACCGAACAGGATGTCTTCACGGGCTAGGAATCGCATTACTGCGAGAACCTTCTGGGATAGTACGCGCTGTAAGGAGCTTGCACTCGGCGCCGCATCCCAGTGGTAAGAGTCTCGCCGTTTTCTCATAGAATCCGGGATGCCCTTGGGGACTGCTGATTTCTTCAAACCGCGAACGGTGGTCTTTCTCCTTTGAAGGAGAGATTCACACTCTGGGTCGTTGGAGAGGGTTGGCTGCGGTGATCGATTCCAGAATTTGAGCCACTCCCAGCTGCGGGTGTGCGATTCAGTGACGTGTTGCAGCTCTTCGAGTACATCTAGATAAGAGTCCATTTCGTCTGCTACAGCTTGGAGACTGAAGGAAAAGTGGCCACAAGCTGCGGCGACTTCTTCAATGTCAGCCTGGATCGCTGCGGACCGCGAGCGCTCGAGCTCAATTGTCTTGTAAAGCTCCTGCAAGGCATTGCTTTTCGCGCGGGTGAACAGATTTATGGCATCCCGCAGACTCTCCCGAAGCTGGTCATTGACTTTGACCTGGGTCACTGGGTCCTCTCCAAAGGGCGACTCCCGAAGCGTTTCAGAGAGCGTGTATGCTAAAGACTTGAGAGAAGGTCCAAGCATAGTTATGAATAGCGAAAATATGTCAGATGGTGTTCGGAACAGGGATGAGCTGAAAAACGTGGGCTCACTTTGCGCAAGCAATGTCAGCCTTTGGTCCTCGTCATCTTCTTCAATGACAGACAAGGATTCGCCGGTACTGTCAAGGAGGAGCGAGGCGGCTCGCCGAAACTTTGGTGACGCAAGGGATGCTCCGGGAGATAATACACCAGGTTCCTGCGAGAGCACTGGTGCTTCGCTCAAAAGTGCGATTTGAGTTGATAGCGAGCTTCGCAAGCCACCAATGGCCTGATACACGGACTCGACAGCTTTGAAGAGACGCTTATCCAGCTTGTATGTCTTTTCTCGGCCCATCAGATAATGCTCCAGTTTGGCCTCGCGCAGACTCTTGGACATTTCCGTATAGGCCGAAGTGAATTTGCTTCGTACGTGGGCGTAGACTGGCGAATTAACTTCGTCTTCGGTTCCATTCAAGAAGCCCCTTGTGATGAAGGACAGTCTGTCGCTCATGCATACCGACGCTGTGGCAACCGCCTCGCGCAAAACTCGCCGGGCAGATAGGCGCCATACCAACAAATTGACAGCCACGGAGAATACGATGCCCACACACAGCATCTTGATGACCTGGACAATCTTATCTCCAGAGAAGAAGCCGTCCTGCACCGACTGCTCCTTGGTAATGACGGTAATAATGGCCATGGACGCAAGTGTTGTAGCTACGTTGACAAGAGGTTGGTTCAGTCTCTGTTTAACCCATCCAACGAAACCTAGCCCTCCCCCGACAAAGATGATTAATACGACGGCGTGTGCAGGGACGACGGACCCGGTGCTCGTTCGCGAAGCAATTCCCGCAACCATGGACAAGACGCAAACCATCTCAGCATACGCCACGGCAATGAGGGCTATGAATACGGCTTCTAGCATGGATCCAACGGTACGCGCTGGGTGGAAGTAAACCGTCAGCGTAGCAACGATGTGTTTGCCGTCTCGGTGGCCAAGGAAGTCGGACAGAGGAGGCCAGAAGGTAGCAGTGCTGCCGAGAAGGTACGCCAGCGTACACTTGAGCACTTGATGGCCGTCGCGTGAGTTTAGCCATCGCCAAACGGACTTGGCCCTCATCTTTGCGACGCGTGCTGACCAGCGAATGCTGTCGGTAGCCTGTCCCATAGACGATCGTCGTTCCGGCCTCCTGGCGCTGCTTCCCGATGCTATGCTGCTTGATGTGCGGAGGGTAAATTGGCGTCTGGAGCGTTCGCCGGTGCTAGGGATGACAAATGTGCCGTTGCGCAGTTTCTATGCAGCATTGCGATTAGCCCTGAGGACATTCCGGGGGGTTGTCTTTGGAGGAGCCACAGATGCTGGTGGGAAAACAAGACTGCTGCACAAATACATACACCCCTCTTGGACGGCCGGGCAGGCGGCCATGGGCCTGCTGAAGAGCCGTCGCTCGAGCTCATGGCGCTCGAAAATCACGTCGGGACGTAGCGTTGGGGTGGTTGGTCGCGTCGTCGGATGCACGAAGAGGCGTCGTCATTGTTTTTCCAGCTCGAGCGAGTATGACCAAGCTCTTTGTTCGGCTGGACCGCTCAGAGTCTTACAGAGACCTGCCGCGCATAGAGATTTGCCTCGCCATGCAAGTCGGCATGCCAAGTCGGTGAGGATGCGGCACGACCAAGCGTCGACAGACAGAATTGTTGGACAACTGGAGCATTTAAGCTCAAGTAACGAGTGAATCAGGCACAGGGGTAGCTCTCCACCATGCAGCCTCCAATATGCACCCAGACCACATGCAGACATTGAATCCCCACTCCCGCTCTGACGTCGTCAACATTGAAGTTCCAACCGTCCCGACCAGTCCAGTATGCCTCGCGCAGAGCTCTACACGTGTGCGTTCCTGGGGATCGACACGGCTGCCACGGCCCGCGTCTGTAATTTCCTGCAAGTCATTCACGATGTATCCTTTCCCGTCACGGAATATGAGCTGACAATGGCAAGGTCTAAAGATGCTCGTGCCACATGCAGAATTACCTACCTTTCGCGCAGCATCCATCGTCCATGACCGAGGAGACAACATGACCAACAGGAATGGCTTTACTTTCTCATTCTGGGATGGACCGCACACATCACGGCCGAAACAACCAACCTAAATCTTGGACTGTGCGGCCTGAACTGCCGCCTGAGCACCCAAGATAATGGCCCCAACATTGAACCTATCCGGATACCGCTTCGTCATGGCACCAACCACATCCCTCGCCGACTTTGGAATCCCCTTCAAAACCTCTTCAAATTCCCCAATATTTTCCTTTGTGTTGTCCAAATGCCACTGCCCCAGAATCTCGCCCTCCTGGCAGTGCCCCGGAATGACATGCAGCGGATCCAGCGCTTCCACCTTCTCGACGGCTCTGATCCATTCCGCCCTCTTGGCAGGCGTGTCCGTCTCCATCAACATCTGGTGTACCTGGTCGTACACCACATCCCCGCAGACAGCGAGCCGCAATGCAGGCACCCAGAGAACCGTGGAGTCGTACGCGTCAGAGTGTCCCACCTCCACGGCCTGCAGCTCCCACTGATTGAGCGTGAGCTTGTTGTCCGGCGGCAACGGCTCAGCCAGGACAAACGGCTGCTGAATCTCGCCGGGGAACCGAGAGTCCCATTGGGAGCGAAAGACTTTTTCTACTACCTGCTGCTTCATGTGCTGTACGGTCCCGGCCGTGGCTACCAGCTTGGCCCGTGGGAATTCCAGCACCAGGAGAGGAATGCCAAAGAAGTGGTCGCCGTGGCCGTGAATGATGTATATGTATGAGAGTGCTCGATTAGGCGCTATGCGGCGGATCCAGGCGATGATCTCCTTGGTCTGGGCGACGGTGACGGGCGTGTCTACGAGGACGGCGTGGGTTGCCGAGTAGATGAGTTGCAAGAGATGGGGGACCAGAGTCCGCCGCCGCTTGCTTTGCCAGGGTTCTTGAACGGGACGGGTGATGCGATATATACTGCTGCGCGGAGAGACATGATGGTGATGGGGCTATTTAGACGGATGATGCGATGATTGACTACGCGGACGAAAGAGCTGGAGAGCAAGTGAAATTACAGTTGCTCAGCCAGTCGTATGGTCGTGGCAGCACGACCAAGGTGAGTTCAATAGCAAGATAACTTGGTGTGTGTGTCTCTCTCTCTTTTGTGTCATGTCTGCCCATGTAAATGAGTGAACGACATACGTCGCTCTTAATCACCCGCTTCACCCCCAAGCATCACGAGCCGGAAGCCAAAAGGGACGGAATTCGCACCAACTAGCAAGGCTGGCTCGTATACGACGCACTGGGCAGTCGATCAATATCAAGCATCACATATGCACATCCAACAGGATCATTGTCCAGACCTGATTCCAGATTTTTGCGTCTTGTCCACTGGCAAGGCAGCCAGCCATTGATATCGCACACGTCAGCCACCCTCCTCGCCTTCTCACCTCCAAGCGCGCCCGCTATCTGCCCAACCACAATCATCAATATCAATCACGGCAATCTCTCGGAACAGCCCGCGTCGCCAAGTGGGACCCCCATCACCTCCAACCCAAGCAGCCAAACCATGCCACGCCCATGCCAGTCCCGAGCCTCACTCAACCATCATCATACAGTCCCGCAGCAGCGTCCATGCGCCGCCTCCTACACGTAGCAATGGCCTCGGCAGCGCGCCCCAGATTCGCGCCCCTCAAGAAGGGAGCGCCGCACACCGCGGCGCCCAAACTCCAAGGCATAGTCTTCGACATGGACGGAACACTATGGTGAGAGGAAACCAAAAAAAAAAACACCACCTCGTTCTCCCAATGGCAAAACCAAGAAGGCCTTACCAAAAAAACGTGACAAAAGCTTGCCCCAAACCCACATGTTCGCAGACATGCGCCGGGCGCTCGACATACCCAAGACGACCGACATCCTGCAGCACATCGAGTCGCTCCCTCCGCACCGGCAGGCCACGGCCAGCGAGGCCATCCGCTCCATCGAGCGGCGGGCCATGGCCTCGCAGGCGCCGCAGCCCGGGCTCGCCGCCCTCATGGCCTACCTCGACGACCGGGCCGTGCCCAAGGCCATCTGCACGCGCAACTTTGACGTGCCCGTGCGGCACCTGCTCGACACCTTCCTCCCGGGCTCGCCCTTCGACCCCGTCGTCACGAGGGAGTTCAAGCCGCCCAAGCCCGACCCGGCGGGCATCCTGCACATTGCCCGCCGCTGGGGGCTGGACGGCGCGGGGGGGCTCATCATGGTCGGCGACTCGATTGACGACATGGCCGCCGGCAGGAGGGCCGGCGCCGCGACCGTCCTGCTGGTGAATGGCGTCAACAAGAGGCTGGCCGCCCACGAGTACACCGACCTCGTCATTGAGCGCTTGGATGACCTGGTGGGCATCTTGGAGCATGGCTTCGAGGGAAGAGACGCCAGGCAGCGTGACGAGGCCATGGACAACAAGGACAGCCGCTTGGCCGATGAGCCCACAAGTGCTGCTTTATAAACGGGGAAGAAGAAAAAAAAGTGACGGCCGGCACCTTTACTTGATCATCATTTAGACTTCCCTTCGCCGTATAGATTTACGTATACATTTCAGAACAGATAAAGTATGGTTCCATTTTGGGCTTGCTTCTTGCTATCCCGACGCCAGAGCTGCTCAAACTAAAATCACAAAGCCTTACATATTCCGTGCGTATTATCCTGTCCTTGATGACAACTGTTCCCAACACCAGTCCCGCCGGAAACTTGAGCACAAAACACACCATGAAAGGACTACAAGCAACGGCCAACATTCTCTCTCTCTCTTCTTCTCCTTCTTCCTCTTCTTCCCCAAGCATGACGGATAATACACGGGTTTGTTTGAATCGCCTCGCTTCCGCTAGCCACCAGAGAGCAAGCATGTGTCAATAATGGTGTCATAAAATCAATGCGCCGAGTGATGCTACGCTGACTCGCAGAGTTTTGCAGCGTTCAAATTGTTGTCATGGTGGGGAAAAAATTTCACATAATAGTTTTGCCATATGGCTTGCTCTATGTTTTCCCTCTCTCGTCCAGAGAAGACCATGGTCCTCCCATTATAATCCGTAGCTAGGGCTTGGATTAGGGGGCAATCCAAACGTGGCTTGGCGGCGAGTCTCCCTGCGGAAATCATCAGGTGTCTGTCGTCGTGCCAGTGGAGGTGGCATTGGGTTTCCTGGGGGCCCCGGGCGGACTGGAAGGCTGAATGTTGCCGAGCTCGCACTCGCAGGGCCCGACAGTTCCGCATAGTGTGATGTTTGGGGCACTGAATTCGTTGTTGCCACTCGCATTCCCATCCCGGGGTGTGGTACTGAGCCAGGCGTCCTGCTGTTGCCGTTCCTACTGGGTGAACGACTAGGTTGATCGCGGGGTGAAATGATTCCAGCCCCGCCAATGGGGATATCACCAGAGGTAGGTGTGGGTGTCGTGCGGTCTTCGTTTTGTGTAAAGTAGGTTGGAGAGTCGCTAGACCGAAGAAGATCTTGAGTGGCGGGAGATAGTTGAGGTGCGAGGTGTGATTTGCGGTTGTCTCTCTCCATGAGTCCAAATGCCCACTCTCGAAGATCAACAGGAGTTCTTTTTGCAGCCTGTACAAATGGGTCGTGGTCCTGTACACATGTTAAACCAAAAGAGAATTTTTCATGTGTGAGTAGATTTTGTCAACTTACATAAAGCTCCTGTGGTGTTGGCCGCTGATCAGGCTGCTTGTAGAGGCACTTTTGAATCATGTCTTCCAGAATGCTAGGGAATGCGTCACTCTTGGGCAATCGTGGTGCCGGCTCGTGCACAATTTGTTGCAGCAGATCCAGAATACCAGCTGGAGCGCAATCCTCGTCGGAAAACTGTTCGCTCGATGCAAATGGGAACTTGCCAATGGCAAGCTCCATGACAGTCAAGCCGAAACTCCAAACATCCGATTTGACCGTGTACCTTTCGCCCTGAATTCGCTCTGGGGCCATGTAAGTTGAAGTGCCCACAAACGTGTCGGCAATCGAATTAATCAGTTCGCCAGAAACGCCAAAATCACACAACTTGATAGACCCTCGAGAGTTGACAAGAATGTTGGACGGTTTGATATCTCTGTGCATAATGTGGTGCTTTGAGTAGAGGTACGTCAAGCCTCCAAGGGTGGCTTCGGCAATTTTCCCAAGGACGTCGACCCGGACAGGCCCAAAGACCCTCGAAACTCGATCTAGTGAGCTGTGAAGGGTATGTTTGTCAGTACAATATTCAACTTTTGCTAGGAAACCGGATTGTGCGATTCCGCCGCTCACCCCACGTCCATGTACTCCATACACATGATGACATCGTTATTGCTGTTGAGGAATGCGCCGTAAAAATTGACAATGTAGTCGGAGTGGCATCCATGCATAATCTGAAGTTCTCGGACGATTCGCTTGCGCATTTCCTTCTTTGCCTCGACATGGATAACCTGCGCCATTGTTAGCATCGTGTCGTGGTTGGAGTGGGTTCGGGAATAGAACTGACCTTGCGAGCCATTACCGTGCCGGTGGTAAGGTGCTTGACTTTGCTAACAGTGCCTCCATTTCCGGATCCGAGCTCCTTCATTATCTCCAGATCTTGAGGTCTCAGATCCAGCTTGTACTCGATACCAATCTCAAGCTGCTCGTCTTTGTTATCATCTCTGCCGCCGTCAGCGCCGGACCAGCTTTCCGCAGTTGGCGGGGGTCGCGGGGCTGCAGGTGTCAAGGCAAGACCCTTGACATTCTTGCGCTTCATGGAGCGCGGCGCGAAGGGATCAGCCATGGTGTTGAATTGCCCTCGTCAAAGGAGCTCTTGAGCTGATGAGCTGGTGCTGCCGTTCCGGACACTGTCGCTCTCGTGGAGCGGCGGGGAAATAATAGGGGACTGGCCGTGGGTTTTGGCCAGTGGGATAGTTTCGAGAGTCTCAGGCAAGATGTGTGCTCGCTGGCATTCCCCTATTTGCCTCTGCGGAAGAAAACAAAGGCGGGGCGTCAATGGTAGCGGGATATCGTTGCAACGTCTCGGACTGTTCGGCCAGCAGACGCAAATATGGCGAGAGAAGAGACAAGATTGCTGCCCACGACGGATTAGATCAAGGTTGGTATGTGAAGTTGTAGTCGGGCTGAGGCGAGCCTTGTTCAAGGCCGTAACAGGTGGCGGCTGGCTTGCCGCTGGGGAAGGACACTGAGGGGTGGCCACCACTTTTGAAGTTTGGATCGCGCACACACCACACGTAGCCGCAGCCTCAAATGCCAAGTCGAGGGGTCTGAGTCGGCTGCCAATGTTCAAATACGTGGAGGAGTGCCTGGAGTGTTTGCAGTACTCGCCGCTCGGGTTGCTCGATTGGTGGGGTTCCTCCGGGTCTTGGACTCGTGGCGTCTCTTTGGGTGCTTGGGTCCCCTGGGTCACCGGGGGCTATTGGGCGGTTGGGAGATGCAGTGATTTTGTGGGAAATGAATGACTCGACCGACCGACGTGCCTACCTGCTAGGTACTTGGTAGTCCGTAGTCCCTAGGCCGCGTGTACATATGTGTTGCGGGCAGCCCAGCTTGACAGACTAGGCCGACATCTGATGGCCATGAACTCTTGCGGCACGGAGTGATTTTGGCTGGGCGGTGGGACTGTGATGCCATCCTGATTGATGTCTGGTAGTGGTTTGGTTCTGATGCGCTCGGGGCTCCTTTGCTCCTTTGCTCCTCCTGCAAGTCCAGCGCAAGTCCAGCGCAAGTGCTGCGCAAGTGCAATCCAACGGACCAGATCAGACGGCAAGCACAAGGCGAGGTGGGGTTCCCCGTGGTTTCCCATTTGTGATTTGTGAGCTGGAGGGCCCCGAAGGGCAGGTGCGACGGTGACGGCGAGCATGAGCATGAGCATGAGCATGCCGTGTGTGAGAGAGTGAGAGAGTCGGGGTAATTTCTACGAGGCACTGCCGAAGTTACTCCATACTACCGATGACAATACACGACGGACACACCAGCACACGAAAATAGCGCTCGATTGTCGAGCTCAAAAGGCGGCACAAGGACCCAACTGAAGCCCTCGCGAAAGAAGACCGTCGATTCAAGGTTCGGAATCCAGAATGGTGCCCAAAGTGGCATCGTCTTTACCGTCTTTCATCCTTTCATCCTTTCATCCACCACGACATTGAACCGGCTGCCAGTTGGTCTGGTTGGTACCCGACCCCCATCATGGTCGCATTGTATCAAGTAGTTGCATGATAATCTATCACGCATGCCGTGCTTGTTAGCCAGGCACCACCACCACCGGCCCGGCCGCATTTGTCTCTGCGTTTCAGACGTGGTCCAATCCGGCCTGTTCAGCACCAAAAACAACGTCACGCATCAAAGGACCGAAACGAATATCCGCCGAACCGGACTGAACGGGACCAAAGGAACGGCGACAATCTTTGATGCCTGTGTCCCAAGATCGCCCGTCACCCGACACGTGCGACATCATCAAGTCTTTATCCCCTTGCAGCCTTGGATCCCAGCGTTTCGTTTGAGCAACATCAAGCAGCCATGCCCCCAAGGCTTGTTGGCAAATGCGACTGTCTTGCATGCGTCTGTCCGCGCGCTTATCAAAAAAGTCAATCGCGGGCTGCAGAAGCGGTCGCATCTTCGGACGAGATTGGGGGCCAACAGCCTCGCCGACCAGCCCCTGCCTGTCATTGACTTGATGTGGCCGCGTGGCGTTGGTGCCCGGCGTTTAAGCCACTCGGCATGGTCGTTTGGCAATTGGATCTTCAATGTCTGCGGACAGGCGTTGTGTGCTACACCTGCTTGGTCGGGCTATTGAATGGCCTGACAGGTCAGCGGGTAATTTGCCGTGCCCATTAGCTGTGTTGCTGTCGTATTTGGGAGATGGACGAGCAATAAATGAGGAAGATGAGTCCTTGGCTGCTCCTGGTTGGTCCTGGTATGTGCCGTCCCCTTGCTAAGACAACCCCGCTACGTCATCGTATCTGATAAGTTCGTGATGCGCAAAATACTTTGTTACTCGCATCTTGAGCCTATCATATGGTCATGCTCTATCAAGATATAATGGGGGCATATCACCAGAGAACGACCAAAGAACAAGGCACATGGTAGTGGTGGGCATTGCCGCATTACAACGCAAGGGGCATCGACAAGAAAGAACGCCAAGACAGCGCCTTACGCAATCTCAACTTCTCGCGCAAAGTCGCAACGCCATAGAGTTCCATCTTGCCCTTATGCTACTCGCCCCTCTCAATATTCTCTTCCGTTGCCCATCCCCAGTCACAGTGCTCTTTGAGATCCATCCTGATGGCCTCATCAATGGCTTTGCGCATCTGCGGACCATCTAAGCTATACCCTTCTTCCACATCCACTCCAAACGTCAGCTTGCGCCATATATATCTGCCCTTTATTGTCCCCGCTATATCTTGGAACTCTTGATGGTCTACTAGTCGCCGAACCCTGCGCACGTGCAGACCAGTTTCTTCCCAGACTTCCCCTTCCACCGAGTGCAAGATGGTCTTGTCCTTGTTGCTTTCGCATGCACCACCTGGAACTTCCCACATGAGCCCTGCAAAGTCATGTTCGGCACGTGAGAAGCACCTGGTTGCCGCTGCGTATCACTGCTCCCACGCACACATTCTGGATGGTTGGGTTATTTTGCAGGTAGTCTGCGATTGTGACATTGTAGGTTGCCGCCTCGGCGTGGACATGAAACGTTCCGCGCGGTTCTGTCATTTCAAGACAACGATTGGCCGGTGTTTTTCATATTTTAAAGACGGGGCTCTGTGATCATGTGAGAGATGGTCAAATTTATATATCTATAAAGAAGATCATGTTGCTCTTTTTGACTGCTGAGCAGTACCCTCTCAAGATTGACTGGATTGGCTAACCCACTCATCATGTCGCCAGCTTCGGCTCAACCTTCACATTGCATTCAAACTGCTGCATGTAGTCATTTAGTTGCTTAGGTCGCAGCTGATTGAAGTCGAATCAGAGTCACTCTGGTGTCTGAACCTAGGTGACCGAGTCATCTCTTATCGTACGGGTCACGACGTGTGATGGAGAATGGATAAGCTACCCTAGAGAGGCACACGTCAACTAAAAAGAAGTAGTATCACGGGTTCGAGTCCAAGTAAATAGGACGAGAATAAATTTCGGCTTTGCGCCTGGAGAAAACACTGCAGAATTGTCCATGCTCATTTCTTTTTGCCATGGTTGAATTTTCGTCCAATGCCAACAATTGCTTTCGGATTCTGGTTACTTGAGCCATAGGATCAAGGATTGTTAATCCAGCTCAATGATTCAATGTGCTTGGTGTAGAAGGAGTTCATTCAGATTGCACCTATATTTTGCAGCGCAAGACGAGAGAATTTCATCCCCGCTGATTTATCCCCTTTAGATGCGACGAACATGCTTTGTCTTCTGAATGCTACGGACTAGCGCCAGTAAAGGAACAAAAACAGGAGGCTACTTTACGAACAGGAGGCCTGCGTTGCTCGGGTTTCCGAAATTTAAATTACTATAATATAATGACAGGAGAAAAGCTGCACTTCTCTGTTGTTGTCGAGGTTGAAGGACCGCAGACAGACACGAGCAAACGAGGACGGGGAACCGTATTACATAAGCACGCGAGGCTTCGGAACATGTGTAATTCCATGCATCCCTGCCACCACGCGCTGAGGTCCATCGCTTTGATGCGACTCCAAAAAATCCCCGGCCCAAGAAAACGCAGCGCAGCCATTCCCGCTTCTTCGACAAGCTCCCGGGCGGCCGAGCCATTATATTCATCCTCGGGTTTGCGGCTGGCTGTCTCAGTCTTGGTGGCTCCCTTGGCTCATATTATCCGTAGCCTTCGATCGCCGGCACTGGACGGGACGACGAGTTGCCCCGTGAGACGACAACTCAATAGCTACAATGAGCAACAGCATGCGCGACTTGATTTCGGGGGAGGCCGAGTTGGATGATGAGGAAGATGACGGATCCTACGATGAAGAGACTGGGGAGGAACGTGTCAGGCGAAATGGCGCTCATGTTGATGACTCCAGTGAAGAAGAGGACGATGATGACGACGAGGAGGAAGCTCGGAAGGCGAGTATTTCTGGCGCGGTGTGTATCACTGTATGCTAACGAGAACATCTGCACAGATTCGAGAGGGCTTCATTGTCGATGAAGAAGAGGAGGAAGAGGAAGAGGTCGACTCAGATGCAGAACCACGCCCCGTGAAGAGAAAGCGCGAACATCGAGATCGTGAAGAGGAAGAACGCCTTGATGAAGACGATTTAGAGCTGATTGGTGAGCAATTTGGGGAACGCCCCAAACCAGAAAGCAAGGTATGGCCTGAACGTGCACGGGGAGATCGTGCAGCACGACCCAAGACAGATGCTGACGTGCATTTAGTCCAAATTCAAACGACTCAAACGAGGCCATCGCGACGAAGACGATGTTCCCAACGAGCGCCGTGGCCTGGACGAAATCTTCTCCGATGAAGACGAAGATGCGACAGAACAAAGGCCATATGGGCGGTCAAATCTGCGTGCCCAGGCCGATGAGTTCGACGACTTCATCGAGGAAGATTTCCCCGAAGATGAAGACGAGCGAACGCGCCGACTTGAAGATTTAGAAGTTGCGCGACCTCGGGACCGCGGCGTAGGGGCTGTTGTTGATACTACAGGGCTTGACAAGGATGCCTTGGATGACATGGAAGCCATATTTGGCAACGGCGAAGACTACGACTGGGCACTGCAACTAGAAGATGACGAAGAGGACCGGGAGAAGCAAGAGCAGGGTATTGAGCTTAAAGATGTTTTCGAACCATCACAACTCAAGGAGAAGCTCCTTACCGACGAAGACAATGAAATTCGATTCACCGACGAGCCCGAGCGATTTCAACTGGAGCGCAAGGCATTCAAGAACCTTCAGCTCACCGCGGAACAATTTAAAGAGGAAGCTAAATGGATCACGAACCAGCTGTGGCCGAAGAAGGGTCTGACCCAGGAGCTCCAGACGCCCTTTGCTAAAGCTGTCGGTAAAGTCCTTGAATTCTTCATCGTTGACGAAGTCGAAGTTCCCTATGTCTTTCAGCATAGAAAAGACTATCTTCTGCATTCCAAAAAGATTCGAAAGTCAACCCGTGATGATCTGGATGGTCCGGATTACACTATTCAATCCGATAAGCTCCTTAACCAGGACGATCTCTGGAGAATTCTGGAATTGGACATCAAGTTTAGATCATTTGTTGACAAGAGGAACTCCCTGGAAAAGACATATGGGAACCTGAAATCCCTTGACGTCGAGGATCTGATGGTTGAGGAAATGATTCCAGAGGCTATAACTATGGAGGAACTCCAAGACCTCCAAGATTATCTCCAATTTCAATATGGTGCCAAGCTCAGAGATCTTGCAGTCATGGCCGGTAACCACTCTCAATCGAAGCGGCCTGGTTCAAAGTCATCTCTACTTGACCGAGTTCGGAACGGCAAGGCGTACTATTTCGTGAAAGCTTACGGTGTCTCTGCCGATCAACTGGCCAAGAATGCGCTGCGGCAAGGGAAAAAGATCACACCCGATGATGACTCGCAGTACCCCATGGATCTTGCTGATAGCTTAATTGACGACAACTTCAGCACAGGCGACCAGGTTATTTCTGCAGCGCGTCAAATGTACTCGGAGGAGCTCTTCGCCAGCCCTCGCATGCGCAAGTACTTCAGGAGCTCTTACTATCAGGCTGCCGAGCTCAGCTGTCGACGTACGGATAAGGGCCTTCGGAAGATTGATGAATCGCACCCATATTATGAGATAAAATACCTCCAGAACCAGGCAATTGCTGACCTGGTGCACCGACCGGAGCTCTTCCTCAAGATGATGCGAGCAGAAGAAGAGGGCCTAGTTGATATCAAAGTCGACATGCCACCACGATACGACTTCCGGCGACAACTGTATCAAGAATTCGAGTCTGAGAACTTCAGTGACCGTGCCGAGCAATGGCGAGAGGAGCGAAAAAAAGTTCTCGACATGGCTTACCCCAAGTTGGAGAAGGTCATAGTAAAGAATGTCAAAGAAGTTATTCGTACTTTCTGCCAGGATGAGGTGCTCAAGATGTGTCGTCAGGAGTTTTACCGAAAGCTGGATCAGGCTCCATATAAGCCAAAGGGAATGATTCTCGGAACCACACCTCGAGTCCTTGCTTTGTCCAATGGGATGGGTGACCCAGCCCGTGAGCCAACATGCTGGACATGGGTGGAAGAAGACGGCCGAGTTCTCGAGCAGGGCAAGTTTGGTAACCTGGCGCGAGACGAGGCTCAGCGGGAGGAGTTTGCCGCGCTGGTTCGGCGGCGCCGTCCAGATGTTATTGCCGTCAGTGGTTGGAGTGCTGAAACAAGCAAACTGGTTCGAGATGTAGAAGCTCTTGTGAGCGACAAGGACCTCCGAGGAGCCGAGTTCGATGACCCCGAGACCAATGACTATAGAACAGAGCCTCTCGAGGTGGTCGTCGTGGACGACGAGGTGGCCCGACTGTACAAGGACAGCCCGCGTGCCGTGGCTGAGCATCCGTCTCTGAACCCAGTGACGAGATACTGCGTTGGCTTGGCGCGATACATGCAGAATCCGATGAAAGAGTATGCCGCTCTTGGCAAGGATGTATCATCGCTTTCATTCCACCCTTGCCAGCATCTCCTACCGCAGGATAAGCTAGCAAAATACCTTGACTCCGCCATGGTTGATACGGTCAACATGGTCGGTGTCAACATTAACGATGCGATGACCGACCCATACACGGCAAATCTACTGCCTTATATTGCAGGCTTGGGTCCCCGAAAGGCTACTAGCGTCATCAAGGCGATTAATGCCAATGGAGGTTTTGTAAACACACGAGATGAGCTGGTTGGTGACCCCGACAGCGGCAAGTTGCCCGTTGTTGGACCTCGTGTCTGGAACAACTGTGCCAGCTTCCTATATATCGAATTCGATTCAACCAACGAGATAACTGATCCCCTGGACAACACGCGAGTTCATCCTGAGGATTATGAACTTGGTCGCAAGATGGCTGCAGACGCCTTGGAGTTGGATGAGGAAGATGTCAAGGCCGAAACGGACGAAAATGGACCCGGCGCAATTGTTCGGAAACTGTTCAAACAAGATGAGCAAGAACGAGTCAACGAGCTTGTCCTGGATGAGTACGCTGATCAGCTGCTGACCAACTTCAACCAACGAAAGCGGGCGACGCTCGAGGCCATTAGCGCAGAACTTCAGGCCCCGTATGAAGAACTGCGACGCAGCTTTGCCCCTCTGAGCCAGTCCGAGATTTTCACCATGTTTACCGGCGAGACAAAGTCATCGCTGTGCGAGGGAATGATTGTGCCTGTCAATGTCCGCATGGTGAGGGACGACTTTGCCATTGTCAAGCTCGACTGCGGCATTGAGGGCCGGGTTGAAGCACATGAAGTGACGAGTCGCGCTTCGGTCAAGGAGGTCCTGAGCACGGGCCAGACTGCTCAAGCCAAGATCCTCGAGCTGAACTACAAAGACTTCATGGCGAAGCTGTCCATGCGAGAAGATGCGTTGCGCGTGCCGTTCAAGCGGCCCATCAATTATGGCCGTGACGGCTGGGACTACAACCTGGAAGCATCGGACAAGGAGGAGCTTCGCGAAAAGGATCAGTCCACTGGAAGGACACAGCGCGTGGTCAAGCACCCCAACTTCAAGCCCTTCAACTCAATACAAGCAGAGGAATACCTTGGCTCACAGCCTCCCGGCGAGGTGATTATTCGTCCCTCGTCCAAGGGCAACGACCACTTGGCTATTACCTGGAAGGTGGCGGACAACGTCTACCAGCACATTGACGTGCTGGAGATGCAAAAGGACACCGAGTTCTCCGTCGGCAAGCTCCTCCGCATCGGAGGCAAGTACACGTACAGCGATCTGGACGAGTTGATTGTCGACCACGTCAAAGCCATGGCTCGAAAGGTAGAGGAGCTCATGCGCCACGACAAGTACCAGAGCAGGTCGCGATCGGAGACGGGTAAGTACATTTCGAATCAAATACCGACCACCACCAAGTTGAAAAAAAAAAAAGAGGCAAATTGACTGACCAACGCCAACAGAGAAATGGCTGACTACATATATCGACGCCAACCCCAACCGGTCCGCGTACGCCTTCTGCATTGACCAGAAGCATCCGGGATACTTTTGGCTGTGCTTCAAGGCCAGTCGCACAGCGAGGGTCATTGGCCTTCCTGTTCGCGCGATTCCACAGGGGTACGAATTGAAAGGGTACCAGTACCCGGATATGCGTGCGCTGTGCAACGGCTTCAAACTACGATACCAAAATGAGTTTTCAACCATGGGAAACAGGTGATGCGTCGGACGTCTTTTTCAGGTCGTGGCTGACGGGTGTAGGGCTCCTCTGCGAGGCCCCGGGACATGGGATGGGGATGAGGAATCTCGCTTGTAATACTGTATAACTTGGTGCCATGTTTCATCGTAGCCGCCATACCGTGGTTTGTCTGGGCGGAGCGGAATAGCGAAGGAATAGATCCTGACATGAGAGAAGATGAGGCCTTGTCCGTGCGTGAGAGTAGCATGTTTGTATTTGGCTTGTGGGATTGCTGTACTGCCATTACGTGTGCGTCATGACTGCGGGCTTTTGGAGCACGATTGAGAGTCTACTTGGTATGTTGCAACATATTGTCGTGGGAGATTTAGGTTTGGGGACTAGATGTTTGCATGGACGGCTGGCATTTCATCTAGATGCCAAGTATGGCTGACTGGCATCGGGTGCACCCGCCCATGTTCCATGGTTGTTATACGCGGCATGAGTGCCCTTGTTACGCGACTTTGATGGCGTTACGCCGCCGTATAAAGGTGGCAAGCATTACTGATGGCCAAGCTCAGTCTACTGGTTGCACATCTCTGCGCAGCGAATTCCTGTACGACACGTTCCTATCTATCTGCGCTTGATCATGGGTGAAGATGCTCTTGTAAGCTCGTGAATATGAATAGGAGCACTGCCGCCTGATGGATTTGGACCCAATTTTCACGGGACTTTGGCGGTTTCGCAGCTTCCCTGGGGCAAAGTGGCTGTACCACGAGGTGTGTCGGTGCACTAGGTGGGATATAAAGGGACGCTATTGACACCGCTGCCTATTTCATCGTGAGGTTTTACGCGGGATGCGCATGCTTTTTTGCGTACAGAGAAGCATTGGCTACTAGTCCGGGGTGGGATGAAGGATGTCTGGCATGTATGAATGGGGTGACTTGCTGTAAAAGTTGGCCGCAAACGGGTATTGGATGTATTTGGATGGTGTTCGGGCTAGTCTTTCAGTAATATTCGCTCTGGTTTATACTTTCTTGCGTGACCGGCAATCTGCGAATCTGGAAATGACGTGCGTGGTTAGTAGGGAAATATATTGCTGTTAAACCACGCGGGTTAATGTCGGGGGGGAAGAGCCAAGGACCAGCTTTTTTTGTTGCGAACAATTGCATCTTGCGGCGAGATCCGGTTGCATTGCGATATTGGAATGGCGGATCGACGGTGACGGACGGATGATCGGTTTTACGTGTGAGGTTACTGACCCGGTGGAGATGCAAACAGGGGCACCGTTAGATACCGCGGTCTTGGATGACGTTTCGGAAAGACACGATGGCCATTTGAAGGGACATGTTGGGTGACAGCTGGAGTCGAAATGAAAAGAATACGTGTCAAAAACATCATGCGGGCCGGTTTGTTCATCATCACGGGCTCTCGCACCGGCCTCGTTTTGCACGGGTTGCTAGATGCTTCTGCGGCGCCGATGATTCGGCGGAGCTCTGACGTCGTTTGGCTCGCGGGTCCTGGCCCGAGCGAAGTGATCATGTGGTCCGCCTCGGATGTCCCAACCTGACAGAAGCTGGCAAGCTGGGTTGCAGGGACCCCAGGCTGTGGGTCTCGGACAAGCTTGGGTGGATCCAAGGGCAGCTCCAGGCACTGTCATGTCATCCAGGGGTCCAAAAGCTCGCCATGGGTCGACGATATTGTGCCAGAGACGGCCAGGCCCAGGAACATCGGTGAGTCACCGCTCGCTGAAGACCCTTTGTCCTCCTCCAGCACTGCGATAATTGACTCGGGATGCAGTCAGCTATGGAGTGCGGCAAGTCACGAGGCTCTGTTGCGGATCAACGACAAGAACTCGAGGCTCCAGGCCACGAATGGGCCTCTTCCCGAGTCGAGATGCATCGACGCTGGCGACATCGGACACAGGGGGTTTCTAGACGGATATGGCTTCGTTGACGCACAACTCAATTCATTAGGGGTTCGAAAGGTCCGATGTCGTGGAGAATGCTCCGTTGTTTGCACCGAGTTTTGCACATGTTGCCAGGCTGTCTCCCCGGTAGACGGAGGGTGTCTTGAACGTGTTCCAGTCCGCCGGGCTGCTTGGCGTGTCAAGGTGTCCCGGCTCCGCCGCTCCACGCCATGATGGCGATACGATGGCGAATGGCTTGGAGGGCAAGCCCGACAGTGGTGGTAGGTTGCTGCGACTCGCAGCCCGCACTCTGGCGAATTGCCCCCTTCTAAATCGGACGCGAACAAGACGATGGACGTAGCACCTCGGATACCTTGACTGGGGACACCACCACGAAAAGAGGGCAAATGCACAACATGCGCTGGAATGCTTATCCGAACTCCGGCTTAGCGCCAAGTTGAGCGCCACCAAAGGCACTTGGGCGCTTTGAGTGGCTAGACGAACTATCTAGGTACCAAGCCAGATAACACATGGTACCTACCTAGGTGGTTGCCTGGGAAATTTGGCAGCCAACTTGGGCAAGATGAGCGCGGATGAACAACTAACTGGGAGGGACCAGACACCAGAGTACATGGCGTGAGGCGCGATGGGAGGCAGTAATTCACATAGCTCGAGCCCTGTAGAGAGGCCGCAGTGACCAAGAGGCAAGGCGACGCGGTCGATGTCGATCAGTCCGTCGGTCGACGCTTGCGTACCCCATACTTTTTATTACCCCGCAATCAAGCATGCGCCAGGTGGATATGCCGAGTACCGGCTACACGAAGCGTCGGAAATAGTTTGGATGTTTTGTGTGGCCCCAGAGCTCCAGGGTCGTGTCAACCGTTCAATTGTCACCCCGGAGGACCCGGCGGACCCGACAGCGTACGGAGCAGTGGGTGTTTCTTGTCGTTTCGCTTGCCTTCTGTACCGTGTACGTGTTCGTACAAGACGATTTGGTGCAAGCAGAGGAGGTCCGAAGTGAGATGCCGCCGTGATGGCGTGCGTTTGCATGCAGGGGGAGGCTTGATTGAGGTGCTGCCGCAAACAGAGCTGCATGTCCCGTCGACGCAACGTGACCCAATTGATGGTGATACCCTGTGAGTAGGCAATTGGACAATTGAGCAGTTGAGCACTGAGCATTGAGGCAATGGCAAGCTTCCCCTGGTGACGTGCCACTGAGCCCGTCAGCAACGGATGGGACAGGGACGAGGGACCAGTTCTGAGTTGACCATGTCGAACCCGGGAGCTCCAGCTGGCCCAGCTGGCACCCAGCTGGCGTCTGGTCACGCGATGGCCTGCTCCGTTGCAGCTTAGTGGACATGCTGAAGTGCCCCGCTTCTCTCTCCTTTGTCTCTTGGCTCCTAACCCCGGACAGCCGACCACGGCAGAGAGAGTTGTCTTCTTGTCCGTCACCGTTCACATTGACCTTGGCTGGGTCCTCACCGTGGAAGGCAGGCACGAATGCGCTTCCTCGTCGCAAAAAGGAGAAGGCTACTCCGTACTCCGTACATGCAAACATTGGAGCACAAGGCCCCGCGTGCGACTTGGCCCGTGACCGTTGTCGGTTCAGTTACAATAGCTTTACCGTGCCAGTGCCAGCGCCAGCGTCTCTGTTGTAGGTACATACTTTGGCGCAATGGACATGGACCGAACTGGACAATGGCATCATGGCAGGAATAACCGCACCACCATCCCTGGCAACTGCATCGCCCCAACCAAAATGGGCCTTGCATCCACCCTCCAGGTGTGTAAGGAGTATCGATTGACCCCCGTACTGACGTGGGAATGTACACTCTCCATACACTCTCTGCACACTCGTACTTGGCTGTTGACGTTGACTGGCACAACTGCTCTTCTGCCGCCGTCTCTTTCATGACTCCCCATGAACACTGATTGGTCCCCACCTGCACTCGCGTGACTTTGTGATATAATAGTACAGCTTCCCTCGCCTCTCCCATTCCCAGGAGCTCCTTCACCTCTTTAATCTATCTACTTTGTACCATTCCCATCATCCCATATCAATTTTCATCAAAGCGAACCCACTTTGAACGTCTCTACGCTTGCGACACTCCATCACTCGAACAACTCTTGACGGCTACTTAAATCCGTTTGACATCCCTCTCCTCTCCTTGCCTCTCAGCACCTTTCATCAGATCATCACATCTTTGTCAACGATTCCCTCTCTCATCAGGACCTCCTCTTGATCTATTTCACTAAGCAGATATCCACTGCTTGACCTTACCACACGTCGACACTGTTGACTTTAACACCAATCACCAAGAGTGAGTACCTCTCATCACGCGAATCTATAGCGCAAACACGGTCCTGGTATCACCTACATCATCTGCATATGTTGAGCACCTCGACCATAGCCCATATACGACGAAAAGGCCCCTGAAGTTAAGACAAAGCACTAACGAATTCACGGCAGTGACTCGCTCCCACAAGGCCAACGACCGTGACCACAAGGGCCTTGCGGAAGGCACCGCAGTTATCCTAGACAATTTGCCACGCTACACCGGCAAGGCTAGCTTCTCCGATGCTGACCCCAAGAAGGTCAAGAAGAACGGCGGCGGCAGAGGCAACTGGTACGTTCACTCATGTCTTTATCTGGTCATGTCTTGGGCAACCTGGCTAACATACAACTCAACTACAGGGGCAATTTTGCTGACGATGTAGTGGATCAAGACTTCTCCTTTAACAACGCTCGTCGTCGCTCCAACAGCAGCTCCGCCTCTCACCACCTCAACGACTTCAAGACCAAATTTGAAGTGATTGACACGGAGCCCGTCTTCGAAGAGTCTGTCCACGGACCCGTCAGTGAAGAGGACGATGTGTCAAAGACTGACTCATCTGAGAGCGGCCGGTCCGCCTCTTAAATGAGTACGTCTCATGCCGGCCAGCCAGGCCCAAGGTAGTCATCACGTGCTATTTAACGAATTGGGGTGCCCGAAACACTTTTTGCAAAGTCGCTTTTTCAACGCCACGAAATGAAATGGAACCATAGTATTATACGAAACATTTGCTTTTTACATAGGAAACCGGAAACTGGAGTTTGGAGGATGGAGGATGTAACAGGAACGGAGTTTGACAAAGGGAGACCCCTCTTCTTGTGGCTATTTGGGACCTTGACGAGCAGCCAGACTGCTGCTCTTGACATCTGCCCGGTGGGCGAAGGATGCATTGTATTATCTATCATATGACGTCTAATGACGCTGGCCAGAATTCTGAGAATGACTACAGATTTCGCCCTGTATATTATTAATACTGTGTTGAAGTGAAGTTGTTCCAATGCCGTGATCTTTTATGAAATGTGACACCACAGCTGCCAGATGCTCGCAGACCTCACTCTTTGTCATGCTGTCCATGGATGAGGCAATCACACGTGTACACCATCAAGTTAAGGCAGCACCGACTTTCATCATCGCCAGTTCAGCGTCCCATCATCCCCAGACCCGGATCTACCTCAAGCCAAGGGAAACAACAACGGACGCAAGGCCACGCGTAACAAGACTGCACTCACCACGGTCAAAACGACGGCTCTTGCGATTGGCGAGTACCCCGCTCTGTGCCACGGTTCGCACACTCCCAGGAAGTCAGTTCAGTCACTCAAGTCCGTTGGATGCCCGCCATACTGCCGATCTGGCCTGGTATGACAGCAGGGGCTTGAACTTGGTCGGTGTGCATCAGTTCAGCGAGGCTTACAGTGGGAGGCAGAAAGTGCCGTTGACCAGTCAAACCAGGTCTTTGACGAATAGGGAGTATAGCGAAAATCGGGTGATTTTAACAATTCACGCTTATTCAAGGGTTTTGCCTAATAAATTATCAATAATATGGTTTCTTTAATATTATAAAAAATTCTTTATATACTTTTAAGAGCTGTATTAGGTATTAGGCCACATACTACCGATCTGGCCTGGTATAATAGCAGGGGCTTAAACTTGGTCGGTGTGTATTAGTTTAGCGGGGCTTATAGTGGGAGGTAGAAAGTGCTATTAACCAGTTAAACCAGGTCTTTAACGAATAGGGAGTATAACGGTAATTAGGTGATTTTAATAATTCACGCTTATTTAAGGGTTTTACCTAATAAATTATTAATAATATAGTTTCTTTAATATTATGAAAAATTCTTTATATACTTTTAAGAGCTGTATTAGGCATTAGGCCACATAGTACGGGGCACGCACGGAAATTAGATGATGCGCCCAGCGAGGCTAAGTAGGTGCCCCGCTTACGTGCGATGGCATTGCCGGCACAAGGCTGCAAGGCTCAAAAGTTTCCATCTCCTCGACACCCTTTGCCTCCCTACCAAGAAAGAAGACACCATGGCGGCACCCGCGTTCCACGAATCCCTCCCGTGTACGCCTCCCCCCCAAAGAGCCACGAGACGAAAGCTGACTGATTTGCAAAACACAGACATCGACACGCCGTCGGAGCCGTCGCTGGCCGCGGCCCGCGCGCTCGTCGCGCAAGAAGCGCAAGCCGCGCCGCCGGGGGCGACCAAGGCAGCGCCGGAGGAGCCGGCATTCTCGCCCGCGATGCGGACGGAGCTCGCGCGCGTCGCGTCGTCGACGGCCCCGGCGCCGCTCGACACGAGCCGCTACGAGGCGCAGGACCTGCCGCTGCGGGGGGACGCGGCGCCGCTCCTCGGCCGCGCCTACACGTCGGCGACGTACCTGCGCGGGCGGCTGCAGAACCTCGAGCTGCTCGAGAGGCACGGCGCGCCCGCGTGGCTCCTGTCAAACTACCACCTCGAGGCGGCGCTGCGGCGCGCCGAGGCCGAGCTCGCCCGGACGAGGCGCGAGGTGGACGAGGTGAATGCCGCGCGGCGGCGGCGCCAGGCCGACGTCGCCGCCGAGATGGCCGGGCTGGAGGAGGCGTGGAGGGCCGGCGTGGGCAGGGTGCTGGAGACGGAGCTGGCCGTCGGGGAGCTCAAGGCCTCGATACGGGAGGAGCTGAGGAAGAAGGGGGGGCCGCGGGGCTGACGCCGTGCTCATTTGTCTCTTTTGTCTTTTTCCTCTTGGTTGCTGAGAAAGGAGGGCGTCTTGCCAGGGGAAAATAATCTGCGGGACCAAGGGACCGGAACCGTTTTGCGGAATAGGGGCTGCCCGGATGGGTGAATGTGCTGACGGATCGGACGCTGGAACGAGTTGGCTCGAGGTTCAAACGGCTTTGGGCTCTTGATCGACACCACACCGCCCATGAACGGGGGGCCGGTTGATGTTGTGTGGCTGGAATTTCTGGCACGCACTTTGATCAGGGCATTACAACAACCAGTTTTTGCTCATTGGACAGAGCTGGAGGCAGAGTCGAAAAACCGACTCCCGCAAATGACTATGAACAGCGCTGCGGGCTGCATACTCGGGGGGCAGACAGGAAACCCAATCCGTCGCACAATTAGGTAAAAAGAGAAGAAGAAAAAAAATGGCCGAGATGGGCATTCTTTTTTTGGGAAAACATGCTGCAACGGGGAGCACGTACATGATAGTCGGCTCTCTCCGGCTCACCCCCGTCACTAGTGGAGACTTGCGCAAGGACCCTGACGCTTCGGAACGGAAAAGGGGGGGCGGGAAACCCTCGGACGTGGTATAGGCGAAGCCAAGCTCCAGACAGGGAAATTTGTTTGTTACTTGCACATTACGGAATACGCATCGATGGAGCATGCTGGCGTTTGTATTTCCGAATCAACAGATTTGCATTCCCTCTCACTCTATCCCTTTCCGTAGCATGTTACCGGTGATCTAATAAACAAGCATTGGTAGATATATACCTTCATGTTTGCAGAAATATGGCAGCATACAACTTGTAGACCATCATCAAACGTCTCACAGCATGGCAGTACGACTCTCGAATCGGCTCGGTAGTCATAATTCACTATCAAACAAGGTATCTATCTGTTCATGTAGCCATGGCTCTTTCTTCCTTTAGGAAAATGAGGTTGAAGGCGTGTAATTCCTCTCCAAAACAGCAAAACGCCGACTCGAAACCCGTTTCTTCCACCGTTCCGCCAATTCATGCAGTATTGTACCAGGGCACCGCCGTCTCCCCCACGCCCACTTAGCCAAACTTTGGCAGAGCCTATTTTAGCTGTCTTGAAGTCATGGCCGCATTTTTGGTCATCCACCGCATCAAAGCCCACACGGCATCATTTCAAACTTGGAGCAGTACCCTAGTCGCGGTGCAGAGGGTCCATTTCCTCGACTCCAGTGGCGACACCTTCGTATCTGGTACGGCGCAGAATACCTTCTACAGGACCCAGGAGTCTCTGGAAAGCATTCTTGCCGAGCGTTGCCACCTTGACCTCGGTCGAAGCCATAATGCTGGCAGCTCGAGGCTGATCATTGAGTAGGGCCAGTTCACCAAAAAAGTCTCCCTTCTTATAATGCAGCACCTTGTTGCTTGGCTCACCCTTGAAGGCGTCTGCCTCGCCGCTCTCTAGCAAGAAGAATGAGTGACCTGGGTCCCCCTCCTTAATGATGATCTCGCCTGGGGCATACTTCTTGGTTTCGAGGGCATCAGCAATCTTGGACCGCTCATACGGCGTTAACGATGACAGGAGTGGGACCTCCTCCAAGAAGGTCTCGTACATTCGCCTCCTGGCAAAGGTCGACTCCATTAGTATGCGGCGGAATGTGATGCGATCCAAAGCCCATAGCGTGCAGTTGGGTTCAACGGAAATGACTGTGGCGGCACGTGGGGCGTTGTACATGAGGGCGAGTTCACCAAATGATCCTCCGGCCTGGATATTCCCAACCTTCTCGCCCAAGCCGTCTGGTCCAGGCTGAATGGTTCCACTGGGGTTGACATGGACATCAAATGACCCCTTCTCCACGACGTAGAAGAAGTCGCCAGCATCACCTTGGCTGATGACCTACTAGACGTTAGCGTCTCATCCCACTCATTGCCTCTGACATTATAGCTCACCTTGATGCCCTTGGCAGGAATTGGCTTTTCAACCAATGCGCCGAGGATCTGGGCAGTTTGCTCTTCGTCGAGATGACTGAACAAGAAGTTGCCCTCGATGGCCCTTTTGAGACGCTCCAACTGGTCGGCGGTCTTTTCATGAAAAGGGGGCGACCAGTTGTCATAGCTGTCTGCACTAGGCTTTAGCGACTCAGCCGACACCGACGTGCGGCGAGCAAAGTTGTATTGGGCAGGATAGCTGTCTGGGTGTGGAGGCCCCCGGACAGTTGGAGGTGTATCTGTGCTGGCATCGCCACCAAAGGTTCCGGGAAAGGTGATGCCAGCACCTGAGCCGATCCCTGTGTTTTGGTTTCTGCCATTGTCATTCTCATCTTCCTCAGCCAGGCTATGCATAACATTCTGTGACCGATCGTTGCCAAAGGGGTTTGCGTTGGCCCCGAACGGGCTCGAAAAAGGAACAGACATTATGGCTAGTATGTATACTGTAGGTACAGGATCGAGTGTGATTCTTCGTTTGTAGGCTTGGTAGAAGATATTGGAAAGCGAAGCTCGGAGCGAGTTTTATTTGCCGGCTGGCAATGTCGATAGCCTGTCGAGATTCTGGTCAATTCGGAACATAAACTTGACGAATCATCTGGCTGCGTGTCGAGGAGCTGCGGCAGCAAGTACATTTCTCATTGATAACACAATGGGACAAGCATGAAAGAGGGGACTGCAGACCGACCAACCTTTAATATCTAGGAGGAGCTGGATAAAATAAACTAGTCTCTGCCCGGTGTGAGGGTAAAGACCTGCATCATGGGGATGCGTTAGCAGAATGGTATGACTTTCTGATCATGTATCAGCGATGGGGGCAGTTGGGGGCCATGTGACGAGTACGAGCTAGGCAACGCCATGGAAGCTTTGGGAGCTTGCACAAAGTCAAATCGTGCTGGCAGAGTCATGGTTTTGGGCTTCTGGTGTTGGGAGTAGCCACAAGAGATGAATCCGACTGTCCTCTTGGCTCTGAATCAACTGAGCGGCGCAATGAAACGTCATTGTGGTTACTGGCCCCATGAAGCTGGCACGCCAATGCCATGACAGGGAGCTGTAGGGCAGAGGGAATGGCCATCAACTCACCTTGGGGAGGAAATGATCCAGTTAGCGACAGTCAAGACCGAGGGCGGAAATATTCCAAGCCAAGCCAAGGTCTTGGGGAGATGGGGAGCTGAGGAAAATGGAGCAGAGAAGCAGAGATGGGAGATGGAAGAGGAGGAGGGGTCGTTGCAGTTGCCACTGGGGCCTCGGGGAGAACCCTGCGGTGGCCGGTGTTGCTGTGCAGGACGATGCGACCACTCAGCCAGCCGACACCAGCCCGGATGAGATGGGATGGGGATGGGGATGAGATGGAGGGAAGAGGGAAGAGGGATGGGAGGGGCTTGAGCTCCGGGTTGAGAGGGAGACACGGGAGCCAGACTCGGAGCAAAGACGCAACGCAACGGTGATGGATGAGCCTCTTGCCTCAACGCAGTTGTTGACGGCGACGGAGCGATGCCAACGTTGGAAAGTCGGCTTGAAGCAGTGAGGGGCAAGTCGCGGGTGCACGGGTTGATGGATGAGCGACTCGACGCGATGGTTTCCAAGCGGGTCGAGGAGGAAGAAGAAGAAGCAGAAGGAAAGGAAGAAAAGACAAGGTCTCAGGTGCTCCGAGTGGATACGGCCAAGGAAGCTGGGAAGCTGTGTCAATCTGTCGATGTAAATGTTCCGGAAAAGGCGCGCCACCAGCACTTTGGACATTGAAAGGTAGGCAGGCAGGCAGACAGGCAGGCAGGCAGACAGGCAGGCAGGCAATCAATGGAGGGGTCTCTCGGCCTGGAGGAGGGGAACATGACGGGCAAGAGGCTCGCAGCGAAGCTTTCTAGAAGAGCGCACGGACCACACGTCCCGCGCCTCCGCTGCATCGAGGGCAGGAGGGGGGGCGTGGCGGACTTGTCAACCAGCAGCAAGCTTCCCCCGGCCAAGCTCGCGTCCTGGAGCTCCAGAACAGATCTGGAAGCTGACTGACATGGAGAGCTCCTGCCTTCCGTGCGTGCGTGCGTGCAGGTGTCATGCCGCCCTGCATTTGACGCTACAACTGACTCTTCAACGCTTGCTTTGCGTTGCACAACCGACTGACACAAAGTCACACAAGTGATGCAGAGGGATGCACATTGTCGCCGGCAGCGTCGGCAATTGCTCATTTTTTTTTGTTGTTGTTTCCTTTTTCTCTTTTTCACTTCCTTCGCCCGGCTGTATGGATGCATTTGGCTCTCGTGAAACGGACTGCCTGGCCCACTGTCACGCCCGCCCAGTCGTCAACTGAGGCTGGCAAGCTGACAAGGCACAAATGTGCCGTCGCTAACTTTGCTGCTTTGGATGCCTCGAAAACTCGTCGCCACGCGGGCAGCCGAAAAGGTGTAGGGGACCAGTCGAAGATGCAACAGAGTCGATTGTAGTTGCGGGCCTAACGGTGGTGAATAAAGAAATGCTTGCATGTGCCCTCCTCTTCCCATCATATGGTGCCTGAATCGCCAATGAAGAACCCGCACAAGGACGCCGTATCCTCACTGACCCCAGTTCACGTTCTAGTCAACCTGACTTGATGTAGACGATGCGTAAAGGGGCGATACTGTTACCACCGCGACTCTTGTCATCAGACGTGCATTTGCCCCGTGTTGAACGAGCAAAGTGAAGCCCAATACACAGCCATATAACGGCGAAGAAACAGGATATACACAAATGATCCCATGCATAGCCATCGCAAAGGCCAACAGAAAGCGCATGGTAGCACGAATTCAACCCCCGCGGCAACGTAGTCGTCAGAGCAAGCAGCTGGAATAGACGAGTAGCAACATCTCATACGTTGAAGACAGCTGTGCCGGCCAACATCATCGTGACTGCCAAAATCCCCAGTCCACTCCGGCGAACCCCAGTGCGAATGATGCCGTGTCATGAAGCATGTCCATATCGCAGAACGGACAAAAGCGTACTCGGGCGTCAAAGTCTTCCCAGAATCACGCCTTTCTTCCCCGACAAACTCCATGAAAGCCCAAGAGGCATGCACTCAAATATCCAAATCGACACACCGGCCCAGACCAACTACGGTCCAAGTATACAGAGCATGGGTATGAGCACAGTCCAAGACGGGCAGTGTCGCGACAACAGGGCAAAGTCTATTCTGATACAGCTCCTAAGTAGCTTGTCTGGGCATCGGGCCCTGATGGCGACTCGCCAGCTTCGAGACATGACTTTTGTTGTACGCAGTTCCCTCTGCGCTTATACACCAGCTGGGCCCCATGGAGCCTCATGGGTATCGTCCCATACAAATACAAGCATTCAAGCACCGCATCCTCTTCTACCAGCCGGATGAGCCCTCTCAACGGCACCATTTTGCTCCGCGACGCCAGAATCCCTTCTTATCTGTTACAACTGGAAGACAACGAAGCCAAGCCAAGCCAACCAAGACACATCCAAAAAAAAAAAAAAAAAAAAAAAAAAAAAAAAACAAGCCTAGAAACAAAAACAAAAACAAAAACAAAAAGCTTAAACCAAAAAAAAAGCACCGGGTATGACGTCCGTCCGCAATGCGCCAAAAGTCAATGATGCTGATGCCAAGCTCATTCTACACCGGCCCCCTTTCTTTCCCAATATACTGCGACGTTAGCTCAATGTTACAAAACGCTACAACACTTTTAGTCCGACTCGAACTTGTATTCTGGTGAGGACTCTTCCTTCTTCACTTCCGACATGGACGACTCCGTTTTGTCGCACTCGTGCGCCGTCTTTGCCGTGGCACCAACCTATGATCCCACGGCAAGACAAGAGTCCAGCATCCCATCCAGCATATCCATATCACTGGTCTCTGCTCCGTCCCACCATGTTTCCTGGTCCAAGTCCATGGCGTCTCCGTATCCGTTGATGGCGGGTTTGGCGTCACAGCCATCTACAAATTCCTCAACCGGGGGAGGCTCGTGATAATACCACGTATAGTCGTCCCACTGTTCAAGCTCGCCCTCGCGATACCCATAAATGGCTTGCGCCATCAGAACAGGGAATTGGGCCATGCCGGTATCCGCCATTTCGAGGGCCAGTCTCAAGTCAGCCATGCCAAGCGGGCCGCGTTCACTGGCAGCTTTTGCCTCAACAGGAAGCAATCCGCCTTTATCACGCGTGATTTCTCCACGAAGAGCCGCCTCTTCTTCTCGATGAAGCTGTTTCTTGTACTTGTGCGTTTGGATCCATGTCGTGCCGACGCCGTAGCCCGCTGTGCCCGAGTCACCGGCACCATTACTGCGCGTGCGGCTGAATATTTGGGTCAATACTTCCTTGATAAACGTCTCTGTAGCCACTGTTACTAGTTGTGGCGCGTCTGTTGCGTGACCACTGGGAAGCCCTGCCTCGTAGCAGAATGGTAACATGCGCCCGGTTATTACGCCAACATCTGGGAACTCCCCAGACTCAATAGCCAAAGGCTGCGCAAATCGCTTTCTAATTTCCAAGTCAAAGTCTAACAACAATCAGAATTTTTGTGTCGAAGCCTTTGAATGGGTACAAGTACTCACTCATGTTGTTTATACCAGTTGCAGTGGTCGGAACGGCCTCGACGGATGTGGATGATTTGCGGTGCGTGTCTGCAAAGAGGTTTGACAAGCTCTCGTGGGGATCATACTAAAGAGGCGCGTCAGTGTAATGAAAATCAAATGAGTGGCGCAAGTCGGTAGTTACATCGTTGTGGGCAAGGTCTTTTATGCGCCTACGATCTCGAGGTGGTAATTGCATCACCTCCCCTTTCAACCTTCTTTCAGCAGCATCACCTGTGACAGGCTTGCTGCCAGCGCCAGGAATGGGCTTGTCGTTTGCGCTGACCCAAGGTGCCAGGCCCTGATCGGGCATCTCTCGTGTGACATTGCCGAGTATGGCGGCAATGAGCTGATTGTGAAGATGGTCCTTCTCGCCATTGCTGTCGGCCAGGATGGGATCGATTCGTTCCGAGTATTCGGCTTGGCTGAGACGGCCTTGTACAGTGTAAGCAATACCCCGCGCATCACGGTATCGAGACGTGACGATGCCCTACCGGTCAAGAATTCGGTTGTCGACTCCTTATACACCAACCATTTCTCTCCGCCGATGGCGCCCTTGAGCGCGGAATACACCGGTTCAAGATCAATGCGGGCAGGAATGATTTGGCTAGTTTTCACAGGCTTTCCGGAGCCAGGCGCAGTGATGGACAGAGTTTTGTTCGATAGAGTCGGGGTCGTCAGGCTGGCGGCCGGACGGCTCAGGGCCGCCGGGTCGATGTCGGGCATAGTGGAGGACGGGGTTGTGGAGGCAGGATCACGGTCGACGTCCTCAACGTCGCGTGCGGCGAGACTGCAACGCGCGACGTGGAGAACGGGTCATGAGTTGCATCAATCGAATGCGAAGAGTTATGCGATCGTGGCACCAGAGTCAGCTTGATGACCAGAGCATGGTGAGGTTGCGAAGTTGATGGCGGAAGATGGGCAGCGTCGACGTTAGGGAGAGAGCAGCAGATGGATGGGAGTCGAAATTTTGCCGAGAAGCAGACACTGAGCAGTCGCGGACGGGCCGGCGACGACAACGTGTTGCGGGTACTTGGGAGCGGCGGGGAAGCTCTTTCGTCTGCCGGTACCCCATACATGACGGGCTGGCCTCGTCCCGTCGCCCACTTGGCCACAGGGCTGCCTGGCGCTAAACGCAGCACTTGCAGCGGTGCCCCGTGCCGACATTTGAAACATTGAAGCCCTGGAGCCTTTGACGCCGTGCCCAGTTACTGGAGCCAGCGGCACTGAGGCCATGGGGCCCTCGTCGCGTCTACCGCGTCACAATCTCTGCATCTAAGATCCAAGCCCTCAATCCGTTACGAACCACCGCCATCATCCCCAACACCAGCTCATCCCTCGTGCGGCCATGCAGCAATGGCGTCGGAACGCATCATAGGGGCACTCGAGCATCTAATAGCCCACATTGTCCCGCATGATCCCGACGAAGATGCAGATAGCGCCCAGGACCGTCACGATGCCATTTTGAAGAATGCGCTGTCCATTATCGACAGGTACGCTGTTACCTCCTCTTCCATCGCCCCGTGAGCCCTTGCTGACGACCTGGCAGTCCTCAAGGTCCATCCATTTCCGCCGACGTAAACCATGCCTCAGACCTCATCAAGCGGAGGCTGATTCAGACAAATCCCAGTCTGGCATTGACATTTTCAAATCTATACTCGCGATTACTCGCACTGCCTGTGCTCGACAACAAATGGGCCATCCTGTATCTCCTCTACCAACTGGCCGATTCACCAGACCCAAATGAACCGCTGCCTCTCAGCCCGATCAAGCCCTCCGCACCAAATTACCGAGAGGCAATCCATAGAGATGCCGCTAAAAGACAAGGTCGAGACCGGACCAAGGCCACAACTCCGGTCCCCAAGGGGGAGGAAGAGCAGTTCCGGGATGCCTTACAACCAGAGGGGTTGAAGCATGTCCCCGCGCCAAAACCAAGCTACGCTGGGAAAGAACACCCAAAGAGGGCCGTTTCCTTACAATCAACTTTACTTGCTAATAACTACACCGAGGTTGACCCTCCCGAGACCGATATCCTGCGAGATCTGCCCTTTACCCTCCAAGGACTATCGTCAACGACACTTCCATTCTCCAAACCGGAAACCCTCAGGCTGCCCCCCACTGTCCCACTGCCTCTCGTGTCCATTCTCCATACCCTCGCCGAGCCATCCCTCCTATACCGAGGTCTTGACGAGTACTGCAACACACCAGCTACAGGTCTACTGGGACAAAGTTTGCGGTCCGCTATCGGGAGCGAACTTCGGTCTTACCTCAGCCTTGTAGCAGCCCTAGAAAGCCAGGTCCGAAGCGCTCTCTCGTCACTTGATGAAAGCGAACCTCGTGGGGGAGTTGGAAAAGCTGGTGTCACATTGAAAAGATGTGTTGTGTGGACGCGAGAAGCAACAATGGGCCTACGGCTAATGAGCGTCATGGCCAAGGAGTCGGAGAATAAAACTGGTGGGCAACTCATCTCTCTCATTCACAGTTTCTCGTCGTCACACGGTGATCCAGTGGTTGCTGCCTTTGCCGAGAGGCTACTAGGCAGCTTCACAAGGCCGTTTTATGATATATTGCGTCACTGGATATACGATGGAGAGTTGTCAGACCCGTACCAGGAGTTCTTCGTCCAAGAGCAGAACAAACCTGCCGACGTTGCCCACTTGAAAGGAGCTGGCAATGTCTGGACAGACAAGTATGAGATCCATCAAAGCATGGTACCCAGCATCATTACCCAGGACTTCTCCCAAAAGGTGTTCCTAATTGGCAAGTCTCTCAACTTTATCCGACACAGCTGCGGAGACTCGGTATGGGTCGAGGAATACTCCAAGGCGGCGTCAAAGGAACTTCGGTACGGGGACACGGCAACACTGGAAGCTTGGATCGACGAGGCATACAAGACCACCATGCAGCGCCTCATGGATCTAATGTCCAGCAAGTTCCATCTCTTCGAGCACCTGCAAGCTCTCAAAAACTACATCCTCCTCGGCCAAGGGGATTTCATAGCTCTCCTCATGGAGTCCCTCGCCGCAAATCTAGACCTGCCCGTCAGCGCCCAATACCGACACACGCTCACAGCCCAACTTGAACACGCAATCCGCGGGTCCAACGCGCAATACGACTCCCCCGAGGTTCTCCGCCGTCTCGATGCAAGAGTGCTTCAACTCTCCGAAAACGACTTGGGCTGGGACTGCTTTACACTGGATTACAAAATCGACGCTCCCGTTGATGTCGTCGTGACGCAGTGGGGCAACCGCCAATACCTCAAGGTATTCAATTACCTGTGGCGCATCAAGCGTGTCGAATTCGCCCTTCTCACCACCTGGCGCAGGTGCATGACCGGCTCGCGCGGTGTTCTACAAAACTCTGACCCCGTCGTCTCGCAGACATGGAAATCTACCCGCGGCACCCTTGCCGAAATGACCCATTTTGTCGGCCAACTCCAGTACTATATCCTCTTCGAAGTGATTGAATCATCGTGGGATGAGCTCCAGAAGCGGATCCATAAGGAAGGCTGCACCTTGGATGACCTCATCAACGCCCACCAACGGTACCTCACCGATATTACGCACAAGGGTCTGCTTGGTGCAAAACGTCGAAATCAAGGCTCAGAAGACGACGACGACGAGTCTTCATACCGCGGACAACTCAGCTTCCTGCTGGAGTTGATGCTAGGCTACCGAAAGTCTGTAGATGGGCTATACAGCTGGAGTGTGTCTGACTTTACGCGCCGCCAGGAAGCAGATGTACGCTCTTCGATGCGATCTGATCTCGATGACAATATTGGCGGTCAAAAGGATGTACCATCTGAGTTTCCTGAGCTGAGAAAAAGATTGCAGCAGTTGGGGGCTTCGTTTAGAAGTAGATTGCAGATGCTACTTGGTGACTTGGCCTACCAGCCGGATGTGGATATGAGATTTTTGGGCGTAGCTATGAACTTTAATGATGTGTATCAGCCGACGAGGAGGAAGACGAGGACTAAGGCTGCTGCTTCGGCAAATACGTCCAAGGCGTGAGGGGCCTTTATCCTTTATTCCTACAATATGTGCATTGATGCCCATGTGCAGAAAAGATGCTGGTGTATATATGGCCCATAGTAAGGACGAAGTAACGATGTAATGAACCAGTCGAAGATTAACCATGAGATCGCATCGTTTTTGCCCGCTGTGTTCGCGACGTATGATATGGAGTATTAAGTCGAACAAAATGGGTGACTTGAACATGATGTCTTACTCTCCATGTCTTGCGAAGGCGATCTGCGGCTCACCTTCGGCATGCGTTGCCATTATTGATCCCAGTGGCTTCTTACTAGTATGCGTTTTCTCTCGCAATTCCATTTTGTTTGGTCCATGTTTCACTACACATGTTCCTGCTCAGCTAAACTTGAATCTTGGGCATGACGCTAGTGGAAGCCCATTCTTTGCAGGCATTGCGGTAGCTCCTTTGGAGTACCATCTGAGCCAACTTCGTGAAAGGATGACTACTACCTGGTGGCTGTGAGAAATGGCACCTTCCACGAGATACAGTACTTAAAGTTCCTCCAAAGCGATGCGTGGGTTATTAGTTACGCGTTAGCGGCCCACGTTTCACCAAGTTTGCGATGGCGGCCTGCGCGAGAGAATAGGATTTTGTACTTTCCATGAGATTTAGGTACGGTTGCAGGAGGCCTGGGAAGCGTTCGCCATGAAGACGAAATCATATGCTCAACATTGTCTTTTTGTAGGGCTCCCGTATTGCAACGCTGATGTCTCTGATGGGCATGTTATACTAGGTGAGCCGTAGGGGAGGCTACTCATGCTTTGTATGTCTTCTTACAAGTACTGAAAATGCTTGTACGTTTAGATCATACTTGCTTGGGCGTTGGCGGTTCTGTCGCGGTCAACCGTCGAAAAAGGAAATGGTCATTAGGCTCTCTAGGGGCAAATCATCCCGCCCCTATGTCGAAGGCTGGTCCAAGTGGATGTGACGCCCTGACAACAGAGCATTTTTATGCAGGGTCAGGGGTCGAGGAAAATTCGTTCTGCCCGACTTGGAAGCTTTCCTAATACGAGACAGTGACAGGGTCTCAAAGACAAGAGATGAAAATCCAGGAACCTGGCTCGGGTTTCACTTGTTGGTGTCAGTCGCATTGAGGTTTTATCGTCCCTGTTTAGATGATGGAGCTTCGCGTCGTAAAGCTGCCTTCATTCGCTTGTTGACATGGCTGCGTAAAGTCCCCACAAGCCGGGGAAACAGACGAGAAATTCCGTTGAGCTGTTGCCAGTCATGGATGTTACGGAACGCTTTAGTATTCCGAAGCGGCCGCCGGCAGGATTCCGCAAAGAATTTTTTTTTATTTTTGACGACTCATCTGCCTTGACAATTCCCGTTGCATCGCTCTCCTGGCAGCACCAATAGTATCGAGTGTGCCGTGATGTGGTTTCCAGAGCATGAAAACCTGATCAATCCAGCGTCGAACGCCCACAAGTTTCGAATTGATATTGTACATGATTTCATTCTTCTTGAACAAATATTGATCAACTACCCGTGAAGAAAGTACCGCGTGGCTCTGTCGATCGGAACAACACGGTAGGGCTCGCGTCATTGACTGTACAAGATGGAGATGGAACCTGCTCGAATCAGTGCGTAGACATATTATTATGATAGCCGTATTAGAAACAAACTTCCACCTCCCAATGTTGCCATAACCCACATACAAGCCCATTCTCACGTGTTGACAGCGCCCATCCATGAAGCCGCCTCGGAACGGGCCAAACAGCTGCCACAAGCTCCGTATCCGCCCGCCCTCGGCGGATGTCATCAGATCACTACTCGGTGCAAACTGTTGTTGTCAAACGGGATAATTGATTATCAGCCCCCCAGTTGACCTACTATTCAAGTTCCGAACGAGTTGTTTATTGATATGTTGATGTCATTGAAAACAGCGGCGTTGCAGGGTCCGACACCCGGCGAAGCACGACCTCTTTCATCCTTTAGACATGCAGTGGGCTCGTGGTTTTTCGAGTCTGTGTTCTCGCCAGAAAGACACGGGGCAACTTACCGACGATGAAAAAAGTCCGGGGTAAAGAGATAGTAAATGGTTGGGTGCCCACCCCCTCAAAAAAAATCGACGGGTTTTGTGTTACTTAAGCGGATGTGCCGATTCTTTGAAGGGGACGGGCGCTAAAACCTTTCCATGGCCTAGATGGTCTTCCTGCTCGTTTGGTGCACCTCGTTCAAAGAAAGCATTGCTGCCCGGCGCCGTCCGGCTTGTTTTTCCTGTAGGGACAAATGTAAAGACAACCAACCCGCGGCAGGCTCTATGGTGCAAGGATACCTAGTCGCACGAGGCCACCGAGCCCCAGACAGCAAAGCGCATTGCTAGAAATAGCAGGGCACTGGCCCCTTTCTGTTACGTTGCCGTCCGTCGCTGCCACACCCACAAATCTCAAGTGCTAGCACCCTGGTTGCTGGCCATGTCCCCAATGCAAGCGTGCTTTCTTTCCCCAGACTTTTTTTATTTTGGAAGATTCTGGATTCTGGAATGTTTGCTTGGCCCATTTCATCGTCAAGCGTCGGGCCTAGGGTAATAAATTAGCCACGGCCGTTTTTTATTGCGTTTCTTTTTTCTTCTTTTCAGATAGCGAGCGGCGGCACTCTATTCACCGGCGAGCAACTAGTATTGCGAAGACAGAGACGAAATAAAAATTAACGTACGTCTACTGCAACATTGCGGCTCGCCCATGTGAAGGTCTGTGGCCCTGTGTTGGTGGAAGTCTGATTAAACAGGCTGGCCCGGGCGAATGTTGCTCCAACACATTTCCGCAGTCGTCGGGGCAGGTCCTTGGGGGCGAGAGTGATAAGAAAGGATGGTTCTAGGGCCAGTTGGCTTCTGATGTGGGCGACTCTGTCTGGTCTTTGAATCATGATTCCTGCATGCGCCCCCAGCTGAGCCTTCGCTGCGATGAGTCAAGCGTGCGCGAGGTACCTCCCCCAGGCAGATGTGCGTTTGGATGCGTGTCAATGGCGGCGGGAGCAAATCTCTGCATTCGCGTTCCTTCGCAACTAGCTCCCAACAACTTCTTGCCTTGTTACTCCGCATATCCTGCGCTCCGTACTCCGTTGACGGGTCAGAGCTGTTGGGTCCAAATCATGGCGGCTGGGTGTCGTCGTGGACGCAGTAAGGCAGCCAGGAAAAAGGGATGCGTACCTGCAGGCTGCGTGCTAGCATGCCTGACTGTTTGGCAGGTTCCAACGTCCGGTTTGGCGCAAACACCTTGTAACTCATCTTTCATCTGCTGAGGGCAACGTGTCGTGTGCCTGCAACCCCAGATTGCAGGTGCTTGTGCCAAACGAAGAGACCGACCTCCTTAGGCCCCGACTGGCTCAACCAGCTGCTTTTTTAGGGATCGGTTGAAGGGGCCTTTGGGGTCTCGTCCCCCCCCCCCCCGCGGGTAGTGAGTGGCTGATGAAATATTTATCCTTTTCTTGGGGGTCCGAGGTTTGAGATGGGATGATTTTTTGAGAGTTGGGGGCTGATGTTCCTGCTGGTGCTCCTGCTGGTGCTGATGCTGATGACGCTGGTGTGTTTGACGGACTTTATTGTCCTGACCAACATTGAAATCAAAGGCAGAAAGCTCCCATTGAAGCATGGTTGCACCTGCCTTCTCAAGACCCCAAGCTCGCACACAGGCCGTGTACCATGTACCAATCCCGCCGTGATGGCTTCATGCACAAGCGTTGCTCCTTGGTCACTTATGTTCTCTCATCTGCACTGGGGAGACTGAAGACGCAGGAATGCAATGGACGATGCTGAACACGGTGCTTTCAGGCACAGCAAGGAGCGCCCCGGCTTCAGAATGCACTGCAGCCATTGTCTCGCAGCAGGCACACGCACCTGGGTATGTATATGTACGCAGGTACCTACTCGGTAGGCATGTATGTACATTAGGTACGCACAAGGGCCGTACCCCGTATTGTGCTCCAAGTAAGTACGCGGCACAACTCATCCGGGCACTGACAAGTCGGGGCAGGCCGGCCGGCTGGTTACATGTGAGGCATGCTGTGCCGGCTTCAAACGTTGGCATGTCAAGCTCAACATTGGACTTTTGAAGCTCTTTGAGGCAACGCAGCCCTGACTCCTGCCTGGCACCAACCAAGCCACTAGGCACACACCCTTGGTTGGCCCCGTTTGTCCGCTTTTCAGCCCCGTTCTTGTCGCTTAGCTCCTTCCACGCCCCTTCAACGCTCCTTCCCATTGACCCCATTCACCATCTCGCTTCAACCTGGAGCATGAACTTCCCCACCCCCAACCTGACTGAGTCTTCACTCCCCGTCCGTCCACGTCGACCACTTGAACCTCTCGGCTCGAGGCTCCCAAATTCCTTTTCCCTTTCCTCGGGCCATGGCTCGTTTGTTGCCCCCGTTCTGGCCCTGCATGCCATTGTCTGGCAGACAAGCATCTCTTTTCATTGTCTTTCTCTTTTGACATAAATTCACCACTCCCCGGGCCCGGCTTGCCTACTTTTTTTGCTGCCTCCATTCACGACATTCACCACCACTTGTACCAACACGCTCTCTTCTTCTCTGCTTCCAAGTTGCACTTCTGCTTGCATTGCACCAACACTAGTCCTGATAAACATCCCGCTCCATATTTCCACCTCGTCGGCGTCGATCAAAGTTGGTGGCCCACAGAATATACCCGTCACGCAACTATCCTGCTCTATCCTTAGAGCTGCTTGGGTTCCACAGCCTCGGTTCCCAGTTTTCTGCCAACTCTACCCACAGATTTACGCAAGCTCGTCGTGTTCAACTCTATCGACGTGGAGCGCAACAAGCTGAAACTTACTGTATGCGTTCCGCCTTCCGCCTCTAAAAAAAGCATATTCAATTTTGCTTCCGATGACTAACTCGTTGCTGTCAAAAGTGAAAAAGAAAAAAAAAAAGACTGTCCAGTCCATCACTGCCCCTCTGCAAACAACATGCCTCACATCGCCTCACCCGTCGCCATGCCCTCTCAGCGAAATAACCTGCGGCTGTTCACGTCGCAAGACTTGTACAGCAGCCTCAACGCCAACTTGTCCTACAAGGACAACCGACCATCAACACCAGTACGACGCATCCAGGAGAACGACTACACTGTTCCCGCGCCCCCTCCACCAAGCCCCGTCAGCTTCAGGGCCGACAAATGGAGCATGCCCAGCCGCAAGTAAATGGGCATTGAGCGCCTTGCAGCGATTTGTCACGCTACATCGGCCCCGACTTGCATTCGTTCTTAGGGTATGGGCCAATTTTCCATGGGCCTATATTCTACACAGGCATCTGTGTTTTATTTCTTTTCCATTACATTCCAGCGGCACAGGGAGTTTCGGGCATATCACTGGACTGATTTTTATGTATCACAAGACGTATTAATGTGGAACAATGGGGAGGGAGGGAAGGAAGGAGAAAGAAGAAGATGGGGCATCAGCCAAGAGAAACGAAAAAAGGACGGCAAGGGAGTAATGCAGGTATAGATTTGTTATATGGCGTGACGTTCCAGTAGCCAGATTTCGCGGGACGGAAAACGGTGGTGAAGGAATTCATATTTTTTTCCCACATGTTGACATGTCTGTTCCAAGCCGATGCTCCAGCGTGACGTGCTGATGCATATTTTCATGCTGTCGTGTCCCCAGGTACATGGCATGAAGATATGCGACAACTGTGATGGGCGGTTTCGTTGGACGAGATTGAAATGAGCACTCTGTCCATTCAGCAGCCGCCGTTGCACACGGGAACGTGGTGTCGGGTAGACTTGCAGAAGATTTCCAGAGAAGCACATGGCGTCCGGCCCAGGCAAATCCCGGTACCTGCATGCCGATCTGGGGCCAAGAGGCTTGAAACCCGGTGCGAAGGGGTTTAAGAAAGAAGAAGGAAAAAGAAAGAAGGGGAAACCCATGAAACGGTCACAAGCCTGTTGGCCATGTCCAAGTGGACGGCACCTCTGCTGCCTTTGATGAATGTGCGACGGCGGTACAACTTTGCATGACGTGTAATCTGGCGGTATGTACTCATAGGTGAGTATCTGTCGAATTGGAAGCGTGGTGCTTATCGAACGGGGCGCCTTTTATTTTTCCCTCACCGGCTGTGAGTGACGGCTGATGACGACGGGGATCTGGCCGATGAGGAATGTGGCTCCCATGTAGCTGTGCCATACCGACACCCGATGAGTTGCTTGTCGGGTGGGAAGTGCAGACGTGTTTTTTTCCCTTTCTTTTTGGTTTGAAGGGTGTGCTTGGGTCGAGGTGCGTCGAATGTCTTGGTTTGACCGTGGTGGTTGGTGATGATGGGCTGCTGGTGGTGGGATGGACGGGCAACACGGCGTGGGAGGTGTTATTGGCCGTGGGGGAGGATCGGATGCATCCATGGAACCCCGAGGCTAATTATGTTTCTTGTCATTGTTGATTTTGTCTTCTTTTCCAGTTGCGCTGCCTCGTTTGGTATTTGGTCCATGGTGGCGACGGGGTTGCGTTGGGCGGGTAGAGAGTTGTATGGGTGCATGTCCTCCTCTCCTTTACGTTCTTCCCTTTTCTTTCCTTTTTTTTGCGGTTGCTGCGTCTGAATCGTTGGATGATTCTCAAATACGGATTTGTGAAGAATGCCACATCCTTGGCCACCATGGTTTGCGACCTTGCGACAAAGGCGGTGTGTCTGGATGAGATGCGGCGTGCTGCATGCTGGTGCTTGGTAAGCTTGACCGCGGCTTTGGCTTGCTTTTGCGCCATGGACGGACAAAAGGCGCCGGCTCTGTCGAATCTAGTCACCGCTGCTGCTTCTTTGCATGTTTCCCGACTGCCGCTGCTTTGAGCAAGTGGCACGGCGTGGTTGCGTGATGCCCGTCCGCCTTCGGCCCACGATTCGGTTGGGAGACTATCTGAGACCTGTGGCAACGATGCAGAGTTGACGTCTTGGCAGGGTGCAGAGGGCCCTTGGCGCGGCTTACTTGGCGAGAGATCCCTGGCTCGAATGAGCGTTGAATCGACTGTATCGGGACCGTCTTACCGCGTGGCGTTTTCTTATGGCGTGGTTGTTGGAGGGGGGGTATTTTTCTTCTTTTCAACTTGAACACGGATTCGTCTCCTTTTGTGCTGTGGTGTCTCTCCTTTGAGACATGGCAGATACTTTTTCACGATTCGACTTGGAAACGCCGCCATGATGTACATACTGTCAGGTCGAACTGGGGAAATAATCTTCCGCTTATACGCATCAATTCTATCCTCCAAAACGTCAGATCGCTCATCACAGCAGCTGTGTCATCTAGTTTACACGCAGCCACCGAATGATATCCATCTCAAAGCGACCAATGTGGAAAGACGCCGTACTATTCTCAGAATAAATCATCAAATCACGAAATATGACTGCTCGGCCTACCAAACACCTCAACTATTAGTTTGTATCATGACTCCAAAAGTGGCTGGGGTTGAAAGGGGCGGCTTTTGTCTCAAGCCCTCGGCAATCGCTCATCGGCCACCGCGGCCATTTCTGCATCAAACCTTATAAATAGAGATTTGCGTGGTTAGTTGCAGTTCCCTGGCCTAGGTACGGCCAAAATACAGTGTTACTAGATGTCCTGCATCTAGCCCCTTTTTTAAATCAACTCGATACAAATAGAGTTTGATGGGATTGCCAAAGCCGAGAATGGAAACCAGACATCTTTTCACCTATTCACTCTGGCCTCATCCCGCAGTCGCCGCTCTCACTCCGGCTTTGGGTCACTATTCCTGTCTGATGGGTGTTGAGTGTTTCTTAAGCTCCTCAACTGGCTTGCTTAAAAGACGTTATAAAATCTTTGGTGGGAATGAGTCGGTTAGCGGCGCTTGAATCAAAGTCATGAGCGGTCTACGCGAACACCGGCAGTCGGCCATGCTGAAGCGCCAACCATCGTCAAAAATGCCACTTTCCGCGAAGCAGTCATTTGGCACGACCACCGAGCTGCCGCGATTTGTTATTGAAGAGTTCTCGTATGCGCCCAAAGGAGTGCGTGCTGCGAGAAAATCCACAGCTCTGCAAGAACGTAATAATTGCTATTACTTTAAATAAGCAATTCTATCTTGGCACTACTGCTCTCAACGAAAAGCCCTCGCATTTGCGTGACGAGCGAGGGAAATCCAGCGGGGAAAAAGGAGAAAACCTCTAAAATACACTATTCCCAGTGGTTTCGTCCATGCTATCCAAAGCACTTGAATGAACTAATCTTGTCGTTCCACCCGGGAGGGGCGTCCTCCAGGTCAGAAGTCCAAGAACTAAAGGAGCCGCCTTTACAAGAAGAATCCCTAAGCTCATTAATATCTGCTCTTTCGCGTCCGCTAACCAAACTTACTGATAGTAGGTGCAGATCCCACAATGCGCATCTGGCCTTAGAGAGGATACTTGGTCATTCCAACCCGTCGGCATATCGACTTGGCACAATTAGCAGATAATCACTATTGCCCAAGGCTCACAGAGACGACAGAGATTACAGTCGCACCATGTTTTCAAAACGCGAGGGGAGAGACGGGCATACGGCATTTATCAGCAGGGCAGGACATGTAAAGGCATGGCTTGGCTTGCCCAATGTCCCTGCAGAAGAGGACGCCAGGACGCGGGTTTTCGGCTACCATGGCACTGATGCTAGTGACCAACAGGCAGATGAGTGATGTAGTAGGCTTTAGAGTCTGCATTTTGTAAACGGGACAGCTGACGATGCTATAACGGAGTATAGTGTATAAAGACCTCGTGCGAGGGACCTCGCTCAATATATGCTGCTTGTCACACGGTTACACGAGGGCTACGATCACGGGACCTAGGGCAAAGACCCTCACCGACTTCATGTATTTATAGAGATCTTTGGTCCCTCGAGGCCTTGAGGAGAGCCAAGGACCTTTGATACCAAAGACGGTTATTAGATGAATTGAGCTATTGCTCCAAGCCCTTGTAGAGCCCTTGTCACAATCATGTACTCCGTAGTGCCACGTTGATCCAGGTATATTCAGCCAATCAAGGTCAAGCCCACAAGTGACAAGCTGTCTATTGCCACTGAAAATTTGAATTGACCATTAGTTATCTAGGAGGCATAGTACACGGGTTGTGGCGAAGCTTGTCGGAAATGTGCAGACCATGTCAGGAACCCAGCCTATGGAGCGAGAACGGTGTCAAGACCAGGCCTACCTTTTCACTAAACGGCCTTGTCGGGAACCATTAGTGTCTAAAACACTTTTAGTGTTGTGGTCGAGTATACGTCTGCCGATGCAAAAGCATCAACGCAAGGGAATTGCTAGAGGAGCCTGACGCCTCGTCTTCGTGGGCCTGATTTCCATCAAAAGTAATTGGTCGTTATTTTTCATGTCAACTTGCATATTTCAGATGGTCACCTTGTAGTATCGCTTGAATCAGGTTTACTATGGCATTAAATTGATGCGCTGCATGCTATAGGCAAAGAAGGTACGGGCTAATCGGAAGGGACATAAGAGCTATGCCGGCGTAACTTTCACGAGTCAGACTCGCGTAGCCGACGTCCCCGGAGTTGAGGACCTTGTAACATTTATCGAATGAAAAGTGGACGCTGACTCGGTATGCATCGCACCATGCCTGCCGTAAATAAGGTCAAAGCCATTGGTAACGCGGTAGCATATAGAATGGCAACTCTGACATACAAGCATACACACACGCATATATATACGTGTATAAAGTTTTGGCAGGCAAGGAGAAGTAAATTTTGTAAACTATCAAGAAAAAAAAGATAACAATATCCAAGCACGAGACTTGCCTGTTTCGACCTTGATTGCACCTTAACCCCATGCATCTCTCAACACAGCGCCTGAGTGTTCTGCTCGGCCTCGTCGCAGCAACCTCTGCAAAAATCGCCTCACAGGATTTTATCCCTATTATTGACACCTATACTCGCTATGCGGCCTTTGGATACTGTGATAACTTGACAGACGGCAAGGACGTCAATTCCGGAACTAAAGTTTGTCCTAGCGATGACGGTATTCCCAACGGCTGCGGCGATCTCGCATATTCCGTTGTGGTCTTGGAGTTCCCCAGCGCTGAAGGCGTCTGGCTACGTCGTTGTGAACGAAAAGAAGAAACAAATCATCGTGTCCTTTCACGGAACGGGTAGCGTAAAGGACGCGATAAAAGACTTGAAAACTTGCAAAAAAAGGTCTGGAAGGGCATTCTGGGACTCTGTCGGGGGCGTGGCGGACAAGGTTGGCGACGGAATAGATAAATTTACCAGGAACACCACTCCCAAACGTCGCAGCGGCCTGTTGACTGGTTGGGGAGTAAGTGAAAAACATTTACCAACCCACAGTATATATTGGAAGTCTACTAACGATGTACGTGCAGATATAATAGTGATACTCTGCTCCCAATCTGCCGAGACTGCCGCATTCATACAGGCTTCTTTGAAGGCTTCAAGGGCATAAAGAACAAGATGTTGACAACTGTCCAGCAATAAAAGACATTACACTCCAACTTCCAAGTGGTCATGACTGGCTATTCTCTTGGAGTGGCCGTGGCTATATTATCGGCGGCTCATCTTCGAATTTGATTTGGACTTGTATATATTTGGTTCTCCCCGCGTGGGAGATACCAAGTCTGCGCAATTCGTACCCAATCAGGCCGGGGAAAGAATTTCCCTATTACCAACGCAGACGACCCCGTGACGAATGTCTCTTGGGCTGATCTGGACTTTGCCCACGTTTGACTGGAGTATTGGTTCCCTAAGGGCATTGCGGTTAGGGAAATGGAAGTTTTTAATGGTGAACAATCTCGGGTGTAGTGGGTAGTTTGATTTTGAGTTTAAAGATGTCACGCTTGGTAAAGAGAGAATAATGCCCTAGTTGTAGCAGAAGTACGCGGTTGGGTTTACTTCCATGGGGGCTACGTCCTGCCCGGGCTGTGCTGGACGAGAATGAGAACTTAGAGATACTCCGTTTACACTAAAGGAAATTGCCGAGATGAAGAGACTTGCGGATGACAGTAGGCAAAAAGACGGGGTCTGCTCTATAACGGACAAGACTTGTATTAATATAGGCTTAAATGTAGAGAGTTTTGAGAATATATATTAGATGATTGGTATTCTGGCATTATTTCATTTGACATAGACTAGCCTTTGGGAAAGTCGTACGTGTACTAGAATTAGTACAATTTGATTGCTTAAAATTGAATTTTACATAAATACCCTATAGAGTATATTATACATAAAAAGCTATGTAAAGTATAAAAGGAAAGAGAAATAATAAAAAGCATTTTAAAAACGAAGTATATTTAAGTGATAGCTTAGTCCCCTTGAGCTCTCCATTTCTTTTTCTGTCTTCTCTTTCCTCCCTAGCATTTAGGTATTCGTGCAAGTGGCCTAGCCGGGTTGCCAACACACTTGCTTGGACCGTTGCATATAGGACGATGCGGACGTCATTTTCCGTTTCCCTGCTATACTGACCGATCTATTTGTTCCATTCGATGGTGCCAGCGAAAATTATATATAGGCCCCCTAGTCTGATCGACCAATAACTTGTCTATGCCGTGATGGTAAAGGGGCATAAATAGGGTAACTGCGACGTTGATGAAATGTTTTACAGGGAGTAAAAGAAATAAAGGTAAACTCTACTAAAGCCATTTGCAAAGTAACATTGCCACATGATAGGTTTGGAATGGTTTTAAGAGAAAGAGAGACTCTTGACTTTTTGTATAAAGAATTGGTAATACAATCACCAAAGTATTATTATATCACTGCTATCTGGACAATGATTGTTGCCCTGAATGAACGACTCAATCTTTGTTAAAAGAACATGCTGGGATTGCGAAGTAGCAAGACCGCCTTATATGCCGTTGACGATATGGAGAAAGGACGATATGGAGAAAGATCTAAATGACCACAATTAATAACTATATGATGCCTGACGTGCAACCGCTGCGTATCTTTGAGGAAAGAAAAGTACCAAGGTATAGCAACGCTGATTTTTCCGGTCCATGGACGGTAGATGTTCCTTATTGCTAGCAATGCTATTCTTTTCACGTACCGACAGAATGGCGTAGTAAAATTTCAGTACTCCGTACCAGTGTACCTGATGATACCTGAGATGGCGGGTGTGAGCCGCACCCCAGACGCATAAGCTGACTGACGGGGAGAGTTTCCAAGAGCTTTCATCAATGTTTAAGATGCCTTCAATGCTTGCCGCATCTCTTGGTTCGAGATGTAGCTTTGCGTTGGCGGGCCCAGTCACAAGGTTTGGCGCAACACCACATCCTGATATCGGGTTGGTATCAACATGCTCTGCCACGCAAACTGAGAATGTGCACATCATTTGCATCAGCACAGTGTACACTTCGCGAAGTGCAAATCACAATGCCGCACACATCCGATACCCTAACCCGAAGCTGAAAATCGGGAGGTCGGGATTCTGAAGCCACCGCTCCGGGCGAAAGACTTCTATATCACGATGAACCAGGGAACCTGCACGCAGTATCGGCCCTTCGCCATATTTCCCGACTTCAAGGCTGCAAAGCATACCCATATTATAACCCCACGCGTTATGAATGATCATGACGTGGGGTGGGACGAGTTCTCCCTGATATGCAAATTCCTGAATGCTAGCCCGGGGGAGGGAGACGCGGGCAGGATAATACAGACTGCAGAAGTACTACGTTATTAACGGTGCTCGTTCTCCTAGAGTATACGGATATCCATACCGAAGTGCCTCTTCGACAAGCGCGGCGAGGTAGGGAACTTCTTCTTCATCCTTCATTATAGCATCAAAGGCCTTCACTGTCCGTTTCGTAAACTCGGTGGATTGCGTTGTAAGCCGTTTCTTGTAGCTCTGGTCGAGCCGTAAGCAGTATCTTACACCATCGTATCCATGGCTCTCGCAGGCCGGATGACAAGGTGACCAAAATCAACGACACTCCATTCGAACTGAGCGGGTTTTTGCTGAAATGATTCTCTGTATAGGGACAAGGGCTGTACGTGCCGTTTTCGGTTTTATTTCTCACCTCCTTGGATCTAAGAACGCATGTGTCTCGCCGATCTCTCAACCGCGCTGCCTTTCGAGCCAATGACGTAAAGGACAATAGGGGCAGTAAAGGCAAATAGTCGAGGTAATTTCCCGATGGACTTTGCAGGCCTAGGAAATGGTCTTCCACATTTATAATTTCCGTCGTCAGAGGGTCCTCGAGGTATATTCACCGACCATAGCACATCGTCATCATGAGACCAAGGCCCAGCCGTGAAACGGGCATGTACATGTCCACTGGGGTTTGGCCGTCGTCACAGCGATTCATCAGATGCCGCATCAGGTGGCGGGTCTCTCGGTCGATATCAGCTAGATGGGTTCTGACGGCTGGCTTGGTTCCTTCCGAAGCCATCTCTTTGCGAGTACGCCTCAGACTCGTGTTGAATTCCGAGGCCCCAATGGTTGTCCAGAGATTTTTAGACACAATCTTGCGAGGGATTAGGTATCTATCCACAAAATTTCACGTGTATCTGGGATGACAAACAGTGTGGAACGTGTAGAAGGACGGCCGCAATGCCGCGGCTTGGGAGTTGCGACCTAGAATCTGTTTTGCGGACTCGGCGGAGTGGATAACCAGTGCTGGCGTGTAGCCCCGATGTATGCTAATACGTCCCATTATTATGCCGCCTACTGCAAGTAATACCTTTCGGTGCGTTGGCGATATTATTGGCAAGATGTTGCCAATGACGGGCCAGCCTGGAGGCCCTGGGAAGTGCTTCAGGGGGGACATGCGAGTTGGAGATGCAAGAACCAAGGTGAGAGGCAGTAAGACGACGGAGCTCAACGGGATGAAGCATATGGCTGGTCCAAAGAGGATAAACGCAGATATTTGGGTCTGGAACTGGGATAGAATAGCAGAGACTAGAGGTATATTGTCTCGGAGGGGATTTTGGACAGCTTATTTCAGATAAGGCGATATACGTAAGGTATGGCTAGAAGGACACGCGGCAGCACTTGTATTGCTGAATCGGGGTCACTGAGCCTGCTTTCTGAAGTATTCAGCTTTGTCTGAAGTATTCAGCTTTGTTTCGCTTTGTCCTATGTCTTCTGGACGTTGATAGAGACCCCCGGTCACTTCATATTGATATTGCTCGATGCGGAATCTCTTGTCGTTCGGAGCAAAACGGAACGAGTGACGGCCGCCCATCTCTATTTAGATTGCATTCATGAAAGAGAGCTTTGCAGGAATGTAGCCATCTTTCTTCCACAAAAACACAAGATACCTTCGTTGTAAGTGGACGACAGTAATCAGTGTCGTGGGCGAATAAGTGTGGCGTGTTCCAGTCAGTCTTTACCCGACCATCGCTAATACACCAACGGGCGGCTGCATCTATAACGCGAGGAAAGCTTGTTCAATGTCATACAAAGCGCTCGTCCTCTCTCGTCGAGTTGCAGAGTGCTGTGCCACCCGCCACTCGCCGCAACTTTGCGCTGTCTCTGGGATGGCATCGTCGGAATGAAACGCGGTCAGGGTATTAGCCAGCCCGCGGAAGTTGTCCATGCATATGTGAGAAAGAGCATGACTTTCCAAATGGAACCTTTGCCACACACAGGCACCGACGACAAGCCCGGTTGCATCCGTGAGATGTCCGTATGTCGTGCACAGCAAAGACCAAGACGTTTGCGGACAGAATCCGCGCACCTTGATCTCAACTACTACCAATATTTTCGTAATCGTCGCGCTTTGCAGACCCAAGACTTTGAAGTTGGCCGGTTTACGGAGTCAACACCACCGTGTCGCTATATTCTCCTGGAGGATGCCTCCCAGACATTCGAATAGGATTCATGGTGCACTTCAGAGTGTCCAACTTTCAAGAGAGCTCTTTCGTATGCCGATGACATCCGGAAGGTCGGTAGTGCCAGGGTGATCTTCACTATTGTAGATGGTCTCTCGTATAAACGTGTCAAACATCATCCTCGTAAATCTGGTAGAACTGGCCGCAAAATCGCGGATAATTCCGAGAAAGGCAGTATTGCATGCTTTCCCACTCGACTTGTCGTATACTATGCGCTCTCCCAAGTACATGAAGAACCGTCTGTCACATATGACATCTTATTGTCGCATTCCGGAGAAAGCTTTCATGTAGAAGCACTCTAGTAGTTAAAAGATTACAATATTCGGGGGTTTTAGAATATGTGCTAACTTGATAGACATATTAACTTATTTGATTTCTTCTGGCATCTTCCTATGTGGCGCAAGCTATGCCGTGTGCGCTGCTCTAACATGCAGCTTGCCAGCGGCTACACACCTCTCTTAATCCAGACGTATGCCACGTCGGCCTTTGGACTCCATCAGACTAGAAGGCTTAGCTGATATGTGGGGTTTCTGCTGTGCGTAGTATCCTTCTCATGTTTTTTTCCCTTACATGACGCAGGGTCCGAGGCTGACTCTACGCCCGGCGCAGCCTTTCAAGCCCTCAACAGATGAGACATTAGTTTTTTTGCTAGCTGAACCAGTGTAAGTTGGAACTGTGGCTGGCACACATAGCTGCGCGGTACCCTTGCAAGTCGTAAAGTTTGGTTCCGGAGGCTTTACTTTTTTCTTGGTTGACTTTCTGTTCTTACGATGGAATCTAGTCAAGGAAGGGAGTGCATTCAAGACCTTTAATTAGATGTACGCAGGCTTATCTATGCTTGTTATAAGCACGCCACTACACTGCGCTTAGACGCAGCACTATACTCCGTTCCCTACAACTGGACCATAATTTTTGGCGTAATCAAATGGGGGACTCTTCTGGTTGTACCAAGGATCGACTCTTAAAAGATCGAAACCAAATGTTTGAGGGGTTTTGGTCTTTGGCCAACGAAATAGTTCTCTTTATTTTTACCAGGAATTGTTAACCATGTGTATTCGCAAGGAGATAGCAAGTCTTGTAGTAGCAACTTGTCTGAGGAAGAGATTCTATTCGAGATTTAGGCACTTCAATACCCCTTCCCCCTTTTCCAAATACCTGCTCCAAGCCACCTGCTTTATCACTCATGGGTCAACATTCAGGGATTGTATTGTACAGTCACACTTTAAAACATCTAGGGTCATGCCGAATTGTATTGGCCAGGCCATATTTGAAGGGCAAGTGGGATAATATATCCAACGGCACCTGAACAGTTTTGGCCAAAATCTACTAACAGCCGATGGCTCCGCAGGCTTGCAGCACATGAGCCTTCAATTTTTCGTCAGACACATCAGAAGCCCCCAAGTCCCTTCAATGTTCCTGGAAGCGAATGGCAACTTGTTGGAGCTCCTGCTTTCTCCTTCGACACTGTCACGTCCTCAGTGCCAACTGTTTGCAAGCAACTGGCAAATAATATCGAGTATCTTATAACTCTGCCGTTCAGGGAGAGGATTCAGTACAAAATAGTAAACCCGTCAGAGACGCGTGCCCAACCATGAATCTCGTGACGCGCGCTTCTAACTTGTTTAATCCTTTTGCTCTACTGCAAGTACTTGCATTATTGAAAAATAGCTCCTTCCCTCTATCCAGCGGCATATATCAACCACGCTCCTTCGCCAGTTAGCGATACGTCCACGATTTCAATGCGAAAACCTATGTACATCTTGGTGGACCTGGTTTTCAAACTCGGCAATGCTAGCTCTGTTTGCCGTCGAGGCATTCCTAGCACTCCTCACAGATTTTAACCTTGCCGTCGGTAAAGTCTTATGCCTGTATTAGCTAGTGTCGCGCGGGTTACACGAGGGCTACGATCACGGGACCCAAGGGTTAATAATTAAAGTTAAGGTTAAAAGTTGGGAATTAAGGTTGATTATAGGATGGTTAAAATTAGGGTTAATAATTAGCTTTTTATTATATCAAGGATGAAAAAGTGGAGCTAGTATCAGGTTACCTGCCCAACCTTCTGTCAGATAACGTGAGGCCTCACATTAAACTGGAGGTATTGTTGACCGAAGTGGCACACCAACCATCATTTTGTGCATCCTATTTGCTGGGTTTCATTGTAGAACTTGACAAGGGCCTCTACCTAGCTTCCGGATGCAAATAGGCCGATAGGACAAGTGCGGTCCGGTCGTAAGCGGATCGTTTCCGTGGTCCACCATGACAGTGAAGCCTGCATTGCTTTTGCAAAATTGCATGACCGTGGATAATGTACGGTTCCGAAAGGGAAAAAAGCCGAGAGTGGACCCAGTCTGATGCAACATCCTTGTCTTGTTTCTCTCCCTATTGTACGAGGACATGACGTTAATTTGGTGTCTAGACAAGCTAGTTGGCACCTTTATTTCAGTGCCAGGAATATACAAGAGACTAGTTTGCCGGCTCTCAGAAGCAGAACATGATACATGGAAAAACTACTATTACCTGACTGGATACATGGGTCTTTTATAAAATTCATTGTTTGGATTCTTTGTGGAGCTAGAGTTTTGCCCAGCCATAAGAACCAACCGACACGGAGCGTTCTGCCCGCTCCTAGCCAATAAAAAGACCAGCCAGCCTTTTTAGATAGTTGGCATTAGTTAATATACCCGCTTGGTTGGATTGAGCACGAACAAGTATTGACGTGGAACCTTTCCCTTTGCTCCTTTTAAAATTTGAGCTGCTGTCTGCTTCCGGCTCTTGATTTTTCAAGGAATTCGTCGCCATATCAACTTCCTCTGTTGGGCTGCTCGACAATAGAAGATTCCTCTTCCTACAAATCCAGCAGAGTGAGGCATCTTCATGGTCGAGGGCACATAGCTCTGGACTGGCTACACTCCCCACGGATTGTCCCAAGACCTGGAACATTGTAAAGACGAGGGTTCTCGCTGGTGAACTGGGCTTAAACAATACCCTTGCGTGGGCTAAATGGTACGCCGAATGAGATTCCAAAGAGCCAAACAATACAGCTCCCGCCTCCACCGCTGACACGACCACTCAACCTACTAAAACCACAATACTACCCGAGTCCACTGGTGGGAGTTGCCTCTTGATTCCAAAGATTGGATATATTGGCTTACCCATCATGGCGGCTACGGTAGTCTTCGCCGTTGATCATTTGACTTGGATAATAATGAAGCAACTAGAGTGTAAAGTTTCAGTTGTCAGGCAATATAAACAACACAAATGCCTCGGAAATGAGGTGGGATTGCGTTTGTTGACGTGAATAAGTAATATTTCCTCATCTAGTCGTTTTTTAACCCGAGGTCATTGTCATAAAAACGTCAAAAAAACATTGACAGGGAGAGTAGAAACCGGGGGTGTAAGCCTTAATCTCAATATTTCATCTTTGGTAAAGCCACTACTATGCCTGAATTTATCATCGCTACCAAGGGACAGTCGGAAAATCCACCTCAAGACAATAGCTTATAGCCTTCGCTAACACTTCATAGGATCTTTTCTTCCCTTTGTAAGTTAATTCTTAAAATTATGAATAAGAGAAGCTTTCTAATCACGTCGAATGGTATAAATTAACCGCAGGTAATGGAGACTAGTGCTGCGTCTCCGCGGGGAGTCGGAAGCGGTAGGCTGAGGTGTGTGGTCGATGATGTCTTGTTGAGAAAACGACGGAAGATATCAGATACTGTTATCCGATACTACGACTCCCAACGCTCTTTTCGGTGCTTAGCTAGCAGATGGTGTGGTTATGACACAAGTGCAAGTCATAGCGAGACACATATGTCAACGTCGCTGAAGGCCACAGTCGGAGAAGGATGCTGTTGGGGGGGAGGTTTCTGTGGCGACCAAATTGGCTGCGAGGCAAGATGCCTTCATCACGCTGCTTTGATGTTGGTCTGAGCCTACATCCAAGAGCAAAGTGACTTGGCAACACGGTATTCAATACGTACCTCGGGGAGGTGTCGCGCCGAATCGTCAAACCGGAGCAATCACCCAAATCCACGTTTGCAGTACCATGACACGAATTGCCGAAAACCGAATTCTAGGAGCATGGCATAAACACAAAGTCTGTATGCGAGTAAAAGATAAGTACATTTATCTTCATCAAATTAGGTCGTGATAGATGTCGGGTGAACATCTCCAGGAGCGGTCTCAGCAGTAATGGCAGCAATACACCGTGATAGATTTTCCAGATTGTCCTAATGTTACACCAAGAAACAAATAATTAAATGTCCAGATTCTGCCGCTATAGTTGGTTGACTTGCTAGCAGTCAGCACCCCAATCCACGCAACGCAAATTGCTATCCTCACCATTACGGCCCTGCCGCCATGTTGGTGATTATTCTTAGCACTTCGATCCTCTGGCGAGGAACTCAACCGGCTCTCCTTGATTTACGAGACTTCAAAGTCTCTCGGGATTTCACGCTCCTAGCCTCCCTTTCCCCTTTCGACTTTTTGCCACCACGGAGACTTGAGCGGCTTGTTGGACGTGTGTTGGAGGGCTTTCGCAAAGAATATGGTATTTCACCTTCGTCTAGCATGCCGTATTCAGGTGCCTTACCTGCCTGCCTTCGGCTTGAGCGCTCCTTCTTATAGGTCTTAGGCTGCCTCTTGTGGATCTGGGATGCCGTCCTCGTGCTATTTCCGAGCTCACCTACCGCTTCAGGATTAGGACGACGACGCCTTGGGTCTGATGGCGAGGCCTTTGCGTGTGTCGGTGCCTCCTTGGTAATTCGGCCGCTGCGCGTCCCATGTAGAGCTTTTGCCGTCTGTCGAGGGGATGGGTTCGGCGCCTTTTCTGTAGCTTGAGCATCGCCTTTGGTGCTTGCCAGGGCCTCTTGTTGTCGTCGGCTACACAAGCGAGCATGGGTGTTCTGGCGCCAGATTTCCTCTTCCTCCTTCTCCTCGTAGCTCAGTGTTGTTGTGACGCCGACTAAGAAGTCATATATTGAGAAGCCAAAAGAATCCCACCCTTTGCGTGGACACGCGCCGTAGTACTCAATAGTTGCATCTCGAATCTTATCCCACCAGCTACTTCTTGCAGCTTGTTGTTCAGGAGTGGGTTTTCCAAGATTTTCGGCAAGGTATAAACGCATTTTACTTCGTGCAGAGTTCCTCTTGATCCATTCATGCATTGAAACTGTAGCATTATATAAAGCTTCGATCTGCTCCGTTGTCCATCCCTTCTTTCGGAGATCAATATGAGCCTGAAAGCGGTCCTGTTCAATGCGGAATCGAAGAGGGTCCTTGTTGCGAAAGCTTTCCATTAGTTGCCGCTTCTCACGGGCTGGCTTGTCACCTGGCTCGTTTTCATGTCGGCACCTAGTCATATCTATAAGGTTCTCCTTGAGAAAGATCTTTTCAAATTCATACTCCTCCTCGTTCCAAGAGAAACGTTTCCGATCATACTCTAACCTTTCCCACGGATCTTCGGGAAAGGGACTGGGTGTACGATATTCAGGGGTAGGATCATAGGTGCTGTACCCGCTAAGGTCGGTATCGCTATCATCGCTGTTTTTCTGAGGTGTTGGGGAACGAACAATTTCAATGCCCCATTCCTTTGAAAGCCGAGCCCAGAGTCGTTTCCAGTCCGCACCAAATATACGACTGCGAGGTTCAAACGGCCGGCGTTCGATCTTATGCGCTATTATCCTAAGGGTTCTTTGGCGTTCATGATAGACCGGATCGTACTCAAGGAAAATGTTCCTTTCCTCGATCATGGTCTGCCGCAGTTTATACCACTCTTCACCAAAATGTTTCCGACCCCAGGCCGTATAGGTTTCGGGACTATATGGTTCTGGTTCGGGCGTCCATGGCATTCGCCTATCGGGATAGTACGTGTCGGGATCGTAGGTTTGCGGTACGTTCATCTCCACGCCCCTCACGTATACGAGCACCTGAGGCGCTTCGGTTTCCGTTTCCGCTTTTGGGTGGCGATCGGCCTCATGGCTGGTACTCTTGGGCTCGGGGTTTCCGTTGAGGTTGTCGCCGCTAGATGCAGTACTCACATGATTGTAGGCGGCCTCAACAGATGGATGAAGCGTGGATGCATTGGTGCGCCTGCGGCTTGCACGTGTTTGCGGAACCATGGAGACGCGAATGACGGGGAAGTTGCTGGAAGGCCTATTGCCGGCGAGATTGGCGATGCTGAAAAAGGGGACGAGGGCGAGGGCGAGGGCAGGGCGAAGCTGAGGCTGAAGAAGAAATGCGTTCGCAGCTGCCTGTCCAGTCTGTTTGCCTGATGCAATGTTCCCCGCGCCGCGTCCCGGCCAATCATGTCAAAGGATGCACAAAGCAACAAGGAGCACAAAATGAGTCTGGTGAATCGCGCAAGCCCCGATGGTGACCTCGCTCCAACTTCTTCCACCATCAAACATGCTTCGCTGAAATGGACCCTCCCGACCCTTCTGGTACCGTCTTCTACCTCGAGTCTGCAAACGAGCATGCTGCGGCCGTCATTGAGGATCCCGCTAACGAAGCCCGCCGATGCTACGCACCCCACATCGACCCTGACAAGCCAGTCTTGAGAATTGGGCTGGACCAGCAGCCCAAGAACCCGCCGTATCTGGTAACGTTTGGCCGGCGCGAGGACAACGATGTGGTCCTCAACCAGCGCTTCTCGAGAAACGACCAGTGTTACTTTGACTTCAACAGGGACACCGGAGAGTTGCTCCTACACGATATATCCAGGAAGCATGACACACACCTCTGTGATGTTATCACTGTCGGCGGCTCAGGCGACAAAGTAGAGAAGCATGTAGGCCGTTCCCAAATATGGAAGAGCCCTCGGAAGTGCGTCGTGGTACTCAGCCCCGACTTGTATGGCAACCCCAACACTGGTGCTGTCCAACGCCAATGGTTTTTCATCATGAGTTCCGCCCGCTTTTTGATCAGAACACCAGCATGGCAAGACCACGAAGAAGCCGTTATTACCCAAAAGAAGCTTGCATTCGCTGGCCAGGTCGACCCTAACCAAACGTTGGAGTCAACTTTGCAACGCATCTTCGCTGCGGGCTTGCAGGCTCTAAACGCTCAAGGACTGGCAACTACGTACAAGTCCGAATCAACCATCCAGAACCTTAATACCCACAATACTCGATTTAGAACCCCACTTGAGCCTGCCGACCTCGATAGGATCCGATTCTTGGAAAAGGGGGGCAAGGGGAAGTCCACAAGGTCGTCGACATGTATACCGGCGCGCACCATGCTTGCAAAATCGTCGCGGTAAAGGCCCACATGCCTGAATTGAAAATCTACTCTGAGAAAGATTTCAGGAAGAAGATAGAAATGGAAGTGAAGATGGTTCAGGCGCTGCAACACGTAAGCTCCCGATTCTACATCTGCTCGTCCCACGCTCACCATTTCTCAGCGGCATATCGTGCCGTATAAGCATGCCCAGGGATTCATGACGGAGCGGAACATCGAAATCTTCATGCCTATTTATGAAGGTAATCTCAACGACTTTGTGAACCTGGTAAAGGGCGAAGCGCCACACACATTGCAAGTCCAGATCCACAGGATGCTACTGGCGACTGATACATGGGCACCCGGGTGCCCAAATAGACTAGCGCACCCAGGTGCCCAAATTATGTCAGCACTCCTCTAGCGCTGGGACAGAACCTGTGCCCCAGCATGTTCCTGCAGCCACTGCACATTGCAGCGCCAATCAGATTGATGAAACATGGATCAGGCAGCATTCCCTGACGACGTTCTTCCACCCGAAGGCACATATGAATCACGCGAGTCCTTACTTGATGCTATCAATTCTTGGGCGAAACCTCGAGGGTACGCATTTACAACAGGGAAATCCCTCAAGACACCAAATGGCAGAGTCAGAGTAATATTCGCTTGTGATAGGAATAAACCTCCTCCAAGCCCTTCTACTGATCGAGTGCGACGCACTTCGAGCCGAAGAACTGGCTGCAAGTTTTCAGTTCTAGCCAAGCAATCGCTAGATGGTAGTACATGGGTCTTGAGCCATCGACCAGACATCGAATGTGCTAAACATAATCACGCGCCCAGCGATGATCCTTCTGCACACCCTGCCCACCGCAAGCTTGTGGGAAAAGATGCGGCGATCGTCTCCAAACTCGTGAAGTCTGGAACTGCCCCTCGAGAAATAAGGACCTACCTCCATAACCACTCAGAAACACTTGCAACTCAGCGGGATATATACAACCGGATTGCGGCAACCAGGAGAGATCTTCGCGAAGGCCAGAGCAGCATTCAAGCCCTAGTCGACCAATTAGATAACGAGGGCTTTTGGTGTCGCGTCCGCTTGGATGTAGACAATCGACTGACGGCTATCTTCTTTGCCCATCCTGACTCTGTGGCGTATTTACAATGCAACCCGGACGTATTATTGCTGGATTGTACCTACAAGACGAATAAACACGGTATGCCGCTACTCGACATGGTCGGAGTAGATTCTAGCCAGCGGTCGTTCTGTATCGCATTTGCATTTCTATCCGGTGAATCGGAAGAGGATTACTCTTGGGCGTTACAACATCTCAGGTCACTTTACCAGCGTGAACTTCCGTCAGTTGTCTTGACTGATCGATGCCTAGCTGCAATGAACGCTGCTGCACATTGGTTTCCAACGACCAAAGCGCTCCTCTGCCTCTGGCATGTCAACAAAGCGGTCCTCCAGCGCTGCCGGCCCTTTTTTGTGCAGAAAGAAAACGAAACCTCAGAGCGGGCAGAAAATGACACATGGGAAGAATTCTACACCTCCTGGCACTCGATTGTTGCTTCACCAAGTGAAAAGATATTTGACGAGCGCCTGGCCAAGTTTGAACTGAAGTATGGCGAAAAATATCCAGAGTGTGTAGGGTATATCAAGATGTATTGGCTCGAGCCGTACAAAGAGATGATCATTAAAGCATGGGTGGATATGCACTTGCATTTCGGCAATGTGGCCACCTCGAGGCAGGTGGCTTATACTATATGCAATTGACAAGACGCTAATGGAACGTTCCCAGGGCCGAGGGTATCCATTCACTGATGAAAGCACACATTAAGAAATCGAATTTGGACCTTTTCGACGTTTGGCAAGCCATGAAGCATGCCATCGCAAACCAACTCAAGGAACTTAAACATATTCGAGCTTCGCAACAGTTACGCACACCTCTAGATGTATCCGGGCTCATGTTCGAAGCAGTACGAGGTAGGGTTTCGCATGATGCTTTGCGCAAAGTCCAGGGGCAACGGCAGTTATGTCTACAAGAGCCACGTCAGATTCTATGTAGTCAGACTTTCACTTCGTCACATGGGTTGCCGTGCTCCCACACCCTCGAGAAGCTGGAAGAAGAAGCTCAGGGTCTTCTGTTAGAGCATTTTCACCCACATTGGCACTTAAAGCGAGGGGTGGCACTGCCAAAACCTGTTCTGGAACCTCGCCGGGCTGCAAACCAACTAAATAGGACTCAACCCTTAACGAGCACAAGACGCGAACCATCCGGTTTCGAGAGAATCCAGGGTAACAGAAAGGCTCCCACTTGCAGCGCATGCCACGTGGTAGGCCACATTATGACCTCGAGGTCCTGTCCGCTGAAGTTCAAGGGGTCGCCGGTAGTACCTCTGCCGGAAGCTCGAAGTTCAGTCACATTTTCAGGTGCCACGGCGGAAATGGCTCCTGCGGGTGTCTCTAAGGCCCCCCCGGAAATCGTGCCAACGACCCAGCAGTCGCAATGTTCAAATGCAGTGGCGGATGCCTTGGCAGAGATTGATCAACCCTCTTCCTTTGCAGCACGCATGCCACCCATCCGTTCATCTCCTCTCATGAGATTTAATACGTCGACTGACTTGGGGTCGCTTGCCACATCAAACAACGCGCCCGGCAGTCCGCCAATGTTGACCGTTGAAGGGCCAACGGTTGAGCAAGTCCAGTCTTTGTCTGGTGTCACCTTGGAAGAGCCGCGGTACGATTCCCCGGGTGCCATTTATGAGAGATATGTAGCTGCTAGAAATGCGTGGTACGCTGCGCAACCTGCTGGCAGCATCAAGACCAACCAGCAATATCGCAAAGCGATGGGGCTCCCACAAAGATACGACAAGCGGAGTTACGAGTGGTGCTTGGACTACAAACAAATGTCGAAGCATCGCGTCACTGCGACAGGGTCCAGAGAATGGACGAAAGAGGAAATGATGGCGTATCTAGACTGGAGCAACCAGGAAGATGAGCGGATTGAAGCCCAGGTCGCTCGGGAGATGGGTGATCATCCTTTGGCTAACAAGAGAAGAGGAATGAAAGAAATATGGAAGAGAATAGAGGTAGACAGTAATGAGCAACAAGCTTTGCACTCAGCGAATAGCGCGACGGAGGATTGCATTGTTGTCAAGTTGTAGATTAAACTGGAGAGAGTAACTAGTTGAAATGATCTTCCAGCCGGGTCTTGCGGGTCTGTCCCAGCGCTAGAGGAGTGCTGACATAATTTGGGCACCTGGGTGCGCTAGTCTATTTGGGCACCCGGGTGCCCATGTATCAGTCGCCGATGCTACTCCAGGTCTTAAACGCACTGGATTTCGTTCACAGTCGCAATCCGCCAGTCATCCATCGAGACGCGAAGCCCCCGAACATCCTCTACCAAGGTGACAGGTTTCTTCTGACAGACTTTGGCATCGCCAAAACCGTCGATACATCAGACACTTTGGTTGGAACAGAGCGGTACATGGCCCCGGAGGTTGGGTCGGGCGGCGGGCAGACGACCAAAGTCGACATATGGGGGCTCGGTGTGACTGTCACTGAGTGTTTGGCTGGACTCCCGTCGAATGGGGAAGAGCAAGTAGCAGCCAGGTCGGGGCAGCGGTGGTTGCCATTCCAGCTACGCCTAGAACGGCACGCACCTCACCTTCAATCCGCCCTCAATGTCGACGCCAATGAACGTCCGACGGCTCGCGAGCTACTCGGAGCTGTCGAGCGGTTCATCATAAACACCTCAGTGCAAACCCCATTACCTGGTGTCAACTTATCCAACTCGGACGCACCGTCATCGGTTGCCAGCACAATTCTCACTCCCATGGATTGGATACCAACGCCACCAGAGCCCTTGCAAGTAAGTTCCCTACCCACGCAACCCAATGAGAGCACGCGGCAGCCAAGCCCATTCGCAACGCTGTCGCCAAGCCTGCTTCGCAGTCGACGAGCGCAGCCAGGAGCCAGCCGTGGGGGGTTCACAGAGCAAAGTCGGTCGGGTTACCAGCGGAACAGATCATCACAGAGCCGGCCACGGGCACCGTCTGAACCTGCAGAGTCGCCAAGGCGAACCTCGACCAGAATTCGGCGGCCCAGCTCAAAAGCCATGGATAACATGCATCAGGAATTGTAGCCCAACACTAGCACTGCCCAGCGGGGTAGGTTTTGCCTAGTCTTTGAAATCATCAGGGTCCCGTTCCAGACAGCCATGGATGATACTTTAGACGAGACTGTTACACATTCAATTCTTTCTATAGTTGCTTCATCGAGGCCTGCAGTTGTACGCCGTCGCACCCGCGAGTGCCTGGCCAAGTGCACAAGTGATGCGTCCTTCCCGGGATGAAAATCCCTCTTTATGCAGCACCAGTCCGTGTTTGTGTCAAGGCTAGTCGGCCACATATTGACATACACCTGCATGGTCGCTCTTGAATCTATTCCGCGGCCGTGGTGGAAGCTGGATAATCCCATCAGTTTCCGGCGACACTGAAATCTGCTGCTTGCTCTGCAACTTATCTACCTGGTGTTGGAGTTTGTGTGTGATTTATTGCGTCTTCCAAACCGCAGCTGGGCGCGTGTCGTAAGTCTCCTCTGTTATTGCGTGGCGGCTTTTGCAATGAACCGCAGGGGTGTCGGGCGGCTACCGGCAAACCCCTGCTTAGCCAGGCACCAGGGTGGGGTGTGGCAGCTTTGGTGGAGCCAAACTGGGTCTACTGCCGTACTAGGCCAAGTGTTCCCGTTCCCTCCCGTACTAGCAGGGGATCAAGACCATGTAAGGCAAGTTGTAGTTGAAGCCTGAGGATTGAAATTACAGATCACAGGCCAGCGACAAGCGCGAACAGGTTTCTGGCGTTATGGTACTTGACTTCTTGTCTATAGTGGCATCACCGGGAATACCAAAGCCTAGCACCTTATAAATGGCGATTTTCCCACGCAACCACGAAAAGATTCGCTGCTGCCAGGATTTGCCGGTTTTGACCCCATTGTAAACTTGCCTTAGAACTAGGGTGTAAAAGGTCCACGGGTACCCGTGTGGGTTGCTTACTCGTGGGCTTTAGGTAGGTATAGGTAGGAAAAAAAGACTTAAATAGATTTATAGAGGAAAATAAGGTACTTATAATTATTTATTAGAAATATTAGGTGTTTTTAGGTACTTAAATAGAATTTATATAGCTTACTTTCTTTATATTAAATTATAATAACTATTATTATTAATTAAGTGTTAAAGTATTATATTTTACTTTATATAATACTTATATAAGTGTAACTTAAAACCTTTATTATTATTAATTAATACTTTATAAGAGTCTATTAAGTTATATCTTATCTCTTTATTTAAATATATTAATTCTTATATTATTTACGCTAAGTGTATTATTATTTAATATAAGAATATTTAACTTACTTATTACTTTAACCTTTTAAGATAAATGTAATTAATTTAAGAGTATATTTAAGTATATTTATTAAGTTTTACCTTAATTTCTTATTTTAAGATATTAATCTTTACGTTATTTATATTAAGCGTATTATTATTTAATTTCAGAATACTTAAATTACTTATTACCTTTAAGGTAAATATAATTACTTTAAGAGTATATTTATTAAGTTATATAATAATTAATTATAATAATTATTTTATTATATTTCTCTTTATTATAATAACTCTCTTTTAATTAATTAAATATTTCTCTTAACTTATATACGTAATATAATAAATACTAAATACTTTATATATTATCTCTTTTATACGTAAGTATCTTAAGTTAATATTAAATTAATTAAATAAGGTCTTTTTAACGCGAAACTTATTAAAATTAAACTTAAACTTAATAATTAAGCTTTAATTTAATCTCTTAAGTATATAATAATAATTAATATATTAAGTGTATTAAGAGAAGTATTATTGTTATCTTATACTTTAAGGTTTATACTTTAATTAATTTCTTAATACTTAACTTTAATTATTAAGTTAAAGGGCTTTAAGGTATCTTTAAGGGGTAATAATATCTTATTATATATAATTAATAAAAAAGAGAAGCTATATAATATTTAACTTAAAATATTAAAGCTCTTTATTTATTATATATATAGCTTATTCTCTTTAAGTTAATTTACGCGTTAAGTAAGTAATTTCTTATTTATATTATAATTAGCTTAATTTAAGTAATAAATATAAAATAAATACTTATATTAATATTATACTTATTTAATAAAAGATAGCTTATATTATTAAGCTTATTTAATATATTTAAGTATTTAAGCGCCTTTTATAGCTTATATAAGCGTTATTATTATATTATTACTAAAATATTAGTATTTAAGAAGTAATCTTTTAATAATAATAGCTATTAATTACTCTTATAATTATAAATTAATATAAAAAACGATCTATTAATACCTTAATTAATAAATAATATTAATCATAATAATTAATATTATAATAAACACTTTAAAAGCGCTTTAATAGTATAATACTTAGCTAAATAATAAGGTAATTTTAAGCTATTCTTAAGATATCTTAATATAAAAGTTACTTTAAGATTTATTATTAAAAGCTATAAATATCTTTTAACATATTTTAACGTTTATAAAAAAAAGCCTAATAAATAATATAAGAATACTTAAAGTTTATTACTCTTATTTATAAAATATAATATTATTAGTAAAAATAATTACTAAAAATAATTTATAAAATAGCTATATCTTTTAAGAGTTAAAGTTAAAGACCTTAATAAATAACTTACTTATAATATATAATTATTAATAAGTTTTATTATAACTTTAATAATATATTTTTATATACTCTTATATAAATACCTTTTAATAATATAACTTAATTATATTACTTAATTATTTAAGAAATAATAGGCTTAAATACGCTTAATAATATTAATTTATATACTTAATATTAATTAAAGTAAGTAAAGCTATAATAGTATATATATCTTTATCTTTATATAAAAGAGTATTATACTTATTAGCCATCTCCTTTATATTATTAACTATTTATTATAAAATTATATATAAGGCTTTAAATAAGCTAGAATTCTATATATTAGCTTAACTTTATATAGCCTTTTAAGTAATATTAAGATATTAATATATAAATTATATTATATTCTAAGAGTTTAAAAGTATTAGGCTATTATTATAACTTATAAAATTTATAAGCTATAAAAACATCACGCTAATATTAATAAGATAATTAAATTATTTTTAGTTCTTATTATTAGATTTACTCTCTTAAAAAGTTATATTAGTATTAAGAAAAGCGTTAATTGATTAATAAAGCTTATAAGCTTATAATAATATTAAAGTAATTAAATTCTATTAAGTAATAACGTTATATATTAGCTATAATCAGAGCATTAGAAGTAGTGTAGTTTTGTAGTTTTGTAGTTTTTGTAGTTTCGAATATAAAAAATTATATTAAATCTAATGAAATACTTATAGAATTATAAGTTTTATAAATAACTAGTATAAATCTAAAATTATAAGCTTATAATAAAAAAGTGGGTCCTTATATACTATTATAAGCATAAAACTTTAAAAACTACATTTTGTAGTTTTTATAGTATAGTGTAGTGTAGTGTGTTTTTAGAAAATTACATAATCTAGTTTTCCAGCTTATAATGAGCTAGTAGGACCCACTTTTTATATAAGCTAACTGGTTATAATATTAGCTATTTTATGTATTTATTATTATAATTCAAGTATTTTATTAGATTTATTATTAATTATATAACCTTTTTTAAAAATTGAAAATGTAGTTTTCTTGCTAATGCTCTGGCTATAATAAAGCGCGCTTTAAGTGTAAGTTACCTTATATATTTATAAAGGCTACTTATACCTTATTACTTTAAAAAAGATATAAGGTAAGATTTTAAATTTATAAAAGTATTAATAAAAATAATTAATAAAAATACTAGATTTATAATAATAAGATATATAAGAGTGTAAATAAATATCTTATACCTTAAGAATAGTAATTAAAATTAAGTTTATATGTGTTTTACTCGCGCTTTTAGTAATATCTTAAAGATAACTCTTAAGGTTATTATTAAGCTTAATAATTCCCTTTATTTTAAGCTTATAAGTATTATTTTAATAATTTATACTCTTTTTAATTACTATTATCTTAATAGTATAAATAATCTTCTTAATAATAAGATTTAAAATATACGTAATATAATAAATAAAGTAAATCTTAGATTATTATTATTTAAAAGAAATATATTATAAAATAGCTTTATAAAGGTACTTTAACTTAAGGTAAAAGCTATTATTACTAATAATAAATCTAACTTTCTTTAATAGGTAATATAATTATAGATTATTCTATTAAAGATAGTAAATAATCTCTTAGTTTTACCTTTCTTTAAATATATTCTTAAATATATTAATTAAACTAAGAGTAATTATTTAAAGATTCCACTTTATATTCATAAAGTAGTATAATATATTAAGTATTATTTAAGTTTAAATATTTTTAGTTTAATTATTAATTATTAATAATATTTATAATTCTTTTATAATATATTATAAAAGGGATTATTATATTAATATAATATAATTATAAATGTATTTTATTATTAATAAAGCACTAAAAATTATAATACTTAGGTAAAGAAATTTAAGAATATTATTAAAAGTAAAGTTTATAATAATATTTATAGCTAAGTACGTTTAAGTAATAAAAACTAATAACTTTTTTTATATTTACTAGCGTTATTTTAATGTTTTAACCTATAAATTAATTAGTAAAATTAATATATATAAATAATATATTACTTACCTTAAATTCTTATCTTATATCTTTAAAAGAGTCTAATAAGCGATTAGTTTTATAAAACCTAGCTCTAGTAAAATATTTTAATATAATAAATATACTATTATTAGTTTAAGAAGTAAATAAATAGGTAAGTATAGTATAATAATAATTATATATAACTTTTAGTATATTATTTAACTACTATACGCCTTATATAAAGAACTTTTATATATAAGATTAATAAGAGAATTAAAATATTCTTCTTATAGTTAAGCTTAATAATAAACTTATTAAATAAGTAATTATTTATTATTAATAGAATTTAATTATTAATTATTAAGTTATAAAGTTTAACTATTAGGTAAGGTCTTTTATATTATATAAAAGATAATTAGTATTTATAATTCTCTTTAAATTAATATCTAATAGGCGAATTATTAGTAATAAAGGAGAGGAGAATAGATACTCTTAAAGATTATTATTAAAATTAAAATTTATAATACAAAGAAATAATAGAAAAGGTTTAACCTTAAAGCTTTAATAAAGAGATAATAAGTAAAAATAATACATAAAATTCCTATTAAATAAGAATAAGCGCGTAACTTATAATAGGGTAATTAATAGATAGTTTTATGTAAAATTTTCTTATTATAAAATTACGCGTTTTTATTTTTTATCTCTTTTTACTTTTAAGCTCTTATTTATTAAATATAAAATAATAATCTTACTTATATAGGTATTAGCTAGCTTAAGTAATATATAAGTAAGTATTATATATTATATTTCTTATTCTTTTAATTATTTAAGATAAATTTAACTATAAAGTAAAAGATTAAAATATATTATTATATAATAAAATTTAAGTTAATACTAAACTATAAAATCTACTAATAGCACTTAAAAGATAAGTAAAATATTATATATAAGTTTACCTTATATATTTATTTAATAAATAAATATTAATATTTCTCTTTTTAATAAAACCTATAATAAATCTCCTTAAAAAGGTATATTAAAAGACTAATATTACAGTTAAGTTTATTTTAATATATTATTAGAAGAATTATATACTTAATTAATTCTATAATAAAGTTTCTTATAATAATAATATATATAATTTATAATATACTAGAATTATATAATATAATAATTATTACTTATATAGTTAAGTTAAATCTTTAATAATAGGTAGCTTAAAAAGGGAAAAGGGTTATTTATATTACGTATAATATTTTATATTACCTATAAGCTATAACCTTATAAGATAATATAAGCTAAGAGTTATTAGGTTTATATTATTAAAAAGCTAAGCTAATAATTAATTACTAAAATTAATTAATAAAAATATACTTATAATTTATTTATTATCCTTAATATTTTTATTCTATAATATTACTAAGAATTTTTTAAACCTTTAACTTTAAATTAATATTTAAAATAACTTTCTTATTTTATTTCTTAAGTATTTAATACTTTATATTCTTTAATTCTTTTAAGAGTTACTTAAGGCTTTTAATTACTCTAATAATTTAATTATTAAATATAATAGATTAAAAATAAGCTAAATTAAATAGGTTCTTTTACTTTAAGAACGTAAAGAGTTAAGTTACGTTAAGGTTATATATATAATCTTAGCTATAAATATTATAAATTATATTAATTTTACTTAGCTATTAATATAAATAATATAAGTAATTAACTTATACGTATTATTTAATTAAAAACTTTTAATAAATTCTATAATATTACCTGAAAATAATTAATAAAAATAATTATAATAATTAATTGCTAAAAGTAAGTATCTTACTACACTTAATACTATTAACTTAGCTTACATAGTATTTTTTTATAATATAAGCGGGTAATAGAGTATTAAATTAATAACTCTATTAAATTAAATACCTTTAAAGTATTAAGTTATAAGAGACGCGTAAAACTAATAATATTAAATATTTATTATAGTATTTAATATAAAGAAAAACTCACGTAATATTAAATTATTTATACTTTAAAATAATAATCTCTCTCTTATAATTAAGCGGGTATATATAAAATTACTAAATTTTAAACTAGATTATCTCTAGTATTTTAATAGTTATATTACGTATAAGCTTAAATATAATATAATTATTATTTTAAATCCATATTAGTAATATAAATAAAATAATATAAATAAAACTTACCTTAATTTTTTTAATTTAAATATCTTAAAAGCTTATTTTTATCTCTTAAATATTTACTTTTAAAATGCTTTTATTAGAATTTCTTATTATATTTATACGATTTATAATATTATTATTAATATTCTTTTAATTTAAATTCTTATTATCTTTATTTTACGTTAATTTAATAAGTATTATATTATAGCTTTAATTTAAATATAATTACTTCTTTATATTAAATTAATTAGTATAAATAATTATTATAATTAAATAATACCTATTATTTTACTTAAATACGTTACTTAACTTTTTCTTTAAGAGTATTACGCGTTACTTTTAATACTTTCTTATACTTTATAATATCACGTAATTTTTTTAACTTATAGTATTACTTAATAAGTATAGTATTTCGCTTATTTTCTTATTTATACTTAATAAAGGTTAATTATAATTAACGTTCTCTTACTCGCTTTATATATACGTTTTATAAAAGCTTAAACTTAACTTTACGCTTTTTATTATCTAAACTAAAAGGTTAATTTAATAAGTAAAAATAATTAATATAATTACATGTATATTATTATAAAAAACACTAGAATTAATTATAGTTATAGCGTTAAACTAGTATAATATTACGTTAAAATAAAACCCTAAAAAAAAGAATTTATATAATTATAAGTATAGCTATTAAAAATAATTAATAAAATCCACGTTTTATAATAAAAATAGTATAAAAAGATATATTAAAAGTAGTAAGATAATATATAAAAAGTTAAAATATATAAAATCTAATAGTAAGGTAAATATAAAAGTAAGGTAAATTATATATTTAAAGACTTTACTTTTAATATAGCTTTTATTAGCTATTAAAATTATATACCTATAGGCTTTATTTTTAGTATAGCTTTTATTAGCTATTAAAATTTCCCTATTACCCTTATTTTTTTACTCTATTACTCTCTACCATTAATTTTTCCTACTTATAGCTGCTTTAATAAGTGTTTTTACTAGTTATTTTTATTAGTTATTTTTAATAATAATATTATAAAGTATTTTAAGTAAAAATATAGTAGCTATACGTAATTAGTTTAAAAAGATAATAGGTAAGTGTTACGAACGACACTACACAAGACACGGGACAGGACTGTACTAGCTAGCACAAGTATAACCTATAAGTATAAGAAGAAGGTAAGGGCACGTGACTAGCCACGTGACTTAAGAGGCGATTAAAGAGGTTAATATTTAAATATATTAATTAAGGAGAATTAAACTAACTAAACCTTAAGCTAGTTAATTAAGGTTTAAAGAGATTAATAATTAAGCTAATTAATCTAGAACTATAATAAAGAGATAAACGAATACTTAAGAAGAAAGTATTCCTATAATTAAATAATTTAGTTCTCTATTAATTAATTTAAGTAATAGTTTTATTATTAAGAGTTATACTCTTAATAGCCTTATTATAATACTACTTAAAAGCTACTTTATAGTATTTAACTTAACTTACTTCTTAAGAAATAAACCTACTATACCTTAAAACCTAAGCTATTATTATATTTTAATTAATTCTATTTAATAAGTTACCTTAAAACTTTAAGTAGTAATAACTTTTAAGATATTTACTTTAAGCGAAAAGACTATTAACTCTAAGAAGATAATAAAGTACCTTTATAATAAGATTATTAAGCTTAAGAAGTAGAATTAATAGCTTCTTAATTAATAGAATAATCTTTACAAAAAACTTAAGGTATAAGAAGAGAAACTTATAGTAGTTTAAAATCTTACACTTATATTCTCTATTAATAATAATAATATACTAAAATTCCCTAAGCCTAAATTATATGATAATTATAAGAGTAATATAAGAAACTTTCTTATATAAGCCTAAGCTTATTTATAAGTTAATAAAAAAATCTATATAACACTTAAGTTATAAATTCTTTATATTAATAACCTCTTAACTAAGAAAGTAATAGAATAATAAAAGCTAACCCTTTACGTATATCTTAAGTATAACGTTAAAGCTAAAGTAAAAGTTATTTATATCTTCTTTAATTATAAAACCTTTAAGAAATAACTTCTTATTACATTTAAAAATCCTAATAAGTATAAGAAAGCTATACGATAACTTACTTAACTTAAGTAAACTAGATTTATAGCTTATTACGTTAGGGAATTTAAACGTATTATAATAAAACTTAATTAAAATACTAAACCTAAAATAAAAGTCTTTTATTAAGAACTTAAAGAAGAAGTAAAGGATAATATTTATTAAGAAGATCGTTTTAAGTTATTTAATAACTTTATTAAAATGGTTATTAAGGTAAATAACCGTTTATATAAGTAATATTACGAAAAAAGTTATAAGAAATTTAAATTATATACTAGGTTTAATAAACCTAATAATAGTAAGTTACGCTAAATATTAATAGTATATAAGTATTATACTAAACCTATAAAACTTAACGTTATAAATAAGAAAAAGGGGAAGACTTATTATAATTATAGTAAGACTAGACACTTTATAAATAAATATAAAGCCTTAAAAAAGCTATAAAAGCTAATTCTTAAAGGTAAGAAGCTTTATACCGTAAATTAAGAAAACTTACTTACGCGAAATCTTAGTATAATAAGTAATAAAGAAAACTATACGTTAATAAATAATACTAGTTTAAATAAAGATTAGAAATTTAAAACCTAATTAATATCTAATAACTTTTAAGAATATTAAATACTCTTACTAAAAAGTAAACCTTTATTAGAATTAATCTAGGAAAAAGAAAGTTATTTAATTAAGAAAGATAAACTTAAAGTTAAATATAAACTTTTTAATTAAACCTTCTATTATAATAATAATTACTACATGTACCTTAATAGTAAGTAAGGTAGTAGATAGTGTTACGAACGACACTGCACAAGACACGGGACGGGACCGCACCGGCTAGGACAGGCACGACCCGTAGGCATAAGAAGAAGGCAGGGGCACGTGACCAGCCACGTGACCTAAGAGGCGATTAAAGAGGTTAATGTTTAAACATATTAACTAGGGAGAATTAAACTAACCGAACCTTAAGCTAATTAATTAAGGTTTAAAGGGATTAATAGTTAAGCTAATTAATCTAGGACTATAATAGAGAGATAAACGAATACTTAAGGAGAAAGTATTCCTATAGTTAAATAGTTTAATTCTTTATAGATTAATTTAAGTAATAGTTTTACTATTAAGAGTTATACTCTTAATAGCCTTATTATAATACTACTTAAAAAGCTACTTTATAGTATTTAACCTAACTTACTTCCTAAGAAATAAACCTATTATGCCTTAAAACCTAAGCTATTATTACATTTTAATTTATTCTATTTAATAAGTTACCTTAAAACTTTAAGTAGTAATAACTTCTAAGATATCTACTTTAAGCGGAAAGACTATTAACTCTAGGAAGATAATAAAGTACCTTTATAATAAGATTATTAACCTTAAGAAGTAGAATTAATAGCTTTTTAACCGATAGAATAATCTCTACGAAAAACTTAAGGTACGAGAAGAGGAACTTATAATAGTTTAAAATCTTACACTTATATCCTCTATTAATAATAATAACATGCTAAAATTCCCTAAGCTTAAATTATATAATAGTTATAAGGGTAATATAAGGAACTTTCTTATATAAGCCTAAGCTTACCTACGAGTTAACGAAAAAATTTATATGATACCTAAGTTATAGATTCTTTATATTAGTAACCTCTTCACTAGGAAAGTAATGGAATAATAGGAGCTAACCCTTCGCGCATATCTTAAGTATAACGCTAAAGCTAGAGTAGAAGTTATTTATATTTTCTTTAATTATAAAACCTTTAAAAAATAACTTCTTATTACATTTAAAAATTCTAATAAGTATAAAGAAGCTATACGATAGCTTACTTAACTTAAGTAGACTAGATTTATAGCTTATTATGCTAGGGAATTTAAACGTATTATAGTAAAACTTAACTAAAATACTAAACCTAAAATGAAAGTCTTCTATTAAGAACTTAAAGAAGAAGTAAAGGATAATATTTATTAAGAAGATCGTCCTAAGTTATTTAATAACTTTATTAAAATAGTTATTAAGGCAGATAATCGTTTATACGAGTAATATTACGAAAAAAGTTATAGGAAATTCAAATTATATACTAGGTTTAATAAACCTAATAATAGTAAGCCACGCTAAATATTAATAGTATATAGGTACTACGCTAGACCTATAAAACTTAACGCTATGAATAAGGAAAAGGGGAAGACTTATTATAATTATAGTAAGACTAAATACTTTATAAATAAATGTAAAGCCCTAAAAAAGCTATGAAAGCTAATTCCTAAAGGCAGAAAGCTTTATACTATAAACTAAAAAGACTTACCTACGTGAAATCTTAGTGTAGTAAGTAATAAAGAAAGCTTTACGTTAGTAAATAATATTAGTTTAAATAAAGATTAGGAATTTAAAACCTAACTAATACCTAATAACTTTTAAAAATACTAGATACCCTTACTAAAAAGTAAACCTTTACTAGAACGAATCTAAGAAAAAGAGAATTATTTAATTAAGAAAAATAAACTTAAAATTAAATATAAACTCCTTAATTAAACCTTCTATTATAATAATAATTACTACACGTATCTTAATAGTAAGTAAGGTAACGAATAGTTTTTACGAGAATAAAAGGGAAGGAGAATAACCCTTATAATACAATTAAAATTACAATAAACCAATTTAAAGATATTAAACGAGAAGTTATACTATACTAAGAATAACGTATATACTATCTAAGCTATAACCTTATAATGTAAGGAGAAAGGGAATTATATAACTATAAGTAACTCGCTTAACCTAAGTTTAATTAATATAAATAGTAAATTAAGCGATTACTAAGAAAGCTTTAATAATGCGTTAGAGAATAATCGCTAACGATAACGCCTAGAATAACGCGCTAAAGAATGATATAAGAATAGGATTAATAAATTAAAAAACGATAGCTATTATTATAATTAAAACTAATTCCTTAACGGAGATCTAATAGGTCTTTATATACTATAAATATTAGTAGTATAGTATACCTTATAATTAATATAACTATAATAGAATAAAAGAATTAGGTAATAATTAATAATAGAGTATAAGAAAATTTTATCTCGCTAAATCTTATTAATAAATTACAATTACCTTAAACACCTAAAGATAAGCTCTACTAACTTATAACTATAAAAGAAACTATAATAAAGTATAACTAAGAAGTAGTTAATACAAAAGTTACGTAGCTTTTAGTTAATATATAAGGCACGAAACACCGAGTTACACTAAATATTATAGTAATCTTAAAATATAATATTATATTAGGGATACCCTAGTTATAAGCGAGTAATCTACGAGTTAATTAAAGAACCGGCTAACTTTAATAGAATTTACTAAAATACGGTTATAAAGCTAAGAGTAGCCTATAAAGGGCACCTTATTTAAACTATAATAGGCCTCTAAGAATATATGTAATTACTAGAGAGCTAAAAGCTAAGATAACGGAGATTCCTAAGAAATACTTAAAGTATAGTAAGCTATTTAGCGAAGAGCTAGAAATAGGACTACTAGAGTATTTATACTAGGACTATAAGATTAGACTTTAGCCTGGTACTAAACTAACGTTTAATAAGATTTATCCTTAAAACTTTAAGTAAGATAAGGCGCTTAAAGAGTATTTAAAGGACATGTTATAAAAGGGATATATACAACTATTAAAGTCCCTAATAGAATACCTAATTCTATAGGTATTAAAGAAGAACGGGAAACTATAATTATATATTAATTATTAACACTTAAATAAGATTACAATTAAGAATTAATACCCGTTACCGCTTATAACGGAAATTAGAGATAAAGTTAGAAAAGCTAAATAGTTTACTACACTTAACTTAAAAGAAGCCTATAACCTTATACAAATAAAAGAAGGCTACGAGTAAATAATAGCATTTTAAACTAGTAAAGAATACTACAAATATCTAGTAATACCTTTTAGGCTTATTAACGTACTAGTAACCTTTTAAAGAATAATTAATATAATCTTACGAAAACAACTAGAAGTGTTTATAGTTATATACCTTAATAATATTCTTATTTATTTAAATACTCTTAAGAAATATAAACGATATATATATAAGGTACTATAAACTTTATAGGATAATAAACTCTTAGTTAAAGCCTTAAAATACTAGTTCTACTAGAATACTATACACTTTTTAGGGTACGTACTTACATATAAAGAAATATAAATAAGCTTAAATAAGATTAAAACCATTAAGAAATAGCTTACATTAAAGAATCTAAAAGAAGTTAAAGAATTTATAGTATTCGTAAACTTTTACCGTAAGTTCTTAAGCGAATATAAAGACATTTTATAACCTCTTATAAACCTAATAAAGAAAGAAGTTAGCTTTTAATAGAATAAGCTAAAAGCTATAGTATTCTAGAAGATAAAAGATTTAGTTACGTTAAAACCTATATTAAAAGCACTTAATTAAAATAAACCTTATAAGCTTAAAACGAATGCCTTAGACTTTATACTAGGCGAATAGCTTAAATAACGAGATAATTAAGGAAGATTACACCTAGTTATATTCTTCTTAAAGAAACTCTATGAACCCGAACTTAATTATAGGATTTATAATAAAGAACTTATAGCTATTATTAAGTGCTTTAAAGAATAAAGATACTATCTTATAAGAGTAAAGCATTAAATTAAGGTTTATATTAACTATAAGAATCTTATATCGTTCTTAACCATAAAGAATTTAAATAAACGATAGATTAAATAGTATAAAACCCTTACGAATTATAACTTTAAAATTATATACTATAAAGAATCTAAAAACGAAAGAGTAAACGCGCTTAATTAAAGAGAGAACTTAAAATTAGATAAGTAAGTGAATAATACACCTTTATTACGCGCTACTAAGAATAAGAACCTTATACTAGGTACCTAAGAAATTAATATAATATAGTAAGTTAAGCTAAATAAAATATAAATGTATTAGATTATATTATGTATTAATAATAACAGCTATTTAAACAATTAGGAAACGAAAACGCATTTATTTAAGGAAGGTAAGACCTTCTTGTATAATAAATAGTAGTATATTCCTAGTACACTTTAAGAATAGCTTATTAAGGAAATATACGAGCACCTATTACACGAATATTAGGGTGTAGGAAAAATAATTAGTAGGCTAAGAAGATTATATAACTTCCTAAAAAGTAGAAAAATAATATAAGAAGTTATTAAGAAATGCGACACGTGTAATAAAGTAAAATTAGCGCGACACGTACTATACGAAGAATTATAATTAATATTACTACCTAAAAGAGTATAGTAAACTATTATAATAGACTTTATTATTAAACTATTAAAGTTAAAAGAACCTATAATAGGAGTAGCTTATAATAGCATTCTAGTTATTATAGATAAACTTATAAAATACGCCTACTACATTTTATATAAGGAATTAAGTAACACTAAGGACTTAACGTATATATTCTTTAAAATAATTATTATATAATATAAATTACTAATCAAGCTTATATTAGATCGCGATAAATTATTTACCTTAAACTTTTAGAAATGCCTTATAGAGACTATAAAGATTAAATAAAGCTTATTAACGGTATTCCACCTATAATTAAATAAATAAATAGAAATCTTAAACTAAATACTCGAATAATATCTACGAAGCTATATTAACTACTAATAAAATAATTAAGTAGAATAGCTACTATTAGCATAATAGGCTTATAATAGCTCTAAGATTAATAATATAAAGATGTTACTATTTAGGGTAAATTACGGATTTAACCCTATTATTAAAACACATGTAATATAGAATGTAAACGCGCTAGTAGCTATAACGCATGTAGTAACTATAATAAAAATATAAAAACACTTATAATAAGAATAGATATTTTTGTAGAACTAAATAAAATACTACGCAAATAAAAAGAGATTACTAGCGCTAATCCTAGAGGAGGGATATAAAGTATACCTTATTCGTAAAAACATTAAAATAAAATAACCTAATAATAAACTTAACTAAAAAAAAATCGGATTATTTCTTATTAAACGAAAAATCTCAAATACTAATTATAAACTATTATTACTAAATGAAATAAGAATCCATTCTATATTTTATATATTACTATTAGAGAAAGCACTAGATAAATCTATAATTACTATAAACATTATAATAAAAGATACTAACGAATATAAAGTTAAACGGATACTTAAAGCATAGGGAGACACAAAGAATCGTTATTATCTCGTTAAATAAAAGGGATATTTAAACTCTAAAAACACCTAGGAACTAGCTAAAAATCTTACGAATTACTTAACGTTACTTAAATAGTTTTATTTCTAAGGAACGTATCCTAATTAATCTCCTAAGCATTGTTTAATAACTTAATATTAAATTTAGTATCTAAGAAACGAACTAAAATAGAATCTAGATCCTTAAAAGGAGTAAAAAGAACCCCTATAGTCTTTTAAAGCTATTTAGCCTTCTTACGCTTTACACGTTCTAACTCTTTAACGTTATTAATACCACGCGTAACCGCACGTATTATTTTCTTAAACTATAATTTCTTTTATTTCTAAAGATAGAGAACCTTCTCTTCCGCCTCTTTTAGCTTACGCTTTAACTTAATATATTAAGACGTAATATTTCGTAATTAAGCTAAAGACACTCCTTAAACGTTATACTGTAATAAGTTTAAACGAATACACTCCGTATATTAAGAGGAGTTAGAAGGAGAAACTTAACATTTAAGAATACTACGGCCCTTATAAGCGAAATAGAACGGTATAGTTAAAAGAAAAGGACTCGCAAGAATAGCTGCTAGAAGATCATTGTAATAAAGGACTAATGTCTTAGAAGCCTTTAACTTTTACTTAATGACACGATTAGCGGGTATAATAGCATATAATAATAGAAGAAGAAAGTTACCCTAGGACCTTAGACGGCCTACTTTAATGGCCTTAAGGACAAGACTAATAGGGGAGAGGCATAATGTTATAAACGACACTACACAAGACACGGGACGGGACCGCACCGGCTAGGATAGGCACGACCTGTGGGTATAAGAAGAAGGTAAGGGCACGTGACCAGCCACGTGACCTAAGAGGCGATTAAAGAGGTTAATGTTTAAACACATTAACTAGGGAAAATTAAACCAACCGAACCTTAAGCTAGTTAATTAAGGTTTAAAGGGATTAATAGTTAAGCCAATTAATCTAGGACTATAATAGAGAGATAAACGAATACTTAAGGAGGAAGTATTCCTATAGTTAGATAATCTAGTTCTCTATAGATTAATCTAAGTAATAGTTTTACTATTAAGAGTTATACTCTTAACGGCCTTATTGTAATACTACTTAAAAAGCTACTTTATAGCATTTAACCTAACTTACTTCCTAAGAAACAGACCTACTATGCCTTAGAACCTAAGCTACCGTTACAGATAGTTTCTATAAGAATAAAAGAGAAGAAGAATAACCCTTATAATATAACTAAAATTATAATAAACTAATTCTAAGATATTAAATAAAAAATTATATTATACTAAGAATAACGTATATATTACCTAAGCTATAATCTTATAATATAAGAAGAGAGGGAATTATATAACTATAAGTAACTCGCTTAGCTTAAGTTTAATTAACATAAATAATAGATTAAGCAATTACTAAGAAAGCTTTAATAATACGTTAAAAGATAACCGTTAATAATAGCGCCTAGAATAACGCGCTAAAGAATAATATAAGAATAGGATTAATAAATCAAGAAATAATAGCTATTATTATAATTAAAACCAATTCCTTAATAAAGATCTAATAGGTCTTTATATACTATAAATATTAATAGTATAATACACCTTATAATTAATATAACTATAATAGAATAAAAGATTTAGGTAATAATTAATAGTAAAGTATAAGAAAATTTTATCTTATTAAATCTCGTTAATAGATTATAATTACCTTAAATACCTAAAGATAAGCTCTATTAACTTATAATTATAAAAGAAACTATAATAAAGTATAGCTAAAAAGTAGTTAATATAAAAGTTACGTAGCTTTTAGTTAATATATAAGGTATAAAATACTAAGTTACACTAAATATTATAGTAATCTTAAAATATAATATTATATTAAGAATACCCTAGTTATAAGTAAGTAATTTATAAGTTAATTAAAGAACCGGTTAACTTTAATAGAATTTACTAGAATATAATTATAAAGCTAAGAGTAGCTTATAAAGAGCACCTTATTTAAACTATAATAGGCCTTTAAGAATATATATAATTATTAGAGAGCTAAAAGCTAAAATAACGAAGATTCCTAAGAAATACTTAAAGTATAATAAGCTATTTAATAGAGAGCTAAAAATAGAACTATTAGAGTATTTACACTAAAACTATAAGATTAAACTCTAGCTTAATATTAAACTAATATTTAATAAAATTTATTCTTAGAACTTTAAGTAAAATAAGGCGCTTAAGAAGTATTTAAAGGATATATTATAAAAGGGATATATATAACTATTAGAGTCTCTAGTAGAATACCTAATCCTATAAATATTAAAGAAGAATAGGAAACTATAATTATATATTAATTACTAATACTTAAATAAGATTATAATTAAAAATTAATACCTATTATTACTTATAACGGAAATTAAAGATAAAGTTAAAAAAGCTAAATAGTTTACTACACTTAACTTAAAAGAAACCTATAACCTTATATAAATAAAAGAAAGCTACGAGTAAATAATAGCATTTTAAACTAGTAAAGAATACTATAAATATTTAATAATACCTTTTAAGCTTATTAATACACTAATAACCTTTTAAAGAATAATTAATATAATCTTATAAAAACAACTAGAAGTATTTATAGTTATATAGCTTAATAATATTCTTATTTATTTAAATACCCTTAAGAAATATAAATAATATATATATAAGATACTATAAACTTTATAGAATAATAAACTCTTAGTTAAAGCCTTAAAATACTAGTTCTATTAGAATATTATATACTTTTTAGGGTACGTGCTTATATATAAAGAAATATAAATAAGCTTAAATAAGATTAAAACTATTAAGGAATAGCTTATATTAAAGAATTTAAAAGAAGTTAAAGAATTTATAGTATTTATAAACTTTTATTATAAGTTCTTAAGTAAATATAAAGATATTTTATAACCTCTTATAAACCTAATAAAAAAAGAAGTTAGCTTTTAATAGAATAAACTAAAAGCTATAGTATTCTAAAAGATAGAAGATTTAGTTACGTTAAAACCTATATTAAAAGCACCTAATTAAAATAAACCTTATAAGCTTAAAATAAACGCCTTAAACTTTATACTAGGTAAATAGCTTAAATAATAAGATAATTAAGGAAGATTACACCTAATTATATTCTTCTTAAAGAAACTCTATAAACCTAAACTTAATTATAGGATTTATAATAAAGAACTTATAGCTATTATTAAGTACTTTAAAGAATAAAAATACTATCTTATAAGAGTAAAGTATTAAATTAAGGTTTATATTAACTATAAGAATCTTATATTATTCTTAACTATAAAGAATTTAAATAAATAATAGATTAAATAGTATAAAACCCTTATAAATTATAACTTTAAAATTATATACTATAAAGAATTTAAAAATAAAAGAGTAAACGCGCTTAATTAAAAAGAGAACTTAAAATTAAATAAGTAAGTAAGTAATACACTTTTATTACGCGCTATTAAGAATAAAAACCTTATACTAGGTACCTAAGAAATTAATATAACCTAATAAGTTAAGCTAAATAAAATATAAATATATTAGATTATATTATATATTAATAATAATAGCTATTTAAATAATTAAGAAATGAAAACGCATTTATTTAAGAAAGGTAAAACCTTCTTATATAATAAACGGTAGTATATTTTTAGTATACTTTAAGAATAGCTTATTAAGGAAATATACGAGCACTTATTACACGAATATTAGAGTATAGAGAAAACAATTAATAGGCTAAAAAGATTATATAACTTCTTAGAAAGTAAAAAAATAATATAAGAAGTTATTAAGAAATGTAATACGTATAATAAAGTAAAATTAGCGTAACACGTACTATATAAAGAATTATAACTAATATTACCACTTAAAAGAGTATAGTAAACTATTATAATAGACTTTATTATTAAACTATTAAAGTTAAAAGAACCTATAATAGGAGTAACTTATAATAGTATTTTAATTATTATAAATAAACTTATAAAATACGCCTACTATATTTTATATAAGAAATTAAGTAATACTAAGAACTTAACGTATATATTCTTTAAAATAGTTATTATATAATATAAATTACTAATAAAGCTTATATTAAATCGTAATAAATTATTTACCTTAAACTTTTAGAAATACCTTATAGAAACTATAAAGATTAAATAAAGCTTATTAATAGTATTCCACTTATAATTAAATAAATAAATAAAAATCTTAAATTAAATACTTAAATAATATTTATAAAGCTATATTAACTACTAATAGAATAATTAGGTAAAATAGCTACTACTAGTATAATAGGCTTATAATAGCTCTAAGATTAATAATATAAAGATATTATTATTTAAGGTAAATTACGAATTTAACCCTATTATTAAAATATATATAACATAGAATATAAACGCGCTAGTAGCTATAACGCATATAATAACTATAATAGAAATATAAAAACACTTATAATAAAAATAAATATTTTTATAGAACTAAATAAAATACTACGCGAATAAAAAGAGATTATTAGCGCTAATCCTAAAGGAGAGATATAAAGTATACCTTATTTATAAAAATATTAAAACTAAGCGACCTAATAATAAACTTAATTAAAAGAAGATTAAACTATTTCTTATTAAACGAAAAATCTTAAATATTAATTATAAATTATTATTATTAAATAAAATAAGAATCTATCCTATATTTTATATATTACTACTAGAGAAAGCATTAAATAAATCTATAATTACTATAAATATTATAATAAAAGATACTAATAAATATAAAGTTAAACGAATACTTAAAGTATAAGAAGATATAAAGAATTATTATTATCTTATTAAATAAAAGAGATATTTAAACTCTAAAAACACCTAAAAACTAGCTAAAAATCTTATAAATTACTTAACGTTACTTAAATAGTTTTATTTTTAAGAAACGCATTTTAATTAATCTTTTAAGTATTATTTAATAACTTAATATTAAATTTAGTATTTACGAAATAAACTAAAATAGAATTTAAATTCTTAAAAGAAGTAAAAAGAACTCTTATAGTCTTTTAAAGCTATTTTACTTTCTTACGTTTTACACGTTTTAACTCTTTAACGTTATTAATATTACGCGTAATTGCACGTATTATTTTCTTAAATTATAATTTCTTTTATTTTTATAAATATAAGACCTTTTAATTTTTAATTAAAGCACGCTTCTTAGCTTCTTTAAGCTCCCTCTTAAGCTTATAATATTAATTTATAATACTATAAAGCTATTAAAAGATTACTCTTATAATATTATAATTCCCTTACTTATTTACTATACACTTTATATAATAACTTAAATTAAAAATAAAGGCTTTATATTAAGAAAGTTCTATATAAGCGTAATAAGCGTAAGCCTTTATAAAGAATAAAGACGAATTATTAATTATTATAGAAAGAAGATTATTCTAGTAAAGAGAAGAAGTAAATAAAGCTTTAAACTACTATTTTAAGACACGGTTAATTAATATAATAGTATATAATAATAGAAGAAAGAAAACGTATAACACTTAAGCTAGCCTATTTTAATAGTCTTAAGAATAAGACTAATAAAGGAGAGGTATAATATTACGAATAATACTATATAAGATATAAGACGGGATTATACTAGCTAGAATAAGTATAACCTATAAGTATAAGAAAAAGGTAAAAGCACGTAATTAACCACGTAACCTAAGAGGCGATTAAAGAGATTAATATTTAAATATATTAATTAAGAAGAATTAAACTAATTAAACCTTAAGCTAGTTAATTAAGGTTTAAAGGGATTAATAGTTAAGCTAATTAATTTAAAACTATAATAAAGAGATAAATAAATACTTAAGGAGAAAGTATTCCTATAATTAAATAATTTAATTCTCTATTAATTAATCTAAGTAATAGTTTTACTATTAAGAGTTATACTCTTAATAGCCTTATTATAATACTACTTAAAAGCTACTCTATAGCATTTAACCTAACTTACTTCCTAAGAAATAGACCTACTATGCCTTAGAACCTAAGCTACCATTATAGTAAGAGGCTCTTTAATTAAGTAGTTTTAATTAAAAAACTATACCGCTTTAAACCTAGTAATAAGTATATATAATTAGTATAAATAATTATTATAACTTTAACTTTAAATTAGCTATAATACTCTAAGAAATTTAACGCTATTAAAGAGATACCTTACTTATTATTCTAAGAGTATTATTTTAGCGCCTAGTAAGAGAGATTATTAATATTATAGGTACCTTTATTTCTCGTTAAAATCTTAACGTAATTTAAGCCCTATAAAAGTTAATTAAAATAATATTAGTTTAAATATTAACTAGTATATAAATTATTAATATATTTAATTACTTATTTACTTACTATACTTAGCTATAAATATCTTAAGTTAATATATAAAGCGTATTATAATTATACTTAAGAACTTTTACACTTTATATAATATATTAAATATCTTTTAAAAGTAAAATATTACCTTTTTATAGGGTTATATAAAAGGTTTATATAATTATATTTATTGTATAGTAGCATTTGCGCTTATAAGTTAAAGGAAGTTAAATAGTGTATTTAATTATAGCTACGTTATTAGTATAAGAGGATAGGTATACGTATAAGTCTTTAATTTAATAAGTTTCGCCTTTATAATTAAGTTTATAAGATCTTTTACTAATATTTTATTAAGTTATTTAACTAGCCTTATATAAGCTTATACTATATAATTAAATTATTTAAGTTATTTAATTACTTATTTACACTTATAATAGGCTATAACTTATAATCAGACCTCTAAATGTATTGTATTTTTTGTATTTTTTACTATACTATATTGTATTGTATTGTAATGTAATATATTACAATACATTACAAGATTAGAATACCTATAAATGTATTATAAGGCTATAAAATATTTAATATTATAAATAAATGCTTATATAAGCATATTATATCTTAAAATAAAGCTAAAAATCACGTGATTTTAAATCTTTAAAAATTAACCTTAAAATGTGGATATTAAGCGAGATATTAAGCTTTAAAGTTATGTCTTAAAATAAAAAGTAAGTAAAGCGGGGCGAATTTTCAATTGCTTATAACTTTTTAATGTAGTAACTTATAATAGTAAAAGGTGGGGCATTTCAAAGAGCTGATTTAGCTCTTTTAAATGATATAAAATTTTTCCTTATAACCCTTATAATTAGCCTTATAATTTTAAGTTAAAAAAACAAGGGTCTTTTTTCCTTAAAATACATTTATAGGTATTTTACTAATGTAATGTAATGTATTTAAATACAATACACGAAAATACAATACAATACAAAATACAATACACAATACACTTGTATTTACTATATTTGTAAGAGCTCTGCTTATAATACGTGTAATTAAAACTATAAGTATTTTAAAAGCATTTAATTACTTTATTTAAAGTAATTTATTACTTATTTAAGAACCTTACTAGCCTTAAGAAGTAAGTTATAAGAATTAAAAAGTAATTAAATTATAGTATCACGTATAAAGTTATTAGTATATATATGTATTACATTTAAGCTAATAAAAATAGTGGTTTTACTTAAGCGATATTTCTATTAAAAAAGAATTATTTAATCTCTTATAAAAGATACTTTTTAACTATTATAAGAATAAATTTGAATAAGTATAAAGGCCTAATAATATTTACGTTTAAAAGAATATAAAAGGATTATAACTATAATAAAATAAACTAAAACTAAGAAAGAAATAATAAGTAAATTATAAAGATAATTTAAACTATTTAATTAAGTAAAGAGAAATTATAATAAGATAAAAATTATTATAATTAAGCTAAAAAGAAAGAGTTATCTTAAAGGTCTTTAATTAAAATAAAGATATACTTACCCTTTAAATATTAGTAAACCTATAATTAAAAAGAAAACTCCTATTAAAATAGCTTAAATTAATTAAAAAAGAACTAAAAAGGGAAAGAATTAATTAATTAATTAAAAGAACATAATATTTCTTATAGTATCTCTAGTAATTATAATCTTATAGCTAATTATAAGAAATAGCGCTATAACATTTACTATCTTAGCTTATAGAATTATCTTTATAATAAAACTATCTTTAAAAGAGATATAAAAGGTTATTCTTAAGTTAAGTAAACTAATATAAATATTTCTTAAATATAATTAATTAAATAATTAAAAAGAATTTAAAAGAAAAGATTTTATTAATTTATTTATTATTAATTAATAAGAAGTTATTAAAAAGAACTTATATTTTTATTAATAATACTCTCTTTAAAAGTTTAACTTAAAGAAAGAAAAGCTTATAATTAAAAAGCTAAACGTTTTAAGATTAATTAATTCTATTATAACTTATAATAGAAACTTATTTAAAGTTATAAGCTAATAAAACTTTACCTTATTTACTAATATAAGCTTTAACTTTAAGGGATTTATTAAAATTCTTAAAGAAGTCTTAGGTAAATAAGAAATTTTAATTATATTTTAAAAGCCTTTAAAGTTAAACCCTTTAATAAGAAAAATATCTTTAACTTCTTAAAGGAATTTAAGAAGAAGATAATTACCTTAATTATTTTAAAGGAAAAGTAAATAAAGATATTAAAACGCGATATTACTTCTTTTAAAAGAACGCGCGTTAAAACCCTTATAATTACTAATAATTAAAATAAAGCTAAGAAGAAACTTCTCTTATAATATAATATAATTAATTAAAATTAAATAAAGACTATAATAAATAAGCTAAAAAGTCTTAATACCTAGTATTTAAAAGAGATTTCTAAGACTCTTTACTAGCTATACCTTTATTAAAGCTTATAAAGTAAAGCTAAACCTTTTACGTAAATAAAATCTATCTCTTAATTAAATACCTTATATAAAGCTTTACTTAATTATTTAATTATAAGCTTTATAAATAAGAAAGAGTATTTATAAAGTAAAATTATCTTAAAGAAGTATATTATACTTTAAAGTAAGTTAAAGAAGTATATATAAGCTAGGCTTAAGCTTATAAATTATAACTTAATTATATTAAAACTAAGATACTTACTTTAAGACTAAGAGTATATCTTAAAGATTATTTATAAACTAATAAGAGGTATTCTTAAGAGTAACTTAAATAATTATAAGAAGTAAAGCTTATATTAAAATAAATTTATATTTAAAGAAGTAAATAAGAATTAAAGAGAGAGTAAAAAACTTAACTTTATTATTAGTTCTTCTTTTAATTAAATAAATAAGATTATAAAGTAACTTAAAGAGATAAAAATCGCGTTAATTAAGTAAGTTAAAAGGTAAATTAACCTAAGAGAATAACTTAAGTAATAATAAAAGAACTTATCTTAAGAAAGTAATAAGCTTAATTAAAGTAATTAAAAATTAATTTAATTTAATTATATTTAATTTAAGAATAAAGAGTTAAATAATAATAGCGCTAATAATTACTTTAAAATTAATTATATTTATATAAAAGGATAATAAAAGATTTAATACTATCATTATAATAATATAAGGTATTTTCCTAATAAATACTCTTACTTAAAGTATAATTAAGTGCTTAGCTTTACCTAATATAACGTAAACACGCGTGTTCTTATAATTAATATTAAAGTATAAGAATATATTATACTATTATAACTTTTATTCTAGTTTCTTACTATTAAAAGCTATATAAAAAGGCTTATTATACTTTAAGTTAAATTATTTTTAAATGTATACGTTTATATATACTTAAATTAAGTAAAATACTTTAAAGATACTCTATTAAAGAAATAAAATACGCTATAAGAAAAGACTAAAATATTATAAAAGAAGTTAAAGTAAATAAATATATTTAAATAAGCGCTAAAAAAGAGTAATTCTTATAATTTACCTTTAATTAAACTCTTATTTATTATAGTAATTATAATATTTAAAATATATATAATAAAAAGCGCTTAAGCTTATAATTTTAAATTTAAAGTTAACCTTTTAATAAACGTAAATACGTATAAGTAAGTAAAGCTTAAAAATAATTAAAATAATACTAAGAATAAAAATAAAAAGAGTAAGGTTATAGCTTAAAATAATAAAGCTAAGCTAAAAACAATTAAACTTATTAAAGATAAAGCTAATAGGTAAGCGTAAATAACGTAATTAAAGAGAAATTATTTAATTAAGAGAATTATAATATAATTATATAAAGAAACGCTCTTTAAAAAGATTAACGTTTTATTAAGAGACTTATATTAGTTACTTTTAAGCCTTATAACTTTAATAAGAAATAAAATTAATAATCGTGTTAATAATATTAATAACGTTAAATAATATAATAAAAAATTAATAACTCTTTTAAAGAAACCTATTAAATTTATAAATAAAAATACTTTAAAATTAAATTAAGTAATTTTAATATTTAATATAATATTAATTATAAAGAATTACATTAAAAATAGTTAAAACGTAATAAGAATCTTAAATAAAGAAAATAATATACCTTTAATAAGCGTAAACGTAAAACTTTAAGCGTTACTTATAAAAAGGCTTTAAGATATACCTAAATTAATTAATTATTAAATTAACTTTTAAGTAAACTTAATTTTATAGCTTAAAGAGATTTTTAGGTATACGTAAGAGTTATTATACTTATAAGTGTAACTTAATTATAAAAGAGTACCTCTTATACGTGCCTTAATAAATAATAGCTTATAGGGAAATATTATTAGTATAAAGTTTACTCTTTAAGTAAGTTTAAAGATATATACGCTTATAAAGAATATATTTATAACCTTATTCTCTAGTAAGATTATATATATATATAAGAAGGTAAGAACTTACCTTTACCTTAAAAATATATAGACTTTAATTCGTTTATATATTATATTAAATACTATTTATATTTTATTAATTTTAGGTATATTATTTATAAGACTTACCTAGGTATTATTTAATTATAAAAAAAGAAGTAAAAAGTTACTTATTTAATGTAAATTTAATACTATACGTATTATATTTTAAGTAATAGAATTAATTATATAAGAAGTATTAAATATAGCTAATAAAATATAATTAAAAACTTACTCGCTTATAATAAAAACACTAAAATTTTTTAAACTATTTAATTCTAATAATTAAAAGACGTTAAAAAGGCAAGAGAATACGTAGGTAAAAAACTGCTATTTACTTAATATTAGAGTGTTAAATAAGGTTAAACGTAGCTAAATATTATATATACCACGTTAAATATAGGAAATATATAATAAGACGCTAGCTTTATTTAATTTAAGTAAGCTAAACACGTTAAAATAAGTATTAAATAATAACTAAATAGCTATAATATAAGCTAAGATAAATCTAATAGTAGCTAAATACATTAAAGATAAGTTAACTTATAAGGCTTTTAATAGCTAAGATAAACCTAAAACACACGAAAGAGGGTTTATATTAATTAATTTATAAGCGGTTAATACTATTATATAAACTATAAATAATAAGGTAAACTTATTCTCAAATTTAAGACTTTATAAAAGTAAGGTTAAACTATTAAATGTATTTTATAGTTTTATACACGTAAATATATAAGTTAATTATTATAATTATAAACCTAATATTATTAAAATCTTAATTAATAATTTAACTAAAAAGATTAAAGAAATAGAAATTTATAGTAAAAGAAATAATATAATAATACTAAGAGAGATATTAAAGAAAAGAGAAAAGAGAGTTATTTACGTGTCTTTAACCTTTAATAAAGAATTTAATACTTATAATAAGTTTTATAAGCTATTAAGAGAAGAACTTAAAGAAGAGTTTATTCCTTTATTTATTAAGAAAAAGAAGAAAATACTAGCCTTAATAATTAAAAAAGTATATTAAAAATAAAGTAAGTAAATAAAGGTAATAATAAAAAAGCTTTAAAAGATATAAGTAATTAATCTTTAAGTAAATACTATATATAAGAGAAAAGCTAATAAAGTATAATTAAAAGATAATATTCTATTAAATAAGTTAACTTTAAAAGGTAATTATAATTAAAAAACTAAGAAATAAAAATAAGTTAAAAATTAAATTAAAAAAGATAATAAGTACTTAAAATATATTATAAGAAGATTCTTTAAATAGCTAAGAGAATTTAAAGTAAGCTAAAAGATATTTAATTAAGTGCTTAAAGAGGTTAAGAACTTCTTATAGCTAAAGAAAGCACGTATTTTTAAGATTATTCTTAAAAACTATAAACTAGCTCTTATATAAAACTTATTTTATTATAATAAAGTAAATTCTATTATTATACTCTCTTAAGTTATTAAGGTAATTAAGTATAAAGTATAAAGGGTAAAATTAATTTTTATATTATTAAAACTTTAAGTTAAATTAATTAAATTATTAAAGAAAAAGATAAAGTATAAGTATTTAAAAGAAAGCTATAAGTTATATTAAAACCCTTACTTTTTAATAAGAAAAAAGAATAAAGAAGTGCGTTTTATTCTCTTAATAATTAACTATAATAAGGTTATAATATAAGATACTTATATCTTATTAAAAGCGAATAAATTTAATAAAAGATTTAATATATATAAGATTCTCTTTATTATAAACTTACTTTTAAGCTATAATTAAGTAGCTCTTATAAAAGTAAGTAAAGATATAACTATAATCTTTACGTTAATAGGTTTATTATAATTATATATACTATTATAAGAAGCTATAAACTTAATAGCTTAATTTTTAAGAATTATAAGAAGAATTTTATATAACCTTATATTAGATATATACGCTCCCTTTATAAATAATATAGCTATAAGAGAACCTACTATTACCTATAATAATAAAAAGATACTATTAAAAGTAAGAAAATTTATACTAAAACATTTAATTAACATTAATAAAGTGCTTATAAGCTTTAAGCTAATAGATTATATTATATTAGCATTAAAATTAAAGTTCTATTATTAAATAGCTCTTATAATAGAATTTATTTATAAGATATATAAATAAAAGCCTATTAAAGTAAGAATACTTAAGATTTTAAAATAAAAAACGTGTAAAGATTAAAAGAATATAAGGTTCTTTTAGAAGCTAGTAAACTACTATAAGGTATAAATTAAGGGATACGCTTAAATAGTAAGCTTAATTATTAAACTATTAAGAAAGAATATAAAATAAAAATAAAGTAAAGCTTAATAAATAATAATAAAAACCTTAAAAGATATAATAATAAAAGCCTTTATTCTTATAACACTTAATCTTTTAAAGAACTATAAAGAGATTATATTAATAATTAATATTAATAATATAAAATAAAGATACGCTTTATTATAAATTATTAAAGGGAAACGCTATTTAATAAGATATAAAAGTAAAACGTAAATAAAACCTAAAAAGAAGTATAATACTATAAAATAAAAGTATAAGGCTATTATTTATACTTTAAGAAGGCTTAAAATATATTTATATAATATTTACTTTATTTTAAAGATTAACTTTTAAGTTTTAGTTTATTAAATTAATAAAGTAATTAATAATATATTAAGCTTATTAGTTATTAAATAGATTAGCTATATTCTATTATTTAATTTTATAGCTAAATATATTCTTAAAGCTATTAATAGAATCGCGAATAAACTTTTAAGAAAAGAGCCTAACCTATTAAATTAAATAAATTAAAAAGTTAAAGGGGATATAAAGGATTTTATTAACCTTTATTTAAACGTGTTAATATTTAAGTTAAAGGAGTATAAAGATTACTTATTAAAGTACCTTTAAATTATAAAATTTCTTTTAACCTTAAAAAGATTAATTAATCTTAAGAATAATAAATATAAAAAGCTAAGAATAAAAGCTAAGTAATTCTTTATAGAAAATAGCTAGCTTTAAAAGAGATTAATTAAAATAATAAAAGAACTAATATTAATAGTTAATAAAGTAAACTATTAATAATTAATAATTAAAAAGATCTACGAAACTATAAGCTATAAGAGTACTAAGATAGTTTATTAAGTAGCTAAGTAATAGTATTAATAGTAAATAATATAAAATATAATTAAAGAAATAATAGCGTATTATAAAACTTACTAGTAATTTATACTATAATAGCTATAAGAGATATTAATACTAGTAGCCTTTAGAAACCCTATAAGTAAGATATATATTAACACTTAATACCTATTATTTAATTATAGCTTTAATTATCTACTTAAAGCTAAGTATAACCTTATTAATTAAGTTAAAGTAAAATTAATTTATAAAGTAAACGTATTAATAGTAAGGAAGTTTTTAAATAAAATACTTATTAGATTTAAAGTTTATAGGTATATTATTTATAATAATAGCTTAAAAATATAAAATAATTTAAGGGAAGCTCTTAAGAATATTAAAGCTTATAAAATCTAAGTATTTAAATATAACCTAAAAGCTAATATAATTATAAAAGCTAGGTATTAATTTTTAGCCTTAGCTATATTTAAGATAAAAGAATTAGCTAGGAAATAATACTAGTATTTAATAAGAGTATTACTAATAAATAGAATAGCTATTTAAGATTTTTACGGGAAATTAACGTTTTATTTTATTTATAAATAAAAGCTTATATTACCTTTAAAAGTTAAGTTTTTTACTTAAAAGCTAATTAAATAAAATAAAATAAAATTAAAATAAGATCTCTTTAAAGTAAGAGTACGCTTATTATAATAAAAAGCGAAAGATATTATAAAAGCTAGGAAAAAGATATATAAGTTTAGGAGAAAATTAATTAAATAAACTAACTGCTTATAAGTTAAGTTAATTAAAAGAAACGAAAATTAATTAAATTTAAATAATCTTATTCTCGTTTATAACGTTTAAAGAAGTATTAATATATTTATAACTAAAAAACTTACTATAAAATAAAACAGCCTATTTAAAATTATTAATCGCGCTATTATTTTAAGGGCTTATTAAATTAAAACGCTAAATAAGGTTATATTAAGTAAAATAATCTTAAATAATTATTTAAAGAAGTTTACACTTAATAAGAACGGTTAATAGTTCTTTATAGTAAACGATTAATTATTAGGGGAATAAAAAGAGATAAACTTAAATGCTATAAAGAGTAATAAGAAGATTAAGAGGCTTTACTTAAGCTAATTTACCTATAATATAAGTAATTAAATAATTAAGATTAAAGATAAAGCTAACTTAAATAAGAATTAAGTAAAGAAACTTAAAGATAAGAAGATAAAGGTTATACTTTTACTTAAATAATACTTATAGTAATACCTTAAGATTAAATTACCCTTTATTATAGCTAAGAAAAGAGATAAGTTTATCTTAATAAATATATTAAGTAATTAAAGCTAAGAATACCTATTTTAAAGATAAAACTATTATTCTTAACTATTTTTTCTTAAAGAGAAGGCTATAATTAAAGTAAAAGATAAAAGCTAAAAGAAGAAAAATTAATAAATATATTAATAATATTTAAGTACCCTTAAAAAGTAAGAAAACGTTAATTAAAGAAGAAACAAACGCTTAAAATAAGAGATAAAAGATAATACTTATACTAAACGTAAGTAAGCTAATAAAAGAACTATTAAAACAGCTTAAAAACCTAAGAACCCGCCTTCGTTTTAACTTATATAAATTAATATTAAAAATTAAGGAATATATAATTTTACTTTAAAAACTATATAACCGTTATATAAAACCTATATAAGTATAACCTTAATATAAGCGGTTTTAATTCTTTATAATTAAATAAGGCCTAAGAGTATTAAGTTTTAGCTTAAAGATAAAAGCTATTTTATTATTATTTATAACTAATAATATTAACTATTAATAGACCTAATCGTCTAATAATTAACCCTAATTATAAGTATTTAAAGCTAAGATAATTAAAGGTATAAAGAGATTAAATAGTCTAGTATATTATAAGAATAATTATAAGTTAAAAAAGTAACTATTAAACTAATTCGATATATTAACTATAAAAACAGAAGCGAATAAGCCTTATTACCCTAAAATAAAACTTCTTATTAAAAAGCCTAATATTACTTAAACCTTCTATAAATTACAATTAATAAGAGGTACTATAAAGTAAATTAAGTAAGCTAAAAGGAGTAAAAGGTATTAATATTAAGAAAAGATAATATAAGCACTTAAAAGAGAGATAAAAGTTAATAAAATAAGATACGAATTAATTAATTATATAAAGTAAAGCTAAAGTACTAGTAAAATATAGCTTATTTCGCTTATACCTTAAATTTAACGTTCTTCTTTATCTTTTTATTAAGTTTTTTAATTATCTTATAAGTAATAGCCTTAATAAGTCTCTTATTATTATAAGAATAAGAGTAATTAATTATAATACGTAAAGCGTTCTTTAAAGTAATATAAGAAGAGATATTTAAATTAATATATACTTTAATAGTTAAAAATAAGTAATTCTTTCTAAGAAAAGGCTTAAATAAAAAACTATAATTAAAATTTTAAGGCTTATAAGCTAAGTATAAATACTATTTATAAAAAGTAATATAAGAGCTATTTTAAATATAATTATTATAAGACCTATATAAATATATTTTAAAGAATATATAATTATAAAAAGAAGTTATAACGTATTCTTTAAATATAATAATAGTTTTCTTAAAGAAGTTAAAGTAATTAAAGTATAGAATATAATTTAATCTTTTATATAATAAAATAAGTAAAGTATAAACGCGCTTAAGGTAATTAATTATAGCTAAGAGAAATTAACCGTTTAAATAGGCTATTTTAACGGGAATAAGAATCGTATTATAAGGCTAATAGTAAAGTGTTTTTTAGTATAAAAGATTATTATCTTTAAGCTTATTAAAAATAAACTAATAAAAATAATTAAAGGGCCTTATCTTACCTAGAGCATTAACAAGAAAACTACATTTTCATTTTTTAAAAAAGCTTAAATAATTAATAATAAATCTAATAAAATACTTGAATTATAATAATAAATACATAAAATAGCTAATATTATAGCCAATCAGCTTATTTAAAAAAGTGGGTCCCTTTAGCTTTTTGTAAGCTTAAAAACTAGATTATATAGTTTTCTAAAAACTTACTACACTACACTACACTATAAAAACTACAAAATGTAGTTTTTGAAGTTTTAGGCTTATAATAGTATATAAGGACCCACTTTTTTTATTATAAGCTTATAATTTTAGATTCATGCTAGTTATTCGTAAAACTTATAGTTCTATAAGTATTTTATTAGATTTAATATAATTTTTTATATTCGAAACTACAAAAACTACAAAACTACAAAACTACACTACTTCCAATGCTCTGATCTTACCCTAATAATTAGCTTTATTTAAGAGAGTACTCTTTAAAAGCTTTATACGAATAGCTATTTTAATATATATAAGAGTATTACCTTATTTAAGGTTATACCTACTATAAATCTAAAAGTAAAAGGTGTATTTAAGCTAAAGAAGGTTAATATATACCTAAAAGAAACCTTAATTAAATAAAGAGAAGTAAAGTACCTAATAAATAATAAAAGAATTAACTTAAAGCTTACTATTATAATCTTATTAAATTCTAATAGTAATAAAGAATATAAATTTATCTTTAAGAATTATCTTTAAGATAATTAAAATAACGTTTAAAAGGTTCTTATAAATATAATAAACTTAATTACCTATAATTAAATAATTAAGAGATAAAAAAAGAGAGATATTAAAAGAAGAGAGTTATAAAAGAGAAAAACTAATAATTAAGTAGTATTAAGTAAAAATTTATATAATAATTTACTATAAAGTTTAAATAAATTATTTAAGATTATAATACTATATATTATAAATATAAAAAAGTGCTCTTTACACCTCTTAAGCATTTAATCTTTTTATCTTTTATATATATTAATATCTTTTCTTCTCTTTAATATAATATAGCTTTTATATCTTTTCTTCTTAAAGCTTTATAACCCTTAATATTATTATTATTAAAAGTATTATAAAGCTTTCTTACTTATTATTTTAAGTAGTATTAGGTTTAAGCTATTAAAGATTAAATCTTTTAGCTTACTTACCCTTTAAGTTTTACTTATAAGATATAAGAAACCTTATAAGAAGATATTTAAGTATTAATTGAATTAAGTATTTAAGCTCTTTAAGTATTCTTAATTAAGAAAGGTACCTTTAAAGAAATTAAACTTATAAAGCATTTAATTATAATCGCTTAAATATAAGTATAAGCTAATATTACTAAACTAAAAAAGAATTAAGTGTACTTATTTTTAAAGACTAAAAACGTAACTATTATTATATATAAAAGAATATACTTTATATATACTAATAAGTTCTATATAAAAAGAGAGAAACCGCTTATTAAGTAAAATCTTATTAACCTTTATCTCTTTTAACTATTATTATATTAACTTTAAAAGTAATAGAATTATAAACGTAAAGTTTATAAGAACTTAAAAATCTCTAATAAGTATTATAAAGAACTATTACTTATATTTATAATAATATTTAAAGAGTTATAAAATAATTACTTAATAAAAATTCATAGATTTATAGCTAAAAGCTATATTAAAAAAAGGTTAGATTATTAGCTAAATTAATTTAAACTAATAATAATAGGTTATATTATAAGAAGAGAAATTAAAAAGGTTCTTAATATTATATTACACTTATTTATTATATAAGCTAGGTAACTTATTAAGTAAAAACTATATAAATTAATTAATAATAAGGTTAAGAGACTTAATAATACCCTAATAAATATTATATATAACGTTTAATATAATTTATAGGATATTTATATATACTAAAAGAAAATATAATTCTTTATAAGGTTTATATACTTTTTAAGCTATTAAATATACTTTACATTTAATTATAAGCGTAAAATACTATACGTATTTAACTCTCTTATAAGAGATAAAAACTAATATTTTAAGTAGTTTATTAAGGGATAATAATAAGTACTTTAACTATTAAACTACCCCTATAAGTTTAATTATATTCTAATATTATATATACTATAAACTAAAAACTAGAAATATAATTATACGTATCTAGTATTCTTAATTAATTACTTTAAAGAACTTATAAGCTATTACTTAAATAAAATAATAGGAAAATAAGTTAAATTAAAGAATATTTATACTTAAGAGATAATAATACTTAAAGAGAAGACTCTAGCTAGAAGTAATTATAAGCTATATTTAAGAAATTAATTATATTTATTAAAGAAAAGCTATACTATAAACGATAAAAGAGTAAATAAAGTTCTATAAATTTTATAAGATATAACTATAAATAAGCTTAAAGTATATCTTAAAGTAATAAAAGAGAAAGATAATAACCTTAGATTCTTAAATTAAAGTCTTTATAAAAGTAAAGGTAAATTACACGTACTTATAGTAAAGAAGAATACTATTATATTAATTAAAGACTTTATTCTAAGAAACACTTATATTAGCTAATAAAGATATAATTATTTAAGATTAATTAAATAAATTATAATTAATAAGAATATAGTTATATTTAAAATATAATATTATATAAAAAGAACGTAGCTTAAGGTTTTAAGAGAATACTTAATTACTTATAATAACCTATAATAATTAATTATTAGGTATAAGGTTAATATAACTATTAAATACTTTAAGGTTATAAGAGATTAAATAAATAAAAAGGTTATTAACCTTATAAAAGTCTTAAAAAAGGTTAAGAAGAATACTATTATACTAGACCTAAAAAAGACGCTTTAATAATAGAGTTTTAATAACTTTAATTAAGAGAATAATAATAAAAAGAATAATATTTAAGGCTTTATAACTTTAAAGCCTTTAAAATTAATATTAAGAAAACTAATAAATTAACTTCTATTATTTAATATTAGTTTATCTTTTTCTTTATTATTATCCTATAAAAGTTTAATTAAAGAAGAGAAAATAATAATATTAAATTAGCTTTTAACTATTAAATAACTCTTTAATTACTTAAAAAACCTTAAAGAAATTAAAAAGGCTAAAAAAGAAGTAAAAATTAATATTATATTATTAATTATAAAAAACAAATACTTTAATCGTAAAGAAAATATCTAAAAGGTAATTTTAAATATAATAACCTTTAATTAAAGTAAAGCTCTCATAAATTAAGTAAGGTACTATTACCTCCCTTTAGCTTAAGAGACTACGTGTAATATAGCGGACCTTTTATAAGGGCACGTATAAGAATAACTAATAGATTAATGGATTACCTATAGGTATAAGCTTTATAAACTTAGTTTTAAAAGAACTAATATAAAAAGAGTTCTAATATAATATTATTAAATGCTATTAATTATTTTAAGAGGTAACTATTAAATTTATAAAACATTACTTTATAAGAGCTTTTAAGCAGAGCATTGGAAGTAGTGTAGTTTTGTAGTTTTTAGTGAATTTTAGTGTAGTATAGTATAGTGTAGTTTTACTACACTACATTATATTTTAAAAATTAGTGTAATATGTAGTGTTAATTAATTTATAAGCTATTATTAGCTAATATAATTAGTAAGCTAAAATAGAGCTAAATTTGCTTACTAATATTAGTATTAGTAAGCAGGGATTAGCTAGCTTAGATAAGCTAAAAACAGGGATTAAAAAACTAATAAAAATATAAAAATAAGAGAAAGTATAAGGGAAATTTAAGGGATTTATATTAGGTAAGTAAATATTATTTTATATTATAATTATAATTATAATTTACTTAATTTAATAAAGGAAAAAAATCCTATTATTTATATATAAATATTTCTTAAAAAAAGAGATTTAACTTATTACCCTATAACTTAAATATAAAAATATTACCCTATAACTTAAATATAAAAATATTAAATATAAATTTAAATAACTCTTTATATAGTTAACTTTAAATATTACTTTTTAAACTTTTATAAAGCTAAAATTTCACTCTTTTATATAAAATAAAAAATAATAATAAAAAAACCCTTTTAATATTAAATTAAGTATTAGAATCATAAATATTTTCCTCCTCTTCTTCTTCTTCTATATCCTCACTAATATCTATATAATTAGACTTAGAAATATCCTTATTTTTATTAGAATTAGTTAAAACTTTATTTTAATCTTCTTCTTCCTCTTCTTCTTCTTTTTCTTTTGAATTTTAAAATAAATTATAATATCTCTTATTTTCCACTCTGTTATTCTTATTTTTAACCTAGTTTTTTAATAATAAAATAATTTGAATATTTTCATGTAATAAAGTAGTTCTTCGCTTAGTAATAATATTAGTTCCCTGGTTAAAATTCCCTTCTATAGCTTTTAAAGTAGCTGGAATAGCTAAATATTTTCGAGCTATTATAGAAAGAATTGGGAAAGATTCAGTGGAATTAGCCCACTAAATAAATATATCTTACTATTAAAAGTTAGCTTATAATTATAAATGTATAAATAATATTATAAAGATAAAAAATACCGTATCTTCTTTAAAATTAAGCTTTAAATAACTAGAAATCTCATTTTTTCTAGTTTTTTTAATAGCTTTAGTTTTTTGCTTTAGAAATAAGTTATTAAATAAGCTAGGCTTTTTTTAAAGCCTAATATTATTATAAGAAGCTGAATTAGCTGGTTATTGTAAATTAACTTCGATTTGAGTATTATTTGTATTTTTAGTTGATTTTTTAGAATTAAAAGAAATTTCTTTTAATTCTATATAAGGAATTGCTTTATTTTTAGGGTCTTTTATATATTCGTAATAGGTTCTATTATATAATTAATTATTAAGAAATTTAAAATTTATATTATATATAATAAATTATAACTTACTTTTTATATTCGGCTTTTAAGTCTTTTAATAGTTGATTAATAGTATTAGAATTAATACTTAATTGATTTTTAATTGATTGTAAATTAAGTCTAGGGTCTAATATAGCAGTAAATAAATAAGGCTTTTAAAAATTATAATTACTATTAATATCCTTAGGAAAGTAGTAATTTAATTTATGTAAGCCTTTTTCTAAAGCTAAAATAAAGACCTTAACTAATAGATTATAAGTATTTAACTATAAAATAATTAGTAATTTAAAATAAAATTATAAAATTATAGAACTTACATTTTTAAGCTAACTTTTTTAATCTTTTAATATATCTTAAAGTAAAGTATAAATTCTTATTAGAAAAAAACATACTAAACTTATAGTATTATAAGATTAGCTTTATAATTGTATTGTAGGCTAATTAAAAATCTCTAAAATACTTGTTAAAGTATTTAAATTAGCCTATTCTTACGTAGTTAAGCTAGCATCTTTAAAAGCTACTAAATTCGTTTTTTTTTATAATATTTTAATAGGTTCTACTAATAAAATAGCTGTGTGAAGCATTTTATAGGTTAAATTCTATCTTATTGCGTTTACTAATATAAGTAAAGTTAGTTATTAATACTTATTATAACTTATTAATGTTAATAATAATATTTATAAGCTTTAAAAGCTTGAAATAATATTTATAAGCTTTTAAAGCTTTAAATAATATTTATTATATAGAATTAATAACTTACCTAATAGTATTTTTGTAAGATTACTATTTCTAGTAATAAATCCTTTATCTTTAGCTTCTTTTAAAGCTTTTAACTATTATAAATAAAGTTATTAGTTATTTTTAATAAAAATAGCTATTCTTTTAACTTTTCCAATAATTCCTATTTTATAATTAGCTTAAATTATATAAAATAACTTAAAATAAGTAATATAAGTTATAATAAATACCTGGAATTAAATTATTAAATTTTATTCTTTTTTTAGCAGATAAATCGTTAAATTCTTTGGTAGAATAATGTAAAAATTCGCTATTTATATAATCTTTGATATTTTTAGTATTTATTATTTCGTTAATAAATATAAATATTATATCTTTAGCTACTATATTTAAAATATAAGCTGTATATTAAATATTTAAAGGCTTTTTATACCTTTTAGAATATAAGTTTAAAAAAGAAGATAAAAAGGTGTTATTATTAGAACCGTTATCTCTAGTAAAGCTATAATTAAAAAGTTAGTAAATTAATATTATTTTATATATAATTATAAACTACTAACCTTGTAATTTTTTTAGGGTTTATATTATATTCAGTTAATAATTCATTGAAAATTGAATTAATCAAATGGCTGGTATAGCTAGTAGGTAAATATTTAAATCCTTAATATATAATTAGCTTTTAAATTATAATAATAATAATAATAATAATAATAATAATATAAATATAAGAATACTTACCAATTAAATAATATTCTAAGTCAAATTAGGGGTTTAACCAATTAGCTATAACCCCTAAATATAATTTAGAATTAATAGAAGTCTAAATATTAAGTTAAATAGATATAAAACCCATTTTTCTAACTTGATTTATTATATTCTTTTTTATATTAGAATATAATATTTTCATGTGAGATATAAGGCCTTTATAATGAAAAAAGCTAATATTATAACTAAAATAACTTAATATTAGTATAATATATTATATTTAAGTTATATATTAATATAATAATATAAACTTACTTATAATAATAACTTAAAAGCTTTTTAAAGCTTTCACTAGTTATAGTAGCAAAAGATAGGTTATTTTAAAGCATAAATTTAAGAGCTAATATAAGAGTAGTATCCTTAGAAAATCCATTACTACTACTAGTAATAGTATTATTTCTAGGTCTTTTATTGCTTCTTAAAAAGCTAGAAAAGCTAGATTCGGTTGAAAAGTCAGAAATTAAAGGTGATTCTGTAATAGTAGGGGCTATTTATAAGTATATTAGTAAATTATAAATTTATAATATTATAAATATATAAATTAATAATATAATAAGATATAAAATAATAAAAGAAGTAACTTACTAGTTATTTTATCGTTTTCTTCGGCTTTTAATACTATAATAGTAGAATGTTTTTTCCTATAATATACTAAACCATTGGAGAACTAAAAACGGCTAGCTAGGCAGGTAAAAGTAAAGTTACAGCTTAGCTAGCTGCAAAAAAAGGTGATTTCTCGTGGTTTTTCTAAATTAACTGCTAAAACCTTATAAGAAAAAAGGTTATGTTAAATAATATATGATTTTATGCGAAATTAATAGCTTTTATTATTTATATAGTCTTTTTTAGTTAAAGTTTACTGAGAAAAGCTTGAATTATTCGTAATAATAAGAGGTGTAATTCCAAGAGAATTTTAATCCATTATAAAGGTAGGTTTTAAATAATAAAAAGTTTTTATAAGATAGCCTAAATTTAAGGCTATTTAATAATAAGAAAAGTTTAAATAAAAGTTAAGTATTCGTAGAGTTATAAGGGTAAGAAGATTAATGTAAAAAAGAAAGGTTCTAAACTTTAAAGCGGGAGAACACAGTTAATATATAGAATAAATTTATAATACAAACGGTTTTAAAAACCTTAGAATTTAGGCATTTTTTTAATGCTTAACTTACCCCTTAAACATGCATATTCGTGTGGAAAATAATAGAATAGTTTTACGAGAAAATGCAACTATAGTAAAATAGTTGAAAAGGCCGGTATGCTTATAATGTATTAAAGGCGTTATATTGTGTGATAATATGCTGTTTTATCACTTAAAACATGTATATGTAGCTTATAGGAAATCTTTGTATCTTAAAACTTTAACCGAATATAACTCCTAGAATATTAAACTTATAATTATGTAGTTAGTATTAAATTAAAGGGCTTTTTAAGGGCTATTAATTAGTTATAAGCTTATAAATTTTAGTTAAGTATTCGTAGAGATTTTAGGAAATAGAAATTATGGCGTTTTTTATTAAAGTGGGGTAAAACGCTATAGCATTTTACCCTAGTTAACTTACCCCACTAAATACCACGGCTATTATCTTTATAATTAATGGGTGAAATTAAGTGGAGTTAATATTTTTAGATAGCTAAGATTATAAGCTTTAAAATGATACTACTCTTATTTTTAAACTCCTTTTTTTCATAAAGTTATAATAGTTTTAATATATAGAATAAAAAAAACTTAAGAATAAAGTTTTTAATATTTATATTAATCTTTATATATATAGAATTAATTATATTAAATATATATTTAAGCTTATAAAATACTTTATAATATATAAATTAATAATATATATAATTTTACTTTAATATAAATAATATATATTAATTAAATTAAAAAACATATATAATTATATATAAAATAATTTATATAAATTTTATTAAATATATATTAGATAAGGTTATACGTTTTATATTAATAAGCTATTAAGATAACTTATATAGAATATAAAAATACTTATTACTTATTTTTATAGATTTATTTTAATTAAATAAAATATAAATAAAAACTAAAAATATTTTAAAATATTATTTACATATAATTAAGGTAAAAGAAAATATATTTTAAATTTTTATATTAATTACATATACTATATATATATAAATAACATTTAAAAAGCATTTATTTCTTATTAAATACTTAAAATAAATCAAGTTAATATCTTTATTTTTAGAATTCTTTAAACTTTAATATCTTACTTATTAACTAACTTATAAAGGATATTTTTATAGCATTATAATGAGCTAAAATTATAGTATTTTTTGGTTATTTTTATAAGCTTATAAGTCTACCTTTAAAGCCCTTATAATTACACATTACACTACAAATGTAGTTGTAGTGTAGTTAAACTACACTAAAACTACAAAAACTACACTACACTAAAAACTACACTAAAAAACTACATGTAGTGTAGTTTTTTTGTTAATGCTCTGCTTTTAAGAGACTAGAACGTTTTAACGTTATAAAGAAAAAAGAAGAGAAGATTAAGCTAATAATATTAAAGACTTTAAAGTTAAGTAAAGAGATAAGAGAGCTAAAACTATAATTAAATAATTAGTTTATAAATTAAGAGATTATATAATAGATTTACTTAATTATTACCGCTTATTATTAACTTATAAAAGTAATAGGCTTTACTTATTTAAGAAGAATTTATATAATAGTATTTACGTTTATAAGTTAAAGAAAGTTAAATAATATATTTAATTATAATTACGTTATTAATATAAGAGAATAAGTATACGTATAAGTCTTTAATTTAATAAGTTTTACCTTTATAATTAAGTTTATAAGATCTTTTATTAATATTTTATTGAGTTATTTAATTAACCTTATATAAGCTTATATTATATAGCTAAATTATTTAAGTTATTTAATTACTTATTTATACTTATAATAAGCTATAGCCTATAATACGTGTAATTAAAACTATAAGTATTTCAAAAGCATTTAATTACTCTATTTAAAGTAATTTACTACTTATTTAAAGACCTTATTAGCCTTAAAAAGTAAGTTATAAGAATTAGAAAGTAACTAGATCGCGGTACCGCGTATAGAGTTACTAGTATGTATGTGTGTTGTATTTAGGCTAATAAATTATTTATAATAATTATTTATATTAATTATCTTATAGGTAATTATAATGTTTATAATAGGGTAAAGAATTTAAAAATAAAGCCTATATAAAACGTTTATTAATAAATAAAGAATAAAGACGTAAAGAAAAATTAAATAATATTAAAAGGGAAAAAATACTTAAACTTACACGTATAAAAGAAAATAAGAAGGTAATAGCTAAGCGTAAAAAACGTTAAGAATAAGAGAAAGAGAGAAAAGAGAGAAAAGAGAGAAAAGAGAGAAAAGAGAGAAAAGAAAAGAAAGTAATAGTTAATTCTATTAGCTCTTTAATTAACTTTTTAAAACCTAATAATTAAAGTTATATTAGGTATTAAGAGATAATACTTTAAACTTAAAACTTATTATAAATATAATTAAATATTAAAGAGTTAACGTTAATTATTATAATTAATTATTATAATTAATTTAAGGAAATTAATTTATATTATTATATTATATTATTATATATTTTATAGGTATTTTTAGGGTACTTATCTTTTTCTTAGATTACTCGTAGTATACCCAAACCACTTACATGATAAAATGGGTAGCCCACGAATAACCCAAGAAAAACTTGGATACCCACGGGTGCCCACGGGTACCCGTTTTTACACTCTACTCAGAACCATGTTCATCTTGAGTCGAGTTAGGTCCTGCGCGACAGCCTGTTTATGCAAGGCCATTTGGCTTGGGGAATTGCTCGACTTCAAGGGCTGCGCTTGCGATAGCCAGCCTTGTGAACTGACGCGTGACGCGAGGATCGGGCCCGATAACGTCTGGTTGTTCGGAAATCCAATGTCGAAAGGCTGCACACTTTTCAGGTACTCTTGCGATGACTTGATGCCCAACTCCTGCTATCACAACGTCACGGCCCCTTTCCCTTACAGCTTTAGTTCGAGGAGGAAAAGATAGTATTCCTCAAATGGCCAGAGTAAAATTAACATCTCCAGTATGTTCATGCGGGGTTATCGAGGCAGGCCACGTCATCGTGTCCGACCACTTCAGGAAGACGTCGTGTTGATCACCCGAACAGTCCGAAATGTTCGGGCCACTCCGCCAAGGCAAACTCCTGCTCGACGGACTCTATTATCCACCGCGGTATTAGCAAGCTATTCAGACGCATGGACGGTGACTTGCAGCAACGGGCTGACAAGATTAGCAGACACAACTAGCACTTTCAAGGAATATACTCAATCCATTCATCAACAACAACCCTCAACCACGTCTTCCACCGATCAAGGTCACGTTTCCATCATTCATGCCACCGTCAGCGGAGAGCTCTATAAGCTCGCCAATAGGCCCCCCAACCGCAAGTTGTAGTGAGCCATCCCACGATAGGAGTCAAAGAACAGACCAGACCGCAGCGGAACTAAGCCCCGAACACTAATTCAGCGGGATTCTACGCCTTGACATTTAAAGACAGCTGGGTGAAAGCAACAGAGCCCCGTGGGCGTAAGAAGCCCCCACCAAAATGTCAAGGATAACAAGGCTACGGTTACATACTGACCACTGACCACTTTGGAGGGCAAGGTGTACATTGCACAGGCCGACACGCGCATTACGGCTCTGAAAATAGTCAGCGCCACCTGCGCAGGTCGGATAACACGCAATGGTGGCTTCTATAAAAGTAACAAAGTCCCCCAAAGTCCTTGTGAAGGCTCTCAAAGCCGCGGGTGTGACAAGGGATGTATAAGTGGGCTTGGAACGCGTGGTCTCAATAATCAGTTTAGCAGTCAACAACTGTGGGGTATCAAAGGTCAACGGTCCTTTATCTTCCAAGAGACCTTTGAGGATCAGAGGTCTTTATAAATGCAAGAAGTCAGTGAGCCTTAAGGGCCTAAAAGCAGCCCTCGCCAAGGTCCGACGTAAGGCCCCCGTGATTCCTTCTTTGTTATTGTGTAATCTTTGTTCGCCCAACGCCTTTGTTGTGGTCTCAGCCGTGTGACAGCGGGAGACTGGAGCATCACCCACGTCAACAATACCCTGCCGTCTTGATTCTTGTCTGTAACACTCGCAGCTAGGAGGCATTTAGCAAAGTTATCAGACGTGACAGCTCATAACCTCTTGGCGCGTATAGATTCCATCATCAGCGCCCGGGGCCCTTTTAATAGGGAAACAAGAGCACAGCGGAATACGATAAGAGGTTTTTGAAAGCTTCCTGTTCATTTAAAATGATCACTAGCGGAAATCAAAGGCCGAGAGAAAATGCGTTGGGAGTGTGTGAGGCAAACTTGCCCAGTTATGAAAGAGACGTAGGTGGTTGAGATGCGGACCCTTGGAGTGGCTAGTGGCAATTTATTTCCAATCTCTGTATGCCGCTACTAGATAGCTTACTCGGCATCATAATCTAAAGTAAGAGAACTCGGAATCGGAGACTCCTTCGCATTAGAATCAAGGTACTTCTTCATTGTGACCCCGGCCAACGTATGATGAACAACCGTGAAATGCCCTTGCGTTCCTGGCGCTCTCCGGAGATTCTTCAGCTTGAAAACCTCCCTGAGAGTGGCGGCGAGCGACGCTCCCACCATTCTAGACCCGAAGCAGTAGTGTAGGCCGTGGCCAAGGAGAGAGTAGTCCGAGAAGGGGCGGTGAGGGTCCAACTTGTCGGGGTTGGGGAAGGCGACGGGATCCATGGCGGCATTGGAAGTGGCGACGAGAATCGTATGCCCACTCTGGATATCAATCGGTCCGCGAGCGCCGTCTTCGATTGTGACATCCCTGGCTGCAACACGCGGTAGTCCGGGAACGACCCCGGCATGTCTCATGCCTTCAAACACAAAGCCTTGCAGTTCTCTTTCCGACGCCTCGTCGTCGTTGTGGGCTAGCTCGACAATGCGTGCCTTGTACTCTTCATATCCTTTGCTCAGAAACAGGTCAATCAGCAGAGAGGCCTGCTGGGTAATGTTGCCGGCAACCGGGGCTCCCATGCCGATACAATCGCCGACCAAATCGCCGATGGGCAACTTGGACTCGTTGAGAGCATGGTATAGTCGGTGGGCGTCTGGACTGACCTCGAATGCGCTGTTCTTGGCAAGCCAGTCCACAACGCGCTCCCTCACGCCTCGTTGCGTCTTGAGGTGGGCGTCGAAAACCGTCCGGAGAGTTTGTGCCGCTGATGTAGCTCCCTCCCTCAGCGCCCACTCGTTTTCAGGAATGATGTTGAAGCTCTGATACATGAAGAGAACAAGGTAAGCCATGAAGGTCTGGGGTATTGTCAACAGTCCGTGGGGGTGGTCCTTGCTCTTGAGGGGTATGGCAAACCGGTTCGCCAGCCAGAGAATGGGCACGACGTTGGTCACATCGCGGACAATGTCAATAGACCTTCTTTTACCCGACGAATACGTCACGGAATGCTCGGCAATCAGCTTTGCGGCATGGGTGCGGAAGAAGTTGGCGACATTTTGCTCGAAACTCTCCTCGAAAAATACTGCGTGGAGTAATTTTGATCGAGGGTTGTGTCGCTCGGCATCATCCCACCCAATCATGAAGTCATGTCCATCTGTGCACTCGCGAATTGCCTTTTGATACATGACTTGGAAGGTTTCCCTGTCTTCAAAAACCTTCTTGCAGCCTTCGTGCGTATGGATGCCAATGATGTCCCTCCCGCTGGCCGGCCGCTGCAGATCGTACCGCTCAACAATCTTATTATTGGTCAATATCTCTTTCGCCGCAATGGGTGTATAAAACGGGAGCAGTGCGTATGCAGAGGTGCCAGTCCAAGCACCCGGAAGACCACTGAACAGAAGCTGAGGCAGCATACCGCCGTACGCTCCGGCGGGAAGTGTGCGAAGCTTGGAGAAGCCCCAGTTCGTCAAGGTGGTGCTGTTGAAGTCGTAGCTAAGGAATCGATCTCCTCTCACAAGGGCGACGGCATCATCAAGAATACCCCTGCCCGTAGTGTGCCCGGGGCAGACACCACTTCCTAGCATGGAGGGCTTGGTCACTTCGGCCATCAAGCCGGGATACAGCTCGAGGTTGTCGATATGGCCATACAAGAGCTCCGCGGCCCTCGCGGTTTCCTTGTCTGGATTCCAATCCTCAAAATCCTTGTATGGCTTCAGGTTCAGGAACCGACGGAACCTAGAGCCGCAAGCAGCCGCCATTAGTTTGATTCGCCAATGAAGCAGAACCCAAGATTTGCACTCACTCGTTCATGGTACAGACATTAAACACATTTCTGGCTTGCAACTGGCCCATGATGTCCACTATCCTGAGGCTCTCCGGGGTTCCATGTGCTCCAAAGGCGTGTGCCGGCTCTTCGATACAATCCTTGATAATCTCGGCAAGATCGACGTCAGAAAACCTACCATATGGTCCCCTCTGCAAGCCCCCAAACGTCCATTCTTTCGGTGGCGTGGTCATTAGCTTGTGTCCCGCGGCCGTTGCGGCCTTTTCAAACATCTCCACCGTGATGTCGTCGAGCGATTGCAGGTCTGGGAGATGGGCCCTCAGCATGTCTTCCATCCATTTGGCGTCGGCCGAGCTAAGAGCAGCATGCCAATGATACAGGACGGCAAACTCGACTGACACGGCGTTTCCAATTCCACGCTCCATGCGCCGCCCAGACTTTTTGATTTCAGCCCCAAGATCGAGTGTCCAGGTTGAATTAGCGCGAGGAGTGTTGAGAATAGCTGCAACATAGTCTTTTAGCACGACGGAAGCAAAGAACCCGACATTAATGTTTCTGGAAAGTTGAAAGATATCCTCGTCTTGCCTGAATTGTTTTTGTGAATACATGAGTACCATCTTCTGATGTGGCGATGGAGAATCTTGAATGACTTACCACTTCTTTTCCTCTCCGCTGAGACTATCCGAGGGCTTATACTTTCCGTCTTCATTGATTGAGAACAGATCCTCGGCAATCTTGTTGTGATTTCTCGAGAACATGACCAACAAGGCAACTACACCTGGTGGCATCATCATAACCCTGTCAGAGGCCACAGAGTCCGGGAAGATTTTGCCGTTCTCGTACGTTCTCACACGCTTTTGTTCGTTCTCTGTATTCCCATACAGCGTGCTCAGGTCCACATAACTCGACGTCTCGTTGATCCACTGGTCACTCCGAGAGGTTTGGAAGCATTCGTGAATGACAATTGTAGCAAACGAGAAGAACATGCGGTTAAGGCCTGACGGGTGTGGGCGGAAAGGCCCGGATCTCCGCAGGAGCTTGTCGAAGACTAACTCGGGGTCCGGAAGATTCGGGCCCTTGGGCTTTGTTGGAGGAACGCTGCGAGAGTAAGGTGATCCAGCCTTGCCCATCTCAGGGATCCAAGGATTGTTGCCGCTACCGTCATGCTGCCTATATCTTGCCGTGATGCCAGCCGTCGTTGTGGCAGGATGAGGCAGGTCGTTCCACAGCATGGTAATGAAACTGTCCGAGAAGGTGCTGCTCAAGCCGCTGTTGGGTGGCAGAGTCTGAAGCATCGAAACTCCCCTTTCGAGTAGTAGGTCTTTGTCATCTAGAGGCTCCCCCGACGCAAGTGTTGTAATAGCATGTGCGACTGTCATGGCCTGTTTGGGTTTGAGGTGGGCGAGGTCATGACCGATCGAGGTTCTTTTCATTTCGACCTCTCCAGAAGCTTCCTGATCCGATTTTCCATCTGGGGCCCTTTCAGGTTTTCGCCTGATGGCGCTTATTAATGTCTGGATTTTAGCAGGCATGGTGATGCTCTATCTGGTAATTCTTGGCCGGCGATTTTGTTCAGAACTAGCAGCTAAATGGTTGAAAGGAAGACGGAGGAGAGATCGCAGCAGGTGGAAAATTAGCCAAATTGTATACTAGTTTTGGCTGTACTTTTGCATAGCGTTACTGCCAGCGACGCCCACGTGTTGTCTTAAATCATCAAACGCTTCTATTGCTAGAAGCACAGGATACGAAGCAACTGTTGTCACTCAATATCATGCCGCCGACGACATTATGGCGTGAGCACGATTTTCATGCGGCTGAGTGGCATATATAGACTTTGTGTCGACTAAAGTTACCTTTGAATGTGCCGATAGTGCTCAATCGGCCGTGTCGTTGGTGGTGGGTGGCATGGGAGTTATAAAGCTTATCCAGCCGTGACACAAACACCAGTTGACATGTACCTTTGCAGCTGTGCTGTTACTTTGCGGCGATGCGTCGGTATATCGGGCATCATTGAACATCACCACCAGCAGGAAAGCTCAGGCCGGCCACCAGAGATACAAAAGGGCAATTAAACGAGCTGTTAAAAAGTTTCCATTCAGTAAGCTAGCTGATATTATTACACAGGATGGATTGACTGCGTTGACGGAGACACTTTTGAAGTCTGTTCCAAGTCGGTGCTACGTATGACACTGGTGGCGGAGATTGCGAACTCTAGCAGGACACAACGATGCCGACCGTGCCGGTGCAAGATGCGAGCTATTGCGCATAAACATTCTCTACCGGAGCCTGCCACTGGGTATCGCTCCGCGCCTTATCTCCTATTCATACAAATCATAGCTCTGAGCCAGTACTGGGCTAGTTGCAAGCCTCTTACGAACCAGGCTTTCCCGGATATCTCTGAACCTGCGAAAAGAGAGCATAAAGCCATCAACCACGCAATACCACAGCTCTCAGTCATCAGATCAACTGTAACTCATATAATATCTACCAACAGACTGATAAGAAGCAAATCAACCAAAAGCCTCAGTTGGTAGCACAAGCACATGGTTTCACTAGCACAATGGACGCCGACAAATCTTTCGGTGTCACCAGAGACGGCAGCCCCAGCCCGCGAAAGCTGGTCCTCTGTTTTGATGGTACTGGAAACGAGTTTCACGGCGACGACAGTGACAGCAACATCCTCAAAATCTTCCGCATGCTGGATCGATCAGCGGGCGACCAGTACCACTACTACCAGCGTAAGCCAACTATTGCCCCCCCGGGACTATTTACGATGACGAGGCTGACGTGACAATATAGCTGGAATCGGCACATATGCCATCTCTAGATCTCTCACTAACAACGGCTACCGTGCACGTTTTAAATCATGGTACCAGAAGGCAAAAGACTCTGCCATAGGCACTTCCTTTGACCAGCATGTGGTTGGCGGCTATCGCTTCCTTATGAGGTTCTATAGTCGCGGTGACGAGATTTACATATTTGGTTTCAGCAGAGGGGCCTACATTGCAAGGTTCCTGGCCCAGATGCTGGATCACATAGGTTTGCTGCCACATGGGAACGAAGAGATGGTAAGGTTCGCTTGGAAAGCGTTTGCTCAATGGCAGAGCAGGCCACGAAGCACAGACTTTGAGGGCCGAGAGAAAGTCAAGGCAGAATTCAAGACGAACCAGATGTACGAGTACATGAAGGGTTTCCGCGAGACCTTCTTCAGGCCAGTTGGAAGAATTCGATTCCTCGGCCTGTTTGACACGGTCAATTCAGTTCCCCGGTTTGAGACGGCCTGGATGCAGCGCAGCAAGTTCCCATACACGGCGCGCAGCAGCGCAAAAGTGATTCGCCATGCCGTGAGCATCGACGAGAGACGGGCCAAATTTCGGCAGGACCTCATGTACCAGCGCAAACCAGTCGCAAAGCCCCGTCGCCATCACGTCGAGCAATGGTTTGGTCAATTCCGACGAAGCCAGGACGGAGACGGGCCACTTGAGCAGTCGTCCACAACCAAGTCAGCCACCAATGGTGATACACAGCATCACGACTTCCTCCGTTCAGACGACCATATCCAGTCCCGACCGAGTCGGAAACCTACTGATTCCCCGCGCTACACTTTGTATAAACCACGGTCGCGAACGCGAGAGATACGCCCCAGGGAAGACGACAGAGCACACCTGATAGGCTCCGAGGGAAACCCAAGAGACCAGGACGACGGGGATGGCCAGCAAGACATAGACGAGGTGTGGTTCGCAGGAGGCCACGGTGACGTAGGGGGTGGATGGGAGGCCTTGGATGACCGGAAGAGCGCGAGCCACGTGCCCCTGGCATGGATTGTTCGCGAAGCAATAAAGGCCGGGCTGACGTTTGACATGGAAAAAGTCGCCAATATGCAATGTTACATTCAACCCGCCGACGTTCAGTCTCGCGGTCCAAACCCAGATATTCGAGTCCAAGACGAGAGCGATGCCGCGCAAGCTGGTGTGTCCGAGATTAATGAGAGAGACGGCGGCTTGCGGGACGTGATGCACAAGGCACATACCTCCCGTCTCCATGATTCATTGGTGTACGGAGGTGGGTTGGGCGCCATGGCAGTGACGGCCTGGAAATTGATGGAATACCTCCCGTTCAGAAGGATGGACCTCCAACCAAACGGGTCCTGGAAGCCCATCAGATGGCCATTGCCCCGTGGCGAGGTGCGAGATATTCCTGACGGCGTTCGCGTCCACGGCAGTGTCATCAGGAGACTAAACGAAGACGAGACGTACCGTCCAGGAAACCTGATTATGGGCGGAGGCGGCCGAGGCAAGAGACGAGCACCAAAGGAGTATGGTATAGGAGACTGGGTGTGCGTTGACGAGCCCGGTGATGCTATTGGCGAAATATGGGTAAAGAGAGACAAGGCAGGCAAGCAGACAGACTCAAGGGCAGGGGATTAGTCAAGCCGCTGATTTGTATTGGAAGTTGATACCACGCCTTCTTCAAGATGCCACGACGGCATATAGCCCCTGGATTGAGCGTAGGGGACCACGAAGTGATTCGAATAAGCCATCATGTTTGAATAAGGACGAGAATGGTACGTAAGAAGACGAAAACTACTATATAGCAAGTTTAGATGTTTTAATTCTTTATTTGACTATATAATGATATTAGTAGGGGGGTAGTAGAGGATTACGACAGGCTTCAGTTAATGTTAGGGCACAATACTCATCTTGATGAGAAATAAAAGTAAGATGTAGTCTTTGACGAGGCACAAGAATTTTGTAATTAACCTGTATTTTTTAATACGTATCAATATGGACCTGCAAAGATCTGAAAAGCAAGTAACGGCTGGGCCCGCGCTGTCGTCTCTCCCCGCCGGGACCATCACTTCAACCCAAGAGGGATCAGCAATCTCTTCTCGTTTTCTGAATCATCTATAGCAACTCGGTCTTTTTTATTCTTCCATTCGGTGCGGTGCCCCTTTTGTGGCTTTCTATCTCTGTAAAACGCTGCTCTATACGCTTGCAATAAGATATCCAAGCTTGTTAAGATACATGGCGTCTAAAGCTCTTGATTCAAGTGTCGAAAGCCTCGCCAGAACATTGATTACCTTGGCGGGGATGACGTACTTCCTCTACGCGGGGCAGTGTGGACTTGAAACCACGTGCGATTATAACACATTACATCGGCGCCTGCTTTGGATTCAAGCGGTCCAAGGAGCGTCGACCTACATGTATAGCTGTCGGTATATGTTAAGCTCTCTAGTCTGACTAGATGCTGCTTCCTCAGAAGAGAAGTCCTTTAAGGCAAAACTACTTGTTTGGGCCACGCAGGCAAGCTGCATGGGCATAAGATAGTTCCGGACACGACCGCAAATTGCCGAGTAGCCTATTGCGACACGTTGGCTTCCTCAGTTCCATCCTAGACGGACGGCTGGACCACTCGCAGCACATCTTGCCCCGCGACACTGAGGCATAAGCTACCAGGTCTAGCCAACTACCAATAGATGTCGTAACAGACCAAGATTAAAAAATGCGGTGTGGGACTCTCCCCCGCTATCTTTGGAATAGTGTCAGCTTATATTGTGCCAACTTTCCATGACAATTCCCCGTCGTACTTCTCATAGTTCAATTGCCAAATTCAGGTCCCATACAGCTCCCGTTTTCGCCCCATGTTGGACGAAGCAACAACAGAAGCTAGACATGCAGCGGCCTCTTAGCAGTGCTGGTGACTTGGTATGCTTCGAAAAGATGGTCCAAAAGGCTATCATAAACCAATTTTATCGCTAGACCTAGTACATACGACCATAGCCGCTGGATAAATCTGGATCCCGTCTCGAACTCCGTTGGATAACCTAGCGAGTGCCGGATTAGTAGCTGGATCGGTGACGACCAGCGAATACCTGGTGTTGTATGTTTTCTTTTTGCCCCTCCACAGCCAAAAAAAAGTCTTTTGTGTTTTTGTCTTTGATCGGCGTATTCGCTTTCGTTTTGTCCGTTCTCTTAGCGGGTAAGGAGATAGCGAAGGGAGATGGAGGAACTGCTCCCTTGAAGTCCCCTTGAGGTTTTTAGGCTCAGGCAGCAAATGAATATTAATCGTATTATTAATCTGCTATTTTCCCTGGTTCTACAAGCCTTACTAATTCTATTTATAATTCGTTACGAGTACACCTAGAAGCCCTGTTCTAAAGCTAATTGCGTCCACCCTACAGAAGCTAACAGTACAAGTAAATCTATTCCCACTGAGAGTTTCTACCTTGACCTGACATACTCTTTACCCGTATAGCTAAAGACGATCTAGCAACACAATCCAGAAATAACATGGCCTTGCGTCCCCGATTATAGTGCACGCTCTAAACCTAACGAGGCGTTCTTTTCTTCATAAGGTACACTTTTGAAAAGAAGCAAATTTCTGGTCGGCCTTGAGTCTGGATCGAACCAGGCTTGCAAGTTTGCTTTCGATGCCACAGGCTTTACCTGGTAGATCTGCTAGTCCTACAAAGCGTTAATAGCAAACTACACATGTAGCATTGGTCAGGTAGGACCGCACCTGGACGGGCTCGCGCACGTGGGAATCAAAGCACTCCTTGGCAGAAGTATTTGATAATCAGGTTAAGTGCTATTCTGGCCAGGGCCGTCGCTATAAGACTCGCAGTGTGCTTTGGCGCCATGGAGCTCTTCGTCGCCTCTGTATGACTTGCACCTAGGACACTACTTGGTCTCCTGATTCCAAGGTCGGTGTCACTGGTGTTACCTGCGACTGTGTCAAAGTGTCATCAGTGTCGCAGGTATCATCTATGGGAATCGCAGCCTCAGCTGCCGAAGACAGTAGCAATCTTCATGGTGGAGTCTTAAGTTCGCTTTTTTTCCCCAGGGAGTAACAACCCAGTCTTGCATAATTTGGTGGCGGCTCATAATGCGACAAGAAGGACACACTTCTCTATGCTTTGAAAAGGGGTTTCTGAATTCTATGCGGTCCGCAAGTAATAGATTGCCGAGTGGGGACAGGGAATCGATGCCTAGTTTTGAGAATGTAACCCGGAATGCCGTCATGCTGAAACCTTATTCAGCGTCACTAGACGTTTTCGTGGCCTTGTAGCATCCGTATATGCGTCCTTAACAGAGAGATGAGTATCGAATCTGCCTTATATAGCAAGCTATTCGCTTGGAAGTGAGCAGTGTGAGGGTGTGGTACCTGCAGGACTCTGTAATCTTACTCGCCTCGTCGTTATAAACTGTGTTCCAAACAAGCTGCCCGCAAAAGTAGGCTGACTTTCTTCAAGGGGGGACGGGCTCGCGTTCTATGCCTGTACAGGCCAGCTGTTATTCGGTTTCGGCTGGTCATAAGCATAAGCACCGCACCACGCTCGGAGCTTGGTCGCAAAGGAGGTATTATGGATAGGGCATTTGCATTTTGAAGCAGAAGCAGCCAAGTCTCATCTAGTTCAAACATTTTACTGGTAGGGAAAGTCCTCTCCGGGGCAGCTCAGCGATAGCTAACGTGTCCTCATAATCCATTAAATTCTTTAACGAGCTGGATGATATTTAGCTGACTAGGAATTGTCGCCCCATCTAACAAGCTGAGCTCCCTCGAATCTCAGTGAACCTTTCAAAAGTCTCTCCTCACTGCTTGCCGCGACTCGCAAAACTTCCTTGCTCCGTGCCTATCCCTATAAATGAATTAAGTCGCGTTTTGAAACTTTCCAACTGGAGCTCATCCATGTAATTTGAATAAATAGAGAGTGTGCTATTTTTTGCTGCAGGGAAATATTCCAGAAGGCTGCAGGCCACCCTTTACACAACAGGCTCGGTTGTCGCAATATCCCAATACATTCAAGTATTTTGATCGGTCAGTAGTGCCGTGACTGCTGGGCATTCTGCTATCTGTACCACCCATAGTCGGCAATCTTTAAATATTTGCCTTCTGTCTTTCGGCCGTCACCCGGGTTAGATACTTGGAATGGGAGCTGATCATGGATCGAAATGATTAGCCAAGGTCGGACAAGCTATTGCCTAGCAATTGACTTATTGAATGGTTGGTATACCACATTATGCTTCAGAACCTTGTTGAGTACCCAACTTGCTTGCATTCTCTACAACCGTGATATAATGCTGTCATGAAGGCCTTGGATCGGGAAGGAATAGGTCACTTCCTTTGCATAAACAAACGCTGGCACTCATTCTTATGAGAATCAGAATAAGCACAGATCCTGCGAATAACTAGATGGGTTATTTATCAAGCTGGCAGCTTCAACCTCGAAGCATAGAGCCCCGTTCTCGACCATTGTTGTCACTAATGTGCTTTTGGTATCAGACGCCACCTCTAGGGCGATTACGCCAACTCTCTTCTCCCTATCGTGAGAGAGATGGTCCTCTGGCGCAACACCTCGGAGATGTTGTTTGAGTGAGTGACATACTACTTATTAGAAGTCGCTTGTAGGGTTGTTAAAAAAATGTGATTCGAACGAGCAATGTCTTACATGGTATTAGGGGCGAAAAGGCGGCGTTCAAGGCTGCAAAATATAGCTGCACCCAATAACGATGAAAATACTAAAATACGTATCAACAAAGTATTAAGCACTTTACCATCTCTAGATAGGTCCCAACAATTTACCAGGGAAAAAGGCTATACCAACGGGACTCTCAGCCTCAAGAGCTGATGGCGAAGTACACACCGATGACGTTATAAACCAGGCTATTGCTCCAGGTGTCAATGGACCAATTGACCCAGGTTGGAGTCGACGTAGCCCGAAGACGGAGACGCGCATTCTGACCCGGCCCGATGTCGAAGCGCTGGATGCCCAAGAACAGAGACGGAGCGGTGAAGAAGGTGTTCCGGAGACGGATGCCTCCAGAGTGTCCCCCGGCACCATGAAAGGTTCCCATCTCTACGCCGGAAAGATTACGAGGACACGCAATCCACTGCACGTTGGTCTGGTAGAGGTTAGAGCTGCCCCAGGTAGAGACCTGAATGTCACAGTGGGAGAAGTTCGCGTTGACGACTTCGAGCGCGCCGCGCCAGTTATCGCCAGAGTCGATGCCGCTGAAGGCTGCGAAGACGCTTGGAATAACGCCTAGCGGGAAGGGGGGCACGAAGTTGATTCTATAGCTGTTTGGCCCGGCGCTTACGATGGTGCCCATGCGGAAAGTGGCATCGCCAGCAGGAATTCTCAGCAGCGAGACACCGCCATTGTAGAAGATTCTGTTTTCCCAGGTCCCCACGCCAACAGCGTAACGGTCAATCCCGAATGTCCGTCACTTCTGTGCGCACACGAATGTTGCGGTCGCGGTTGGCGGTTGGACATGTCAATCATGGAGAGAGTCGGGGCGGAGCGGGCTGCTAGGGCGATATGCCAAACGTGATGCTGTGCCATTCCATGGGACTTGAGATTGTCTGGTTCGTCATGAACGACGACACCACATATTGGCTCCGAGAATACATGATTGCAATCCTCTCAAAGTCTCTAGCGGACAGAGTCGGCGCCCAGGGGACCCATGAGCCATCAAGAGTAAACGTGGGCGGGTATGCGTACACCATGATTGAGACCGGATCAGCATCGGCGTCAATCTCGTGGGTAGGGAACGGCTGGTTGAGGATATTAAGGTCAACCCAGGCATTGCTCAAACCCCTGGGATTATGATGAGCGTAGACCACGGGCCTGTTCCACGGAACCTGAGCCAAGGGCGACTGGTGCTCGTGGATGGCCCCGAGGACGTGACCAAATTCGTGAAGAATGGTGGCGCGAGCTTGATCGATAGATGATGGGGAGATGACCAAGTTCATGGTAGGTTCGTGTTGGGCGCGATGCAAGCAGACGGTTCCGATGACGGACCAGGAACCTCCGTTGGCGTCGAACGTGACGCGTACTTCAGAAGGTCCGCTGTCGACGAATGCAAATGTAATGTTGGGCTGAGCAGTCCACCACACGGCATATTGGTGAACCTGTCTTTATGTGAGCATCGTGAGACGAAGCCCAACGCGGTACTTACTAGAGCCCTCTGGTCCGGCGTGCCGCCATGAAGGAGAATGCGGATATAAGAGCCATTTGGCCACATCGACGGCCGATGGAAAGAGAGAAAAGCTGCAAGAGAGTTTAGGAATAGTTACGAGTGGAAACAAATACGCCAACCCACGGTGAACATGGTCATCACCGTCGCGGGGCGTCACTGTTGCCACGGTTGAAACCGTCGTCTCTTGTATGGTGGCTTAAGTTGGGACCGGAGGAAGGGGAGGAACGTCCGACGCTCTCGCGAACAAGACGCAGACATCCGTGTGGTTGAAGGCCGAGCGTTTGGTCTCTTCGGAACGGCTCGCCGCCACCGCCACCACAGACGAAGTATCATCAGTGGTGCCAACGTCTTCTACACCCGCATTCATTATGCTTGTCATCGGATACTGAGGAATGTGTCAGGAAATAGAACACTAAAACTCAACGTTCGCACTCGTCTCAACCTCTCCAAGGCAGAAGTAGCAGGACTTTCTCGGCTTGGTTCCATTATTAGGGTTGTCATGACAAAAAAAGGAGAAGAAACCAGGTCATTATAGCAGGCAATCAAGACAACACCCGACTAAGTAAGTTTCCCCTGGGCTTGCCTCTACGGTCATCCCTTTTGAATGGGATAGATGGGTGGCATGACAAGAGATGGGTAGTGTAAAGACGAGGCAAGTAGCGTGGGACGAGATAGGTCATCTGCCCCGACGTGGTTTGTCCGCATGGTTCTTTATCAGTAATCAAAACAAATTACGGACGCACAAAGTGCGACAAGGGGTTGAGGGGTTGGGCGAGTAGGCCTTGTTCATATGCGTTGGCCACAATATAGAAATGGCACAACATGAAACAACAAACTTTCTACTGGACAGAGATAGCTTGTAGACAGAATGCAAATCTGCAGCCACTTGTGGCCACTTTCCCCCGCTCAGCATCCCATCCACCTTTATTGAAGTTCGCCTTTGGCTTCCTTCAGACCCAGAGAGCCATGGACCCTAGAGTAGTTGCTCTACCGTTACAGTGTTGCGTTAGAAAGAGCCAACATGTAGGCCTACTGAATTCTTCCAACAGCTCTACTATCAACTTTTTATTTTTCAGTGTCATAGAGGGAGAGCCAAACGGGCACACTTATAAGCCGGATGGGAACGTCTTCGGCCAAGGGCCGCTATTGATGCATCTTTTTGCCATGGCTGAACGGTCAAACCCAATAGCCATCGTGAGAGTGTTCTTAGACATCTCCATCGAAATGCCCGGTCCCAATGACAGGCAAATAGGCAAAGTAGCGTCAATTGCATTTACTCCACATACACCCTTAATGGGCAAACAAGCACCCCGGCCGAATGGAACGTCAGGGTCAACCGGAATCCTGCGGTAAACGGTCAAACGGTCAGCACACCTCGATGCCTCTCGTTGATTCTGGGACGGACTAAAGTCAACAAACCTCCGTGGCTGATGTTTAGCTCGGGACAAAACAACAGGTGTATTTCCTACTTGGTAGATTTGAAGTGATAGGTAAATGTCCCGTTTTGCTGTGCTCGATTCAAAAACTCCAAATCCATTTTGGTTTTAGCTTGCGCGTCTCGTCTAGCAAAAAGCAGCGTAGCTCTGTCAACTCATACTCCATCAGATGCTCTCAATACAAGCCTTCAGGCTCCCCGGTGCCATCATGTTCATATGCAGTCCGCACAGGCTCGTCATATCTGGGTAGACTTTCTAGGAAGAAGGGATAGTAACACGCTTTCCACAGCAGCACAGCCGGGACGCATTCCCAGTCCAACACCCCTGCGAGATGGCCGTTGTCGTCAACCAGAATGTTGTTCCGGGAGATGTCGTCATGGATGAGCATAGAGGGTTTAGAATCTTGGGTATTATCAGGGAAGAATTGCGACGTGAGTTTCCTAATGATGTGTTGCACGGAGGTCACGTAGCAATAAAGGCATGGGCCAACCTTCAAACCCGAAAATAGTTACACTAGAGCTCGAGACTTAGTAGAGACACCAGGCCACAGTCTCGCTTATTCACCGCTGCTTTATATAAATAGGGGTCATTAGCCCCTTACGGACTTAAGGGAACCAAGGATCTTTAATATTTAAAGCGAATTATGAGCTGAATAAATATTGTTTCAAGCCCTCATATCTGAGCCCTTGTCACATGATGTCTAATGTCCTCTCTCTCTGCATCCTCAACGTCGTTCTCATCGTCACTGTCCGAGCCATTTGTCTTTTCGTACTTGGCAAGGGCAGAGTGGCAATCGTGTTCACTCAGTGATGGATGGGAAATTATCCAGTCATTGCTCGGCTTGGAAGCTAGGGACGTCAAGCTGGATGTGTCACCTCACAAGAACTGCATCGAAACAAGCCTTTTAACCTCCGGAAGGCGACTTGTTTTCGGCAATGACGGTGAGTCTGGGTAGGTATTCCCAACACCGAGTAGCTATTTTACGAACAAGGGGGCATAATAAACTGCTAGTTGCCGAACAAGCTACTCTTTAGTAGAGTACTCCAAGTGCTTCCATGCATTTACTAATGGTTGCCCCGATATCTTCCTCATGAGGATCCACTCGAATCCAATCAAATTGTCGCGCGTTGCGCCATGGGCGATGATTTCCGGCACTTGAAGAGGTGTCCAGTCAATCGTCGCGACCTTGCTTAAGGTCTTGTGCTAGGGATCGACTGGCAAGGACATGCGCAGGATGAATGCTTGATTTCCGACTTTGATGTCGCAAATCTTGCCAAACGCCCCTTAAGTAAGGAGCGACACAGTAACTTGTTGCCCTCGTGACAGGCCTTCGTCTTTAATTGTTCGATTCATGGATGCAAGGTCGGGCTCGATAGTCCAACGAGGCTCCAGGGAAGAAAGCGTTGGAACCCATTAAAGGCCGTTCAACTGCGCTTCCTTCAGCATCATCCACAAAGCATGACAGTCAAAAGAACTTTAGAGCATTCAACAAATCTAAAAGCTTTTCCTGCAGGGGCAGTAACGTGGGAACGTAGATCATTGAAATGTCACAAAACATACCAGACTCCCCTTAAAGGATGGTTTGGTAAATGACCGAATTCGGACTAGTGGCATATATCCATGTCACCCTGCACTTGGTTGGGTCTGCCGCGCAGCCGTACCTAGTCCCATCTAACCCTCAAAGACGGCACCGAGCGGTCATCTATGATTAGGGTTAGGGTTATAGGCGAAGCTGCAATAATTGCAGAGAATTTGATCAAAGGAATTCCAGATTCAGCGCAAAGCCCGATAACTCTTGACGGATGGAAATAAACCGTGGCTCTTATTGATCCCAGGTCCAGTTAGTCGAGTTACTAATTTTAGGGTGCCACGGGCTAGGGTTAGGGTTTGTCGCTGGATATCAGATGACCCTAATAGTGGAGAGCAATAGTCGGTCGTTTCAGGGTAGGTAGGAGAGCAATGGTTTGGGTGGTATGTACTCTCAAGTTTTCACGGATAATAGACCCTGACAGCGGCCTGCAAAAGCTCCGCAACTCCGCAAACCCCCTTCCCTCCACAAGACGACGTTGCGAAGGGCATTATATTGGACTGCTAAGCAAAGACAATTGAACCCGTAGTAACTCGTGCCAGGACTGACACGCAAGCTATGGTGTGCCTGGGAGTGGATGAACGGATTTATGTCAGCGGCTTGAACGCCGTCGCAACTCTGTGTACGTGAAATACGAAATGGCTTTATTGATCGGGGTGTTGCCAATCGGTGATGAAGCGGCCACGACCGGGGATGAATTATTCGTTGCTTCGTGCACTTTGCCTTCGAATAGATTCGTAAAGCTGGCTATCCGTGGAAAAGGGATAATTGATTGGCGGCACGGGGTAATCACAAAATGGTGATTGAAACTCGCTTGATGAGATTGCTAGCATGTCAATAAAAGAAGCAGATAAGGATCCAATTCAGCAAAGCGGCGCAAATCATTTCACCAGTCAGTTCCCATGGGCAAAGACCTCAACGCCACGTCTTCTGTCGCATTCATAGGCATTGGCAACATGGGCACGGCCCTCGCTGAGACTCTTCTCAAGACCACATCCTACAGATGACATTTTATCACGAAAAAAGAACGCGCTCTAATCGAATAGAAACTATACCCCTTATGTTCCGTTGACAGATTTTGGAGCCCAACTGCCAACCGACCACAAGTACAAGCAAGTGTCAACGTCAGAGCAGCATTCGAGCTCAACGTCAAAACCGCTCTCCCTAGTGATATCATCGTCATCTGCGTGCTTGATTACGATACCATCTACCGTGTCCTGGAACCAATCAGTTCGTCTACGTCGGCGCTTTCCAACAAAACTACAGCCAAAGTCACCAACGGCACCCCGAGACAGGCTCATAAAATGCAGGAATAAAGCAAGGCCCGTGGAGCAGGGTTCTGTTTCGTCGGGCCGTCATGGCTCCGCCTAGCTAGCTGGCACCGAGCAATCGTTCATCTTATACAGCGGCGAAAGTGAAGAAATCTTCACAAACAGTCTGGCACACGTCATCCTGTCCCTAGGTTTTGCCCAATATACAGGACCAGAGGTTGAGACAGCTGCGACTGATGACCTGGCCGCGCTGTCTACCATGTACGGCATGTTCGCTGGTCTCTTTATTGGTCGAGGCCTTGTCCGACAGCTAGTCGGCCGAAATGGATTTCTCCATCTGTAAACAAGGTAGTCGTGCCTGTCATGAAATCCATGGTGCCGTGCTTGAGCACAATTGCCGAGACTACCGAGAATGGTGACTGGGATAGCAACTTGGGTAATCTGCTGAACATGCAGATCGCCGGCGTGAGAAACATCCTGCAGGCTTTCAGGGAGGAGGCAGCCAATGTATGCCCGGGCCTCGGCATAGGTGTGAACCAAGCTATTAATTGGAGCTCGTTGAGCTTATTTTAATTTCCATCTCCAAGGGCGGCCGGGGGCAATGACCTCAGAACTGGAAATCCAAGGACGTATTTACTAATAGTAAGTCTAGTCTGAGCTATATATGGCTTGTAATTGTCGTGGCGCGGCAGAGGTGGTTTGTCATAAAGACGCAAAGCTGGGCGGCCCATCTTCGCACTTTACTGTACTAGAACAACGCTGCATCTCACGGTAGAGCTTTTTTTAACCAACTAGATTTGCAATATGGCACGTGTTCAAGAGCGCAAATATAGCCGCAGTGTGGAGTGATGGGTACGGCCACGCGGTAAATTTCTGTGACCCATGTGCTTGCTTTGTTGTGAGCATATGTCTACAGCTTTATAGCGCAGGCTACACTTGAAATGGTTAAAAGGAGCCTGAAAGCTTACAAGAAGGGACATTGCGACGTAGCCGGTTATACTATAGAACCTTTTGAGAGGCTAGCATGTTGAATAGGTAGGAGCCATAATTGATGTTTTCTTCTGGATTCAATAGGTTGGTACATTCTAAAAAAGGGCACGCCTCAAGTTGGCTTGTTCCAAGGCCCGGTCCGTCAGACGAACCGTGCATACGGGCTATGCTACCATGGAAATTCGCCCATGCTTCCATGTCCCTTCTTCAGCGTTATGGCTTGACACTACGAGCCCTTTGTTCTTTTGTGTGTTTCGGGTTGATGTCCTGCTGCGGCCGGCGTTCATGTGACCTTGTGCGACTTGGCCACCCATCCATCCCTGCAGCTCCAGTCTCGTCTGGTCTAATCCCGTTTCGTCCAAAGCTCCAGAAACGGGACTGCTGGGGACCTGGACGTATCAGTCCCGAACGCGGCCCGACAGAAGGAATGGAAACCTGGGGAGAGTCGCGTATGAACGGCGGCCCGCGCTCGAGTCGGATGGCGTCGGATGGCACGACGCCACGGCGAAAACGGCTGGTGATGACCGGTGCACCGGGTCAAGCCCACAGGCCGGGGCATTGAACGGGACGACTCGTGTACCCAACCAGCGGTCTGGTTCGTATAAGCACATGCAGTTCAAGGCAGACGAACAATGCGCCCATCACGTCGCGCCAATCATGTGGCCTGTTGGCACGGGCAGCACGGGCCGTCTTTGTGTTTTATATAAATTGTCCTCAATGCTCATCGGGTGATTCAGGTTTTCCAAGTGCAACAATCGGGAAGCTTTGGCCGCGGTGGCGCTGATCTCCAAACAAGGAACCAAATATGACGAGGTCTATTCCAATATGTGAACCATCTGATACGATAGTTTCTGCGCAGGGCGGGCAAACAACCACCTCAAAGCGACCAGACGCCTCAGCGCCCGGTCCACAAGGCCAACGCCGGGCTTGACTCGAAATGTTCTAGAGGCGTCTTAGTTGGCTATTAACTCATCATGTCACGGAGCCATCAGGGGAGAGCCGCCCCGCCAAGGGGTTCCCACCAGGGCCACCACCGTGGGAAGGCAAAATGCCGGCTTTCAACAGCCGGCCGTGGATGTGACTAGTGTATCTTGGACCTACGTACATCATCCACCAGGGGCAAGTGTCCTAGTTCCAAACTGGACATGGCTTCACAGCGGCGGCCGTGATTTCTTTTGTCTCGTCTATCATTGTAGCAGCGCCATGAGCCAAAGCGGCGTCCGTGGTCGTTGGCGGCGGAGCCAAGGGATGGATACAGTGCAATCTTTTGCTTTTGTCCGGAGCCAGGGAGCATGAGGGAACTCCCGAAGCGAGAGGGCCTCGAATTCTTGGGGAGCTGTGTGACCTCGGGCGTGCGTGACCGGCATGCGGCATAATTAAAGCACATTCATTGTAGCGCCGATCTCTAGATATACATTTAAGTAGGCGAGGACGCGCCGTACGAGGCCAAGGGAGAGGAGTGAGAGGAAGAGCTCACTCACGGGACTATATCGACGACCGTCTAGCCGTTCTGCTGGTTACTATTCAGTAGTATCGCGAAACCAAACCGGCGTGTCTTTGTATGTCCGCCAGCGCCATTGTTAGTCCCATTCACGTAGACGGTGGCAACCAGACGCCAAAAGTCGTCGAGACATGTTTACACACGGCGGCGGATTCTTACAACGAGCAGTGCGACATGGCTGCCTCGTCGCCCTGAGCATTGCCGCCATATACGGCTCCCTCGTGGCCGCCGGACCATGTGACATATACGGATCCCACGGCACGCCTTGTACCGCGGCGCACAGCACCACTCGCGCCTTGTATACCAAATACTCGGGGAAACTTTACCAAGTGAGGCGCGACTCCGACCAGGCGACGACCGACATCGCGACCATCTCAGCCGGCGGCGTGGCCAATGCCGCCTACCAAGACCGGTTCTGCGCCCGTACGACCTGCGTCATCACCATCATCTACGATCAGTCCGGCCATGACAACCATCTCACCCAGGCTCCGCCCGGCGGTGCCGCGAGTGGCCCGGAAGCTGGGGGTCACGACTCCCTATCCAGCGCCATTGGTGCGCCAGTTACGCTCCGTGGCAAAAAGGCATACGGCGTCTTCATCTCGCCCAAGGACGGCTACCGCAACAACGCAGCCGTAGGCACGGCCTCGGAAGACGAGCCGCAGGGCATATACGCCGTGCTCGACGGCACGCATTACAACTCGGGCTGCTGCTTCGACTATGGAAATGCCGAGCGGGACAACAGAGATACCGGCGACGGCAAGATGGAGACCATCTACTTTGGCGACGGCGGCTACCAAGGCTCCGGGAGCGGGCCCTGGGTCCAGGCCGACCTCGAGAACGGCATCTTCCCCGGAGGCACGGCGGGCAAGAATGACGGGAACCCGACCATATCGTCGCGCTTCGTCACGGCCGCGGTCAAGGGCAGGCCAAACCACTTTGCCATCCGCGGCGGAAACGGCGCGTCCGGCACGCTGTCGACCCTCTACAGCGGCAACCGGCCCAAAGGGTACGAAAAGATGCACAGAGAGGGCGCCATTCTCCTCGGCATCGGCGGCGACAACAGCAACCGCGGCCAGGGCACTTTCTACGAAGGAGCCATGGTGTCAGGCTATCCGTCTGACGAGGCCGAGGCCGAGGTGCAGGCCGACATTGTCAACAAGGCCAAGTACGCCGTCACGTCCCTGGTCAGCGGCCCGGGCTTCACCGTCGGCTCTCACGTCTCGCTGCGCGCCACGACGCCCTGCTGTACAGCACGCTACATTTCCCACAGCGGCGCCTCGCTCAAGACAGAGGTCGTGTCGTCGTCCAGCAGCAGTCAGCTCAAGCGGGAGGCGAGCTGGGTCGTCCGCGCCGGCCTCGGCCCCGGCGACTGCTTCTCCTTTGAGTCTGTCGACTCGCCTGGCAGTTTCATACGCGTGTCGCCCGAGTTTCGCGTCGTTGTCGAGGCCAACGACGGCAAGAAGGGGTTCCGCGAAGACGCCACCTTTTGCCCACAGGCCGGGATCGGCGGCAAGGGCAGCTCGTTTCGATCGTGGAAGTATCCTACCCGCTATTGGCGGCACTTCAACGGCGACATGTATGCTTCGAGGAATGGTGGCCCTGAATACTTTGATGCTCAGTGGGTGTTTAATGAGGATGTGACCTATGAGGCCGGCGATGGCTTTGCCTAATTGTTCAAGTTTGTCAGAGAATTCATTCAAGATGGAGATTCGGTTTCTTGCTTATAGAGCGTGCTTTGGTTAAGAGGTACCGTGATTCCCCAGATTCGTTGACGAGATACTGTAATAGAAGTTGATGGCTTTTCGGGTGGTTGTCCAGTTTGTGTGTGATGTGTCAGAGGTCATCACTATTCGGCGTTCAAGGGAATGTAAATGTTTTGAAACTGCATTACAAGGCAATTTTTACCTCTCAACCCCCGTGGACGTGGAGTTGGCTGATATTGAGATGCCAAAGCCGTCATGAAGATTAGCGGTTAATCATATCTACCCCAACATGTTGGAGGAAAGAATAAAGACACATGTTCTTGAGGCGCGCTTTCGCACACTAGACGTAGAGTGCCAACAAGGCAGTGAAAGGACAATCTTGATGTTCTGGATAGCCTACGTCGCAATTTGCAAATCTCTGCGACTAGACGGCCATGTTCGAAGTCATCCATAATGACGGCGATATACTAGTATGATATTACTATCTCTTAGATTGCCTCATGCACGGTGAGATGACGTAGCCCCACGTGCAGCGGAACATTCAAGCAAACACTGTAGCACTGAGACGTTGCCGCTTAGAAGTCGCCGAATACGTGCCTTGGCCCGAGTATGCCGGGTGCGCGCAGCCTGCAAAGTTGCACAGGTCTTTGGAGTCCAGTGCCAGTAGCGTCAATTGATATATCCAAGCTGTCAACGTACCACCAATATAGGCAATACAGCTGCATGGTTACCTAGCTCATGTTTATGCGACCGAGCTTAGTCTAGTCAAGTCCCACAAGCAACACAACCAAGGGCGGCACATGTTGCCTCACATCACCAGGCTCAGCTGGTGTCAGAAAGGGACATCTGGAGACAAGCAAGCCATTTGCACGTTTTTCGTGTGTATCCGTAAACGCTGACCAATATATTTGAGTCTGTGTAATCCAACATTGAATGCTCTCCCCGCCTAGATCCCGCGCGTCAAAGCCTCTAGATCAACATTCTCCTTTCATTTTGTTGATCTTGGGCATTATTTGCAATGGCACCAAATACAAATGGTGACTTGAAATGATGAAATCTCCCGATGAACCCGTGACTGATCCATTATTTAGGCTCAAGAATGACGGCGAAGACTGGTCTCTCATGGCCGAAAATTACGACAATTATTCAGTTTCTTCGGAGCAATTCTAAAAAACCCACCATAGACAGATTCGAAAATGCTTCAAGCCCTCATACGGCACTCTGAAAGACGTGATATTGATGGCCTTTGCAATTCTGGGCTTGATTAGCCTTCTCCATCCCTTGACTAACCTCCACGCTCATCTCTACACCGAAGCTCCGGCAGACAAAGTGCCGGCGGCAACTGCAATGACATCTCGCACTGTGGAAATTCCACCGCCGAGGCAGTCTCATTATACAGTTGTAGATCTTCGTCATCGATTCAACGGTCCAGCCTCCATCTCCGAGACTGTCTCTGTTATGACGTGGTGTGAGGGAATTCGCAAGCCAACCTATTCTTTTTTATGAGGTAAACACTGCCGAATGTGGCTGCAGCTCATTTCAATACTGAACAGCATGAACATGCCATGATAAATCACCATCACTATTGAAAGCCATGGATTGAGTTGAGTAGTGGACTAGACCTTGATTGAAGCTATCTATCAGGGATTCGAGGCCTCTTTTGTAGGTGATGATGACCCCGAATAGCCTATATCTTTAGAGGCCTCTAAAGGGCCTTCAAAGGCCTCAAACCTCCGTTTAAACGGCTTGTGTAGCGGCTGTCCTTGGGGATATGGCGTTTTCTGACTTTTTCCCCGTTGTTGAATACAATTTGAGAATTACACATGTAAATTCAGTTCATATACTGAAGCGTGAATGCCCAGAAAGCAACAATTGTATTGTGCGAGAACTACCTGTGGAACAAACAGCCAAAAGGAACGAATGTCATCGTTTATCCTGTCCTCCATATGCCGCTTCAAGAGAAAAGTAGCCTCAAGAAAGTGATTGCCAGTTTGAAGTCGATTGTCGTGCATGTGAAGCAGGAACGGCTGTGTTGCTGTACTCGTTGCTCACTTGTCAAAAAATGCGAATGTTGTCCGTGCAAACTGTTGCGAAGTAAAATTTGATACCGCACTGATCCACGATAAGTTCTTATTCATGTCATCTTCAGACAATGCCCTATGAAGTTGCATCATTCTGAGAGTGAGTTTGCTACTAGTTGGAGCGCTTGTCGGTGATGATGCTGTTAGGATGGGTGTACTAAACAGCCCGTCTGTCGGTGATGACGCTATCCGGGTGAGTGTACTGTGTTGGGGCGGCAGTAGCAACACCGCCAAGTAAGACAAGGCTGACCGCGGAGATGAAGTGCATTTGGGAAAGAGTGGGATGGTGTACGTTTCTGTGTAGCGTAAACAACTTAGGAGGCTATGTAGATGGTTGGTAGACTCGCGAGTTTGTACATGAACTGGCTGTTGTGACATGTTTATATAAAAGGATGATTCAAAGGCTTGGTGGTACGATATCGAAATCAACTTGTACTTGTATTTGGTAAAGGGCACAAGTAACTAGCTTGATGCCTGAGGAGCTGTAGGAAATGGAACACGGTGCAGAAAACATGACCAGAGTTCTTGACGCTATTGCCCAGTACACGCATTGTATCACGCATCATCTCACCAGTCATCTCACGCATCATGTCGCTCATCTCAAAGTAGAATAGTCACCCAGCCCAAGACCAGCACGCAAAATTGCGCACTGAACTGCAATTGACGCCATGTATAAGCTGCTAACCTAGAAGACACCCTAATTAGCACGATTTCTTCTCCATGGTAACGCCCTTGTGGTTCAGCCGCATTGAGCGCTATATTATCTTTTTCTTCTTCTTTTTCGGGCGGACTTGTTTGCGTACCTCATCATGCTTCCATCCAAGAAAAGCCAGTGACATGAAAGCCTTGACTTTGAGCTAGTTTCTCAAGATGATAGATGAGATGGGAAGGATTCCTTTCTTGGCAAGACATCGTCAAGTAGCGTCGAGACGCCAATGTGGTCGTCTGGCAGACCTCGGCGTATCATGACTGCCCTTACGATCCTCAACATGCTCATGCTACTTGTTTCCGTCACATCAGTAGCCTTTGAGTGGAAGCAGCGGCAGAAACTTTTAAAAAACGACAAAAACATGTTACTAAAGACAGTTGACGCTTATTGTACGCTACAGCACCTTATTATAGTTTCTCCCTCACGCATAGACAACTTCTGCAAACCAGTGCTAACTATATCCAAGCGCCCGTGTACCATCAAGTTCCAGTGTCATTGATCGGCACCATGATCAACGGTTCATTGTTGGATGCCGGAACATCCATATACAGGAAACCTCCGTCTTCAGAGGTTAATGCAGCGTGGGAATATATAGCCCACCAACTTCCTCACGCCACCAGTAGGGAAGACGTGGTCCGGCTGCGCAAAGACCCCTCAAAGACGGTAAGATGGCAGGAAGAATGGGGATTCGGGCCAGAGACCTACATCGCCGAGTTGGATATAGTGCACACGGTGCATTGCCTCAACGCCGTCCTTCGCCGTCGCGATGTCCATTGGCGCCATTACTTTGGCGACCGCTATCTATGGCAGGTTTCCAGAACTACATCGAATACATACGGATCATTGCATTCATATCGTTTTGCAAAACTTGATGTGTAATGCAAACGGCGACATTGTCACAAATGTCTGGGTAGAAGGCCAGTTACATCCCTTCCCGGACTTCGACGTGAACAAGGAATGTCGCGACTACAACGTCTTTATCGATTGGCATCACAATACCCAGATCTACGACGTAAGGAAATATCTGGAAATGCGCATTTCGGAGGGCGAACCTCCGTGGAAGCTGTCTCAGGCGTCCCATGCCCTTTTCAATACAGGTCTTGCGGGGGGAAGAAACGATGGGGTGCTGAACTAATTATCCGTACAGATTCACCTAGAGAGTATTCGATAAGCGCCTAGAAAGAGGTATTTTCCAAGAATTCAATTTGAAATCCGGCCATGGCGTGCGAAAAGAAATGAATCAAATCTTTTCAACTATCTGTTTATTCTATAAGATCTTGAATTAGCTAGGCAATTCAAGCAATTAACACACAGTGACTGGATAAAATTGAATCCTTGGAGTCCGACTAAATATACTGTTTGATGAAGAATTCTCTCTCTTCTAGTAGGTATACTCCCTCGCGGTATACCTACTATCTGAAACCCTAGCTGGCTATTGATCCTCAGGAAAAACCAGGCCATGACGTCATGGTCAAAAGTGGTGCTCCAACCAAGACATCTCGATTTTATTCCCTTGGGCCGTAAATTGCAACAAGGCCAAATTCTTCTTTAGTCTGCCACATCTCAATTGTTAGCCATGGCGGCCTGACTAGATCGTTGAAACAATGCGTGCAATGACTGGAGGCAATTGCTTATTTCATCCTTATCCTCAAGAAAGTCAATTTCGACCCCGAATTCGTACAACTTTTGTAATTCCTCAATCATATTAGAGCCGCGGCGGCTATTGTCTTGAACACTCTGCTTTTACCCCCGGTTGATAATTTCCTTGGGGGCATAGTAAAAATGCACCTGGTACTGACATTATTTTTCTTCCGCTCGGGTTTTCTGTGTTGGCAGCAGCTCCTAGTTTATAGGCTGTTATCATTGGTAAGCTTATACCGCAACAAAACTTCCTGCTGTAATTTTACTGATTTCATCTTTAGGGAAAGGTCTTTACACCCTGGGTAGCTCCTTTAAAACATTCATGAGTTCGATTGCCAGCCTAGTGCCAGCTCTAGCAAGCATCGCCGTGACTCTGATGGCGTATGGCGAGAGTCATGCTTTCGATATCGGACATGGTCTCTTCTTGGAAGTTTTTTTGTCTTGGATAATCTAAGGAATCATGATGGTTTTGAATAGGAAAATGAAGCTGAAGGCAGGGAGCTGACATGGGCGGAGATAGATTAGAGCCAGCCAGTAATTACAAGCGTATATACGTGGCTGAAGTGTCACACGGACACTTGGCTAACTGGATTTCATGCTGGCTAACCCGAACTTGATTCAGCTGCTATTCCTCTGCTTATGGCAGGTCGAGGTAGATGAGCATATAGATAGGTCGAAAACTGCGATTCGGCTGCTAAACGACCGTAGGCTTAGTCGTGCAATAATGCAGACAGCAATCTGTCCGGTCCTGTGAAGTGCAGAGTTGTTGATAGAAGAACCAACATAACCCTAACCCTAAACCAAACGCGCCCTTCCCCGCAGGAGTCAGCCGCATAATAGGGTTGAGGACGGCCTGGCGTCAAGCGTCGTGCTCTTGCCTCCACCTGGATCTGCTCGGCAAACTCGGCAGGATGCAGCTTTTGGCAACGTAACTAGGCACGATTGTAGCTTCAAGTGATGCCATTTAAGGCTCATACCCTCCTGCCGCTATAAGATCCCGTACAGACAGCCACGCCCCTTCTGCACGCTTGGCAACAGCCTTTCACCACTCTTCCGACGGATTCAACATGTCCGAGGGACTGTTGAAGTGATAGCTTCCGGGCGGGAGTTCCCCGGAAATATCCGTTGCGTTGATCTGCGCTAGCGGCTTTGTAACAAAACATTTGAGTTTTTGAGAGGTGTCATTTCCCACAGCGTCCTGAGTGATTCCGACGGTGGGTTGATGGTATTTGATGAAAAGAGGGGGCAGGACTCGACGTCACATCATAGAGTCTCACATCCAGTGCTAATTGCAGCAATGATATATGCCAGCTTGTATAATATGAGAGGACACTTGGAGAGCAGTAAGCTAGAAATCAGAATATCCGTGTTTACACAGGGCACGGTGGAATATTCCACCGTGAAAGTAAAATGGATGCCGCTCTTGATTCTCGATGTTCACAATGGAGCTTACAATTGAGCCCATATTGATAGAGGAGTACGCGGCTTTTAGAATATACTTGGGTGGATATACACGTTGATGTGGGTTTAACACTTAAAGCTCGAAGACAAGAAGCAAATCAAGAGCTTTGGACACGTCAAAGCGCATATGACATGGTCTCTGTTCCAATATCTGGATGAAGCGGAAGCATTATTCAAAGCGTCTACGGCGGTGAAAAGTGCTACTTCGGTCATCTTTTAGCAAATGACAGACGTTGGTGCCTTTCGAGAAATTGAGCCGTGGCAGCGTTAGATACGTAAGCAGATCCACGGATCGTACCGACGAAACACAACAAAGCGTACATCTACATTCCCAAAAGTCTAATGAAAAGTTTTGAATATTCTCACCTTTTGCTACCCAGACTGGAACCCGTCACTGTATTCTGCGACAGGAATTTAAACTTGTTTCTAGCTGCCGTCATGATCTATCGCTAGAGGAGGTGACTGTCAACATTCCTCTCAATGGTTGACCAACCGGTTGTAGATGTATGTCCGCAACCAGTAACACCTTCATTAATCGAGTTGAACTAAGCTTCTCGCGGTGGTTGACGTTCTTTGGATCCCACGATCCGTACTGTGCCGGTTCTTGGTGTGGTGTCCCTTGGCGCAGTCGCCGGTCGCTTTAATAGATGGTATCTTATGGCTGTACTTTCGGGACCTATGTAATCCTTAAGCTCCTTAAGATCGTAGGCCCTCCGTGTACCTACCGGCTCGCATCTGGGTACGCCAAGTCTTTTTGAGCATCCAGGTAACCATGCAACGGTCTGAGAAGAGCCGAAGACTGTAGACGTATCAATCGGAACAGTCTAGTCCATTTGAGACGGAAGAGGTGGCGTAATATCCATCGAGCCAAGGCGTCTCGATTTGAGTTTTACCCAATACCAAGGTGCGAATAACAGGCCATTGCAGCTCTTCGCATGACAGTCTGACAGTCGGCAAGTTCCACCGCCTTGAGCCAGCAAGCCACGCCAAGCCATCAAGAGCTTCTTACGTGCAGGATTGAACTGTGGCGCCACTATCCCCATGAATGCCGAGTTGATGTGGGACGAGAGCCTTGTCCACGTTGAAACAAGGCCTTAATGGACGCGTGCTGACGGTCCTCTCAAGTCATCTGCACCGACATGGACTAGGAACGTTTCATAGACGGCCCTCGATGGCAAGCCAGCATTGCCTCGTCTGGGGCGGGGGTATAGGCTGCGACCCTGCTTAGGCAGAGATTGGTCAATGAATGCGCCCTTCTTGTACCTCACTCGTGGTGCAGATTCCTCGTGCGGTTCTGACATGTGCGCCCATAGCTTTTGGATCGAGGCCCGTGGCGATGTGGAAGGCTGAATCGAGTCCATGAGAGGCTTGTTGCCGGCTCGATAACTATCTTGTTTTTCCAACATGGCGTCTTTCCCATCTATAATATGGGAATCTCCCCTAATAGTCAAAATTATTTCTATTCTCTGCCATCCATATTACACTCGCCGTTGACGCATACCTTTCCATAACTGCTGGCCGCAAAACCATGCCCTAAATGCTACGCAAACGAGCTATCGCCCTCCTATCCTTGCTCCTAGGACGAGATATTCTGGCTGATCGGCCCAATGACCAGTCTATTTGTGACTACTATGCCAGCCAGCGTTATGGTGCGAGTAATAGCACGACACAGCTGCGCCTGATGCAGGGCATCGTTGCTTATGCCTACGCTGGTGGTAATACACTCTCAAACAGTTCAACAAACAGTACCGGTATTTTCAACCAGGGACAGTATAACGGCTATGTTGTGTACCTACGACCATGGTTTGACGGATCAAGTAGGGTAACCCCCCATTCCATTGACAAACGAGTCCCAATTGACGGCATCAAACAGAGGCAACGACGAACCTTAATAGCCAAGCCGTTGGGGTCGACTGGCTTGACGGAGGCGGCACTGAACCGCTGATTGCTTTTTTAAACGGTTCTACCCAGTCTGCAGAAATTACAAATGGAACAAATCAATAGTAGGCTGCGAATCCCTCCGAGTTGCTCTGAACCTCTCCCTCCACCTAGAATACAAGTTGCTTATTCTTCGTAACTAGTAAATTATTCACACATTGGTACTATGTCTTTGGGAAAATCTTTGGCTGCAGCAAATACAAGACCTTTCTAGACACAAGCTTCACTCCCCTGACTCCAGCCTACGTCCACAGATTTATGGACTTGAATCAAACCGAAGTTGGGTACTTTATCGAGCAGCTCATTTCCGCCAGCAGGTACTATGGCTTCTTAGATACCGATGCCACGACGCTTTCCACCTTTATGAATGCGAGATACAATATCCGATGCGCACCGCCGGTCGATGGCGAACTCTACTCCATCTGTCTCGCAAATGAATGCCCTCTTGCTGCACCCAACGCCCAGTGCGACGCGTACAACAACATACAGCCATATGGTCTCACCAACTCCTCGACCCAGAGTAGCACTCCGACACCGGTGCTGCCAACAACTCCGACAGCTTCATCTACCTCGTCCACTGCGACATCTACCACTCCGACACCTACCGTTCCCGCCGGCGGATCCTCCTCAAGCTTATCCGGGGGTGCCATAGCAGGCATTGCCATTGGCGCTGCGGCCGCTTCCCTATTTACGGCCGGCATGTGGCTGTTCTTCCGGCGTAAAAGACGGGCCAAGGCGGAGAAGCCGCCTGCTCCCGACATGTCGGATGCCAGATCTTCGGGGCTTCCGCCTCAGTCGGCTTACAGCGGTAACCGGCATGACAGCTACTCCAGCCATGGTCCGTATGTGTACGCCGCGTCCACGGCCGACACTCACCCGCCGGCTGGAGTGGAATGGTCGCCGCCGCAGGAGCTTGACGCAGATAACCCTCCCAGGGTTCCGATGTATTACACCAAGTACACACAATGATAATGTGTTGATCCATCTTGCATGCACTTCGATTACAGAAATAATCCGGCCGAACTCTCCAAGGGCCGGAATGGCGGAGTGGCAAATGCCGCTCTTTGAACCAAATAGGTTTTATCCCTTCTGCTGTTACACGCCCCGTAACTGAGTAATAGTCTGGTAATGGGTAAATATTGTGGTAAGAATTGCGACCCCAGAGCGTGGCTACACACTTAATCTATGCCAACTTGGACTCACAAGGCAACAGGAATCTATATGCTCCGACTTGTGGATATGTACACTGGAGGGCGAGAAGCAGGCACCTAAATTTGAAGAACCATGTGTAGTATAGAATTTAGGAAACAGGACAGGTTGTTGCAGCGCGAGTTCGTAGATATTTACCCACCCAGTCATTCATCGCCACCTTTCCCAGGGCTGTGCTGTGTGATGTAAAGGTGAGCATATACTCACCGCCCATAATTTATGAGCGGGTGTGGACTGAACCTGTCAAGTACCATGCCGGCAAGTTGGAGATCTTCGCTGTTTGTATTTACATGCTTTGTAGAACTGTGTGACGGAGGCTCAGTAAGGTCTTGGAGTAATAAGTCAATTCATCCAATAACAGTCTTTAGTATTAAAGGTCCATGGTTTTCCTTAACGCCCGGATGGACCAAAGAGCTTTATTTATACAAGTCAGTGAGAGCCATATGCCCTTGGTACCGTGATCGTAGCCCTGGTGTAGCCGTGTGGACAGACGGGACGTCGGTTTGATAAAAGATTGTCAGCCAAGTGGCATGATTTAGTTTCCCTTTTTTCATAATGGGAGGGGAGAGAAGTTAGAACCACCCGCACGCATGGATGTGGTCAACCATATGATCGGTTATCCTCGGCGTGGAACACACAGGCCCCGACCCTCGCCAACGTCAAATCTTCTGAGTCTGAAATGCCGGGTGATTTTTCCAGCGGTATTAGGCCCTGGGAAACAATACACCGACCGATTATGGTAGCTTGTAGCGTTAGCTAAAAGTATGCTTTCGACAACTAATCTTTGACTCAACCAGAGACCAAGTCTCAGCCCGAAGCGGCAACAGGAAACTTGACATTTTCTCAAGCATCAGCGTTGTCGCCACCGGGAGTTCTGGTTGTGAGTTGGATACCTCGGCTGCTGCACGTAGGTAGCGAGGAGCATGATGGCAATAATTGTTTTGAAGAGCGACTCCAAACTCTGTTGTCACAATCAATTCATTTGCACCCCGGGTGGGATTTGAAGCGGTGGGATACAGGATGCCGATGGTGGGATGAAAACAACATGTTATTGAGGATACATCCGGCTGTATGACCATTATTGGGAAGCCGAACCTATATAACATGCACTGTACTGAAGCCCGTACATAGGATCGCATCCGCTCCGCCTCTATCCGAAAACAGAGCTTTCATAGTGGAATTAAGTAACTTCTCTGCACCATGCATGGCCACGGGAATCTGCGTCCAGTGTTCGCTAAACCCGGCTGACCCGGAACGCGCTGATCGTGGAACCGCGGTTATGCGGTTACATGGCCGCTGCAGGGGATTCAGCATCGGCAGGATATATGTACATTTGTTTAATGAGGGGTGATTTGCGGCCCAGTGCCTTGGCAAGCTTCGTCAAGTACACAACCTGGCGAACTCATTGGGCCTTCTAGCAACTGTAGGAATATCGATGGGCTCCATGCTGCTCAGCGCGACTGTCACCAATCCACGGGTGCGATATCAGTAAGTATTGAATGAGGAGAGAGCCATTTCACAGAATTTACGATGTTCGCGCTTCTCATAGATTCGAGACGCAAGCGTATTCCATGTGACGTGCGGACTCTGTCGAGAGTGGGAATATAGTTCCTCCAGTTGGAGACATCCAAGCCAAGTTGGCAATTGCGCGATGATGGACAGACATGGAGACTCCCCGGTTTATTGAAGGGAGCTTGGTTCTTGGCACTTTCTGATACCCACTGTACCACGAGATAATCGAATGAAAGCGTGGTAAAGTATCCCAGGCAACAGACGTGCCGCCCGTTTAAGAATGGCTCTCTCTTTACGTAGCCTGTGGTTTTGGGAGCCGCACGCTTTGCTCCCAAGACACAGCTATTCTCAAGTAGATAAGCAACCAAGTTTGACGATAATTGGAGCCTTGACATTAGCCGACGGTGTAAGAGTCGGTAAGCTCCCCGACACTGGTCTATACGGATTATTATATCCTGTCACCACGACAGCACACCAATCCAGCGCTCGCTTTTATAAATAGAGTTTCAACTCGCATACTGGCTGTAGGGGTCATTACCTGGTAATCACACCCTGCCTTCGCCCCCCCGTCTACCCTTTCCCTCTCCGCCGCCGTGCCAGCAGGGACAGCAGCATGAACCCTAAGCATCAAAACGTCTATGAACCGCAAATAAGCGCAAGCAGTATGGAGTAGTTTGATACTAGTTTGGTAAACTTCACATGTGAATACTAGACTCAAATGACCCCCCTAACTGTGAAATACCTACCTAGGCAGCTCGTTTAGCCGGTGATGTTTCAGTCACCATAATATACGTACATTTGCACTCAAACTTGAAAAGTGTACCAAATAGTTAGTTCCATGGGAGATTCCTTGGCAAAATTTAGCCAGATTAAGCTGAATCGACTTTAAGCTGTCCCTGTGGGTCGGTCGTGTCATCCCATTCGGAAGCTCGAGATATCGAGATATCGCCAGCTATAGTCCCAAATCGCAAAGGCTCATCCAATAAAGGCCTCGCGTTAGCTGACAGTAAGCTAAGCCAACGTTTCTTACACTAACTAGCCCCACTTTACTGACTGATAACCCTAACCCTAAGTAAATGATTTACCCTAACTCCTTATCTTAACCCTGACCCTGACCACTAACTCCTAAATAAACTAATGCTAAAACTACGTGAAGCTAATATTAGCTGGACTAAAGAGCGAGGCTAGCGTCAGGTTATCTGCCCGACCTTGTATCAGGTTGTGTGACCCCTCGTCTAATAGGACACCAGGTAAGAAATGGACAATGCTCATGAGTTTAACGGCGTCATCCACTGTATTATAACATCACTTCAGGCGATCGATAAATTAAGGCAATAAAAATAAGAAAATGCCACCAGACTCAGATCCGAAGGCCTTTTCCCTGATAAGCGAAGCAAGCTACCCCTGGTCTTAGAACACAACGCTAGCCAGGGATTGCATTAATGCCTCATTAAGACTTCACCGCCGTTACTAATATGTTTCCACTTGTTTGACCGGCGATGCCACTCCGAGAGGATACGAGGGAACAGTGTCCACTCTAAGAGTGGACGTGCGAACGAGGTCTGCGTAAGGCTCGGGGCTTCGGACCTTACAATGACCAAAAGAATAATAACATGTGCGGTTGTGCAGTTGTTTCCATCTGATAATGTTCAATTTTTTTCCGGCTAAAGCCATTGTCGAGCTCAAAGCGGCTGTAGGATGCCATCACCTGTAATAATACCGCGGCCGCTGGATAGAAAAGTCAAAACCTACACCGCATTCAAACACCCCGGTGGTAAACACACAAAAGAGTATCTCTCTTTCCAGCACGGGGATTTGGGATTTTCAAACTGGGGAAAGGCGGCAATCACAAAATCTTGTCCCCGCTTGGAAAGTAATCTAGTTTGGGTATCATCGCGATCCGTCGCACTTAGCCATGTCGTGAATCATTACCATGCAGCAGAAGCGTTGCAGCATCTGACTCGTGTGTTGTTACGACGTCAGCTAATAAATCTTGCTTCTCTTAGCTGCCGAGATGTAAGATCAGTGACGGGTGACGGCATGGATGGTGGCCCATTGGCGTTTCATAATCCCACGCCGTGCCATTCGTCATTCGCTCGCGTTTACGGGTCGGGAAAACTCTATTAGGAGCCGCCAGCATCTACACCGAGTAATATCCATCTGCGTAGAACACGAGGGTTGAGATTGGTGCTGTGAAAAACAAGCTTTCCGTACAAAGACCCCACCGTGAACTGCCACAAGTTGTCAAATTGTCGGTCTAATCTCTAGTTTCTTCTGCAGAGGGCGAGCACAGACACAGACCTCATCCTTCTAGTTGTCTTTTTTTTTCTCCTAGTATAAGCTTAAGTGCTAGTTCTTCCAATACCTCACTGATGTATGGCCTGTCGAGTCAGGTTCACGGAGTTGAACTACGCACCACTTGCCACTTAGTTTCGGCCATATCAACTACGTCACTATCAAGGTGAATTCTCTGCTGCGGGCGGACTTTTAGGCTAGCCCCGACCAAAAGGCGGACGGCCAGCAGCGCGCTGAGCGCCTAGCATTCGGGTTGGGGTTACCATATAGGTTCTTACACGTTGTGAAACAAGACCCCCTGTCCTGCCATGGATAAATTGGCAGCTATTTATTAATAAGCCGCGCGTCAGCAAGACTCATCCGATGGGGTATATCCCTGCTGTGCCGATGCGGTCTCCCTTGGCATCGGTCAGTCGGTGTTAATCAACTGTCATGCATAAACTCTAGCTCCGCTGTTGGCACAGAAAGATCCATATGCAGCCCATTATTCTTGTACATAGCCCAAACTTCGGTCTCGCCAATGCCCTTGTGACATACATGCTTGTCCATGATGCAACTCACTCTTCAGATTGGTTTAATCATGCGGATTCAGTGTGATGCCGTGATGCTACCTTGGTGGGGAACTGTTGGCCTTGCAAACGAAGACTTGTTGTAGGCATTCTCGTTGATGGTCGTCAATATGCAATACTACTCTGATTCAGGGAAATCTCTGTTGAACTTCGGACTTGTGGGATGAATGTAACGCTGAAGATACAGTCCCTTATTTTTTTTTTCAGCCGAGCATAACTTGAAGTTCAGACGGCGTTTATAAAACCTGTTCGTCCTTCATGTTGATGAGCTATCTTTGAGCTATGAAAAACTAACGACTCACCGCGTATTATCATTTTTCCCTAGGTATCATTTGCAAAAGCCGTGGCCATGGGGTTTTCTGACGGAACTGGATTGATTTCTGCATCCGTTGCCAAGTTTTCAACTCAATTACATAACACTCCCTCGATAGAACTCTCTCCCTCACGAGTTGGACTGTTCCTGCTGATAGGTTCAGCAATATGCTATATCCTGTGGATAAGACAGTCAGCGGCGCGGAAATTCCCTGGTCCACCTGCCTGGCCAATCGTCGGCAACCTACCGTCAATTTATCGTCAACATGCCGAAAGGCAGTTCCTTGAATGGTCAGCCGTATACGGCGATGTTATCGAAGTGCAGTTTGGATCCTTGCCGGTGATTGTTGTGAATACAGCATCAGCGGCCAAGAACATCTTCACCGGCAGTGCGGCGGCGTTGTCATCACGCCCTATATTCCACACATTCCACCAGGTATGATGCTTGTCGTTATCCTGCTACAACCAACATTCCGACTAACAACAGAGAATTTAGCTCATTGCGGGAACCCTGGGGCCCACTATTGGAACTGCTGGATATGGAGATGCCCTGAAAAGAGGCCGCAAGGCGACAGCAGCCGAGCTCAGCAAACCGGCCGTGAAGGCTAACCTGGACAAGATTGACCTGGAGACGCGGCATCTGGTTGACGAGCTCATGTGCTACGGGTGTGAGGGACATAGCCCGGTTGAAGTCTCAAAAGTCATCAAGAGACTTACATTAAGTCTGTCCCTGGGCATCTGCTACGGCCGACGAATGTACCTCGGCGACCCCCTTACCCAGGAGATCATTTACGTCGAGGACCAGATCCTCCGGCTTCGAAGCATGACGGATAACCTCCAGGACTACATATCCATATTCCGAGTATGGCCTTTCAACACCTATCGCAAGAATGCTACCGCACTCCGTGAACGCAGAGACACATACGTCGGTAGGCTGAATCGGGAGATTGAGGAGAAGATGAAGGATGGCAGCCACGAAGAGTGCCTGTACACCAAAAACTTTGACAGCCCGCATCCCCTTCCAACAAAGGAGCTCTCTACCGTGCTGCTCACCTTCCTGTCTGGTGGGCTGGCTACAGCAAGCAACACCATGCACTGGAGTCTGATTCTTCTTGCTGCCCGACCAGAAATTCAGGAAACTGCTTATAAAGCTATCCGAGAAGTCTACCCTGACAACAAACAGCTTTTTGAATCCGTATACAAAGACACGGAAGAGGTGAAATACATATCGGCCCTGGTTCGCGAGTGCCTAAGGTGCGACTGTCTCCCAGGGAAACTTTGGTGTTTACCATAATGGCCATCTCTAACCTACCGCAGATATTACACCCCATCGCGACTCGCCCTTCCTCGATTAGCTGTCCAGGACATCCAGCATGAAGGCAGGACTATCTCAGAGGGAGATACGGTAATCTTGAACACGTTCGCATGCAACAGAGGTCAGTATAGTAGTGTTTATCACGATAAGACCATGAGCTCACATTCCCTCCAGATGCTACAGTATACGGCGACCCCTTCAACTTCCGCCCTGAGCGTTGGCTCGAGAACCCCGATCTTCCAATTTTCAGCTACGGCCTAGGCTACCGCATGTGTGCGGGCTACACACTTGCCAACAGAGAGATTTACATTGTTTTACTGCGCATAATCGCCAGCTTCAAGATCGGCGCGAGCACAGAAGTTGACGCCGACCCCATCACAGGGTGCTTTGATGCTGCCCACCAGGCCATGGCCCCGAAGCAGTCCGGACTCATCTTTGAGCCCAGGGATGTCAAAGGGCTGAAGGAAATTTTGGGAAACTAAACACTGCAGGCGGGTGAATTTTCCTCTTCTCTATTCTCCCTTTGCAGATTGCCTGAGTGTAGCCAGGATGGCGCCTGGGAAGCTACTCGGAGAATGGAAGCTACTGGGCTTGTAACACGCAATGAGCGAAAGGTTAAGTCTTGGGCAATATCTAGAAATAGAGAGTAGCTTCTAGAGTTCTTGAATTATAGAAGATAGACATTAGAGCCTTTTTATTCCTGCCTAGTTGCTATGTAGACGCTAATGTGCCAAGGAAGCTGCCTTGAATATGCTCTCATTTACAGGATCAATCAAGTCAGATCGAGCTCATCAGCACATAAAACTCTGGCCAGCCTTTTGGGATCCATGGTTCAACAACCGGCTATAGATGTCTCAACTCCTGGCTAGGTGGCTTCAATTAAATTTGGTGTATGAATTGTCCTCACTTAGAACTGGCTCGAATGTAGCCTTTCGAAATCGCCGTGAGTCTTCCACGGCTGAAACACGTAGTCCCTATACTCGTGAGTATTCTTTTAGGTTACTCCTGCTGCAACGTGTAACAAGGGCTCAAAGAGGGCTTGGAGTCAGCATCTCGGTTCATCTAATAACAGTCTTTGGTATTAAAGGTTCTTCTGAAGGCCTGAGGCAGCCCTCGCTTGTAGTCCGGCCTCGGCATTGTGATACCTTTTTTGCTGTTGTGTGACCGTTGACAACTGTGTGACACCGAGATGAAAAATTATAAATATAAAGCTATTATTATAATTATATCCTGGATCAAGTTCCGTAGGATTTATAACTGGTCCTTTCCTATCATAAAACTTGTGCTGGATGTCAACCATAAACAGAGAGGAGCAACGGCCTCAGTGGAAATCGTGGGAGTGAGTGGTGAACAATCCTCGCCTGAACCCGTCAACATGAACCCGTCAACTCATTGGAAGCTAGCTGACAGTCAACATCTGAACCACGCCGAGAGTTCCCCCTTCAGGCGCCACCGTGATATTCCATCGCCTGGATGCTAGAGCATGGGCTGCGGTTGTGAGAGATCTGAGCTGATACCATGCTGCATCAGCTACGAAAAGATGGGAGTCGAAGGGATAGCCGCGAGTACGAGCTTGGCGAAAGTCTACGTCTTAGGACTGGCAGGGAAGCCGCCTCTGGAAACCGAGCTCGCCGACTCTCTCACGTGAGGGCTTGCCGGAAGGAGCACAGCCCTTCCGTCGAACCTGCAGCAGATTCGGATTGCTAACCCTCGTAAACAATGGTGATGTCACACGCTTAGGCCACAACAAAGAGCGTTGGGCCAACAACGGTCACACAACAACAAAGGAAATATCACGAACCCAAGAAGTCAGACCTAAGCAAGCGCTGCCTCGGGCCTTAAACATACACCGATCTCTTATATTTATAAAGACCTTCAATACCTTCAAGTTGACTATTCAAGATTGAATCAAACCCTCTATTCCAAGCTGCAATTGGACCTACGCAGTCTGGTTTTATTGGCCGCAACCGTCATGGCTGTCTTCAGGCTCACAGCCGACGGGATGAATCTCCGCACTGGCATTGATGACTATTGACAGCCGCCATTCAATCGAGCCGCCCTTCTCTCCGGATACCTTCACGGATAACATTGTACCAATAGGGATATCTGATAGCGACAGCCAAGGTATCGACGTGCCCAATATGCTGTGACGAGTTACGATATCCCGAACTGATCAGAACACATATTGGTCGTCACCAAGTTTAACTCGGCCTGTGGCATCTGCACAGCATGAGATATTTTGATAATGAGGATGACCAGGAAGGAGATGAATAAGATGAAGAGAATGACGCCGAAATTAATGACGAAGAGGATGAAGACGGGCCACTAGAGCAAGAAGAGGGGGAGGCAATGGAAGTGGAAGGGGGCATGGATGAAGAAGGCAAGAGAAGAGAGAAAGATGAAACCAGACTAGGTAAGGTTCCGGACAATGCTGCACCAAGCCAAGCTGTGGCCGCCGAGGCGGGCAAAGGATTGGAGAAACAGCACGAACAAGCCGGCTCCGAATTTACCACCTCCTGGATCTATGCAGCCATCGTCCTCGAAGAGGCCAAGACATGTATAGAAACGGACAAACGAGCAATGAAAGATATCCGGATGCTCCAAAGGGAGGGCGTTACATCAGAGTAGCGATTTGGTAACGGGGTTGGCCTTGCATTCGGACACTGCCTCAACAAACGCCCACGGCGAGCTTTTGGCCCCAAATACTATCGTAATGTGGTTAAAAGCTGCTGAAATAGCAAAATTAAATGAATAGTCTGTAAGAATATCACAAAATCAATTTTAAGATCTTTGTACGCTAAAGTATTTGAAGAAAAATGGGATTCCCATTTAGGAAGCCTGCAAATACTTGCATACATTAACCAATCATGATGAGGGTTGCCCCGATATTCGGCCGCATAATTTTTGTCATGACTCTTTTCTGTTACATGGCCTCGCTTGCTTATCCCTGAGTGATTCTAAGCCCGAATTTATTGCCATAATTAACAAGTAACCTATTCGCTCCGTTTTTTTACCTATCATGTGGTTCAACTGCTACAACATGCTGTTCAAGTAGCTTCAATGGACCGCACTTAAAACGTCAATACTGTTCGAGATTCGTCGACTCAAATTCGACGCGGAAGTATGCCAAGTCACGCACATCCATGGTTGGCTGCAAATGCTGGCCAAAGGCTGCAGGTCAAGCTGCTTTATAAAGGGCTTTTCCTCATAGTCCGCGACGGCCAAGGGAAGTTGGCGTATTTGTGACCACAGCTACGGCGTTCTAATCCAGATATTTGGCTCTAGGACGGAGCGCGAAATTGGCTGGAGGATTATTAAGCCAATCGCCTAGAGGAGACGTATGTCTGTCTGCTTCGTGATAAAGAATCCCTGACCTATAGGCAGACGCGCAAACTAAAGCTAGCTGCCATCTCGACGCTGGTCGTGATACTATAAATCGTAGCGCCCAAGTCACTAGTACCCTCCTGCTACACACGTTGACGCGTAAAGCGATAAGAGCTGGTCTATATTAGAGCATGATAGGTCAGTGTAATAATAGTTCTTAAACTCTAGCATCGGAATGCCGAATAGGGGGCGCTATTAGTAGAATAATAGGTATAAATAAAATTTGTGATATAGACAACCAACGCTAACAGCTACGATACCAGGCATTCCAACTGCCGAAAACATGGGCGAAGCTGGCTGCAACTTTGAAGACGCTACTGAGTTTCTCCTGTCTTTGAGCTTGGTGCTAGGATGGAGCTCAGACTGTGGCCGTCGATGAAGACGCCGTCAACTGGAACGACATCGCCTGGTTCCAGAAGCATAACGTCACCGACAACCGCGTCATGAACAGACATGGTCATGAGGCTACCTGAGCCGATTACCTTGACAGGGCGGTGCTCCTCCTTCATATTGAGCTTCCGAAATTGGCGTTCTCTCTGCCAATCGCTCAGCGCGCCGGCAATGACAACAGTGGTAATGGCAACAATAATGGCTACTCCTTCAACCCACTCAACCTTGGCACCTTGATGTTCCGTATGTCTAAATGTCTGATATAATCCAAGAGCAAGAGAGACAACAACTGCGATGCAGAGAAGCATGAGCACCCGGTCTTGCAAAGCAATCTAGGCCAGCTGAAGAAACTACTTTGACTTTCGCTGCGACAGCCGGTTTTCGCTAAATACTCGCCTCCGGTCGGCGAAGGCGCTATCCGGTCCACCAGTTGGTGGAACAAACGGTAGATTCTGGCCATATTGGCCAAACTTGGGTGAGCCATGTCGTGGGAGAGTCGACATTGCCCGCTCGAACATGATCGGGCTAGAAATATGTCGCCCAACAACGCTCAACCCGGCTCGGCGATGGCTCTGAAGACCCTTTTCTAGCCCAGGAAGCCCGTCCAGAGCCACGAAAGCGGCTAGACTTTCTGGGTTTATAAGCTTGCCTGGCTGGCCTGGGCAGAACGCGAATATTTTCAATATTGAACAGTGCTTCTTCACCTGGATGCGGCCACAGAACAGAGGCACTGAAACTATTTACATCATTCGAAAGGCTCAAATTGTCCTGTGTACGTCTGTTACTAGAATTACCGTCAGCAGTCGTGGGCTTAAGCGAGCTCCTCGGGCTACCTGCTGGTGTTGTTGTAGGGACGTCTAGCGTATTGGACGTAGCGTTCGACCCGGATTGTAATGTGAATAGATTCTCTTGAGAAACACTTCATGAATAGTTGCGATTGATATGGGGATTTCGGTGCCAGTACCTCCTCCATGGTTATGCTGAAAAGCCGAGACGTCGACTGTAATGAAAGGGGCAAGCGGCCGCTTCAAAATCTGCGATATACTTGACGAAGTCCATCCGATGCTTCTCACGACACGGTCTTACTGTTATCAGGTTGTAAGAGGAACATGATACTCAACGCCTGGAAGGTTCGGCGGGACGTTTTGATCATAGTGGTGGCGAACGCGGTGATCATGATCATGCCATTATCCGCATCTCGTCGCCAGTCAATCTCGGTGCTATGTGAAGTTTTTGGACCAAGCATATATTAAGCCTTGAGCCACCGGCTTGTCAGTTCTTGCTTGAGCGTCTTGGCAAACTATGCTGCATCGTTTGCGACCAGCTTAAGAAGCAAGTTGTCGAGGCGCAGTCAAAAGTCACAGCGTGGATCACCTGCCCAGCGATGCAATGTCACGGCAAAATGCAAGGGATGGCAAGAAGCTTTGGGATGCAGTAGATTGACTATGAATATTTGACTGGGGAGAGACAAAACAGAAGCTTGGTAACCCAAAGCCAGTCTAGCTAGTATACGGGCCAACCGTCCAAACTAACACCCACAAACAAGCCAAAGTCGTAATCTGACTATCCGACATCGCCAACTTTGACAGATGTACCCAGTGAGAATTCAGCACAAGGTACTCGCCTCCGCTTATCGAACATCGTTGTATCATGGTCCCTTAACCCCAGGGCAGTAACACAGCAACCACGCACCAAGTGGCAAAGACACAAGACGGGACGGCAGTGGATTGGTGCAAGAAATTCATGGACAGGGAAGAAAGTCTGATTCAGTGTCAGAGGTTTCCACCATGAAGACTCGTCGTACATGAGGTTTCACTCTAGCGAGTAAACACTCGATAAATCCTTTCAACACAGGGAATGAATTATACAAAATAGATTCTATTCTCTACACTTCATCTGTAATCGGACCTGTGATAGAGAGAGAGAGACCATTCACTACCAGGAAAGTCCTCCACTTTTGGTAGTGCAGCTGGCAAGCCCTATGATAGACCAGATAAATGAGCTCCAAAAAGACTGGACAAGTTGTTAACTAATTTTCCATCACCAAGTTAACGACCAATCATACTATTCTATTGGTCAGCTCAGCAGTCGCCCCATTTACAGCTACGGGGGATGGTGTCTGTACTCGATCACGCAATAGATATCAACTTGGCAAAATCAGCTATTCATTGCCTCAAAGTTCCCCTTTTTGTCACTATTCGGACAGACCAAGAGACTCGTCACCCGGGACCGAGAGGTCCGTTGCTTCTCCGCCGGTCACGTTTTCAACGGACAGGTATAGCCCTGGGAGTTGAGCCTGGTGCTAGCAACTTTTCAATTCCTCTGCATAGTGCCCATGGCCGCTGTCAACTGCTACAGCAGCGAATCCGTCATGTCGAGGCACAGCTCCAAGACCGCGACAAGAAGACTGCCGATGACCACCAGCGTGTCCAAGAGACTGCTACTGCAGCTGGGGACGACGATAGCTCGGGCATAACCGTGGTCGAAAATTCAGGGCAATTACGATACTTTGGTGAGGAGTTCTCGGCAAGGCCAGTTCTACAGCTGTGCTGAGGACCATCATCTTTCATGTTCATTTTATCACCCAACGGCCTCAAGTGGTTGGAGTCTCGCATCACGGACGATTGCATTTGTCACAGACTCTTACCGCTGTACACGAGTGGATTCAGCTGGACGAAATGGTCTCATTCTCGTCTCGAGAGTGCCTTGTCGGGCGCAATTTCCAAGCCTACACTTCCACCGTGGGACCAAGCTTCGTCTCTCATGACGGAGTATCTCGACGATTACAACATCGTTTTGCCCATATTTCATCCGCCCAGTCCCTTCAACTTGCTATCAGAAAAGTATGCGTCACGCTCCTTCCCAACTGCTGCTCCTCCTCCCGCTGATCCAGCTTGTTCTTTCGCCGTTTACGGGGCGCTTGCACTCGCTCGCGAAAACGAGCAGAGAAAACACCACTTATCCCGGATTTTGTGAATTGTGCGTGGGAATTCGTCAACTGCGCCATCAAAGATATCACGCTCGTGCTGCTGGGTAGTGTCAGTCTCCTTTTCGTTCAGGCCCTGTTGACAATTTGTCTTTTTTTCCAAGGCACCGCGAATCTTAAGCCGCTCTTTGCTCTAAGTGCTTCTGCAGTGCGGCTCGCGTGCTCTTTTGGGATACATCGGCCGTACTTTGGCCAGTTGCTGGCCGCTGGTGAAAGGGAACAAAGGATGCGAGTGTTCTGGATCGCCATCATCTTAGATGCCTACGCAACAGCAAAGACCGGGGGCGGCCCCTTCGCTAAATATCAGCGATATTGGAGTTCCATTGCCACTGTTCTCCAAAGATAACTTGGGCATGCTAATCAATGGCAAAGGCGATAGGGCGCTCAACTTTATTCGTATCAAGCCAAAACTCTCCGTTCTACAGGGCAGGGTGTACGATCTGCTATTCTCTGCGTCAGCACTGCGGAAGACGGTGAAGGCTAGAAAGGAAAGTATTGCCCAACTTGACACTGAGCTTGATAGTATAAGCCATGATATGCCAAATGCAGCTGGGCTAGTGGCCAACGACTGGAAACGGCATGAGATGAACCAGATACTGGGCCTCTTGCTTACCTATCACTGCATCGTGATTACCATGCACACATTAGATTGGCACGGCCATTGGAAAACAACCCCGGGCAGTACCGAGAACCCGTTTGGCCCCGAGGACGGCTTGCAATCTCCGCTCGGACATGATTGCTCGCATTCAGCACATAATACCTCTACTTTACTGTCCTTGGTTTCTGCAGGGAGCACAAATTTTATCTGGTAAGTCAGCAAAAACAATTCTGCGACCCTTCTCGCCAAACGGGTGCCACGCTCATATAACTCAAAGGGAGATTGCTCCAGTTCCTCTGCACTCAATCATGGCCTTGTTCATCTGTATTCTACAGCAACCCCGGCAAGAAAATGTACAGAGTCATCTTGCAACTATGAAGCAGCTAATTCATCTCGTTACACATTTGTTAGATGGCCAAGGAGAGAGCTACATGACCCCAATCCTTCTAATTACTCATGAGCTGCATCTGGTCGCTTCAGGCGTGGTTGAACGGTGCAAGAGCAAAGTTGGTACGCTTTCAGAGCATTTAGGCAATTCACCGACCGAACCAGCCGGGGACAACGCGTTTGGCAGGAGTTTTGGATTCGGAGACATGGAGAAAAGAGCAGACCAGTTCGTGACGATACTCGAGGGGAAATCTGACTCTTTGGTGAAATGCCAACCCCGCGACTGGGCTCACGTTTCTTCCAGCTTGAAGTCTACATGCATTAGTCTGTTGCCGCTTTTCCCTGATGTTAATAGGCTCACCAAGTCTCTGCTCAATTAGTAAGTCGCGCCATGTTACACCAGGCTGGTGTATGTCCAAAAACTCCGATTGATGATGCAAGCCTTACCAGACTGGCTGAATAAAAGCATTCTACCGCACAAGAATTACATGCAAACTTTAAAAGCAATCTTTGACATTGTGTATCAAGGTCAATATTCTCCTTTAACTAGCATAACTCACCCCCGTCACAAGTCTCCTACGTCCCACACATTATCAGCCGTCGAATCAAAACCATGGCCGGCTTCTCAGAAATCAAATGTTCCAACTTTGCTGTCGCTGCCGCTGCGGAATTTGACAAGGCGCCTGATTTTACAGCTATATTTGAAGAGGTTGAGGCTGTATTTCCCGCTCGTTTCAAGGACTCATGGGACCTGTGTGTCGTACGTCGCCTCCCGTCTCACTTAGCCTCAAGACTAATCCCACCGCGTGTTTAGCTTTCAAGTTTGACAAGCGGCAGGTATCCATCGACAGCCGCTCCGGCTCTCTACCATCGCTTGTTGGCTAGTCGAGCCAGTCAGTTCTCCTCGAGGGGGCAACGTGCAACCCTGCGCAAGCGGCTCCACGAACGACTTTTTCATCTGGTCTCAATTTCGGGCGCCCCCAAGGCTCTTGACGCAAGTCTAGCGTTGAAAAATGCAGTTGCCACTGAAGACGGGGATGCCTGCCTTGGTCGCTCGGATTGGTCGCCTGATAACGCGCGCAGTCGTGCAAACGCCTGGCTGGGAAAGTTATACAAGAATGATGTCCCCATGTTCCAGTCACTTATTGATCCGGACTTCTGGCTGTTGATTTTAGACGTGGTATATGGGTTACACATCTCCAATCACCGCGAGATCAGTGATATTGAGAGCGAAATGATTGTTGCCAGTAGCCTTATAACGCAGGGCATGCCGCGGGAAAGCCTGTGGCACCTGCGAGCGCTCCGCCGTCTAGGCCTAGATCAGGAGACGGTCCAAGGAATCAAGGTTGCGTGGAGGAATTAATGGTGGTTATGGGTTGGGAAGCGAACTTGAAGTTTCTCCCTACGCTTGAAGAGGTCGAGAAGGCCATGTAGGTTCGTGTAAGAGAACGGCCTTTCAGGACTTGAATGGCTCGAGCTAAAGCTTCCTTCGGGAGCTCTTACTTTTCAACAATCGCTTTATTCATGTCGCACTAGACCTCGTTCGTGCTCTTAGACCCTCACAGTGAGGAATCAGGTTAAAGGTTAAGCGTGTCGGGAGCACTGTTTTGTTGTCTGGTATACTGTGGCGCGTTCATCGGCTTTCGAGGGTCTTTAGAATTCATAATCTATTATCCAGGCACATCTGGCTTGACGGTACAACCGCAGTGAGGTTGAGATGTAGTGAAGCAGGAAGACAATCTTATATATAGAAAGGAATGCAGTCAGGCATGACCATCGGACACTGTGGCTGGCCAAGCACCGATAATAATTACTGCCATACTGTACGCCGCACGTCACGAGGCAGAAGTAGCTGGGCTTGGGCTTTTGACAGACGCTATTGTCAAGATGCCCAACCTGTTGACGTGAGGAATCTGCCAATGCCTACTGGCTGCAGGTTGGCTAGCGTGTGCTTCAGGTTCGGTGCAAGGACACCATGTACTGGGACATGATGATGAAGGGCGCGAAAATGCTCGATGCTACAATATTGCCGAGTTCAAAGTGACCTCTGGGTGATTTCAGCAGGGCATAGAAAGTCGCGACCAAGAATTTCACGGTCCAAGACAGATACTGAACATCTTTGGCGTAAACTGTGTGAAACAACACGCGTGGGTGTACAGCACTCTCGCCACGGCCTGCGTCATGATGGTGCTTCTCCGCGGATGCACTCTTTGCACCTCCTCCTCCAGTCTCGTGGTTCTGTGTAATTAGCTTTGTGCTGCTCATAAAAAACTCAATCTTCTCTTACTGCGCCGAGGCATTATATGTAGATGCCCAGGTGGTAAAGGGGGTAGCTAGATTTTCAAGCGTTGCTACGGTCAGCGTAATAAGCACAGTTTATTGCTATAAACCCCTGCTTTGCTGCATGTATCAAGTCGTCGGCTGTCCGCCCGAATTTCTTTATTTTACTTGTGACTGAAGATATTTCGGGACAGGCGCTGTCGGAACAACCGGTCTCCTACACAACAAAGCAAGACAAGGTTTAATTAACAAGTGTCACACAGACCTGGAGTTCACCATGATTACACAAAATTACAGTTACAATACCTAGCTGAGCCTGGGGCACGAGGCCTGGCGGCCTCACCGCTTTGTATAGATAGGTCCTCTTTGGCTCACAAGGTCTAGGGAAACCAAGGCCCTGTAGTTCCAAAAAGTATTAGTATTGATGAATTGAGTCATGTTGCTCCAATCCCTCTACTGAGCCCTTGTCACACGGTTTCACGAGGGCTATGAGCACGGCACCTAGGGCAGAAGGCCCTCACCGACTTCTTGTATTTATAGAGACCTTTGGTCGCTCAAGGGCTTGGAAAACGAAGGACCTTTGATGCCAAAGACTGTTATTATATGAATTGAGCTATTGGCTCCAAGCCCTCATAGAGCCCTTGTCAAAGACTTTAAGGCTATGCTGGCAAGCCAAGACACACGGCGGCGTGATCGTGGAACAGAGCAGCCTCACAGTGTTTCTTTTCGTAACTAAATTTCACAATTCAGTGTAGTGTCATGTCAAGTGTATGTAGTAACTCGCGCAGAGAGCACGACAGACACTAAAAGCCTAGCAATCATCATCGTCCATATAGTTCCGCTTCATTGATGTCCCCGTATGTCCCTCTCGGCGGAGCAGGTGCAAGTAAATGAGTCAATGTTAGTAAACATGGCAGTTGACATATTCCCAAGATCCAAAATGAACCCTAGACTGATCTGAAGCTTAAGAACTATGGCGTGTCACCAAATTTTTTACGACGTGAGAAATAAAAGGCAGCGATACCTTGGTGGCGGTAATGCGGTCGATACTCTCCAACACCGCACCATGACATGTGGCAGCACTTGGATTTTCAAAGGTGGAAATTCACTTTTTTATGAATGACCAGTTGGAACAGGACTCATTCCATGGCCTTGTGAACCGAGCGGTTCCTTCTTATTTCGCTGAAAGATTACTCCAAAGTGCGCCCTCACATCTTGGCATTTTTACTGGCTGCAGCGGCAGCCCCAGAAAACCCAGCCGCTCAAAACAATATCACCAAATCTTGCGGTACTCAAGCTATTTCAAACGATACCCCCCCTGTTATTTGTGCTCGCATACAGCCCGACGGGACCAAAGAGATTAGCTTTGACGTTTACGTGCACGTTCTTGGGAGGCCTGAGGAAACAAAGGCCAACCAGACTGAATTTCTCCTCCCGGTAGGCCATCTCTGACAACTTGATAAACTCCACAAGATGTCTTAACAATTTTAGCGTAACGATGTGAACAGTCAGATAGAGGTGCTCAACAGGAGCTTCAAACCATTTGGCATCTCATGCAAGCTTGCAGACGTGGACTGGACCCCCTATGAAAACCCCAAAACATTATAGGCAATAAACCGCTCAACGACATGGGCAAGGGCGACGATACTAGACTGAAATGTTATTTCCTAAATGGCACCAACAGAAGGGAGTAAACCCAGAGTCTCATTTAACTTCAAACGCCCGGTGTTAATGACTGCGAGAACCGTTCCAGGCTCCAGGTGGAACCGAACCTTCCTTCGATATGGGCTTGACTACCGTCCATTTAACGTGGTTTGGGTAGTACTTACCTTGTATGCGACACTCCTGCGAAATAGGGCATCTAGAATGAAGAATTCGACAAGTGTGATGGGACCGGCTTTGCAATGGGCACCACCTCAGTCACCGTGGTTGTAACAAATTGTTCAAGAAATACTAAAAGAATCCATGAACGAACTAAATACCTCGGTGAAATAACTAAACGTAGCCTGTAGGTCACTAATATTCGAACGTAATCAGACAGCTGGATTCATAAACAGCTTTTCGGAAGGGGATGGTGTAGACTCCGGGGCCACTGCAGGCTTCGTAGCCAAGTCATGGTCTTTTTTGAGCCACCAATTCAACTTGGTTTGCCATCGAACTACCCCCGAGCGCAATCTCCAATCACCAGGCACCAACAGCTCCTCCGGCGCGGTCTGAAACAAATGTTGCGCTTGGCTCACTGTCAGCAGGCAATCTCGCTCCAGCCGATCGATTGCTCTCGAAAGGTAATCAGGGTCCAGTACCCTTCGGTTCTCCCAAGGAATAGGATGACCTTGCCAGTCAAAAACTTCATTCTGGCAGTACTGAGACGCAAGGCATAAGGAGAGTTCCAATAAACCCTTGAGTTCCCATGACAAAGCCGTCTTGCACTTCTTCTTTTCAAAATATTCCATATGATCAAACAAGTAGTCTGACGATCCAAAGCACTCTAGGCTGTGATTTCCGCTGTGGTCTACCAAGAGGACGACATGGCGTAAAAAAAAGCCTTCTGGTAGTTTCCCACTGGCATACTGTCGAAGAAGCTGCAGGCAAAGACGCCGCATCTCAGCAGGTGAGATGTATACGGGGAATCCTTTCATGCGGTCATAGCTGGTTATCCATTTCCGTCTCGCCTCGCTTAAAAATAAAACTAGACGAGATAGTAGGTCAATTATGCTAGAATGAAAAGACGGTTTCATCAGGTTCTACTCACGCATCGTTGCTTGATAGCAAGTGACTTGCGGCCACTCTTGAGTTTTTCCACAGTCGTCGCTTTCGAGAGAGGAATGTGTCTTAGATACACAACAGAGCCGAGTCTCTTTTAAATACTCTAGCTCCGCTCGGGGCAGTGGCTCTGACCCCAGCAAACTTGCGAAAATGGAACAAAAGTCATGCATGGACCATCTGAGCCGGCCCTCACAGCACGGTCTTTGTCCCTCGACATCTGGAGTAACACTATTTTTGGGACGCCAAAGTCTCATCTTTGTGCACCGAACCTCGTGACCAGCTAGTTAGTCATCTCACAGCACGTCACCAGTTTCAGAAATGCCAATACCACCAACATTGTTGCCATACTTTGTTGTTAATATGGCAATATACCGGTAAGGCCAGATAACAAGTAACCAGTGGAATGATTTTATCTGCGTGATGGTTACGCTTCATATGAATGTCCGTCCTCTAGGCTTGAAGGACTTCCCATTGCATCGAGATTGAAGGTTCCGTGGCGTCCCCTGCCCCCAGTAATTTTTCCTTCAGCTGGCCCGATAAGTCAAAAGCTTGGAAGCCATTCCTGGGCAAGGAAGCGTAACGAGGCACCAGTTGCCACTCTGACGGCAATTCTAGCAGTCATTGTTCACGACAATCGTGCAGCTGAAATATAAAAGCACGGCTGGAACGGCAGGCAAGCGGCATTTGAGTAGTTGCTCTTAGAAGTCGCCTTCATTGTCAACCTACGTATTCAGCACTTGAATTATGCCTCATTTGTCGGCCGCTACTTTGTCAGGTTATTGTCCTGCATGACGCACGGTTTCATGGTCTGACACCTAATCTCGACAAAAGATTGCACAAAGACACCTCCTTTGTACCCGATATGGCGGAGCACGTTGCACGAAGAATGAAGTAGGTCATGAGGGGTGCCACAAGTATTCTTCCTCTTTTCTGAATAGATTTTTAGCAGTCTTTCAGGTGCCCTCACACCTTTCCACTCTCAACGAGTCAAGATGCTACAGCTCTCTGCGGGGGAACTTGCTGGAAGAGTTCCCATATTACTTAGCAACAAGGCGCTATAGTAAGCCTAGCCTAATTAGTTTGACCTTACATTAGTCTGCAGAGATTTAGATTAATTTTATGCATAATTTGAACTAGTTAGTCGTGATCAACAGTTGTTGAGGATCCAGTTCAGCCTTCGATCCGTAATAAACAGTCGCATAGCAAGCTACGGCTCAAAGTCGCTAATACATTGAAATTTACGCTGCTAACTATCTTTTCTTTTCTCCTTTACGCAGACATCAGTGGCGGTTGGTTGGTGGTGCGCGTCAAAAGCAGAATTTGGCTCCACGTCTATCACAATTCAAAGCCATGGATCGAATTGAACAGTGGATTGGTCTTGACTGAAGCTATCTAGCTAGGTAGGTTAGATCCTTGTTATAAATTTGGTAGGCCATCCGTTGAGTCATTCAATGACGGATTTTTCTGTATCAAAAACGACGGCTTCAACCGGGCCGTGGCGTGAGTCTTTACGAGGTTTTTGGTGGCTTTATTCGGCGATACAGAGTAATAGTAGGCTTTTGCCGTTGAAAACGTCAAAGTCCACTAGAATGTCCACGGCGCTGCGTTCCGGGCAATTTGCCTACAAAAGTTGTCACAGAAATATAAGTGGGTATAGTTGCTGTTCAATTATAGCGCGTTTCTTTTGTAACAAAACTTGGTACTGTTTTCTACTAGCAGCTTCACGTTGGCCTCTTATCTGTTGTCCGTGGTCTGTGACTATTTTTGGTCTTTGTCCCGTCTCTCGCGGAAGTGCGACAAAAGCAATACGGCGCTGGTATAAGAGCTATGCAATTGGCGAGAGTCGCAAAATATGTGTCGGGATAAGACTGCCTTTGTCTGTTTAAGAAGACTTGACGTGATTTCTGGATGCTATAAAATATCAAATAGATGTTCGAAAGGCTGGCCAGCTACTCGATGAAATCAGACTAACCAGAAACTGGTGTTATCTCGACAGGCTCCTGCGATGCCGTTTGTCCCATGGTGAGTAGGAGACGCATAACCGTGCGGCATCCACGGTTCTGAATCTGTCATCTGTGCCAGGATTTTCACAACTACTCAAATGGGAGTACATAAAACTGAGAAATCCTTTTCAGAAATAAACTAGATCTATCTTAATTATTATCTTATTCGTTACTAAGTTGATAAGAATTTAAAAAAAGAAATGAGCCAGATAATCATGTAAGACATCTAGTAACACTATATCTTTGCCGTACCTGTGTCACATTCGTTGTATTGTCTATTGCTTCTCTAGGGCGTCGACGGAATTAGGAGATTCACTACAGGATCTAGGCCTATTGCGAGGAGATTGATGACGAATTAATTAATACAGCATATTCCTGTTTCTTAGGACAGCTACTGTCAGAAAGAGGTAGGGAAAAACACAATCTGAAACGACAATCTAACTTTGTACACGCCGCACGAGGTCGAAGAAGCTAGCTGAAAATATAGGCCTCCGGAAAATACAAGGCTGATGTTAAACAAGCATGCTACACCACTCAAGATGTATAAGTTACGTGTGAGAGTCAACACTTTCACAAAGACGGATGATACGGGCTCATACTACTTGAATATGACAGCAATTTACATAGCAGAAAAGGAAGCTATCGATGATGTTGAGGATTGAATTGATGCCCTTTAATATCCCCTTTACTAGACCCCTTTAATACCTAGTCAGGGCTCCTGAGAACCCCTGCTAGGGCTCTCTTTGACCCGAGCCCTAGAAAAAGCAACTATCGCTGAAAGATGTCCTGTTTATTCCAACAAATACACCCGTCGAGTCTTGACACTTAAAGGTCCAGAAGCAGAGGAAGCGTATAATCTTTCTTTACTAAGGAAAAAATTGTCCATGTTTCTTTTCCAAGCATAATTGTCTAGTTCTCGATAATTTATAACCAAAGAATTAATGTAGTCAAGATTCCTATGCTTTGCAAGTCATCTCAAACCCTGGACTACTCCCGCCGCAGGCCGGACCTGGCGCTAGTCCAGATTTGGTATGGCGCCCGAGTCCTTGCCGCGTGGGCCCGGCATCCTCACCCGACGCTTCCCCTTCGCCTGCGTCTTGTAGTCCGGTCTTTGACATGGGCATGAAAGACTAGGGGTTAATGGGTGGTGGAGGAAGGCTTTTTTCGGAAAGAGTTAGAACTCGCTGGGACCCTGGCGTCCACGACTAATAATAGAAACCGAATTTCGATAAGCTACACGAGTACTTGTCCCGATGATCCCGAATCCATGTGTCGTTCCGCAGTAGATAAAATAGCTCATTTAGCACATATAGCTGGAAATACAGTTTCCACAAAATTTCTAAGCTGCGGCGACTAGTAATATAGCCGTCGGGAGATATATGATGACTCGAAGAGCACCTGCACCGCAGGCGTGCCTTTTTACTGGCGCTGCCAAAAGATAAGAGCAAATGGTAGACGTTGATTTTTAATTTATCGAACCAACAGTCATTACTCTCATAGGCACATGAGAAATTGTGCAGCGTGGGGCGATACCGGAGCACAATGCAAGACACACTACTTTGAGGCCACCATCATAATATATACAAGCCTCGACTTGGGCAGCTCAGGCTAAAGATGGTTGCACCGCATAACAGCCAAACATTGACGATTTTACCAGCCATTCATGCCCTCTTTGGCAGGAACTTTTCGAAGCACATCAAGAGATATAGGACGGCAAGTACACGTGGATAGTCAAGGTGTGCGCAATTCCAGAAAAATGACTCTTCGCTTTCTTGGTATTCAAGAGACGCATCAATTTTTTAACAAAAAGGCTTCATCCCAGCATAAGTGCCATGTGCATCTGATTTTGACGATGGTACCCTGCCAAAGATGCAGTCCAGCGACTCGTGGCCGTAGCACCTATATGTCGAGGCTTCTGCGGGCTTATCAGCAGACTGCCAGTACTCGGTCCTAGGATGGGTAAACCCAAAGAAGAAAGGGGGAAGGTGCGGAACCGTGTCTACTTCAAGTCAGTACTACCGTTCCACCGGTTTGCACGATTTGTGTGCGGCCAGTACTTACCATCATAGTGAGTCACGCGATATGAAATGCCAGCATCCGAGTTTGACGCGCCCGCCAGCTTGTCAATGTAATCGGCGAACCCCGTGTTCCCAACTCTCGGCGCGCCATAGGTGATGACCTGCGAGACACTCAGCGGCTTTGGCTTCAAGCTGCCAAAGGCGAGTTCCGCGAGAGCACCTCCGAGGCTGTGGCCCACGATGGTGACCGAGTACCCTGGGTATGACCGCAGAGCTGATTCCAACCCGCGCTCCACCTCGTCTGCAATTGAATCCCATGCAGTTAAGAATCCGTGATGTGCTTTGCAGGATTCGCAGGACTTGTAGTCAACCAGACGCCAGTTGTAATCTGTATCCCAGTCGCGACCGCTTTGGGTCCCTGGAATAGCTAGAATCAACTCCTTTCTGGAATCCAGTCTGTAAATCATGGCCTGGGTGTCCGTGGTGGTTTCATTGACGTAGAGTTGCTCGACAATGCCCTCCGCAGGCTTGTGGACGCATACAGTCGCGGACCCTGGAAATTGTGCATAGTAGCTCAGTTTCTCGTACACGCCAGATGAAACTGTGCATTGTTAATGCAATGCTCAAATTCTCAAAAGTACCGAGGAGCCTGACCTTGTGTTCGAGGGGGACCCTGTTCAAGAATAGCCGCTATCGCAGCCACTTCGCTTGGGATGTCTGGAGGGAGACCCTTTTCCAGGACCTTGACCACCCCAGCCAGGTCTGTCGGAAGAAACCCCCTTTCCAGCACCCTCGCCACATCGTCCGGTGTCCCGTCTGATGTTCCGCCTGATGTCCCGTCTACATCGTTGGCGTTATTCGACACGGGAGTTGCCAGGGCAAGCGCCACCAAAGGCAGCCCGAGAATGACGGAAAGCATCATGTTTCCTTGTTAGAACAAGAAGCTATGTATGTCGGGAAACACATTATACGGATCATGATTCATCTTTAAATAATTTCGGCAGGCGCATTGAGCAATTAAGCCGAGGTCCCTTTCAAAGACACTCGTATCCAATTTTAATATTATATCCAAGGGGCGGACTTATTTGGTTCCAAGAATGCGCTGACACTAGTTCAGATGAGGAAGCTGGCAATTTTGCAAAATAGAGTCAGAGCGTGCGCAAAATTCCGCATGTGCAAAATCCGCATCAGTTCGTATGACTGCCCACAGTGCTCCGTACTATCCGGCGTGAATTGCTTTGCTCGGGGCTCAGGAGTAAGTCTGATGGGAGCCGTGGTGACCCATACGTTTATACGCTTACACCCTCGTTGCTACACGTTTACGTTTGTAAGCATTTTCACGAGTAACTGCGTGGGAAACATGCCAAAAATCGCGCACGCGGCCACGGCTGATATTGGCCTTTCTTCTTCCTTCAGTATCATGGAGTGAGTCAGCAACGGTAATCGCGTTTAGAGCCTGCCCGCCGCTGTGTTGTTGAGCAATTCGTGCACGTAATCACGTAAAGGTACTTATGTAGTTGACATCGTTCTTGATTGAGGGCAATCAGTGCCATATTTGGGTACCCATTTGTACCGGGAATGCAACGGGGGTGCGACATCGTGGCCGCTAGCCCAAGACGGGTGGTGTGGTGGGGCGTCCTGCGCCGAGAAATTCACTCTCGGGTACGGAGTACATCCCCTAAATGCAGCGAAGGCGGCATCGAGGTTGTGACAGGGATTTTGAGCCAATTAAAAGCTAGTATTTTAAAGGTACTTGATTTTATACTTAAATTTAAATGATAAGAAAAGTCCTAATAAACTTCCATATTACAAGAAATTACACCACTATCACAGCTATACTTTTATTAGGCCTGATACAGTTACTATCAATGTCACTCAAGGTTTACGGCCGCTGGCAGGGGCGTTGTGGATTCCGTGACCTCACGGCCGCCTTTGCTGCATTTAGCTGTCTGGTACCAAGAATTCGACGCGCAAACATGGGGCTGCGCAGATCCACGCAACCGCACGTTTTGACCTCGCCAAGCATGGTAATCCGGTTCCGAGGCTGATAAAGCACAACTTTATTCTCTTTAACCTTTTTTCAGACCATGTGTACATTATTGAAGCCGTCGGATATAACACTCCAGGTCTGTTGTACAAGCTGCATCACTAGTTCGGGAACACCGGCTCTCCCCGGCTGAAGTCTATTTATAACTTCCTACCTTTCTATGCTAATTGATCCCTTCGATTCCCCAAGTCTCGTCAGCTTTGCTTTCTAAAATACCAAGATATAGTGTCATTAAGCAACGTGGGCAGCACTAGATTGCTTAGTATTCGACCATGTCCGTTTCGTTTACAAATACAAGAGAGAATAGAACTTGGTAATAGATCTATTGATATGTAGGTTCTATGTAAAATGTACTCTGTGGAGCAAATTATAAAGCTACTGCTCTGCTATTGCCAGCACGTCTGATCCGGCGTTCTCCCAGGACTTGAAGACGGCATCACTTACGTATTCACGACCGTTGCAACGCCTCAATATACCTAGTTGACACTCATCCTAGCCAAATATAAAACCCTGTGAACAATCAAAGTATTATACTCTGGGAGGGGCTGTTCCTCTGCAGTATTTGACGGTATAATCCACTCGGGGAAGGTTAACAATGCAATTTTGCCTCAAAACAAAAAGAAAAAAAAAACATCTTTGTGTAGTTCGCAGTATATATATATATACATAGGCCTCGCACTATATTGTCCATCTGCTCTTCAACTCGCTTTTCTCCCCAACTCATGCTTTTATTCTCTTGCCATCTACTTACTGTCCTATCTCTACACTCTACGATTCCCTACCTACACAGGTCCTCTTATCTCGCTACCCTGTTTATGCACTCCTCCCACGTAGCTTGTTAGATCCGCAACTTCTCTACTAACCAGCTAGCTGCCTCGCCCCTGAAATTCACCTGTCTGCTCATCTTCCTTGACGAAATGATCTATTAGTGGCTGCTCTTTTAACTCACAAGTAGCCATATGCAAGTGAGATTATACTATATATGCCAGTAGCTATTTACTATTCTGTGCTGGATAAAAGGCGGCTGATATTTGAGACACTTTAAGCCAGCTTTAGACCAAATGCTCCCTCAAATCCGTGGTATGGCGAGCGATTCGTTGATGCGCTTCAGGCAAGCTACAAACGTTATCTGAGAAGCCCTTGCGGCTCTGACCCAACCTAGTTGCTAGCGAATTTGGCCAGGCTGTTTGGGAAAGAAAACAAAGCAAGCTCCGCCCCAATACCGAGCTGGATGGAGAAGTGAGGTAGAATACGAATAGGCGAAGATGATCATGGCATTGGCAGTAGCGGTGGTGCATCGTGGTCAAGCATGTACGGCCAGCAGAGGCCAACTGCTAATAATTCGTCCATGTCCATTTAATATTTGCTTAGACTGGATACATATGTAGACACCAGACCGCACTTGTAGGGGTTGCTGGTCACAATTGGCACATATGCAGGCTCAATTGCATGTAGTGCCTGTAGAGTGCGGCCACTGACCACCTAGGTACATACACGTATATATTTCTGGTCTGGTAGCCTATATACAGCCAATGCTATGTAAGTACCTAGGTATGTATGCAGGCAGTCTGGTCTGGTTTCTGTTGTGTCTGGTGCTGTGTAGGGTGTAAAAGGTCCACGGGTACCCGTGTGGGTTGCTTACCCGTGGGCTTTAGGTAGGTATAGGTAGGAAAAAAAGACCCAAATAGATTTATAGGGGAAAATAGGTTACCTATAATTATTTATTAAAAATATTAAGTATTTTTAAATACTTAAATAAGACTTATATAACTTATTTTATACTTTAAAAACTTAAGACTTATTATAAATATAATTAAATATTAAAGGGTTAACGTTAATTATTATAATTAATTATTATAATTAATTTATTTATTTAATTTACATTATTATATTATATTATTATATATTTATAGGTATTTATAAAGTACTTATCTTTATTCAGCCGAAGGCTGACTCTACATTAATCCATAAGTTTTCCGAATAATGAGGGTTTGGTGCAGGCTTGACAAATAAGTTTCTATTGGTCCAAATTTTGTATGGGAAATCGCGAAAGAAGGCTGGATTGGTTGGTGGCTCTAGAAAAGTGGGTAAAGGACAGCCACCGTCTGTCGGTGCTTCTTTGTTTACTTCTCTGTTTACAATCGTTTACAATCGTTTACAATCGTTTACAATCGCTAAATTTGCCCAGCGATCTGTTCGTTTGCTTGGCCAGCAGCCTTTCTTCCATTATTGAAACAGATGTACCGCATGGTTGGGTATGGATTATGATTCTAGGGGTAATATTAGTCCTAGATCTGAATTGGCAGTCCATTGCCCGTCTTGCGACCGAACAAAATCACCAAGTAATTTCGTTAGCAGGAGGAAATCTGCCAATCCAACTACAACCTGTCTGGAATGCCGGGACCACCGCAATTCCGAGGTAACTGACACCATTGATATACTATATATGCCTCCCTAACCTGATCAAGCGTGCCAGGTCCAAAGGTGCCGTCCTTGCATTGAGAAAGCTGGCTGTCCGTCCTACCTCAGCTGAGAGATCTGCCCCGAAAAGAACCGACAGAGACGCTGGCCTATCGCCTCCTAACCAGAGATCTGGAACCCAACCTACATCGCCAGAGAAGCTACGGCAACAACATACAGCTAGGAGTTTGTTCGGAGAGCCAGGCAGCCAGCCGCAGATAGTGCTGGGGACGCCGATCCCACCAACCCAAGCGAGCTCGCGGCTCTTCCGGGCTCTAGCTCCCTCACCGCCTGTGCCGCCCTCGACCGATCCTGTCGCCTCACATTCTGATCCATCTACTGTCCGAAGCAGCACGACTGGTGTGGACTACTCTTACCTGGCTGTTAGGTTCCACAAGGGCGGGAAGGACTCGCAAGATGATGCCTCCAAGGCCGGCGCCAGGGCCAAGCAGGCCACTATTCGGCGCGACCATCGTTCACGACGCCGTGCAGGGGAGGCTGTGTCACTAACTCCCACAATCTCTCAACTCGGCGTCTTTGAAGGTTCTGATGGTCCTGGAGAAGGTATCCTTGTGCTGTGGTCCCGGCAGTTTGTTCAAGCTAACCACGGAACGTAGCTGGGAGTCAAGATCGACTACAGGCAAATGAGCTCCCAGATGGGGATGGAATGACCAAGGAAGCGGATGACAGGGGACAGTTCTCTGAATCTGATGTTGACGTCGAGGACTATTTCAACTTGCTGCTTTCACCTGCTCGACCACGGAAGTACCTCGAACACCTAGGGGTAGAGTCTGATTCCGATCTAGGGGACGAAGACGGGAACGATAATAGCAATGCCTTGGACGAAAGCCCTCTTCGCTATTGCTCGCGGCAGCCTTCCAGAAAGTCAGGGCCTCGTCGCCGTGCTCGCCGTGGTCCTGCCCCTGGTACAGGAGGGCGGCCAAAAAAATCTCAAAGGCAAACTCGATCGTCGGGGCCGCCACGACGGTACCGGAGTCCAGTGATGATTCCACCTGAAGAATCGGCCGTATTTCACGCACAAGATCCGGTGTGGAATGGGGACCTGGACGCTTGCGCCTTGACCTGTCGTGATAAAGCAATCTTCCGTGAGTTCTGGACAAAGCTGGACAATGACCAAATGCAATTTTGTGGTCGATGTCAAGAGCGTTGGTTCCAGATGAAGATCGATTCTGATGGCATTTGTGCGCGTTGCTGTCGAAAGGATGATAAACGCGGCCCTGAAGAGCCGTACTTCTTCTCTGTGGACAACCAGTTGGATTTTGGCTCCGTACCGACTCAATTGCCTCAGCTTACACCTACTGAAGAGTCTTTAATAGGCCGTGTTCACGTCCACGTGAATATTATGCTTGTGCGGGGCCAGCAGTACAAATATCGGGGACATGTTGTTCACTTTCTCCGCGAGGTTGGCTTGGTGTACAACCAACTCCCGCTTTTGCCGCGGGAGTTGAACACTGTATTACTCCGTCCTTCCAATACGTCGTCCCATGCAAACCTTAGCCGGCAATTCACCCGCCAGTTCCGTGTACGCCGCCAGCCAGTTGCCATATGGCTTAACTACCTCCGGCGCCATCATCCTGGCTATCGATGCATCGTCATCGACGAAGAGCGGCTGAGTCAATTGCCTCAAGATGGCAATGTCCTGGACGACATCCCCCAGAGCCAGGTGGAGGCTGCCGAAGTTGGACCCGAGGAAGATGAGGAGGCAGAACCGGACCTGGAGGACGAGGCTGCGGTGCCGGACCTTTTGGCCAAGGACACGGAGCTCGATGCTCTGCGGTCTATTCTTGCCGGAGAACCAGAAGCTGAACCAAGGCTTTCCACAAGCTTCCAGGAGCAGGTGCAGCACGAGCTGCAGCTTCCGAATATACGGCGCACACCCATTAATGAGTTCAATCGCTCTCATGCCCTACTCTCCTTAGCTTTTCCCTGCCTCTTTCCTGACGGGAGAGCCGACTTTGTTGAGCCTCGGCTACGGTCAATCGACTACATGGACTACATCGAGCACGCGATGCGCTGGCATGACGGGCGTTTTGCACGCCACCCGACCTTCCGCTTCGTCGCCTTCAATACTCTGATGCGGTCACAGGCCCGTGCACGGTCCAAATTCTTCGTGAAGCAACACGATGGTAGTCATGAACCGCTCACACGGGAGCAGCTTGTTCAGGCACTGGAGCACAGCGAGGACCCTGAGGCGCAGGTGCTAATCAACTCAATCACAAGACATGCGGTACCTATTCGCGGCACGCGCCCCTTCTGGAACAGGAAGAGGCAGGACCTCGAGGCCTATGCCTACAACCTTGGATGTCCTGGTGCATTCATCACATTCAGCCCGGCAGATTTACACTGGCGGAGTCTCTACCAGCACATGCCCCGATATGATGAATGGCTGGCTGCGTCCGAGTCCGAGAGGATGGGTCTCTCGCGCCAACTTTTGCGTCAGAATCCTCACATTGCTGCTTTCCATTTCTACCGCCGATACTGTTTCTTTCGAGATATCGTGTTAAGCAAGAAGTTCAACATTACGGATTACTGGGATCGGTATGAATGGCAAGGGCGTGGCAGTCCGCACAACCATGGCCTGTACTGGATGGAGAATTGCCCAAGAGTCGACATGGTGGATGAAGCCGCTCGTGATGTTTTTGCACGCACGTGGGGATTCCACATCACTGCCATTAATCCTGAGCCGACTAGGACTATGCCCCAGGGTGAGGGTAACCCCCTGAGCGTAGATCCACTGAGTACAGAACTGACATTCCTGCGTCTCTCACAAATCGTCAACCGCTGCCAGCGCCACAGATGCAATACCACATACTGCTTACGCGTAAGGAAGAGAACCGTTGATCTGGCGAGGGATATGGAAGGCGCTGCTGCAGATATCGAGGCGGCCAATGCGGCCAATCCAGAGCGGGAGTGTCGTTTTGACTTTCCTCGTGCCTTGCGGGAGCTGGCCGCAGTGATCAGGAAGGAAGGCAAGTCGTACTATGTCTTCGAGGCGGCGCGGAATGACAACCTCATGAATCACTTCAATCCCGCCATTATACTAGGCTGGCTAGCCAATATCGACATATCTCCTTGCACCAGCCTACAGGCGGTTATTACGTACGCTGCCAAGTATTGCAGCAAATCTGAGAAGAAGACTGAGCCTTACTGTAAGCTTGCAGACCAGGTTTTGCCGCACACGGCACACCTTCAGCCGCTATTATCCTTCTCCTCTCGCCTGATGAATAAGCTGATTGCCGAGAGAGATTACTCGGCGCAGGAGATTTCCCATCTTCTCCTTAACATTCCTCTGCAGGAAGGCACGCGGATGGTGGTCTCTGTCGACTGCCGTCCTTTGGAGCAACATGCACGTTCGTATCGCGTGGATGAAGATGTCAACGAGACCGTCGGCAGCTACAGGAGGTATCTCGAGAGAAATGACCAGCACGAGGATGCAACTTACCTCGAGTACCTGCAATCGTATAATCTCAAGACGTGGAGGAGACTCGCTGCCAACGCGAAGAAGAGAGTCCTGTCTTACTTTCCTCGATACAGGTCCGTGGAGGCATCTCCCCAGTTTGGTGACTTCTGCCGTGTTAAATTGATGATGGCTCATCCGCATCGCTCTCCAGAGGAGTTGCTCACCGTGGGCGGGCAGCGGTTCGATTCCTTCGCGGCTGCGTACAGGTTTTGCAGAGAGCAGCACCGTGACACCCATGCGGACGATCATTATGGGGAGCCAGATACAAATGAATTGAGGGCTGAGGACGACGAATTTGAGCTTGAGGTCCATGAAGAGCCCATTGTGGATGAAGACTGGCATGAACTCGCCCGCATGCTTCCCGACCGCCCGCTGGAGGAAGAGGATATCGACATGCTCGGCCGCCGAGACATCGACATCAATTATGATTGGACCCCTCACGTTGGACGGTATACTGATGACGGTATTCTCAAGGGCGACTACTGGAAGCAACGCAAGGCGGCAAACCGCCTTGACCTTGATGTGGATCATCAGCCCTTGGAAGCTCGAGATTCCCTAAACCGGGATCAGCGCTTAGTATACGATACCGTGATGGACCACTTCCTGAATCAGGAACCCTCTCAGTTGCTGCTCCATGTGGATGGTGGAGGTGGTACCGGGAAGTCATACCTCATTAATTTGCTCTCCGCGCACCTCCAAGCCGCTGCTGCCGGGAGAGGGACACCTGTTTGGCGTGCCGCGCCCACTGGCGTCGCGGGAAATCAGATATCGGGCACTACTTTGCACTCCCTGTTACACCTTCCAATCAACAAGGACTTCAAGCCCCTCTCGCCCACTGACATGGCCCAGCTCCAGAAGAAGCTGAAGGACATCAACTACCTGATCATCGATGAGAAGAGCATGCTGGGACTGCGACAGCTTTCTTGGATCGATGACCGCCTGCGCGAGGCGTTCCCGAGTAGGAATGAGGAGTTCTTTGGTAGTCTTAACATCCTTCTGGTTGGCGACTTCTTCCAGCTTCCACCCGTGCTACAGAAGCCGCTCTATTACGATAAAGAGGTGCAGGGAGTGGAGATCAAAGGCAGGAACGCATATAGACGCTTCGATAAATCAGTCTTCTTGAAGGTTGTCCAACGGCAACGGGGCGACGATCAGAAGGCGTTTCGCACAGCTCTCGAGGAATTGCGGCTCCTCCAACTGTCAGTCGAGTCCTGGAAACTCCTTTCCGGTCGAGTACAGGCGAAGCTAGATGATCTGGAGGTCGCCAGGTTCGCCAACGCCTTGCGAGTATACGCCACGAAAGATAGGGTGAACGAATATAACCACTACCACCTCGACCGCCTCGGCCGGCCAGTCATTCAGGTCAAGGCTAAGAATGTCGGCCTTGGCGCGGCTGCGGCGCCTGATGACAAGGCGGGCAACCTTGCGAAGCAGATCCCTATATGCATTGGCGCCCGTCTGATGCTGACATCTAACCTTTGGCAGCCAGTTGGTCTCTGCAACGGCGCTCGCGGTACCGTTTACGATATCGGCTGGGCACCGGGGGCTGACCCAGTCCAAGACCCTCCCTGTGTTATCATGATGGAGTTTGACAAGTACAGTGGACCTGTGTTCCTGACCACCGCTGATGGCAGAAAGATTGTCCCGATTCTCCCAGTAGACAGGGACTTCCTCATCGGAAGCACTCTCTGCACTCGCACGCAGTTTCCCCTGATCGTATGCTACGCCATTACGGTTCACAAGTCGCAGAGCATCACTGAAGATGTCATCGTGACAGATCTCTCCTGTCGGGACTTTCAGACTGGTTTAAGCTACGTAGCTGTCTCTCGCGTAAAAACGCTCCAGGGCTTGATGCTGGATGCGCCCTTTGATCGTGGTCACCTGTTTTACGAGTCTCCACCAGAGGGTATGAAGATGAAGATGAGGGATGAGCGGCATAGAAGACGACAGGTCCTTACACGGAATCCATATAGGTCAGACCACGGCTCTGCATAACTAGATAGCTAGCTAAATGTAATGGCTTAATAGTTGCTTGGCCCAAGGACTCCCAGCCTTCGGATGATCGTACCCCTTGCACCCACAGCTCTAACGTGCAAGGGGTGGCGTAGTATTTTATTAGATTACCCGTGGTATACCTAAACCACCTACATGATAAAATAGGTAGCCCACGAATAACCCAAGAAAAACTTGGATACCCACGGGTGCCCACGGGTACCCGTTTTTACACTCTAGTGCTGTGCCCTGGGCGGCTACTGGAATCTTTTGGTCCTGTCTGGTGCTGGCCTTGTCTGTCGACTCTGTGCTACCAGAACCCTGCATGTGACGTTGCGACACGTGACACCTGGGTTAATGCACTCGGCAAGCCTGTCGTGCGCACGCTTCCCTCCAATCTAATCTACAATTTTGCGGAATGAAGCCTCTTCCAAATGTCTCTCCGTAAGCTCTTGGTGCATCTGCGACATTGGATCAATGAGTTAGTCTCTCGTTTATGGCGATTCCTAATTCCTCTGGGCGATGCGTCCTACACAGGCCAGGAGCCTGCCGCGACCATAGCCGGGGACACGGCCCCAAATGACGAATTCCTTGCGTTGACTGACGACGAAGTAATCAAGGCCAGTGATAATTTCGTCGCATCGCTGCTGCCGAGAAAAATTGAGGCATTGGCATCACGCTACAACGGCGATAGGACTTGTCGCATCATTGGTCAAGCTAGGGGTAGCTATAATGCCTGCTTCTTCGTCAAGTTTGATAATGACGACGAGTGGGTTGTGAGAATTCCGATTGAACCTGCTCTCTATAATCCATGGCAAACACTCCTCAGCGAGGTAGCGACTATAAAGTACGTGTTGGTCAATATCAGCAAAACCATCAGCTAACCCTCCCATGGTCTCATCCGCATCAAGACAAGTATACCAGTGGCCAAAATCCACGCATACGGAAAAGGGGAAAAGTTGACGACCAGTCCCACGGCTACGCAAATGTTTCTCATCCTGGACTACATTCCAGGCAAGCCTCTTGCCAAGGAAAAGCTGCTCCGCGCTCACAGCACCATCAAGACCAATTTCTACCGCCAACTGCTAGGCTATTTAGCAGAGATTCGGTCTTTAGAGCTGCCCGCCATCGGTTCTCTCATGCCAAGCGGCGATGCGTCGCAGCCGATAGTTGGCCGTCTTCTTACACAATCCTCAAACGATGCTCGCCGAGAATTGTCGAGATTCGTGTCCGCCAAGGCATTTGTGGAGTCCCAATTCGACCTCATTTCCAGCTATCTACTTGCGCCGCGACGTGATCACCCGGAGGACGAGGTTCGCTACGACATGTTTTGCATCAACAGCATGAAACCTTGCTTCAATAGCGTTATAAAGCCCGAGTTTGACAATGGTCCATTTGTCCTTAGCCACCCAGATTTACGGCCAAGCAATATCATTGTTGATGAAGAGATGAAGATCGTAGGCTTTATTGATTGGCAGTTTACAAGCACAGTTCCTCGCCAGCTTTGCACGCCGCCAGCATGGGTCACCGGCCATATATGGACGAATTATGCCAAGTTATTCCTCTCACAATTTTCTGTCGCCCTGGCTCTTGATGACCAACTCCCCAAACAGCTCAAGCGGGAGTGGCGCGACCCATCAAGCACCTCTTTTCACGTTGCTCACATTATCCGTTGCCCTTCTGACCTCAATTATGTTTTTCAGAATTATTACGCCAGAGGACAAGATGCAAAGCAGCTTGAGGAGGCCGAGGCCAAGCTTTTCCAGAACCCACAACTGGCTTCAGAGGCTCAGGGAATAGCGGAACGGAACCTCCAGTACACGGGGTACTTGAAGAGCCAGGGAAAATGCAGCAAGACGTCTTGAATCGCAGCAGCCGTGCATTATTAATCCTCGCTCCTTCTCCGAAATCTCATTTGTAGTGTCATTGATTCGTCTCCCCACACGTTTTCGTCTCTCGTCGATTCTGGCAGACATGCTGATGCTTTACTATAAATTTTATATTTCAAAGATGGTGTAAGGAAATCACTCCAGATAAATAGCATTGCAAGCGGTTAAAGAGCGCTGGCACAAGGTGGGCACTGCAGAAAGCAGCTGATTCGATGACGTAGCCGCCGAGGACAGCGATGCAGCAAATGCGGTTGAGTACTAGCCCTATGTATTCATGCAGTATCTGTTTGGCAAGAGTTCAGAGAACTCCTTTTAATCTTCTGTTGCTCTCTCGTGAGGACTCCTCAAACTAATCTACTTGAAATAAGTGCTTGGTAATCTTACCTCGAACACCAATGGACTCACGATCGGCTGTGCCATCCACGGTAGTAGAATGTGATGTCCCTTATAGCCAGAGCGTTGCAAGGCCCATATTGGTTGCACTCTGCCGTGGAAGGTCCCGGTCAATAATAATACGCGCATATGGTACCGTGGCTTTAAAGAGACTAAGAGCGCGGTTATTAATATAAAATAAATCTACTCACTATACGCAAAATATAAAGTCTTCATGGAAGAATATTAAAGAGATCTTTTCGGGATCTCAAGAGAGGCGCAGGCTTTCTACTGAATAATAGCTAGCTGATTTCATGGTCAAGGTAATTCCTCTATGGAGTATAATATAGGCCTCATGGGGTTCCCTGATAAAAAGTGTCAAGGTGTTGTGTTTTTAGAGACCCCTTTACGTTGACCTTGATGTACTTCTTTGCATCATGAAATGCTCGATATTGAAAGACTCGATTGTAGTGCAATGGCAGCGTACGAAGAGGACGGAACAGTGGCTTGAGACGAGGGGGCATTATTATGGGTGTTTCGAAAACTGCTTGGAGATGTAAAAATGGTGATACCCGAGCTTCTGAAGAGGTATAAGGATGTCGGATACACTTATATTTGTGCCCGACTGTATCCTGTCCCCATTCCACATGGCGCGAAGATGGTTCCCTCGCAAGCACAGACGTAAATCTTCGTTCAAATACACTATTCAATCTCAGCATGGCGGCATTCGGCGTTCAAAAAATTGACAGTGTTATTCAAGCTCTGGAATCTCTTCGCCACAATCCATACCATGCTGAATCAGCAGTGCAAGTGTAGACAAATGGCTTGATCCAGGTCCGAAACTAGACATTATCGGAAAAGAGTCTGATTTTCACATACGCATTGCGGAGATCTGGCATTATATTTGAGCGGCTTTATGAGACTTGGCATCTGGCTGAGGACAGTGCCTTGTGGATTTAGTAGTTGGTTGGGAAACAATTGAATAAAACAGCATATTATACTAGGAAACTACTATTTATTGTATGCTTCTAACAATATTAGATAAATAGGCGCAAGTACCTCGGTAATACTTAGAAAGCGTAACATTACCCTGTGCAGAGTAGTGTACGTTCCCTATGCTATTGCTCGTAAATAGACCCCCACCCGAGCGTCTATACGGCCAGGCTTAATATGTTCATATAAATCGAGGTATCAGCAGGCTCTATTAAGTACTTCAAATAATAAGCTGTGTCATAGTAACTACACTTTTTTTATTCTATTACTACTCGTCATGACTCCCATGCTTGCCTTGCGGGTTATTTTTAGATTTGATCGTGAACGCCATTCAGCTCCGCTCAACTCCGCTCAACTCCGTCAATGCCGGCATCACCAGCCAATGAGGGTTGAAGGCGTCTTCCATGATGGGGTGTCGCCACAACTTACACTCAAGAACCTGCCAAGTATAAATCCCTTGATTCAACTGCAAGAGTCTCCTCTCCTCCTCCTCTTTATTAAGATTTTCAGGTTAGAAGATACTCACACAAGTGAAATACATCACCAATTGGTACGCTGAGCAATTAGAATACACCAAGGGATACGAATGACCATGGCACCTACACAGCACAACACCTACGGCCCGGGCCATGCTCTCCCCCAGGTGCAGCATCATGAATGGCGAACTGCCGAGAACAGCGCTGCCCATCTCATACCGCACCTTAAAACAAGCGCGTCCCAGAATCCGCATCTCAAAATGCTCGACGTGGGTGCTGGGTCAGGCACCATCACCGCCTCCCTGGCAAACTACATGCCCGAGGGCCAAATAACGGCTACAGACATCTCGGATGACATTCTACAGCGGGCACGGTTTCACGCAGAAAAGAAGGGCGTCAAGAATATCAGCTACCAAAGGGCGAGCGCCTATGAGCTTCCCTTTCCCGAATCGAGCTTTGACGTCACACACGCCCATCAGGTCCTTACGCATTTGGATGCGCCGGTCGACGCAATTCGCGAGATGCTGAGGGTGACCAAGCCAGGTGGAATTGTGTCTCTTCGGGAAGCCGATATGCGCATGTGGTGCTTTTGGCCAGAGATTCCGGCTCTGCAGCAGTTTCACGAGCTCAACGTTCAACAGCACATTTCGAACGGGGCGAGCGGCACTGCGGGGCGGGAGCTGCTTTCCTGGGCGCTGAAGGCTGGCGCCCAGAGAGAAAACGTCGAGATGAGCTTTGGAACCTGGTGTTATGGCTCGGCCGGAGATCGGAAGCCGTGGAGTGAGTGTATCACACAATGTAGATCGAGTTTGGCCGCTAATATGTTTTTGCCCAGGTGATTCCATGGTGGAGCGTCTGCAAAGTGGTCCGGTGTGGAGGAAGGCGCTGGAAGACGGGACTGTGAAGAGGGAGGAGGTTGAGGAAATGATTGATGCTTGGAAGACGTGGGCAGCGACGGATGATGCAGTTTTGGGCATCATGAATGGTGAAGCAATTATCCGCAAGGCTTGACGGATTGCCGATGCATCTAGCTACCAATGTCAGGTGTCATGGAGCTTGAAATAGGAATAGTCAGAATACACAAATGTTGTCCCATGAGTGTTGATTGACGATGATGGCCGTGATGATGGTCGTGAATGGTGATGAGGTGGTGGGGCGGAAGCGCGTGCCACCTCCAGTCGATGCTCTTTACGCGCTCAACACCAAAAAACGCGTCTGCAATTGTCGATGGCGCGTATCTGCACGTCCCAGCTCATTGACCCTGGCTTGTCCCACCTCCACTCCGTTACCTAGGCGCCCTTGGGCATTTTGACCTCCCATCTTTCCTTTCCCTGCACAATCACGACTTCCATTGCTCTTGCACTGCACCGCACCGCGTCACATTGTACTTTCCGCGCATCTTCGTTTTTTGAGGCAAGACAACCACAAAGGCCGCCTTCATCTCATCTATTTTGCCTCGAGCCTTCCCAGCACACCGCTGCCGACCTTTCTCGCGAACGAGTTGACGCACATCCCTCGACTTCGCAAGATGCCTCGCCCGGCAATCAGAAGGCGGCAGGCCGTCGAACCCGTGCCTTCTGCCAATCCCATCACCAACTTCACACGCGTTGCCAAGTCGCAAACACTGCCCGATGGAGCCGCAAAAAAGGCCGTCGTCGTGGAAATACCTGCCCCCAGCTCGTCACGCAAGAGAAAAGCAAGCTCCATCGAACAGGACAGCGACAGACGACTGGCACGACGTACTGTTTCTTTCCCTCCAAGCAGTGACGAAGACGAGCAAGAACACACCTCCTCGAAGCGTCCGAGACGGGCCGAGCCATCTGCCGCCGCCGACTGCATTCGAGCCTCTACCCCCAGCAAGGGAAAACGCACAGCCAAGGCCACGCCGTCTAGGACAAAGACGGCCCACAGACCCAGCCAGTCAACTGTCATCACCAAGACCATACAACAAGAGAAGAAGGTCCAAACCAAGATTGATGCCCTCTACCGGAAGAAAGCCGACAGAGCCAAGGCCAATGGAGACGACAAGTCACTGCCGCCGCAGCTGGCCGACCTAATTACCCTCAACAAGGCATTCCTCAAGACCATTCTGATTCAGATTGCCCACAGTGGCGGCACGGCCCCCATCGATATCAGGGTGATTTCACCAAATGTCTCACGAACATGGGGGAAACGACAAGTCACCGTGGAGGACTTCCGGCGGTGCATTGCGATTCAGTCCTACGGCAAGGAGAACTCGGCGTCACCATTCATTATCACCGACTACGGACGGGGAAGAGTCTGCGTCGAGCTGGCCAACGGCGTCGAAGCAGCGTCCATCAAGGAAGACCTCCTGAACAAACAATTTCAAGACAACATCCGGGCCCTGTGTGCCGAAAAGGCCATGGACGAAATGACAGACGTGCATGTCCCCCTGCAGGGCCTGTCGCTGTCGGATCTTCCCCAGGCGGCCATCACAACCATGGGCAGCGGGTTAAAAGCCAACCCTCTCATGGCAAAAGGCCAAAGCCTGCTCTCCGAGCTCAAGAACGGCATCGCAGCCAGGCAGCAGGAGAAGCACGAAAAGCCGCAGGCACAAAAACCCCAGCTGCTCAACCCAGACGGCACCAAGATGAGTCTCCTGGACCGCCTTCGACACAAGCAGCTCGCCAAGGCGAACGAGCCCCTCCCGCCTTCCGGCCCCGAGCTCCAGCGGCGCGCCGCCCTCAACCGCGTGGTCGACGTCGCCGCCACCATCTCCATGCTCAGCCTGTCGAACCCGCTGTCTCTTCCCCGACAGGCCTTCACCATGCTGGCCATATCAGACAAGCTCAGGGACTCGCTGCGCGTCCCTCTCTCCGCGGAAGAAGGCATCGCCTGCGTGCGCCTCATTGCCACAGAAGTCGCGCCCGAGTGGCTGCGAATCGTGGCCATTGGCGGCCGAGAAAACGTCGTCATCCAGCGACACGGCCAGCCCATCGATCGAGTCATCCACGAGCGTGTGCAGAAATTGCTCGCTGCGTGAGCAAACATGCATGATTACACAAGTTACTACACCAAGATACCCGCGGCATTTACATGAACTTTGAGGTTGGGGAAAACAAGGAGGCATTTTTACTTGACAGGGCGTTGGATGATCGCATGGCATGGGCGCATTTTCATGTCTGGACGAATATAGTTGAATAAACAATTGTAAAGCTGCATCGCTGTGCCAACGGCGGTGAGCCGCGGAAACTCCACGGACCCATGACCTGTGATCCAGGTTCCCTTGTGTAATGGGTCCAATCCGCTCTCCGATTGCCGATCATGGGCCAAATCCGTGATGAGTGCGCCGATGAACAAGAAGTGTGCCAAATCGGCTATTACCCACAGGCTAACATGACCATACTCTCCAAATTCCAAACCAAGTCGCAAAAACACCTGGTAGTCAGAGTATGTTGGTCCCTCGCCAACGGTTGGAAGTCGCAGTTATGCCTCGGTAATGCCGGATATAACACGGCCGTAGAAACACCCTGTAGCCGGACACGGGAAAACGTCACAATGGTGTGTTTCACGTCGAGACCTTGGTACATTGATCGGAAGTTCCCCGTCCCCCCATTCCGAGGAGTTGTGACGAATTCCTCCGGACGGGCGGCCGAGGGACGGAGACGGCACGGACGAATCTACTGCTCGGCGACTTTGGTCATCCATGGATGGAGCCACGATGGGGGGGAAGTTGGGTTGCTGTGCTTCCCATTGGGAGGTTGAGGACCCGGGGGGAAGGGGTCCACGAGTTGGGTTTCATTTAAATCCTCTACTGCGTCCGCTTTTACGCTTTGCTCCCGTTCTTCTAGCCTTTAGCTCCGCTCAATTGGTGTTTCGAGTCACCTTTGTTCTGCAGTGGGCTGTTCCTACGAGAGAACTGTAAGACTTTGATGAACTTCGATGAGGTTGTTTAGTTGTGGCGGATATTGCTCCGCCAAATACTTGAACCCAAGGCGCCAGCCTCACTCGGCCTCACACAAGACGGCATACTCATGAGCAACTGCTGCAAAATGGCTCATCCAAAAACAACGGGGCCAACACCCCGTCCCACGTCGATAGCACACCAATCCGACAACACGCCAGAGGTATACCGTTCCATCTCTCATGTGTCAGGCCACGACTTGCAACCCCAGGCCTTGACGGCAACTGTTGACGAAGACACATCCGACTTCTACAATCGCCTCTCGCCACGTCGCAAAACCGTTATTGTAGCGATCCTCTCGTTCTGCGCCTTCCTCTCCCCCATTTCCAGTACCTCCGTCCTCGCTGCTACTCCCGAAGTAGCAAAGGAATACAACACGACAGGGTCCGTCATCAACGCCTCCAACGCGGGCTACATGGTCTTTATGGGCCTGTCGCCCATCGTATGGGGTCCTATGAGCCAGGTATTCGGACGGTGGCCGGTCATCATGTTGACGGCAGTGCTTTTTTTCCTTCTGAGTCTAGCGACGGCCCTGGCGCCAAATCTGGCATCGTTTTTCGTATTTCGCGCACTCTCGGCATTTGAGGGAACGGCCTTTATTCTACTAGGGAGCGCGTGTCTGGGGTGAGTTCATCGCTCGGGTTTTGGTCCTTGTACGAGCCCCGCTGTTTTGTATGGAATGTGATGGACTAATGTTGAGAAGCGATATATATCGTCCTAGCGAACGAGGGACAGCCATGGGCTGGTTCTTGTCTGGTACCCTCATTGGGCCGGCCATGGGTCCATTCATAGGCGGCATCATCGTCACATACTCGTCGTGGAGGTCGATATTCTGGCTGCAAACTGCTCTTGCGGGGACCGGCGTCCTCGGCGTCTTCTTCCTGGTTCCCGAGACTGCGCAACACAAGAAAATTACCGAGTTGGAACATTTGTCTAGAAAAGAACGGCTCAGGGCAATAATGCACATGATTAGTCCCATTCGCGTGCTGAAACTGTTTCGGTATTGGAACCAGGTTCTCGTGGCATGTGCTAGTTCCGCCTTGCTCTGGAACATGTACAGCTTGCTTACACCCATTCGATACGTCCTCAACCCACGGTTCCACCTGGATTCTCCATTGTTGGGTGGGCTGTTCTATCTTGCCCCCGGGATGGGATATATACTTGGAACTTTCATGGGCGGTAGATGGGCAGATCGGACGGTTAGAATGTGGGTTAAGAAGCGCAATGGAGTTCGTGTTCCAGAGGACCGACTACGCTCAGCCGTTCCGTTCATGGGTCTTGTGATGCCCGCTTGTGTTCTGATATATGGTTGGGCGGTGGAAAAGTCTGTGGGAGGAATTCCCGTTCCAGTAATCGCCTTGTTCGTGCAGGGGATCGCGCAACTCTTCAGTTTCCCATCACTGAACACGTACTGTCTCGATGTGATGCCAGGGCAGGGAGCTGAAGTCGTTGCAGCCAATTACTTTGTGAGATATCTGGCGGGTTGCATGGGCACAGGCGTGGTACTGCCTGCGATTCAAGGTGTGGGAGTCGGTTGGTTTTCTACCATTTCGGCCTTGTTTCTGGGTGCATCTACCGTCGGCGTCATGGCGGCCATCAGATGGGGAGAGTCGTGGAGAAAGGCGACTGATGCCAAGTTGGAAAAGAGCTTAAAGGACGATGCCTCAGGAGGACAGGCGCTTGGAGAGCCGAAGCGTGAACAGAAGGATTCGCCGGCAAAGAATGGCGTGCTAGATGACAGACAGCCAGCATAGCAAGTCGAAGTGAATTGCGGTGGTTTTCAATGCAGCCTAGAAGTTGAGACACTGAGGATCCGACGGCCGGAGAACGGAGGGAGTATGGGGCGTACAGAGCTCCACGCCATCAAGAGTTACGTGTCAACAAACGAGCCTGCGGCAGGAGCGGGCAGAAGGGGAAGGGGGGAACACGTGCACATGTGTGTATGACGGAGCAGACTTTAGACGTTGCCCGAGCCAAATTTTTATCGGGCCTTTTTTTCTTTTTTTTTTTTTCTTTTTTTTTAACATTTTGCATTTTACGAGTCTCCTGCATGTTCTTCCCATCGGATAGTACGGTAATTCGGGGGCGGCAGTAAGTTTCGAGGTACAATGGGACGCAACGGTGGCTTCGTCACGTTTGGCTGCATGTGGTATAGCAACAAGGCAACCACAAACCACCATGTGGTCCGGATGGGCTCTTGGCTCCCGCTGAACGCTGTTCCTTGCTCCCCTGTCGATAGTTCTGGCGACTGTGGGTAATTGTGGGCCTGGCTCCTATGAATCATAGAAGGCGAACGAGCATAAGGGAGAAATGCGACAAAAAGGGGACGAGGTATATTATTTCCTACGGAGTCATACCTTAGAGTTTCACGACCAGCAGATAGTCTTTCATTCAGTCGGTCACATTTGCTCTGCATTAACCATGGACGGTAGTTTGGTACCCACAATCTCCATCTTTCGACCTCGCTCCACTACTCACTGCATTTAGGGCGATGACGACGCGAGCAACTACTCGCATGAAATAACTCAATCGTATTTTCTCTTCGCCACCATCTCAGCACCGATAGCAGATACAGACAGCAGACAAACATGCGGATGATGCTCCAGTTGCCTCTTGGCACAACCACCCTGAACAAATATGCCGTGCCGAACCAAATGGATGCGCACATGGATGGCTATTAGTATTCCCTTCAGCTACACCAGTAGTTCAGAGCGTTGGAATTTTCGCCGTCGGGATTGGCGGGCCACTGCCATACCACATAATCGTCTTGATTTGCTGTTCGTCTGAACATTCCAAGGTGGCGGCATGACCATCCCCTGGTCATTTCTAGTGTCCGGGGCGCGAACGCCTTGTGATGACGTTTGAGTTCAAGGCCGCGTGGCTAGAAAGTACAATGGCGGCTCCACAAGAGGTCCAACAGGAATGAACGAATGGGTAAGTTAACAATGGACTGTGGCCGGGTTTGCCGTTATCAGAGGGCCAAAAGACGGTTGCAGGGCTTCCGGCCACTCCTGTCAGACCTGGGCGACTGTTGTGCGTCAAAAACACAGTCGCTGAGTCGATCCCTTAGTCAGAGACAAGGATCTTCTGGTTACTGTGATACTTGGTCGATGGTCGTGGCCTCCATCAGAAGCGAAAGGGCCAATCGTCTCAAAGGACAGCCTCAAGCCACGGCCGTACCTCTTAAGCGCCTCAGCGACAAACATGAGGGCATAGTGGGATGTGTGGAGAGGGTAGAAGTGTTGTACATGGCGCTCTGCGGCATTACCGTAGTACGGCACCGACAGGTGAAAGGATTGCGTATGTTTCTGACGGGCCACCAGGAATAATAGGATTCAAACGTCTGAGTGTCGTAGATATGGCAGAAGTGGTCTCGGCCACACTCCTGTCGACCGTAATCGACCTTGTTTCGGGCACTGGTTGCTGCTGTGCTTGCTAGGACGAACCCATCTCCATTCCATGCCCTCTTACCTACTGCTCGGTTGCTATTTTCTAACCCCCCTTGGCCATCTTGACAGCCATCCCGGCACCACGAATCTCGCCTCCAATGCCTGATCCATCGGGGCATTGCTAGGCCTCTGTCGAATCATGGCGTTGTCATGGCCATCAAGTTCCACTCTTTTTCTCACCAAAAGGCGGTTTTTACGACATGTTGATCCTTGGACCGCAAAGTCAATCTTGTTGGTTCCTTCCTTGCTGTGTCTTACCTTTTGCCTTTCCTGTTAGTCTCATGTGTCCCTCGGCGGCTATTGCTCTGCATCTGAAAGCGTCTCTCCCCAACCCTCCTTCACCTCCACCATGCGGTCATTATCCCTGTCGCATTAAGGTTTTCATACCATTTCATTTTTCTCAAGTATTAGTTTCTTCATTTCTCACCTTAATTAGCCGGAAAGGTTTGCATTCCTGTCGCTCTGCCTACTCGGGTCTCGAGTCTCGACACCCGTTTCGGCGTCGCATGGCTTTACCGGCAAGACCTAAGGAGATAGATCCCTAACGTTCACGTCTTCTTTCCTGCGACTGTCCTCATATCTACGACTCCTTTCTTGCCATCCATTGGCTTACAGTCTACCACCTTGGATCGGCATTCAGCAAAGTCCTTTACTGCTTCTTTTGTCTTACGGCGTCATTGTTTTCGGTCCACCCACTCCGACCACGACAGGTGCAAGACACGCCCTCCTTTATATACACATGCCTATACACAATTAGGTGCTTTTTCTCCGAGAACAAATCCTACATCCTCATGTACATGTAATTCTGTTTGGAGACTCCATCTGGTATGGAGCGTCTGGCACCTCTACTCGGCTTGGGCAGCCTCGGAGGCACCCGCAACGGCCCAGACTTCAAGAACGGTGACCCTCTGTTACCACATTCTGAGAAGCCGCCTCAGAAACGGGTTCCCAGGATCAAGGCAGTTTTCAGCCACTGTCTGTACAAAAGGGTTCTGGTCTGGGCCATGGTGAGCCTGGTGCTCGTCACTCTTTTTTTGTCTCAAAGCCGGCGTGTTTCACTTTCACACGTGGTTGAATACGCCAAGAGCCAGGCTCCAAATGTACAAAATCCTCCAAAGAATGCTAGCAACGAAGGAGTAGGGGCGGGGAAGGATACAACTGCCAACATTGACATCATCAATGTCAATGACGGCTCCCAGAAGCCCGCAATGGAAGTGCAAGTTGATGAACTCAATCGAGAAGAGGATGAAAAGGAACGAGAAGAATTTGAGAAGGAGGCCAAGGAAAAGCCTTGGCTCCGGTTCCCTCAGTAGGTGCTTTCTCTGTTGTAGTATCAGGGTAGAAACATAGACTTACCTTTCGCAATCTAGCCTCGACGGCTACTATCATGGGTTGAAGACGCTGGTGAAGGCATCAGACCTCGTCCCAGAGTACCCCAGTACCACAGATGCAGCGCCTTTGCCCGCGCCTCCTGTCAACAAGGGCCGTCTGCTTCGGCCGACGGCGTACAACCCATACACCACAGCCGGCAAAGGTATCAAGACTTGTTATCTTGACAAGAGCAGAAAGATCCCGGCACCCGACGTGTATGCATACAATGGTGTGCCCCAGCATATGCCTGACGCGGCACTTGGATCGTACAAGATATTCGGAATGCGAGACGATGTCTGCTTTGACCGATTTGGGCGATTTGGCCCTTATGGTCTGGGCTATGGAAAAGAGGAAGGTGGATTGGGTGTTGGCCAGGACACAGAAGATTCACACAGCGAGTTAATCTGGGCAAAGAGCGGCAAGATTAATTACACCCACGTCGATTGGGGCGAGGCTCAAGACCAATGCTCCGACGCAAACAAACATCGCCTCCTAGCGCCTGATTCGAAATCCGGACAACTGCCCAAGTCTGCGGGCGACCGAAGGGGCAAGAAGCCTCGCCAAGCTGTTGTCGTGCGCTGCTATACCGGCTTCCGGTGGACAGATCTCGCAGTAATCAACTTCCGAGCTCTCATCACGGAACTGTCACTCAAGTCCGGTGGCGAGTACACAATCCATATCCTGCTCCACGTCCTCGACAACGACGAACCCATCTGGGCCGATGACGGGGTTGTTCAGCGAATTCTCGATAGCCACATCCCCGCCGAGTTTCAAAGCTTGGTCACTCTTTGGAGCGAAGCCCAGATGGAACTTTTCTACCCGGGAGACTTTCAGGACACCTACGACAACCCCAGCAGCGCGGCAATCCACGGTGTATATCGCAGCGCACACTTCCCCCTCCAAGTGTTTGCCTCTCAACACCCAGAGTATGAATACTTTTGGAATTGGGAAATGGACCTGCGGCACCTCGGCAACTACTTTGAGCTGCTTGACAGAATCGGCCGGTGGGCAGACGCCCAACCTCGGCCATTGCTGTGGGAGCGAAACGAACGCTACTACATCCCGTCGTACCATGGGACGTGGGAGAACTTCACCAAGACGGTTGAAGTCAACGTCATCCAGTCGGGCAGACGGACCGTCTTCGGGCCCGTCGATCACGCCGACAGAAAGTCTCTTTACTTTGAGGAGCGCGGCGAGAGGGCTCTCCCGGACAACTGCAGAGCCGGCCACGAGCCCTACCAGTGCGGAGTCGGCGAAGGCGCCGACCTCATCACGCTCAATCCCATTTTCGACGTCGCCCACACCGGCTGGGTTTTCTCCAACGACATTGTCGGCTACAAAAGCCCGTCGCCCGAGAATCCCCCGCGGCGGTCGTCCATTGTCACGGCAGGCCGGCTGAGCAGGAGGCTGCTGATGTCGATGCACGAGGAGGTCTGGCGCCACCACCGCACCATGTTTTCCGAAATGTTTCCCGCGTCGGTGGCCCTCCACCATGGGCTCAAGGCGGTATACGCCCCCCATCCCGTCTTTCTCGACCGCGCCTGGGCGCCCGCGGGCTCCGCCGTCGACGCCGTCTTCAACGGCGGCAGGAACCACTCGACTTCCGGGCCAAACAGCCCCTTTTACTTCTTCAACGAGCACATCCACAAAGGAACCAGCTTCTACTACCACAGCGAGTTCCCCGCCCTCTTGTGGAAACGATGGCTCGGGTACGCCCAGATGGACGGCCGTGGGCCGTTCGGGGGCCGCCGCGGCCCCGGCATCCTTCGCGGCGGGTACAAGGAGGAAAGCCGGAGTGACAGCAGCGGCCGCATGTGTTTGCGGAGCATGCTCCTGCACCCGATCAAGTCGGAGGGTCCTGAAACGTAGTCTTTTGTTGCAGTTTTCCCTTTCTTTTCCTTGTTTATACCGCTCGTTACATAGACAGCAAGGCGTAGGCACACCCACCGTCAGGTCACGACTGGTGGAAATTTTCTTTCGTTATGGGAGGCCTGGGCGTCGGCACCGTCTTGCATGTAGATTGGAGGGGGGGGGGGGGCGTTTCGGAACCTATGTGTTTTTCGTGTCGCGATGTGATAGAGTTGCGTCAGTTGGGAAAAGGGTGCTTTGGCAAGCCAGGGATTTGTATTTTTCTCAATAGTCGTATCATGTACTCTAGTAGAATTAGTCGAATCTCCACGTATGCCTGTCAGCGACGACGCGGTGATTCGGTCGACGTGACAGATTTAATCCATCGTCAGTCAGGGGAGTGCACGTTGGCGTACATCTAAAATGTGCAGTTCCTTGTGCAGGACCGAATCTGGTACAGACCAGTGCGCAGTCGCCAATCAAAGATTTCCCAACTCACAAGCTGTAATTGGTTTTCAACAGTCTACGGCACAAGACACATGCACCACTTGTCAAAGCGTTCGAATATTCAGAACGAAGAAAGGCATATTTTCCAATCATTGACTCGTATCTTCTACCATCCCACACCGAGCCCAACCGTGTGGCCCTCGCCCCCTTCCCAGCCCCAACCCAAGCAAAATACCGCACCATGGTAAGACCAAAAAGACACGCAAAAGCACCTCGCTTACCCTTGCCACTGCAAAAGACAAGTAGAGCGCACGACAAGTAAATCACATAGACCAATGATAGCCACCTTGAAAGGGTTCCACCCACTACATCGCCTAGCAATGCAATGGATAATTGATCGGGGCTGGCTGTGGCCGCAGGAGGGGGGATGTTGAAAAGAAAGGCAAGTAGTTCCCCGATATACAAAAAAGTGATTACTGCCGTCTCCAAAGAAAAGCAACCCAAAGAGCCTCCCCCAGCTTGGCAAGCTCACCCCTGAGCGCCAGCCGTCCCTCCGTATGCAGTTCGTGGCAACCCAAATAACATAAACAAGCCCATCATGGGCCATCACCTCATGCAAGGCCACCTGAATACGTCGAGTAGAGGCATCGGGAGAAATCGAAAAAGGCGGGTATTAAATAGTAGCTTTAGCAGCAGATGATCAGGTGAAACCGCTGGTCGTCAAATAAAAGCGAGACAAAGAGGTATCGAAGCCACGCCGCTACGTCATCAACGCCCTGAACGCCACTTCGAAAGAGATACATAAGAGTCCCATGAGAAGAGAAAAAGAAGTCATCGCACCAAGAGCATAGGACATGTCGTGTCATAAGCGTAAAATAAAGAGAACCGGCTGCCAGTAAAATCGTGACATGAAGGCGTTGAAAAGTTGATTGCAGGTGTTGTTTGCGACATGTATTGACCAACGATGTATCAAGCCGGGGGCCGAGAAAATATGTCGAGGTTCTCCTTTATTTTCTCAACACAGCCTCGTAGATACTTACGATGCCCGTGACGGCAGTGCCAACAAGGATACCCTTGTAGCCACCATAGACGGCGCCGTTGAGACGCTCGATGGACGTCTCAGACAGGAAGCCGCCAAATGTGACGCCCTGGCCGTAGACGACGTACGAAATCAAGGCCTTGACGATGCTAAACGTAAGAGGGTCGACCACTGTGTCGTTGAGCGCAGCCTTGGAGCGGGTTCGCGGACCCGAGTGGCTGGTGGCGGTCAAGTTGAAGAAGTAACCAAACAGGCTGGGGAGAACAACGCTGGTCAGAGCCCAGGTAAGAGCCGGGGACCAGAAGCTCGACGTCAAGATGAGGAACATGTCAGGCAGGTAGATGGGGTAGTCGGGAGTGCCAATGGCGCGAATGGCGGGGATGGTGAAGGCATAGCGGTTAGCCAGTATCTCGGGTCGGATGAAGTACAGCTCGAAAGCGGCGACGACGAAAAGGATGCTCGTGACGGTACTAAGAGTCTCACGGGTAGCATTAGAGGCTTCCGTGATGCCAGTCTCCTGGTAAATGGAGGTGACGCGCTTGCGCATGGCAATGGTTGAGCGGTCGAAGGCGTTGGCCACGTCGGCAGGAGTAGCTGGCAGGGGAATGCGAGCAGCAACTTGAGAAAGGCTGCGAGCAGGAGTACGAGTAATGGCAGTGGAGGATCCACGCTCGTCGCTTCTGTTGACACAAGCAAATGGGTTAGCTGTGATGAAGGTTCTTGTTGCGAGACCAGAGTCAAGTTTGTCGCGTCCCTCTACAGGACGGCCTGGTGGAAGTGACCAAACAGCAATCGGATACTTACTCAGAAGTCAACTCCTCAAGGGCCTTGGTGGCACGGCGCTTGGCAATCTTGAGAGGTTTCTCGCTCTCATCCTTAGAAGAGTCCTTCTCCTTCTTCACGGGAGAACCAAGAGCCTTGGAACGGCTGGTGAAATACGGAGCCAAATCGGAGCGGTTGGCCAGGCGGCTGCTGTTTTCGGCGATGAACTCGTCGAGCGCGACCTCGAGCTCGCTCTTCTTGAGACTCTCATAGCTAGATAATGCGCAGACTGGTTAGCACACCATGATTTTCGGTTTGTTTTGTCTGCTGCTCAATTCGCCACATGCAACGACGCTGAGAAGGTGCAAAAACTGGCGCGTTCCGGCGCCGCACATGTCGCGCAGCTTCAGAAACAGCAGCTTCGTCCCTTACTCAATGATGCGATGCTGCATGGTCCAATGTCCCATGGTCGCATCAAGCTGTTTTGGCGCGCGGGAGCTCCAGCTGTCGCGAACCCGACGCGCCCACAGCCCAACACCACTAGTCTTTGCCCGCAAGAAGAAGAGACCAGGTACAAGCAAAAGAAAATAACATACTTCTTTAGGCCAACACTGTCGGCGACCTGGACAAGGTCGAGCTTGCGCTGCGCACGCAGCCAGGCGTTGGTTTGTGAAGAAGACATGGTGGACTGGGTTTCGGTTGTTGCGCAGAAGTTGGGTGTAATTGATGCAAGCGCGCAAAGCAACCATGTAATGGCGTAAAATACCAAGAGACCTGCAAGGTTGTTTGTCTTGAGCAACAAGGATCTGATGCCCTGACGAAGTGTGAGCCGTAGCGGGGAACCAGGAAATATTAAAAGTAGCAAAGATGGGTTTTGACTATGGTGTTTCTCAAGAGATGTAAGAGGGGCGTTGTTGTGGGTGACAGCTGAGGTGTGTTGTTTACATAGTCATGTTTTGTTTTGGCGGGTCGAGGGTGGAGCAGGAGCGGCCAAGGGTTCTCAAGAACATTGAACGTCAACTCAGCGGCAGGGGGGACTCGGCAGGTGCAGGTGCAGGTGCAGGCAGGTGGGAGGAAGGCGCGGCGGCTGTTGTCATTGCCATCTGCCATCAGGTGCGGGGTGGGGCCTAGGAGCCGTCAGTCAAACTGATCTGAAATTGCTAAAGAGTCGCCCGAGAGGCGTCTGCTGGAGCAGTCTATATTTGCTCCTTGGTCTCTTACAAAAGTGCGCGTACGAGTTTCAATCAGCTTTCCCCGGAGGACCAGAAAACGCTTGACTTCTCAAAACCATTCAAGGGCTGCGACCTAGTGCCGCCACCAAAGACCGCATGCGACTGACTCTTACTCGTAGGCAGCGCCAAGGTGGGTCGCTGTGAACATATCGAGTAGTTGTGCAGGTAAACTGACGCAGGCATCAGAACGGGTCAAAGAAGCAAGCCTTCAGAGGCTGCTTGGTTTTGAATACGCTCCTACACACAGTCGAAAGCGAAAGCGCAGTGAGGGACAGCAAGACGCGCCCAACCACGTTGTCTCTCCGGAGAAGATGGAGATATCAGTGTCAGAACATGTCAACCGCATGAGCCCACCACGTACGAAGCACCTTCGTCACATATTCCATCCAAGAATGTGTGACCGCATTGAGCAAGAAGATGGCCATGCAGGAGTTTCGATATACCGCGCCTCGGATCTTGCGAAATGTTCTCTGAAAGTCCTAATCTCGCGAAAGGCAATTCCTTATCTCGCAATCACACTATTTGGGTGTACTCTTGCAGAGACATCAACAGGATGGGTCCTACAGGTTGAACAGGGTCCTGATGTGGAACTTAAAGGCGGCGGCACTTTCAAGTTATCTCGTACAAGTGTAGACGCAGTCGGACTATTCATCGGGAAACCTATCCGCGAGTTGGTGGATCGAGGGGATGAAATGACGTCGCTGCTCAGTCTATCCGTCTGGGGCTCGCCAAAGTCTAACGGTATGATCGAGGTTGAAGCGCATGCCGACAAACTCGAAACAATCGCCCTGAAGCTCTGGCCGCTCTCAGAGTAACCATCCGACATATGAGCCAAAACTAATCGTCACAGGTCCCATCTTGTTCTTTCCGTCCCTTTTCTCTTCTTTTTCATGTTCTTTGGGGTTTTGTTTTCTTCAACAATGGCTCAGAGAAGCAAGCCTTCGATTTGAATCTCCAACACGGACACAAGGACCTTGTCCAAGAAATCGCCTTCAACACCTACGCCGATCGCTGTACCCTCGGCTCAGTAGACGGCAAGATCCGTGTCTTCAGGTTTCCGTTTGGTGCGCCTTACAAATCCCCCGCCTCCCTTGGGTACAATCGTCCGTGATTGTAGGCAGCAGCGATTGCCGATTATCATGACGTGACCACTGCCAATGGAGTCCCCCAGAAAAGTCAAGTATAAGGTCCGGACGACAGGAAGATGTTGCTAATTAAAATGCCGCACATGTTTAGCGGCAAGAGGGGACAAATAGGAACCACGACTTTATGGCAGAACTTCACCTGCGTGCCATGAAACAATACAACGGAGCGAATTACGAGTCTCGCGGCTTGATAACATGGCCACTTCTGTACACTTGCACAATACGTGCCACAAAAGCGGCACCGCTATAGCTATGCTATCCAATTGCTATTCTTTCAACATGTAATTTGAACGGCTTCGCAATCTCTCCGCTTGCTGTCCGATGGGTAGGTCCAGGTGGCATCAACGTCCTCTCCTAACTCTTCATGCTTATCTCTTCCTTTCAGCTCAAGATGGCTTAAAATCTCGGCTCGGTATTTGAGAGCCATCATACCGTGCATGGTTCATAAACGAAGAAAAGATATATCCCTCAGTCTGTCGAACCTTGCCCACCAAGTCCAAAACCATCACGAGCGTGGCTCTGTGGCCAGACCGAAACAGGTGCCATCACAGTGGAATCAATTTGGGGGTAATCTACTGGAAGATATGCGAGAGGCATCCGTTTATATAACGCACCTTGACTCAGTGGAAAGAAGCCGGATACAAGACCAAACGGTAGAAGAGTCTTTAGATAGTACCCCAAAGTCGGCCAAGAGCCTTCCCAATGCGATTTCCTCATCCTCTCAAATCAATCTCAAGCATACCTAGCTATCGTGTTGCCAGCCTTTTCCAGTCTTGTAAAAAAGCCAACACTCTTCTGTGAAATCCAGCTCCCCACATCACTTTGCCGCAGCAGCGAACAGGTCAAACTCCATCACTTGGGCAAATCCTCATCCTCCGATACACGCATACATGCTGCAGCTATCAGCTTCTCCAGCATCCTTGAACAGTCCCAACGATCCTATCCCAGGCTGGCTTCCCTGCCGTCCGAGTAGAGCAGGACCACGCCTGCCATCGTGTCTGTAGCCCGACATATCAGCAGTTCATGCACGTCCCCTTGCGCAAAAATAAAGCAAGTCCTCCATACCAAGACACTCAGGGTCTCGGAAGATGGTATTCGAAGGACAGAGCGTCGTTGCAGCAGGTGGCATATGGGTAAAACAAACGTCACCTCATAGCCTATCGTCATTTAATTGGCACTTATTTACAATGTAAACTCTGCTACGAAATCAACCAAGACCACCCAGCTAGCTCGCGACGTTTAGTAAAATATCTGTAGATGAGAAGTTATTGGTTAAAAAAAAAATTTAAAACAAACCTATTTCTCAATCTGTCCCATATTCGTGCCGGCACCACACCAGGTAAGGGCCTACTGATATAAACACCGTGTGTCTGGTCGTACCCAAACCAGAGAACCGCCGCGATATACCAAAGGAAACACCGCAAACACGCATCGCAAAGCGCGAGGGGAAGAAAAACGTCAAAAATCCACTAGCCTATATTGAAGATTATCCACGAGTTTGCCTCAACCTGGAGAATACGGGTGTCTCACCCGCTAATAGGGTAACTGGACTCAACAGAGCCAAAGCTGATTAATTACGCGGTACGAGGGTTTGACACACCGAAACTCTGCTGCGTGCCCGACTCCAACTCTCAACTAGGTGTCTAGTCGGCAGCTCCATCCAACGTTCTCGCCAGATCATTCATCATGGCCAGTTTCTCTCGACGCTTGGTAATGGAACCGCAAACACCATCACCCACTGGAGCTCACTCTCACCAATATGACGAGCACTCCTCACGCCTAGTCCATTTACAACGTGCCTTCGACCAATGACGTATTTCAGAAACTGCATTGTATTCCTTTTAGCCAATTTACATGGCTCACTATTCATTGGCCGCTGGCCTCTGCTCATGCTGCCTCACACCGGTTACTCTCCTGATTATGTATTGCCAAGTTACCCATTTAGCCCAAGTTCTGCCCCCATGTGTGTTAAAAAAACAAATGCACCTATTCCGTTTTCCCATTTCGCCACCATGATAATAATTCATCTTCACCTTATACTATGCATCCGACATCCAGTTGATAAACTTTTCTTCCCCCCGCTTGACGAGTCGCATTGGTACCGTTTTGCCCTGCAAGCCCAATGTAATCACAGACTCGGCCTCCGCCAGAGTCTTTCTGCTGCATGCCTGCGCCTTTCGGTATACGTCAGCCCTGGCTTCCCTGCCCATTCTTTGTATCTCGCCTTCGCTGGCCCATTGGTCTGGCGCTAGTTCCACGCTGTACCGCTGGAACAAGACGGCGAGAAACGTCATGATTTCGACTTGCGCGACGCGTCGTCCGATGCAGGATCGGGCTCCATCGCTGAAGGGGAGGTATGCGCCGCGACGAGGGCGGAAGAAGCGCACGTTGCCGTCGGGCTTGCGGTCGATGCCCTCATCGCTTTCGTCGTCGCCGCCGTCTGACGAATCTGAGCGCGCCCGTTCCTCGTCTGTCTGGTTTGTCTCCCTTTGACAACGGGGGCCAGGCACCGTCTCAAACCACCGCTCCGGCTTGTAGTCTCGTAGGTCGTCTTGTCCTGGAGTCAATTGGCTTTCTCCGTACGGCCAATGGCGAGGGTCTTCATGAGCTTTCAAAACCTGAAGCATAATCATGCTCCCCTTTGGCAGTAAACATTCCTTTCCACCAACGTTGACCACCTGGTCACGATCCCGGGATACCTGCTTGGGGATTGCAGGTCCGGGCGGAATAAGGCGAAGGGTCTCGTTCATACACGCCGCGATTGCGCTGCCTGTCATGGGCCCAATCAATCGCTCGTAATCCCAGGTCGAGGGGTCCGAGTTGCCGACCAATTCGTCCATGTCTTTATGGATCAACCGTTGAGCCGCCGGGTTCGTGGCAAGATTAATGAGGGTGAAGTGGATTGTGTTTGCCGAAGTCTCGTGGCCTGCAACAAACATGATGAATGCATTCCCAAGAATCTCCTCTCGGTTGAGGACCAGTGTCTTTCCAAGCTTGTCTGCAGTGCCCTTTGCATCCAATCCGTATGACCCCTTGATCAGCGCACCCATGAAATCCATACCCTCTTCGGCTTGTGTCCCATTTTGCAGAGCATCCAATTTTTCATTCATCATCTCGTTTGAGTATCGGACATAGTCCTGGTAAGCTGCCGCAGCCAGGCGGGGACCCTTCCATGGCGATAGTTTCAACATCCAGTGAGGAAACAATAGGACAATTAAAATGTTGTTCAGTAGCCGAACCAGCGTGTCTACAAAGGACAATGAGTAACCAGGTGGCGGGTCCAGTGAGGCATACTTTGCAGCGGCAATGTCTGACCCAGGTGGCAAGACTTGGCCTGGCCAGAGAAGTCGCAGGCCGAATCCAACATAGCTAATGACGTTGATGGTGAGTCGCGTAATATCAGCCGAGATAGTTGTCAGGGGTTCACTCCTGTTGCCGAAGCTGTCCACCCAGGTGCTGATCATGCCATTCGTTTGCTCAATGATTTCGCGAAAGACGAGGGCGGAATTCTTCTCATTGAAGCTTGGTGCTGTAGCCTTGCGATGAGCTTTCCACACGCACCCTTCGGTTGTGACAACATTTTCGCCAAACAATCTCAACATGCGATAAATCTGGCACGGCTTGGGGAAGTTTTCTCGCTGAGCAAGGATTTGCCGGATCACCTCGGGATTGGCTGTCTGTATCATAATGGCACCAGGAGACACCAGGGCAAACGTGTCGCCATGCCGTGTATAGCGCTTTCTGTCCAGCCTGTAAGCGGCGTCGGGGATCATGAGGCTGTTGGTTCCAGGTTAGAAATCAAGACTAAATTGTTTAAGCTTATCCATCAAGCAAATTGAAAACTTACTCTAGCCAGTCATCCCACCAAGACTTGGGCAACAGCCTTATCAGCTTTGCATACAAGGGAGCTAGTACCAGCCAGTGTCTAGCTAGCATTTCACATGCTGAATATCAAACGAGCGACGCCGCCTGAAGTCAGAAACATGATCCCATTGAAGAATTGAATGACCGAGAAACAATGGGGGAACAAGGAGTAGCAGCACAAGGGTCTTGACTTACGAACAACAAGATAGGGCAAGTTGCTTGCTTTGGCCATGGCAATGTTCCGCCTGAGGCCCCAAATAATACGAAAAATGCCATAGAAAAGAGCGGCTCCAATGACTAGCAGGACGTTCTGCATGGTCACGGCGCGCAGGCAGTTCCCCCAATTCGTAGGTCAACCACGCGTCCAGTGCAGATGTGCTCGTTTTTTAAAGTCCAATTTAAGAACTCCCTAGAGTCGAATGAAATTTATGAATTGCAAAATTTAACGAGTACTACAATTCAAGTTGGAGAGAGCTTGAAGAGAAGAAGTTGGCAAGTTGAGTACATGAAACAGTGGGCGAAACGATTGGTGTGCGACAAGTCAAGGGGCGTTGATCTCTCAGACGTTCTGCTGTTAGAAGAGAATTAAGCAGAACCTCGGCGTTGATAAAATACAGGAACAGAGGCCGAGAGAATTCGTGACAAAGTAGTTGAAAAATCCAAATTCAGCAAAACGTCAGGAGAATAGCCAAGGGCGCGCCAGCATATATTTCAAACAGAGCAGCTAGCTAGCTACTCGTGTCCTCGGGCCACTGGCAGCCGATGGGGAGGCGTTTCCCAGACCTCGAAACTGGTCTCGGTTTGGAAACATCCGTTCCCACTTGGGCCAATCGTCGGGGCACAGATACCTGTAAACAGGTTGGTTCGAGTCGGCAGTACTACGAGGGAGTATGTGGACCGAGCCCTTCGTGGCCACAAGTCGGGGTGTTTGGCCTGTGGTAAAGATCCAATGAGCAACGCACTGTCAATTGCCTGGCACATGGGAAAAGCTCTTTGGAAGGCATCTCGTTGGAGCAATATCGAAGCGGCTCTTGTTGTTATTTTGGTTCGTCCGTGCCGTGTTTCAACTTGTAAGCTTTGCCGAGAGTCGACAGCACAAGACTCACCGCGAATCCAAACATGTCCAAACATGTCCAAACAACAAAAGACGGACAACATGGCCAAACAATAAAGATCCATTGAGCGTGCCGACAAATGGCAGGCCTCGAATCGGCATTTGGTCGCGGGGAGGCGCGCCGTGTAAAATGGCAACGTCCACAAAAAAGACCTCGGGTGGTTTCGATCCCGGCGCCAGTGGCCAGCCTGCCCGAGTCACTGGAATCACGGCATTGGACAAACGCTGCGGGCGGTTGCCTTTGGCGTCGGACACCAGCTCATCCGAGATGGAGGCGTGTGCGCTGTCCGTCAACAAGAGTCAGTGTGACCACATTGACAAAAGGGGAGAATAAACATTCGATCATCGTCAAAATGGCACATGCACGCATGTATGGTCTTGGGGGTCCCTTGTTCCTTCCTGCCTTGCTGGAGAGAGATGTCAACACGGGTTAGCAGTGGCACCTTCTTCACATTTGGCATTTCACCGCCTTTGCAGCTCCCTATTCTTTTGATGCCACAAGCCTTCACTTCAAATGTCAGCTGGTTTGTGCCACACGGCGCCGTCTTCTGCTGCCATTCTCCAGCCTTCTCGCACGGACAAGCCAATTTCCCAGCGCCCATTCTCTGGAAAGCAAATTTGGTTCAGCAGCTCCACGCAACGACTCCACCTCTCAACAGCAACCGGCACTGAAGTTTGAAAACCCCGTGACCACAGCGTTTTGTAACAAAAATACCGCGTCTCCCTCATCTCACCAAAATAGCACGGGAAAACGTCAAAAAATAGGTTCAAAACCATAGATTTAGGGGTTCCAGAAGCTCGGCAGATCCCAGTTAGTCCTGGTGCCGATATTCCGTGGGATCTGGGTAGAATACTCCACTAGATTGTCTTCGCATAGTTGGGGGTGCATAGTGCTTAACGCACACAGGCGTAGTGTGTATAGACATGTCTCTACTTATGAGACGGAGGGTAGAACAATGCCTTGGTGATGAGAAGGAGAAATTGGCTCTCATCACGATGTCCCTCTCTGGCGATGCTCCCATTCTCCGCAAGAAATTAGATGCTTCGCCACTGTCAGTCACCTCATGTTCCATCGTCGGGTAATAGCCTAAGCTGACAACCATGTAATGGTCATTATCAAAGTGCTTTATTGTAAGAGGATTCTCATCTAAAGCCATTTACACAGGTGCAATGCACCAACCCATTCCCCGTCCGCGCCATATGTTGAAGATCAAAAAAAGACGCTGCTTTGCTGTCCGTAATTCTGCTTGCCATACCACGTTGAGTTGAAGACAATGTGTTTATCATGATGCACCCAAGAAAACCCCATGCACTTCTAATGAAGCCACCCTTTCATTAGATCATATTTTCCCTTTCTAAAACAGCCCATCAATCTCGCCGGTTTCCGTGTCGACATCCACATGCAGATATCCTGGAGCGGTGGGGAGACCGGGGATTGTCTGGATATCAGCGGCTAATGCGTACCTGCATTGTTCATGTTAGCTTGGGTCCGCGTGGCAAAATCCTCGTCAATTAACTTACAGGTACCCTGCTCCAGCGGCCATACGGACGTCCCGAATCGGAACGGTAAAGCCGGTAGGAGCACCCTTCAGGTCAGGGTCGTGAGAGAGAGAATATTGCGTTTTCGCAATGCAAATAGGCAAATTGCCATATCCTTGTCTAGTGTATGTGTCGACCTTCTTCTGGGCCAGCTCGCTGAACTCGACCTTGGCAGCACCGTACATCTTCTGTCCAATGGCCTCGATACGTTCCTGGATAGTGCCGTCCAGTCCGTAGGTAAGGGTGAGGTTCTTGGGCTTTTCGCAAGCGGCGACAACGCCCTTGGCCAGGTCAACGGCTCCCCGGCCACCTTGAGCCCAGTGGTCAGCCAGAATAGCATCCTCGGCACCAGCAGACAAGGCCTCCTCGCGAACAACGGCAATCTCAGCATCCGTGTCGGTGGCAAACTTGTTGATGGCGACAACTACGGGAATACCGAACGACCTGGCGTTACTGATATGCTTCTTGAGGTTGACACAGCCAGCGCGCAGAATTTCTACATTTTCCTGCGTGTAGACGGCGTCTAGGGGAGCGCCAGGAGCAATGGGGGGGCCGCCGCCGTGGACCTTGAGGGCGCGAACGGTAGCTACGACGACGACTACATCGGGAACAAGGCCGGATGTACGGCACTTGATGTTGAAGAAGCGCTCACCGCCCATGGTAAAGTCAAAGCCGGCTTCGGTGACGACGAATCCAGCTGATTCGCTATGGTTCTCGTCAGGCTCGGTACCGGACAGCTTCAATGCTAGCTTGTCGGCGATGATGGAGCTCTGTCCAATACTGATGTTGGCGAACGGGCCAGCGTGGACAAACACAGGAGTTCCCTCCAGAGTCTGCATAAGATTGGGCTTAATGGCATCCTTCATCAAGGCCGTTAAAGCACCGCCGGCACCAATATCATCACAAGTGACGGGGTCGCCGCTGCGGGAAGTAGCAACAACCATGCGTCCCAGGCGCTCGCGCATGTCTGCCAAGCTTGTGCTCAAGGCGAGAATAGCCATGCACTCGCTGGCAACAGAGATGTCGAAGCCAGTTTCACGGGACTGGCCCTTCTCAGTTGGGGCAGTGCCAACAGTGACACCTCGCAGATGGCGGTCGTTGACGTCTAGCACACGTCTCCAGGTAATGGTGTCGGGGTCAATATCAAGACGGGCAAATCGTCGGATTTCCTCCTCGGTGAGGGCATCGGGGTCGGTCTTGTCAATACCCAGCTTTTTCAAGCGGCGGAACATGACGGGCGCAAACTTTCGCACTCCATTCTTGGCGGGTACAAGTCGTCTATAGAGAGGTCCGTCCTTTTGGGTGTTTTCGTGGAACATGCGAGTTTCAATAGCCGCGGCCAAAAGGTTATTGGCAGCAGTAATGGCGTGAATATCACCAGTCAAATGCAAGTTAAACTCATCCATGGGAATGACTTGACTGTAGCCACCGCCTGCAGCGCCACCCTTGATGCCAAAGGTAGGGCCCTGGCTAGGTTGCCGGACGTTGGCAAACGTGAGCCGTCCCACGTGGGCTCCGAGAGCCTGGGCAAGGCCCATAGTGGTGGTTGATTTGCCCTCTCCTAAGGGTGTGGGCGTGATACCGGTAACCACGACGTAACGACCGTTCCTGCGATGGTCGAGGCGCTTCAGCAGATCAAGGTCAACTTTGGCCTTGTAGGCACCGTAGGGTTCCAGCTCATGTGGAGCAATGCCAACCTCGGCGGCAATTCGAGTGATTTGCTTGGGATTCTGGTCTCGAGAAATGGCGATGTCGGACGGTACAGGGGTCTTCAACTTGAGCGGGAGAGGGATCGTCTTTCTGATCTTCTCCTTCTCAAAGAAGAGATTAGTGGCCTCGACAACATTTTGCAGAAGCATGGCAACAGTCATGGGGCCCACGCCGCCGGGGACGGGGGTAATGACGGAGGCAACTTTGGAGGCACCTTCAAAGTCAACATCGCCGACCATGCGCTGGCCACTCTTCTTGGAGGCGTCGGGGATGAAATTGGTGCCGACATCAATGACAACGGCACCTTGTTTCAACCACTCGGCCTTGACAAACTGAGCTTGTCCAATGGCGGCAATGACAATGTCAGCGTGCCTGAGGTAGTTTTCCAGTCCTTGGGTCTTGGAGTGACAGACAATGACGGTGGCATCAGCATGGCGCAAGAGGTAGCTGACGGGTCCGCCAACAATGTTGCTTCGGCCGAGAACAACCGCGGTCTTGCCAGCGATCTGGATGCCTGCCTCCTTGAGCATGTACATGACGCCCTTGGGGGTGCACGGCGTGAAAATTGGAGCGCCGCCACGCTTGGCCAACTCGCCAATGTTGTTCGTTCCGAAGCCGTCGACATCCTTTTCGTCGGCCACAGCAGAAGTGATGTTGTACTCGGAAATGTTGGCGGGAAGGGGCAGTTGAACCAAAATGCCATTCACAGTGGTGTCGTGGTTGAGGCGACGGATCTGGTCCAGCAGCTCGGGCTCGGAGATATCGACTGGGAATTGGAGGAGTTCGCAAGCGACGCCAGCCTAAAGTTGTATAACGCGTTAGAAATGTACCCTACCCGGCACATGTAGAAGCACATGAAGAAGAGTGTCGTACCTCTGCGGCGGCCTTGAGCTTCATGCGCACATAGGTGGCTGTAGAAACGGGATTCCCCGGTTAGCTGTAAGCCGACGATGGCGGGGGAGGGGTCAAGAAAAAAATCGGGTGAGAGGGGACGAACAAGAGTCTGAGCGATCACCAACTGTGGAATGCAGAGTCAGTACCAATTTGCAATGTCCAATTGAGAAGAGAAATGCAGAGGCAGCAGCAAGCGTCTGGTGGATTGAAGACTGAGGACTGCAGGATGCAGGGGCGTACCTTGGATAATCTTGAGAGAAGGTTTGTAGCGGGGATTGAGCCTTTGCTTCTCGACAATCTCTGCACCGATCCTCTCACGGATGCTCTTGGCGATGGCGGTGCCATCCAGTATCCGGGCAGTCATGGCTGCACTTGTGGCGAATCTTTGACGGCGATGCAAAGACGGATGGATGATGAGAGGCGAAGAACCCGGGCGGACGGGCTGACGTGGAAGAGAAGTCGGGGAGTGAAAGCGCGAGTGCGATGACAGAGGCGATGACAGCGGCGACGACAGCGGTGTTATGCCGCTGACATGTGCTAGAGCCAGCGGCAGGAGGCCGGTGCCGGGGCTAAGCGAGTGGCCTACAGCCTGCTGGTGACCGCATTGGGTGACCCGGACGACTGCGACTGCGGCTGCGGCTGCGGCTGCGGATGTGCACGTGGGACTTCGAGAGGACCGCGAGCAAGTCGAGCAAGTCGAACAGAGATCTCTTGCTGTAGTCTGCAACGGCCTCTGTGAGCCGGTTGAGCTCAGCATGCTGGCCGAAATCGTCGTCGTCGAGTGCGTCTCGTGTGGCCCCGTAACCGTGCAACACCGCATCAACTTGTGCCGTTGCGAGCACACACGGTACAGCTTCCGAGGAGCCATGGCTGCGGTTCAATCTTCCATATAGGTCTGCAGGTCTGCCGTTTGACGGCCACAAGGCCGGAATGTGCTCGTGCTCGGTGATCCGTATGCTGCACTTATGGCTCAAGAAGCAAAATCAGACCATTCGCAGGGCAGAGAGACACGCTGTTATGAACTAACGGCCCGGCAGATGGCCAAACGACGACAGGAGCCACGCCAGGGATTTGACTTTTTCTGGCCTGAGGCGATTTCCAGGCTCAGCCAAGGTCGGCCAAGGTCAGCCCAGTCGTGCAATCCAGGTCTGGCGGGTACTCCTCCAAGCAGGTCGTGGGTTGGGGTTCCTTTTTTAAACCTCAGTGCTCCCTTTTGACTTCGCTTTTGGCCTTTGGCGATTTCCCAAGTGCCCCAGAACCCCCCCCCCTCTCTCATATTATGTCGCAGGACCCGACCGTCTTCATCTACTAGCGACAGACCGGGCAGGTCCTTGGCTCATACTCGACGCTGTGCCTGCAACACTCGACACGTCGACCAATGGGTCTATTCTGATGACCAACAAGTTCGCATCGCCAGCGCGGGGGCGACCACGGACTACCCCAGCTTTTGCCCATGAACATGATGAGAAGGCGGCCACTACCTAAGACCTGAGGCTCCCGCCCGCACTCCGCATGAGTAGCAATAGTGCATTGGCGCACAAAAGAAGTAAAGTCCACGGTCCATGATGCCGAGACTTCCCTCAGATTCTCCAGACATGGGCCGACTGTCAACGTATCGGGCCACGCATGGTTGTCAGGAAAGGAAGCTCATTACGTATTTTAAAATCGGTGAGCCTGCAGCGCTACCCCCCAGTTCCCTCTCGTACACGTTCTCATAACCCTTTGATGAAACCGTGGTCGGTGATCTGAGATGCCAGAATATCTCAGATCCCCTTACCCTCCGGGCACCCCTCCAGTCTGCAAGGAGCTGCCAGCCAAGCCAAGCTCTCCCCCTCACACCACTTTCATCCAGCTACCAAACCTGCCGGCCATATCGGCCCATCCAGACAAAACTAGGCCAAGGTGAGGTGCCAATTCGGCCGCGAACTGACGCTTGCAAGCACGACGGCGAGGGGTTGTCGCCACGCTATGAGGTGGCGTCGGGAGCCGCAGCAGCTGTTAGCTAACAGGAACTAACCGATTCGTGGGTGACGCTTCGCAGTGGTATGCTGGCGTGGAACTGGTGGCAACACCATGTCAATGCTGGCATCAGACGTGGATGCTGGAAGGGCAGTCTCCAACCGCTTGTGTAGCCATCTCATCAAAGGCTGTTGACATTGGTTGATAGTGGTTCTTTCGGGGCATGTGACGTGTTCCGCCATCCGAGATACAAAACGGAAAGTAACTCTGCGTGGTGCCTGCCACTTGGACGCTGCCAAAACGGTAACTCTGCACTTCTGTCATTGGACGCAGCTTTGCTCCATCTGATGGTTCGTCATTTGTACTCCCCTCTACACTTTTGCCAGTCGAATACGGAGTACCTGAGCTTCAATCTTGGGATTCTCATACACGACTCCATCTCACACGGCACGCAGCAAATACGTCCCAGAAGCAAAGAGACCTCGTTCCATTCGAACTGCCAACTACGAAAACGAGCCGTATCCAATCCATTCATCACAGATTCGTGCAAGACGGGGGGCGGCACATCAAATCGTCATTCGTCATTCCACCTCACACCACAAGGTCTGCAACCTCATAACCTCCATCCACTCATCTGTCCTGTTCGCATTCGCAAACCCAGACTGCATATTGTTGAACATCTGCGCGCCCGTCGCCCCATTCTCCGTCTCATACCACCCCAGCGAGCTGTTCCCATGCAGATTGCCGTCCGTCGTGCCCGAGAGCACCGCCATGCTGTTCATCCCGGAGTACATGAGGCTCAGCTGGCCCTGGTGCATGGCGTTCATCATCCTCATCTCCTTCATCTGCTGGATGAACTTGATCCTCGGCACCGTCTGCAAGTACACCTGCAGCCGCTTGTCGCCAAACGCCCTGAACGCGGCAACCTGTTCGTCGGACGCGCTGGAGCCGGGCTCCCCCGCGGCACACGCCTCCGTCCACATGCCTCGCATGCGCGGCGACCACACCTGGCATATCTGCGCGCGCTGGTCGAGCTCCCCCCTGATAGGAACGTGCGGAGCCAGCCGTGTGTCGGCGACGAAGCCGACGTAGCAGTCTTCGCAGAACAGAGCCTCCGGGTATCCCCACCACCTGGCGTTCTCGCGGTGGTTAATGCCCGGGCACGGGGCCACGCCGGCGAACTTGCGGACGCAGTCGGCGTAGTAGCTGAAGACGCCGCGGTCCAGCACCTCGATGTACTTGTTAGCAAACTGCCGGAACCGCGGGCTCGCGGGGCAAAAGTCGCACACGATGGTCGCTTCGGGGTCCCGGGTCGCCGGCTCCAGGAACTTATCAAGCCCCTTGGTCTTGAAAACACCCACGTAGCACGCCTCGCAGATGTCGAAATCGTCACAACCCCCGGATAACGTCCACCAGTTGCCGCGTATGATGCCCTTGGCCGTGCACGGCACAAGCTTGCTAATGGTCCGCGCGTTCTCCCAGAACCCGCCAAAGTCGTCGTCGTAGAGGGCCGTCTCGAGAGCAACAAGCACAGGCAGAGAGGAGTTGGTGAAGTCGCACGTCCAGCGCTGTCCCAGCATCTCCATCCACGCGTCGAACCCGACGTTCTGGTTCACGGCGTCAAACTCGCCCTCAAACGCCGTCAGCGCCAGCTTGTCCATGAAGCACGTCGCACAGGCGTGGAAGTTGTCCAGCTTCCGGCGGAAAACGTACCAGGGCCCTTCGCTGGCGGGCTTGGAGGCGCCCTCGCAAACTGGCAGCCGTAGCCGGCGCGTGGCCCCCTCGATGAAGCCGGTCCAGTCGTTCCTCTCGGCGAAACGCGCAAGAGCGCGATTCATGTACGCTGAATTTGTGTCGCAGATCCATTTGTCCTCGGCGCCTTGGCCGCTGCGCGGCGTGAAACTGGACTCGAAAGCGGTGCCCATGATCTTGTCCTGGTAGCATGCTTCACAAGTGACGAACCCGTCAATCTCGTTGTTCCGCATCCCGTAGTACTTGATGCCTTCTTTTCCAAGCGTCGCTTCTTTGCCCTTGCAGTTGGGGATCGTGAGGCGACGAGACGCGTAGGCGCGCAGGTCATCTAGGTCGTTCCGCTGGAGGGCTCGTTTCCACAGGTAGTTTTTGACGCGCGGGTACCAGAATCGACAGGTAGACGAGGATCCTTCCTCGGCAAGGATTCTCTTGAACTGTCCCGCTAGCGGCGTGTCTCGGATGTGTTCCTCGTGGCATTTGGTGCAGATGAGGAATCCTGGTATTTCGGTAAGATGGTACCAGTAGAGGGAGTACTCGACGACACGATCTTCGGGGCAATGCCGAACTATGTCCCTTGGTGAGCCGCTGGCTACTACTGGAGGGAGTTTAGGTTTCGGGCTTTGCAATGGACCACGGGGATTTTCTGGCGAGGCGGCCGGGTTACTGTTTATGCTGAGATTGTTCATCTGCTGAGCAATGGATGCCGCATCATTCTGACGTTGGTCATGTTGAGCCGTGCTGTCCGGGTTTGGGCCTTGTGTCAGAGCGTGTTTGACCTCAGGCTGTGGCTGATGGGCTTGAGTAGTGACTGGACGTGTGTATTCGTTGTAGCCCGTGTTGTTGACAGGAAGGCTTGGCTCTTGTGACAGTACAGGCTGATATTGCTGAGCCGGGGCCGTGGTCGACGCCGTAGGAGAGCCCTGTTTATTCTCCAGTGGAGTGTATGTGTTGATAAATGCTGTCGTTGGCGCATTATGCGAGTGCGCATTCTCTGAAGTCCCATATGCGTTCTGGTCCATTTGAACAACCGGAGCGCTCGATCTTGTCTCGGCCACGGGTTGATACTGCTGGAGAGACGGTGTATTTGCAGCCACGGGCGAAGTTTGCGTGTTCGCTAGTGATGCCCAAGTCGCAGCATTCGCCGCTGAATAAGACACGGTCTCATTCTGCTGCTGTTGAACCCCAGGCGAAGACACAGCATAAGTCGTGCCGTGCTGATTCGGGTTATTCACCGGTTCGGCATGTATGACAGAAGAATGCCCCTGATTCACATTGACGGAATGCTCCGAGGGTCTATAAATTGCAGCCTGACCGTGGTCTGCACGCGGGTAATTACTCCCCTGTTGTTGATTCACTCGAGGCGGCGGCGGAGGAGGATACCGTGTCGCGGATGAGACGGGAGGCGCAGGATTACTATGAGCGGTTTGCTGATCAGGCGTGCCATATGCTTGCTGCGTAGTCGCCGCAGAAAAATGCCCGTCAGCATTTGTATTCTGGGGCCTATAAGATGTAGTCTTGTCATGATCCGACGGACGGCCATCATTCACCGGCGGTTGCTGGCTGGTCCGGGGAGGCAACGGCGGAGGCTGATACCCGTATCCATGACATCCGGCTTGAGCAGCAGGTGTGCCCAGATGACTACTATAAGGCTGTGCTGCCGACAGAGTTGAACTATTTACAGCCGGCGCATACTGCCCATACGACGAGCTGTTCTGGTAATGTTGAGATTGGGATGTTCCCGGCGGCGGCGGGAAGTACGTCGACTGGTACGTCTGCTGGGCCGCGGGCGGCTTCTGGATGGTATCAGAACAGGCTTGACAAGTGGGAAACCGACTTCATAGCTACCTGATATGAGCCCTCGTGGTATGCATACTGGGCCTGGGCCTGGTGGCCTGTCCCGTACGTGTTCCCAGCCGCGTTCGCACTCGTATCCTGCTGGTCGTACTTGGACAGTCGCTGCTGCAACTGCTGCTGGCCGGCGGCGACCGTCTTGGCGAGGCCCCTCTGGAATGCTTTTGCGAAGGAATCCATGGTCGTGATGAGCAAAAGAAGGCAGGAAATTACGGTTTCCGCACCCCCGGTCTCGATGCGGCACTCCACGTCGAGCCCACGATGTAAGCGCAGTCAAGCATCAATTTAAACTATTAACCTCGCAGCCATGCCTGACCGCCACAAGGGCGACCCCTGGACCCGCGAGGCGTTTTTGCCCAATTTCCCCGTTTGGGCGCATAAATTCCGCAGTTTGAGAGCGTGAGGCTGAAGTGGTCTATTGACTGGGTGCAGGAGTACGGTGGCACATTAGCTAAGCTCCGCAAAACCCCGCTAAATTGATTTTACGAAATTTCGTTTTACGAAGTGCGGGGTATATGTATACTAGGTAAAAAAATTTCCTCTCGTAAAAAAATCTTCTTCTTACATAAATATTCTTCTTAAATTACTTTTAAAGTAATTTTAAATTAATTCTTTAAGACGCCTTTAGCTTAAATAAATGCTTATTATATATAATTACTATTATATCTTTTATTATCCTATTTAATTAGTCTTTAATTTATAAAGCGTACGAAATAAATACTCGCTTAGCTAATATAAAGTTTTTACTTATAGGATATAATATAGTATTATTTTTAAACTATTCTTAAACTAATTCTTATTATTTATATATTTACTTATATAAGCGTTTAAAGTTATAATTATTTCTAATAAATTATTTTATTACTTTATTTTTAATAAATAACTTTATAATTAGGTAATATTATTTTAAAATTAATTAAAATTTAATTCTTATTTACTTTTATAGAGTTAAAAATTTTTATTTAAGGTATCTCTTTATAATTATTATATAATTAATTATACTTAATATTTTAATAATAAGCTATTTAACTTTAATTAACGTTTATTAAATAAATAAATTACGCGTAAATAATTATAAATAGAATTTAAATTAATTTATAATAACTTATTAAATAATAGGCTAGTACTATAAACTTTTAATTAATAACCGCTTATAATAGATTTCTTAATTAATAAGTAAGATTAATTATTACTCTTAATTTATAATATTAAGTAATTTCCCTTCTTTATTACGTACTTTTATATTTATCTTAAATAATTTAATAATAAGTACTTTAAAATTAATTTTAAATTAATTCTATTAGATTTTTTAATTACTCTTAAATTACTAGTACTCCTTTAATTTATCTTATTTATAGTACTTAAAACTATAATATAATATAATAGTATATTAACTTAAAAGATAGCTAATAATATAGTCTTTATATTATATATAATTATAATAAGTATATATTAAAAACACGTTTAAAAATAATTTTAATTTACTTTTATTAGCCTATTTACCTTACTAGCCTAGTTAAAAATACGCTACTTAAACTCTCTTTTTATATACTAGAATATAATAATCTTAAGAGAACTATTTAGGTAATATAAGTATTAAATATAAATAAGTTATAAAAAATAAGAGAATTACTTTAATACTTAATTTTAATTAAATAAGAATTAATTTTAACTTAATATATAATCGTATATTAAGCGCACGTAAAGTAAGCTAAAATTAAGTCTATTATTATTATTTTTATTATTATTTTTATTATTATTTCTAGCTATTATCTTTTTATATATTATCTCTCTCTTACTCTTCTCTCTCTCTTTCTCTTCTCTTTCTTATATTATAAAACTAGTTTATTTTTCTCTTTAAATTAATTTTAAAATAGTTCTAATATACGAAAAAAAATATCTTATAAATATAAAGCTATACTATAATACTAGTAATACCTTAATTTAAGAGAGCGATTATTTAATACTCTTATTCTTAAGTTAAAATATAATATTATAAGTTTACGCTTAAGGGAAATATTTTTAATTACAACTTAAATTAATTTATAAATACTTTTAAAATAATAAGCTAATTATGTTTCTTAAGAAACTTTTTTATTACTTTTTAATTAATAATATATTATATAATTATATAAGAAAATAACTTAATATAATTATAAATTAATTCTTATTTATTTCCTATAAAATACTTAATATACGTTAAAATTATCTCTAAGAAACTATTATATATAGTTCTATAAAGTAAAACTAAAGAAGCATTACCTTAAAAAGAATAAAGGGAAATTAAATAATAATATAACTTATAAAATATAACTTAAAATAATTTAAAATTAATTTAAAGATAATTAACATTTATTTTATATAAGCTAATACCTAAATTATATTAATAGTTAAAGGCTTAAGTAAACGCTTTATAAACTCGCTTAATAAGGCGTAACTCCTTTTAAAGTAATTTCTATTCTTAACCTTATACCTTTAACCGCTACTAGTATTACTATTATTACTGCTATAACCAGAGCATTAACAAAAAAACTACACTACATGTAGTTTTTTAGTGTAAATTTTAGTGTAGTATAGTTTTTGTAGTTTTAGTGTAGTTTAACTACACTACAACTACATTTATAGTGTAATATGTAATTATAGAGGGAAATTTTAATTATAAATATAACGTTAATTATAAGACTTATAAGGTTATAATGATTATACTTAAATAAAGCTAATTTAGCTCTTTATAATGCATTAGTTTTTATACGTATAACTTATAAATTAAGCGAGTTATAATAGGTTAAATCTTAGCTAAAAATTAAGATCCACTTTTTAAAACAAGAGATTAAAAGCTTAATATCTCGCTTAATATCCACATTTTAAGGTTAATTTTTAAAGATTTAAAATCACGTGATTTTTAGCTTTATTTTAATATATAACATGCTTATATAAGCTTTTTTTTAGTAAAACTTTTTTTATAATAAAATTTAAAAATAAAAAAGTTAAGTAAGAAATATAAAATCTATTATAATATAAGAAATAATATATATAAAAAGAAAGTATAAAATATTATTTTATATGAAAAGTTTTAAGATATTTAAATATATTATTTATAACTTTAATATATTTCTTATAACTTTAATATTTAATATTTTATATTTAAGTTATAGGGTAATACTATAAATATTATTATTTTATAAGATATTTATATGTAAATAATAGAAATTTTTAAATTTATTATATTTAAAATATTTTACTTATAATAATAATATAAAATAATACTTGCTTACTTAATATAATTCCCTTATAATTCCCTTTTATTTTATTTTTATTTTATTTTTATTAGTTTTTTAATCCCTGTTTTTAGCTTATTTAAGCTAGCTAATCCCTGCTTATTAATACTAATATTAGTAAGTAAATTTAGCTCTATTTTAGCTTATTAATTATATTAGCTAATAATAGCTTATAAATTAATTAATACTATATATTACACTAATAATCAAATGTAATGTAGTGTAGTAAAACTACACTACACTACACTACACTAAAATTCACTAAAAACTACAAAACTACACTACTTCCAATGCTCTGGCTATAACTACTCGTATTAATACTTTAGTTATTACTATTATTATATAAGTAGTAATAATAGCTACTCTTAAAGATACGATAATACGAACTATTTATAGAACGTATAAGAAGTAAATTTAAATTAATTCTAAGAGATAAAATACTATTAGCTATCTCTTTTTAAATACTTTAATAGTATAAACTATTTAAAATAAAATTAGGAAATAAAAATAAACTAATTTAAGTAAAATTTTAAATTATTAGTTCTCTTAACCTTTATCTTAATAGCTCTCTCGCTTATTACCTTACGTTATAATAATAATAATAATAATGTGTTACTTCCCTTTATTCTAGGCCTTATTTAAGAGTTTAATTACCGCTTTACCTCTTTTAATATAAAGAATAATAAAATAGTATAAAATTACTTATTAAGTGTTTATAAACTAGTTTAAAACTAATTTTAACTTAAAATAGGTTAACTTAAAAGAGATTAACTTAAAAGATTTACCTGGTATATTATTAAATAATATACCCTTTATTATAAAGCTATTATACTATAAAAATAGTAGATTTAAGATTACTAAAATATATTATATAATTAGTTTTAAACGTAGGTTTAATTACCTTTATTATATAACTATTAATTATTATAAGTGTATTTAAATTAGAATTATTTTAAAATTAATTTATGTTAATTAAGATAAGATATTCTTTTTAGTATTTTTAACTACTCTTATAACGTTTAAGAACTCTTTTATATAAGCTTATATACGAATAAGCAAAATAATTACTTTACTTATTTATTTTTTATTTACTTACTTTACTTATTTATTTTTAATTACTTGAATTAATTCGTATATACTTTATATTTATAACTTAAATTAATTTCTATTTATTTTCTATATATACTATAAATATAACTATATAATATATATATACTTTATATTTATAACTTAAACTAATTCCTATTTATTTCCTATATATACTACGAATATAATTATATAATATACATGTATTTTATATTTATAACTTAAATTAATTTACATTTATTTTCTATATATACTATAAATATAGTTATATAACGTGTATATATTTTATATTTATAACTTAAACTAATTCACATTTATTTTCTATATATACTACGAATATAGTTATATAACGTATATATATTTTATATTTATAACTTAAACTAATTTACATTTATTTTTTATATATACTATAAATATAATTATATAACGTGTATATATTTTATATTTATAACTTAAATTAATTTACATTTATTTTACATATATACTATAAATATAATTAAATAACGTAAAGTATTAACTAAAATAAGTATACTACACGTAATATAATTTATAAGTAAAGAGCTTTAATTAAAGGTTAATAATAGCTTATTTTAATATTAATATACTAGAGAAAATCTCTTACTTCTCTTTTCTCTCTCTCTCTTCTAATATATTATTTTTCACTCTATTAATATAAGATAAGTTAAAATTAATAATAAATAAAAATATTACCCTAAGATATTATATTATATATATAAAGAGATTTAAAACTAATATTTAAATGCTTTATATTACCTTTATTATAATATATTTTAGCTAGTTTTAATTTAAATTAATTTAAATTTAAATATATTATTATCTTATTATACCTTTTCTTTATCTTTATTAAAATAAATGAAATCTTAATAATTTATATACTTTATTTTATATACGTAAATAAAACGTAATTAAATAAGTTACTTTAAAGATAATTTTTAAGTTAAAGCTAATAAGGTATTATAAGTAACTTATTTTAGCGTATAAAAAAACCCTTAATAGCATTCTACTAGGCTACTTACTTAGCTTATCCCTTTACTATTAGTTAATATATTTTAAGGTAGCTTTTTTATTTTTAAAAAAACGAATAAGCTAGGTAAGTATATTAAGTTAAATTAATTCAAGTATTATTTATAAGTATATATTAATTATCTTTAAGCTTAATTAAACTTTAACCTTTATAATAGTTTAAAATATATAATAAAAATATTTTTAAAATAAATTAAATAAATAAGTTTATTTAATTAAGCTTTTTAATATAATTTTAAAATAATATTTTATTTAAACTTAAAAGAGTATAATTTAAGTAAGTTAAATTATTTTAACTTTTTACTTAAATTAAAAGTATATTACATATAATTTAAGACCTTTTTTAAGAGAATAATATATATAAATAAAATATTTAAGATAATTAACTATTAGTTGAAATTTATTTTTATCTCTTAAGTTTAAAAGAGAAGTGTAATAAAAACCTATTTATTCCTTAAAAACTATTATCCTTTAATATACTATCCCCTATTAGGTTATCTTTCTTAAATAATATAATATCTCCTTTATTAATTATTCTAATTAAGCGTAGTAGTTTAAAAGGCCCTAGTAAGCTATTATCTATAATCTTCTCGCTTATTAAAGCTATATAACCCTATAAGTAAGAGTCTTTTATAAATATAAAGGGCCTAATAGCTTATATTTATAACTTAAAAAGATAATAACTTACTTAAAAGAAATAAAAGCGTTAAATACTCTTAATTTTCTTATCTTAAAAGTCTTAAATTTATAATTAAAGGTTTTAAGAGAGTAAATTACCTTAAAAAGCTGGACTAATATTTAGCTTAAAGTTATCTTAAAGAAGTTAATATTATTTATTATTAATATTTATAAATTAATTTAATATTAGTTTACCTATAAATGTTTAAGCTTTTTTATATAAAATAAAATTAAGTTATAAAATTAATTTAAGGCTACTTTTAATATAATTTTAAATTTATTCTTATAATAAAAGGTATATTAATACGTATAATTAAGTATAATTAATAGGCTAGTAATTTAAATACTTAAGGTCTTTTAGCTCTTTTATATACTATTTATTTATCTCTTAAGTAAGAATTAATTTAATATTAATTTTATAAAAAGGGTTAAGTATTATATATAAGGCTTATTAATTATTTATATTACTATTAAAGCCTAATAAAACGCTTTAATTATAAACCTCTTATATATAATAAAGATTAGCTAGAATTCTTAATTTAACGTATTAATAATTTTATTATATACGAATCTTATAGCTATTTTATAAGGTAATAAAGTTAATAAACTTATCCTAAATAAGTAGTATATATATTATATAAAGTGTAATTTAATTAATAAGATTACCTTTAATAAATAATATATACTTAGCTAGTTTATAAAAGAGAGTAATTTATTAGTTAAAGGCGCTTATTTATAATTAATACTATTAGCTTTTTATTCTTACATTTCTTTTACTAGGTTTATATATATAATTAAATAATATTTAATCTTCTTATTTAAATGTAAATTAATTTCTATTTACATTTTAATAGAAAATTAAAGTAGGTTTAATAGAGGCTAGTATTACTTAAGCTACTACTTATAAGGGAGTCTTAATACTATAATTAAATCTTATAAAAAATAGCTATATTCTTAAGTATTAAATTATAAAAAGATACTACTTTAATATGCTTAATATAATTATAATAAAGTAATTATAATAAAATTAAATAATATAACGTAAGTATATATTAATATATATATATATTTAAATATTATATTTCTTAAGTTTATTATATTTATTTAAGTATTAAAGAAAATTTAGCCTAAGTACTTAAAAGTTAATATAATATTATATATTTCCCTCTTAACGCTTTTAAACCTTTTCTAGGAAAATAGTTTAATAAAAGTTATAAAGTTAATTTTATAAGATTAAAACCTAACCTTTTTATTATATATAATAGTATAAATATTTACGGTTAAACCTATAAATTACTAATATTTATTTTAGGTTATTTTTAAGAAATTAAATTACTTTAAAAAGCACTTATAATCGTTCTTACTTTAAATAAAAACGCCTTTTTATATTATTTTACTAGTAAACTTTATAAATAGTATATAAGTTATATAAAAGGTAATCGTATATTTATATATCTTAAAGAATTAATTAATTAAAGTATTTATATAAAAAGAAGTAAAATTAAATTCGTTAAATAAGCTAGTTTATAATATATATATTTTATTATCGTATTAATTTCTACTAAGAAAGCTATATCTTTAATATACGTAAGCTTATTATTTATTAATTACGTTCTTAAAGTATTTAATTAATAGAAGAATAAATTAATTTAATTAATATATCTTATATAAATAGTTTAAATATATCTTTATATAAAGGCTTTAAGCTTAAAGCTTTAAAGATATATAAAAGTTCTTAAGCTAAAAGCTAATATTATAATATTTAAAGGCTAATTTATCTTTTATTTTACTAAGAAAAAAGCTAATTAACTTATAATAGAGTCTCTTTTTAAGATAAGCCTTAATATAAGAATTCCTAAATATTATCTTATAAGCTTTAAAGTTATCTTAATATAAGTATTATATTAAAATATAAATTATTTATAAAATAATTAAGATTTAAACTATAAATTTATAATAAATAAATCGTAAAAAATAAAATAAATTATATACTAAATGTAAAATATAATATAATAATATTAGTTTTTTTTTAAATATTTTATAAGTATTTTTAAATTAATTATAAATTAATTATAATAAAAATTATACCCTATACTTTATAAAATGAAATTTCGTAAAACGAAATTTCGTAAAACGAAATTTCGTAAAATCAATTTAGCGGGGTTTTGCGGAGCTTAGCTAATATGCGACCGTACAGGAGTCTAGACCCAGCTCGCCGGATTGCGGCTGACCAGGAGTCGCTTTCTGACAGCCATGACTGGGGAGGGAGCTGGTCAGCCCTATCGTATCGATTATGGGGAGGTTGCGGCATTTTGGTGAGGCTGATTGAGCCAAAGGTGTGTATCAGATGGTGGCCTGTTTCTTAGGACGTACGTTATGTGCGCTTGTGGACTGGCATGCAAGAGATTTGGTGGCATGTGACGATTTAACGGTGTCTGCTCCGTATGTTGCAAAGGTGTCCTTGGGTAACGTATCAATATGCCATACCTAAGGCGGACGCGTCAAGTGGCTTGCCGCATTAAGACGGGAGGAGCGTCAAGGAAGCCAAGGTCCTTGATGAAGGCATTAAGTCAGAGCGCTATGTTATATGTACTTTTAAATGGTGCTTAATTCAATATTTTTCTATTTAATATTTAGCGTGTAAACATGAAAGTAACGCCGTCCCTTGGGTTGGATGTCTTGGTTATCAGCTGCAAACTATGCGCTCTTCTTGGTGTGACATGCAGTAGATTTGGTGGCATGCCACGGTCCATGTTGCGGAGGACTTGTCAAGTGGTGTCTTTTTTGACCCCGACATGGCACTGGCGCGGCATCGTTGTATACAAACTGGGCTCAAAGTCGAAATTCCAAAACAGGAGTACCAAGCAGCTTCAGATAGGCAGGCCAGCCGCCGAAACACCTCCTTAGACCTCCCCCAAAGACAAGGACAGGTCCTAAATTGCTGTCGTTCAATATTATCAATATAGTCGAGCTCCCCGGGCTCTTGGGCTCCTTCTTAGGTCTTGAACTAGCGCCCAGAATTTAACTGCCATGTTTCTTCTTCATCTTAACTGGATTAGACTCTTACAAACTAGTCGTAGATATTGCTTTTACTCGGTCCCTCACAGTCTTGAAACTAGCACCATGCTCAAGTAACAGTCTATAAGCGCAGCTAGGATCAGCAGTATGCGGCCCCCTTTCATCCTAGATCTCACTGATTGCATCATGCTTAACCAGCAGTTTAACAACAACCTCATGCTCTCTCGAGGCAGCCAAGGATAGCGGTGTCCGGCCATTGATATCCTGGTCTTCGCCGATACTATCAGGCTGCTCGGCTCGCGGTTCCATAATAGCCTCACGCCCTTTCTCAGCAGCAAAATCTGGCAGTGTCCTCCTTTTCCCCGGCCCAACTTTCGCCTCGAAATTTGCGCCCTTATCAACCAATTCCCGGACAATAGATGTATGCCCGCCGAAAGCAGCTGTCAGCAGCGGCGTGTCAACATCGTCACCCCGGGCCTCGATATCTACGCCCGCCGTGAGTAATATGCGGACGTTCCACAACTTTTTCATCCCGTGGTGTCCTTCTCCGGCTGTGTGCAGCGCAGATTCTTCTCCGTTGTAGGTGTTTTTCGACATCGGCTTTTCTGTTTTATGAGCGGCTTTAATATCGTCTCGCGACATTCCAGAGCCGCCCAGTGCAGCGCTGTTCGTCCGCAGCAATCCACCTGGTCAATATTATCGAGGAACACTTGCATTTCGAGAAATTTCTCGACGACATGCGTCTGACCCTATATGACCGACTCGTGAAGGGTTTTCAATCCGTTTGTATCAGAGGGAAGAGTGTGAGTCTTAAGACGCGGCATGATATCACGTGTGTTGTTCGACATGGTGGCTATTCGGGGTTCTTGATCCTACCCGAGAGACGAACCTGTCTATTATACCTGAGGAGAAGGTTTGAGCTGCTGGAAGCAGCTCAAGCAGTTCCTCACGCCAGCGACGCATGTTTCTTAATCCTGCCCAGGTGGCTAGCGTGTCCAGTATACCATTCCCTGAGATAATTATTGTTCACGCTATATGTGAATTCTACATGGCATGGAAAGCCCTCCGACTCATGGACGAGAAACAAAAACCTGTTGAGTGGCCTTGGTGATCTCGACTGCCATCCTGTCTTCATTTAAACAAAGACGGTCTGGGGAGCCAACGTGTGAAGAGCAAAGGCAGAAAACGGACATTGGTTCACTTCTACTTTGCTGATATGGGCTGTATGTTATACCCTGGAAGCAAAGGGTGGTTTCCGATTACCGGCCAACAACTAGCCGAGTGCCCTTCACACGTATATCCGGAGATTACAGTAGAAAATATTCAAGACCAAAGCAAGCAAGTTTGGTTGGCCAAGATCTTCGCCGGCTTGCAAATTTTACACCTTTTCGTGTCTATTTTACCCGACGTATTCAAGGTGCACACTTTTCACACCTTGAAACCGTCACATTATCCTTCGCTGTTTACGGCGTGTTCATATTCTGCCTTTACTCCTACAAGCCCAAAGAGTTGACATGCTCATCGAGCTCGGAAAAGAAACGTTAGTTTCTGACAATGTATCACGAAAAAGGGCTACTCAAGCGACTGTAGTCAACCAGGAACCCCAGGAAAGCCTGCTAGTGATGAAGAAGCTTCCCCTTTACGATTTGAAAGGACTTACGACGGTCTTTGGGCGATTGTACGCAAAAAAACAGCGTTTCGCAACAATCCAGCCGGCAATATACCATCTATAATCCCCAATGATAATATCCCTATAAGCAACCGCGACTTTCACCTAGCGGGGTATTTGCTAGCCCTAAGCTCTGAATTTTCTGGCGCTATACACGCTATTACTTGGAATTTCGAGTTAGTTTCCCACTGCAGTGGAGAGACTTCTCTGGCGTATAGCTACTGGAACATCCACGGCGTTCCCTTTTGTTGGCCTACTTACGATCGCCCTTACTTAATTTACAAGGTCCAATTGTGTCACACGGATTAGGTCAAGCAAGGATTAGAAGCCCTCTGTTACACAAGGAGATTACGAGAATTATAGGGCACACTAGGCACGGGCCGTTTCTTTTATGTATATAAGATAGTTCCCTCTTACCTTTTAGCTTAAAGGAAATTAAGGACCTTTAATATCCTATAAGATTATCATTGAATTGAGCCCTTTTGCTCTAAGCCCTCTAACGAGCCCTTGTCACAAATTATGACTCCGAGCTCTTCATGGGAATTTGTCCAAGGCTAATGCGGGAATACTCTTGGATGATAAGACGTGATGATTTTCGGGTGAGAAAGTCATATGAAATGGTGGAGAATTCCCTTGCTACTGGCGAATATAAAAAATATTCGGAAATTTCCAGGCAGGCGAGACAGCAGACAGAAATCTTTTATTGCGTCTTCGAGTATTTCCAAAATTATTATTCGTGAAGGATGAAGATGAGAGTCTACCACGAAACCGTATAATCTAGATGAGTATTGTAGGTTTTTTGAGCTGCCATCGACGGAACGCAAGGGAAGAAAATCAACGAGGCGTCCAGAACCGACAAATGGCCCAGACGGCCGCTACTTCCCCGCGGTGGTAATCGACTTGTTTTATAAATGACAAGTCTCCTTTACTGCGCTTCTCGCCCGCTGCTACTGGGCGTTTCGTTCTCTAGTGTTCGGGAGATGCCTGGATCTGTCTATGCCGAGACGAATGGACGCAATACTTACCGACGTTTGGTGCAAGTGGTTGACAATTAGCTAGCCACCCCATGACTAGTATAATACAACATGGTCGAAGTTATTTCTCGATTTATGCAGGGAAAAACTAACGTGATTGGGAGGAAAAGGGGGAAAATATGGAAAACAGGAGAAAGTTTGAGCGCATAGGAACAGTACATGGATACTGCGGCGAGGCCAGGAAGGATTGTTGTGACTGTAAATCCACTCGTTGATGGCGTATATTTTGATGAAAAGCAGTGCAGCATGATTCGAAAATGTTTGCCGTTAGAAGCAATTGATAAGTCTGCCTGTTTTGTTATCGATGCTCATACATATTCTTGATGCATCTTAGGTGCGAACGAGACAGCCTACTGGGAATTGTATTACTGACGTCTCCCCCCGATTTATAAGCTTTACCAACATCCAGAAAGAACAAATTCGATATCGTGGGAAAGCCAAGCCCATTTTTTACTTGGGTTGCTCGACACAACTCTGCCGCGGCACTGCGCCAGTGGATATCTTTTGCTGTTTTTCAATCTATTTAGGCTCTCTCCCCGGCAGCAGATGTTGCTGACTGCCTGTTTTGTCATGTCACTTTCATGACGCAGTCCTGGGCTGGCGTCCATCTCGCGGCTACGTGCTGACATTAAACCTCTGGCACCGTGAGCATAGAGAAACTGTAGCCCTGAATTTGGCACTGCATCAAGTTATTAACTCGAGCCTTGGCACCCACTAATAATAAGCTACAAGTCTTGAAGATGCATCTAAGAATCAGCTCATAAGGCGTTGACTTAGTTTCCTCAGTAAATAATGTTCGTGTGTATTTTGGTGGATTAGTATAATCCTGCTTGTTGCGGTGACCTTCCAGCTAAGGTTCCTCCACGTTAGTGCAGCTCACCAACTCGCGCAAAGGAAGCGACGGAAACCCCCAGCCCCGCACGGCCCGTCCCTAGTCTCGAACTGCGGGCCCACTTCACGGGATACCCAATCCGAACCTGCTCAACTGTCATAGAAGCATAATTTGGCTTCATCGTCGCCAATGCTAATCGGACGAGCCCCCGATGCAGGTATTATACATTGCGCAATTTGGGCGAAGGCGGCTGCGTCACCATCAGGATCGCTGATAATGCAGTGGACAATTCATGATCAGAGCGTCCACCAATAAACGTGTGGCTTACTGACATTGTCGGTGCATGGCAATGTCTTACAATCCTTCCATCATTCGCTGGAGCTGTCGAGAGGGACACACATAAGCCGAAGCCAGCGCGCCCCAAGACCCTTAGAGCCTTTTCACCCCGTCGTTGAAGGGAAATCACATTTCTCGGTTACAGCCACGGGTCCGGCGGTCCAGATCTACCTTAAGCATCATGGCCCAAGAGTTTGACATTGTCCTTCTGGACGCCAACGAGGAGGAGCTTGAGTTTCATCTCCCCAGTGAGCTGGCATGGTGGTCAAAGGGCGCATGCCGGCAGTGGTCCACGGCTTCGGGAGCAACAACAGCACGACACAACGCACAAGGTAGACGAGGAGACGGGTGTCGAACTCGATATCAAGGCCGGCTTCGAGCCGTACGTGTCCATCGGGCCCAGGTACCACTGGAAGCGGTCCATGAGCGACCAGCACACCGACGTCATGCCACGTGCACCTAAAACAAGTAAAGCCAAATCCAACAAAGAGAAAAGAGCGGATTCAATCAATGACATGTATTTTTAGCATCATATTTCTCTTTTTTTTTCCTTCTGACTTCACATATTAAACCTCATTCTCAGTAGTCTAGCTGCTGGGCTCATCCAGCCTCAAATTTACGGAACGTAACACCTACAGTCCAGGTGAGGCGGCGGCAATTCCCAGCCAGATTAAGTCGAGCATCGTTTCGCGCATTCTTGTGCTCAGCACCCGTAAAGAAGGGCCAGGACGCGCCCTGGGGACTCTTGCCTATCGACCGGCCCTCGAACGCCTGCAATTCAGCATATCAGCCCAGAATGGAGTTTCCAGATCCCGTTCCAAGTCCATCAGCCACGGACGCCTTTTCTGGCTCAGACGATATTATTTTCTTGTCCGATTGGGAGTCAGACCCAGAATCCCCACGCCCTGCGTCAATAGTCGTATCCGAAAGGGTCCTCTATGAGGAAGAAACCAATGATCCTCCAGACCCGATGTGTGTTGCTCTGAACATTGTTACCAAGACCATTTCTATCATCTTTTGTTCAGCATCGTTAGCATTGCGGGCCTCAGTGGCGAGCACGCCTCGTTGCAGTACGGAGAGGACAGTCTCACTAGACGAAGATTACAGTTCTCTTGGGCGGCCGACACCATCGTCGGAGAGGCGGCTACTGTCGAAGGAATCCGGACTGCAGCAAATGACCTGCTCAAAGCGGCCTTGGAAGCCATAAATTCGGGGAGAAATATTGCGGTAACCGAGGTTGACTCTTTCAGCATTTGGTCCCTGCATAATCGAACTGACGCGTAGAATAGTCTCCCAAACCGGCACTCATCTTTACGGCCTGCGATATCGGCGGGACGATCCTAAAACAAGTGAGATGAATAGACCTGAAGAGGGGTCTGGGCCTCAAGTCCTGGAGGTACATCAAAGTAAAGTACTAATCAGACGATTCGCTCTTAGGCCTTGCTGATGGCGGCGTCAGATACATCCAAGTACTCAACGGTCTTAGAAAATACAAACCTTTTAGTTAGTACACCTCCTGCGGCCTCGGGTCAAGCGTTTCTTAGCACTGCAGCAATTCAGCAGCTGGGGCCAGGAGAAACCCCTATCCTTTTTTTTCAGTCTACTGATACCACGACAGATAGTCTTTGGGTCCCCTCACAGAGAGTCAGGCTGTTGTTCTTGGGAGGCCATGTTATCACATCTCATCCTCACACAGGCATGATTTTCCCTGACTCCTGGTTTCCTCTCGTTCTCAGTCGGTTGTGGAGCTTCCATAAGGACCTGACCCACAAATTCAATGCTTTCATTGAGCAATACAAGATCAGCACAATCAGTCATTACCAAGTAAGCTCAGAGTCAGATGACAATGAAATGGTGAGCTGTCACAGAATTCCCGCCAGCTTCCTGTAAGGACTAACAGTTATGCGAAGGTGGTTAAAAAACTCAATGCAACGCTTGACGTACACGGTGAAATTCAGATTGGCCTTCCAAGAGGTGACAACACGCTATTCAATGTCTACGCACACGAGCATCAGAATCTCATTGCCAGTAGGGTTGAATGCGCGATGGCCTGTAAGTCTTGATTTCTATGCGGGACTCGTATCGGAAATTTGGGGGGATCGAAGCTGATCGTCTTTCTTTGTACAGGCTCACGCAAAGACTATTAAGAATGGCGCCGACTCTTCACTCGATTTGGCCTAGACATTCCTGTACGACATGGTTCAAAGCCTGTCTATAAATACCTATGTGATTGGATTCTGTCAGATGCCGGACTGGCTTCGTGGACAGGCAAGGTCATAGGGGCCAACAAGGAGACAAGCGCTGCTATAATGAAAGGCCCTGGACAACAGAGCCTACCAGCCCCAGAGGTATCGAATGATCCAAAGACAGGAGAAGTCCCAAAGCGCAGCCAGCACGCGGTAGCGAAGACCATGACAACACTAGAGATTGGAGGGTGTGTTCGAGACACCACAATCCTCACAAGTTGCCTGATTTCCTCACTCCGAGAACAGCGGGGCCGGCCGATGGATATCTTCCTGACTCAGGCACATCACAAGCCGCGCCCTTTGCCGCTGACAAAAGCACAGCTTATGGCATGTGTTTGCCGGCAACTACTGACAGAGCATCCAAGCCTTTGTGTCGAAATCCAACCACTGCTGAAGGATGCCCGAGACGCTCTCGACAGCCATAACGTTGCATGGATAGAGGCCACATTGTAGACATGTCTCGTGGCGCTCCTTGGCGGACAGGTCCTGGGCCAGCCGTTTCTCATCGTCCATCAGCCGGCCGAGCCTGATTTCGCCTCGCCCTTTTTACAAATTTATTGCCGACCTTTCCGGCTTGGTCCAAACAACAGAAATATCAGTCAAGATCCTAGTCATGCGGAATGCAGCCTCGTGTCCAGACACGGCCCCCGATGCCAGTACCGGCATAAATCCCAACACGAACAGAGATGGAGCCCCCTCCTCTGGTGGTTCGACTGCTTGCCATCTGCAACAAGATGCTAACCGCGTCATCATTCGAAAGATGATAAATCCTAGCGATCCTGACGTTCTCCAAGCTCTGCAAATGGACTACAACGCATGTTTCGATCTTCTAGGCCCAGAGAGGACTCGGCTTCTTTCTCGAAAGGGTGGCATGGAATGTCTTGCCACGTCCACGGACCTGAGCACTATGCGGCACTTGTTTGCCGTGCTGGAGCACCACCCCTTTCTTTTTTCGCAGTCAGTCAAAAAATACCGGTTTTCGGCAATCAGTCAGGACGTTATCACAGCCATACTGACTCTGTCACTCTGGCACTTGAATCTGTGGAGAGCTTGGTAAGAACTGGGATTCAATGGATCACCCACGCCCTGCGGCCACTTACATGTACCGAATTGGCGACAGCACTTGAGACGGAGGCAGGCGACGCCGTTGGTGACCTGTTTGGCACAATCACCATCGCAGAATTCGAAAGTCTATTGTGCGGCCTTGTTGAGATTGAAGGCGGCACCGTTTACCTGGCCAATCCCCTGCTTACTCAGCATGTTCTCCAACAGATGCCTGGTGATAAAAAGGACTCGTCGCATTTTCTCGACCTCGGGCCTGCTCATTGTCCAGACATTGCCCTCATTTGCCGCAGATACATCTCCAACACTACCGGAGTGGGCAGCCCGGACAAACATCAGACGAGTCGGTAGGGGGGGCCAGCGAAGCCCAGGGCTTTTCTTATAATGCTCCCGGTGACGTGACGGCCGGGCAATTGGACCCTGTGCCCCTGATGTCCTACGCGGTCGAGCACTGGTTCACGCATCTCCGGTTCAAAGACTACTCATCTGGAGATACGAAATTGGAGGATGAATTTGTCCGTGACGACGGTCTGGTCCATTGCTGCCTGCGACTTCGAAGTTCTGAACGCGCCGTTCAGCCGCACGAGTCAGCTCAGCATCATCCAGATCCGAGACCGACTGCATGTTGAACCTGCCGAGGCCGTCAGCCTCGCACTGCATGCATCTGATATTGAATGCGCATCCGACCAGGGGAAATATTCATCCACGGCGGCCTTGGCTGCGTGTCAGATGGGAAGCGCCAGCACTCTACACCAACTTGATCAATGCGGCGACTTTGGCGACGAGTGTACCCTGAAGAGAGCTTTCCAGATTGGGTCCGACTTTTCCTTGTGCATACTAGCAGAGAGGCACAGCGAGTTCGTCAAGAAGAATGTGCACGAGATTCTTCAGGACGCAGCACGGCTTGGAAATTCCGGCCTGATAATGCACTTGATGAACAAGCCCGATTTATGGGCCAAATCTGACTGTGGACAGTATCATCGATCTTTCCTACACGTCATTGCAGCACTGGGGGGTTCGCTTCCACCGCAGGCATTATGGAAGCAACAGGAGCAATACATCAGCCACACCTCCGAGCAATATCAAGAGAGAACTCCTCTCCACCTTGCTTCCATGTCCGGCCAAGCGTGTCTAGTGTCCAAAATGCTGTCCAAGCTTGACGAGTCTGAAGAAGCCAAGGCGGCGCTCAACATGGGCGACTCGACGGGCGCCACGCCGTTACTCCTCGCCAGCCAGCGCGGACGATTCACCATAGTGCGGCAGCTTCTCACTGCGGGCGCCGATCACTCTGTGTGCCACAACGAGAAGCAAAGCCCGCTACATGTGGCCTGTCGCAACGGCCGTTGGGACATTGTCGAGACGCTTCTTGTCTCGGGGGCAGCGCCGAATGCCAAGGACAGCACCGACAGAAGTCCGTTGCATCTGGCTTTGGGGAACAATCACCTCGAAATCGCCATGATGCTTCTTGGAGACACCACATCTTCTCTGGTTCATGAGAGAGAGGTTGATGTGGATTCTCCCGCATCCGACGGCTCAACTGCGCTCATTATTGCGACCAAAGGTAATCATCTGAACATGGTCCGACTTCTCGTCGGTCGCGGTGCCAATGTAATATGGCGTGAGGGACACAACCGAGACGCTCTGCAGTATGCGGCACAGTACGGCCACGACCAAGTTTTGCGCCAGCTCCTGGAGGCGGGGAATGTGATGGGCGGCGACTACATGTACCGAGCGGATCTCTCCCTTCTCTCGCTCTCGGCTCTTGCGGGCCATGTCCAGGTCACCAAGATGCTGCTGGACAGGGGCTTCAGGGACACGGATGCGCTGGTGGTGGCTTGCCAGTACGGCCAGACTGCGGCGGTAAAGGTCCTCATGCCTCACTCGTCCTCAGCCAGTCTGAATGCTGGCTACTCGAATGCTGCCAGGTACAAAAAGTTCGACACGGTCAAGACACTGCTCGAGGCCGGCGCAGACATAAACGCCAAGTCCAAACAAGGCCTCACGGCATTACACCACGGTGCCTACAGCTCCAACCCGAGATTGGTGCAGCTTCTCGTCAGCAGACGTGCCAAGCTTGATGTGAGAGACATGACCGAGAGCACTCCCCTTCACTATGCCGCAAGACGGTGCTCCGTAGAATCTCTCGAGATACTGGTCGAGGCCGGGGCCAGCCTAAATATCGAGGACGACAAGGGGGACACTCCGCTCTACCTGGCTGCCACAGCCGGCAGCGAGGACGGCGTGGGCATCTTGCTTGCCGCCAAATCATGTTTCACCGTGCCGCCGCGCGTTTCCAGCCAGTATCCCACATTCCTCGAGCTGGCGCTGGCCACTTTCAAACTGGACGTGTTCCGGCCAGTTGTGAAGTACGTCACCGACACCTCGGGGCCAGGGCTCTGCGTGTCTCCCGAAGCGTTGTTCGGGTTCCTGCATGAGCAGAAGGAGAAGGGCCGGGACACGGAAAAGGTGCGGATTCTGCTCGAATACGGCATGGACCCGAATCAGAAACTCGGCGAGTACGGTTCGATGCTTCATTACGCCGCTCTCTGGGGTTGGCTGGGGCTCGCAAAGCTGCTGTGCGAGTCTGACAAGATAGACGTGGACCTTGTCAAGGAGGAATACGGGACTCCGCTTCAGATTGCTGCTGAGAGAGGCAACGAGGAGGGTCCGAAAATGGTCGAGCTGCTTCTCAGCCGCGGCGGCTGCCATGCCGTCACGCCGCCACTTGGGCCTTGGGGCCGTCGACGACAGGTACATGGCCATGGCCAATATAATTCTGGATCACGACGACACCACTCTCAACATGCACGCCGGCGTTCACGGGACGCCTTTGCAATTTGCACTCCACTTCAGAAACATCCAGATGCAGTGCGAGACTGCGACGTCGACGGCTGGACCCCGCTGCACTGGGCATGTCGCAGCCGTAATAGAAAAGTCGTTCGGTTCCTCTTAGATAGAGATGACTCTACTTGTAGGAACGCGAGGAGCCTCCGAGGCTGGACCCCCCTACGACGTCGCTCTGTACCACGGCGACCGTCTTACTAGTGACGAGGACATGAGAAATCGTCTCAGGCCCAACGGCCAGCAGCCGCCGTTGCAGCCTGCGGCCGACATCGCGGCCGACGAGGAGGCTACCCGACCGCTAAAGCCAGAAACAGCGTCATTAAGCCCGGCACGTGAAGTCATGTGTAATGCCTGCATGTGTGTAAGTAGCCCACAAGCCGGAGGGGGATTGGGGAAATCGTACTGACCCGCACGTCCTACACAGGTGATATATGGGCCAGTATACGAGTGTACGAAATGCATCGAGTTCCGCATGTGCTTCAAATGCTTCCGTCGCGTGGTGAAGATGCACTTCCGTGGCCACCCATTCAGGAAGATTACATGCTCTGGTGAGAAACTCGAGATAGATCCGTGGGTTTAAGTCAAGTGGAATTGTTTCGCACGGGAACAGGGCAGCATTGCCATGGGGATATACTACCTATTACTCAAGTTCAAGCATGTAGAGTAAAAGTGCGGCGCATTATCCACGTCTGCTTCAATCACAGCCGTTGCATCTCTAAACGCCATTTCGATTTTGGTAATATCATTATTATTCCGTTGACGTCTACAAACCTAGTGGAAGAAGACGACCCCGTGTGGTGAGATATCCCGCTCTGAGACATGGAGGACAATATGGTTTGGGGTGTTGCGGCGTACAGCAGAGTAAAAGCTATCGTTTCTGTTCCTGTATTTTTTTTTTTTTTTTTCATATTTTTTCATTTGATTCGATTTTATTTTTCGGAAAACCATTGGCACTACAGCATCATGAAGGGAGTTTCAATCTAATGACAGGAATTTTCACCCGCCTGCTGAGGGTCTCGAGCATCACCCGCATGTACCCTTATTTAGACGTCTGTTGCATAATGTGATCGAGAATATTCATTGCAGGGAAAGGCATTATAATTTTTTTGTATGAAATAATAGGCAGGCCGCTAGCTAGTGCGTAGGTACTACGATAGCTGAGAAAATCTGCGGTCAAAATGCTTCAATATTCGTGGATTCATCGCCAAGCCGACAATGGCAAGGGCAAAGACAGTAATGGGACGGCGCATTCAAGCTGGCTATAAATGTTCACCGGGGCTGACTCTGTGGATCAGTTGCCATTCAAGCTACAACTGGTGATATCGAGGCCAAACGATTTGGACCTCTAGCGCATCTGCAATGCGCTCCCATGTCTGGACCAGGCCACTGGAGATCAGAGGTACAAGAAGGATATACTAGGTTTGACCAGAGACATCCCAGAGATGTAGGAGGATTGCATACCATATTGTGGCCCAGAGGTCCGTTGGTTAGACACCGCTGGTATGGGCTGTCGGAAGCGGCACGAGGGTAGTACAGTGTCCGGATATTACTTATGGAAGCCTAGAATTCCGCTGGTCGGAAGCCGCTACTACACTCTGCTTTTGGATGAACGAGGCCATTGTCTAACTGATACTTGAGCATGGTGCCATTTGCAAAATCTCAGGACCGCTATCCCCAGCTACCAAGGAAGGACACAAGGCCCTTGTCCAACTGCTTGTGAAGTGTGGTGCAGTGAAGCGTGGTGCAGTGTCAAGACCTAGGAATAATGCAATCGCGTACCGCTATCCCATCTATAGAAGAATTAGTATACATCTCCTCTCAAAGATATAACAATGCACTAAACGTTCTTGCTAGTATGGTATTTTACATAGGCATGACGAGTATATGCCATAGCGTATTTCGTAGCAGTGCCTTTCTATTACAAACGTCTCTAATATAACCCATGGGTTAGTTAGTTTACCTTGGTTGTGAGCCAAGTTGTGCTCAATGTACGGCTCGGCCAAGTGGAAGGCTGATGGATTTTCTAAGCTTCTCGGATTTCTCACTGGTGGTTCACTCATCTCGGCTTCTATTTCGGTTGGGACTCTGAGGTTTCTAGCTAATAACCGAGACGTCCTTCTTGGCGGCAGTCTCTTCCAATCATCGCCGTCACCAAACTGCTTCAGCGGACAGCCTATGGTGGATCCAGTACTGTTGTCGTCTATGTGGAGATAAAACTCTCCTGCTTGACATAATGACGAGAATGTTGGCTTGGGAGAGTTTCAGCGACGAAGTATTCACTGGTGAAGTCGCAACGTTGGCGGCTGCGGTTGTCGACCATCTTTGCTGGCTGTGAGTCGGAGTTGGTCAATTTCACCAGTTACTACACGAAGAAGACGGCTTCGGAACGTTTCCTTTTGTTCATGTGGGATGAACATATGATTTATTGACAATGGCTCGAACGGGGAAAAGTACCCCGAAGGCTTTTTTGGGAAAATAAGCTGGTTGAGGTGGGAACGCGATACGTTGGCTCGGAAAAGATGCATGTTTGACTTGTCGTCTGGGTCTGAGAATAACACGCACTACTATAAACCAAGGCGGTTAGATTAGAGCGGATATTAGCAGGTAACTGAATGCCAACTGAGTAAGAAGCACGCACTCTGGGCCGTTTTACCAAGAGCCGGTCGTAAAGAGACATGGTCGACGTGCGTGTTTGAGAGTTTCACCGCAGCAGGAGAAGGGTAAAGAAGAAGAAATGCTAGACAAGTTGGTGACACGACGTCTAAGACATCGCGTCAAGTTTATCAATGCCACATGCACCAAGCCGCCCCTAAAGGGATAAAATTACAGGCTCTAGCTCTCTCCGCTTTGCCTATCTCTAGGGCAACTTGCTCGTTGAGTTCTTTCGATTCGTTCCGCGCAGCTTTGCTTAATTGTTGCTCCGACCCGCGCCTTTGATGCTCTCCCTGTATGTTTTCCATACTAATGGCAATGGCTCTTCACTTGATGTTGAAGTATTTCGGTTGGATGTGTAATGAGTAATGTTCCAACTTTTTAACTCTAGAGCTAAATTTACATCCTCAGACCTTGATTCCGGTGCCTTGACAGACTTTTAGTACGTCATCCTTGAATATGAAGCATCCTTTTAACTGTTCCTTCAGATAGTGACAGTTTTCCGCGTCGCCCAGCGTTCTGTCCCTTTTTTAACCACATCCATTCCGACTTATCGGGCACTGCCTACTTCCTGAACGCCGTGAACCTGATTCCGAGTTGGGTCGCCGCTTGAGTTCCCTTTCTCTCTTCAATTGTGGTTGAACTTGGCATCAACAGAGCTTATACAAGCCAAGATTTGCGCGTGACGAGCCGGCATGTCCTGAGGCTCCGAGGCGCCATGCTCGAGGAAATGCGCCAGGCGGTCGTTTCCAAGATTCTGTCCACCTGATGTCGCTCCATGGTGCGTATACTTGTGGTCGGGCTTGCGAGGAGCCGATCTGAGGCGTCAAGCGTGAGTGATAAGTATGAGAGTCAAGTCAGTAAGGACGAATTACCCGTTGCACACAGCCTTTTCTGAAGGCATTTCAACGTCCAGCCTGACAATTAACGATTTTCTCTAATGTCGCAGTAACAGCACCCCAAATCAGTAGGAAATCGCCAAGTGCTCGCCGGGGGAACCTGGATAGAGTCGACGAGTTTCGAACCACCTTCACTCTCAGCGAGAGAATACAGTTGCAACAGCGAGAACGGCTGCGGTGTGTCGCACTGCTGAGAATTGGAACGTCAAGATCGATTTAAATCCCTCCTGGCTCGCGTTTGCCAACGACGGTCATCCTACAGTCTTCCATCCATGCAAGGCGTCCTTTCCTCAAACCATCTCAGGAATACATGACATAGTCATGCCGGTAAAGGTCTCATCCAGATTCGAAGGTATACGACTAGCCAAATGCCTTGCCAAACGGTCGTCATTCGGTAGCTGTCGTGGGTTGTATCGCTAGTGTGGTACTCTCTCGGTACAATTCGTGCATGCGTGCATCTCGTGCATGTAGGTATCGGAAACCACATTCACGTCCGCCTCCTTCTCCGACTGCATGAACTCGGGCGAGTAAGATCATCTCCTAGCTGCGGCCCCTCTTTGATTTGCTCAGAGTGATGACAATAGGCAGCCGGTTCCAGGTGGCGCGTCGTGACAACAAACCAAACTCGACATTCGTGCTTGCCCAATCCACGATATTCAAGTCACAGGCCCAGAGTACCTCTCTGCAAAGTCTTCAACCTCTAGCCCGTCGATATTATTCCATATTGAGCGGATATCTCGCGATTAACAGTAACCACCACGCAGATCTCATTGGGCCAATGAGCCAGTCTCAACTCAAATTCCGGCTGGATTCCACCTTCTGGGGCTCACCGGGTTACTGCTTCAGTTTCGAAAGGTAGAGGATACCCGCAATAGGCCGAGTCGCCGATTCTGTTAGATCCAAGAGCTGAGTCCCTAACCGCGCAATGGTGCGAGGCGGGACAGGATGTGTGCTCCCCAGGCCAGTAAAACATCAACGGCGGCCGGATTTGCTTCAATGTCTCAAAAGTCGGCGGAGATATTGAAGTCGTGGCCCGCGATTACCAAGTTGAAATGCGGTGCGTTGGGAAAAGGCGTCCAAGGCGCCCAAGGCGTCCAAGTCATGCATGGAAAGTGAGGCTGACAACAAGGCAGCGTAACGTGTGCAAGTTTTTGTTTGCCTCACTTCAGTCGCCGCGGTCTTTCTCGCCTCGTTTCGTTGTCATCGGCGTCGATCCACATCGCGTGGTTGAGTTATGTTGTGGTGTTTGAGCGCGCTGGCGATGGATGCCAATTTGAACGTTTCGGGTTTTTGTCCGGAGAGTCGGCGAAAGGTCGGCCCGTTGCGTCGCAGGACGAGATAACAAAACGCAAGTGATGGGAAATGAGATAGAAATCGAGTATAGTAAGGGTGGGTGAAAGGCGCAGGTAGTCGAACTGTGGGTGAATAGTAAGAAATGTTGTCCCTCGGTCAAAGGCATACAAGATATTAATACATGTAGAGGGCGAGAGGAGAAAGAGAGAATTGGATCAAGAGGAAACAATTCACATCGGCCAAGACCATTCAGGGAAAAAGACGTGCGGAATGAGGTTCCCTTTTTATCTGACGATGAAAGTTCTGCCCGTCCGAGGCCCCGAAACCCTACATTCTGGTTGGTTGAATGGGATATGCATGATGCGGGTGAGCAATTTGAGCCTCATCGGTACGGGTCTGTGTTATCCCCTTACGGCAAACCAGGCTACCGCTCAATCAAGAGTCCTCGTTGAGCCTCATCTGTCTGGGTTTCGGCTGTCCCCCTAACATTCCCTATTGAGCCTCGTCTCTCCGGCCCGTTCCCCTTCCACCGACTGCATCAGGCCAGCCTGTTGGACGCGGTGCGCCGTCGCGTCTTCAAGTTAAAGAGACAACTTTTGCTCCCTTCTTCTACTCGTAGAATTGTATATCTGGCTTCTCCGTCAGTTGTTCGTATCCATTGTTCGGGGCTAATTCACGGACCTTCTGGGATACCCAACTCAGCCAGTGCTTGGGCGTTGCTGAACGTATCAGCACTGGCAGTCTCCAGACAAAACACCTACGAACAGAAAACGACACAGCCATAGCAGACGATTCAGTAGACGAGTCCATGATTGTCGAAAAGGCACGCCATCGTCTGCTTCGCCGGGCATCCCAGCAAGGAGTTCAACGACCATAACGAACCCCCTTACCAAAAGCCAGGAAGAAAGGTCTCATTGGCAACAAGACGCCGGAAAATACGGTTCGGGCGATGAGGCAGCTCGAGGAGCTGAGTGAGTCGACTTTGACCGAGTTCAAACCATGGCAGTCGGACTTCGAGACTGGAACATATGCATTTTCATTCAATAAGACACATAGAGAAGCAGGAGAGCGGTAAGGAGTTGACATGATCGTCCTGATTAACCGCTAAATCCTGTGGCGGCCGTGGGAGAGTGAGGGTATTTCTAAAAAGATACGAAAGAAGGGTGGATGATCTGCTATAAATCGAAGTCAAGAAGCTTTATGAGCGTGGTCGCAGATACCAGTTGATGGTAGCATCATGACTTGCTTCATTTGGAACGAGCACTGTTCCTGGCCACAAAGGCAATCTAAAGCAAACGAGAATATACAATCCAAGAGACCGGCCAATGCCACTGATGAGCGTACGAGCACCAAGGATGTGATCCAATTTCTTTGCGTTGAAGCTATGTGTCGGCGTGCAGGTGGTTGAAAAGGCCAGGCTTTGGGCAACAAAGTCTCAGACGACTCGAACGCAGTTCGCTGGCATAGTTTGCTGAGACTGTCTGTATTACCCCTGACTTGTCTTCCATCGTAACCAAGTGTGTGATGTTTTGGTATAATTCGCCATCAACGTAAAGCCAAGACAAGCATGTCTCGCGCACACAGTGACAGTGAGGAGCAAGGAATTGTAGTAGACAGGTTGACGAGTTGACGAGTGACCTGGCCATGGTGTACCGTACGCCACATAGCCTGGTATCTTATTTTATAGTCGGCAACAGTCAGAAACATATTGCCACTATCTGCATTATAGCACCTCGAGCTGCGGTTGCGGATGGAAAAGCCATCGAGTAAAAGGCGGCACAGCGGTACTAAGAAGGTAGCATACAGCAACAGCTCAATCACCAAAGACTTTCCGCATTTGATCTCAAAAGGATATTTCCCCAAAACAACCGCTCATCGAAAATGGCTTGTGCTTCAGTCGGAAGGTCCTCGTGGCCTCGTGGTGAGGAGATCGGCTGAAGGCCTTGATTGCATGGCTATCCACAGCATCGACCAACACAGACCCCAGAGCAGCAATCGGAATACCGGGCACATGTCGTATGACCGCTTTCACTGCTGTGCCTGTTCCACTGTTGCCACATCATTGTTGGCCCAGGAGGAGGAATGTAACCAAAGAGCGTTCTTCGACTCTGGAAGCAGCCTGTCACTGCCGGCCAAGTCCGAGGATGACGAGTATGATGCCTGGATCAAACTAGGGAGCGACTGGCTGCCTCATAGCATCGTGACTCACTATTTATGACTCCAACAAGGATGATATTGATTGCCTTGGTGTCGAAGAGTATCGCGGACAAGATGATGTTTGATGGTGGTACCAGGTACTTGCTCTCTTGCGACGCACTCAGCAGAGTTTGAGCCAATCCCGAGCAGCGGTCCCTGTGCAAAATGGTCACTGCCCACAAGTACACACAGGTAAGCGGACAAATACACACGTGTCTTTCCACACACTTCGAACCATACACAGTACAGTAACTGTGCGGATTTGCATGTGACTCCCCCGCTACCCTTTCGAGGCATCGTGCCCCACCGAAACGCACAATCGCCAAAAATTCAAAGCCCACTAACCACGGTCAGTCATCCAAACGCCTCGCCCAGCTGGCCCATATTACCCTCCGCCTTCTCTCGACCCTTTCTCGTCCAGCACCGGCTCATCCACAGCAACAAGGTCGAGAGTAGACTTCACAAAGCAGCTGCCCAACATGAGACCCATTCTCCTTTCTGGGCACGAACGTGCGCTCACTCAGATTCGGTACGACTTGCCTCGCTTCACCCATTCCCCTCCTCGTCAAAATAGCCCCTCCCCGCTGTCCGATTGCCGTTCAATCCTTACGAGTAGAAGAGAAGAGAAAAATTGCTTGCGAGGAACGTCTATATCCTCAACTGACTCGTAGACTAACTGTCTTTCTCCCTTAATAGCTACAATCTCAACGGCGATATCATCTTCTCCGTCGCCAAGGATCAGCAGATTTGCGCTTGGTTTTCGCATAATGGCGAGCGTCTCGGAACTTACCACGGCCACGTTGGTGCCATCTGGACCGTCGATGTCGACCCTACCACGACCATGATCGCCTCTGGTTCTGCCGATAACACCATCCGCCTCTGGGACGTCAAGAGCGGCAAGTGCCTCAAGGTCTGGGAGTTCCCCACCGCCGTCAAGCGTGTCGAGTTCAACGAGGACGGCACCAAGCTTCTCGGTGTCACGGAAAAGCGCATGGGCTACCTGAGTAACATTGTCGTCCTCGATATCAACCCCGACGTCGAGGCCGAGCAGAGCGACGAGAAGGCCTTGACCATTGTCTGCGACGAATCCAAGGCCACGGTTGCGGGATGGAGCAACATGAGCAAGTACATCATTGCCGGTCACGAGGATGGTAGTGTCAGCCAGTACGACGGCAAGACCGGCGAGCTCTTGGACAACGTCCCCATCCACGAACTCAACCAGCCCATTGTCGACCTGCAGTGGGCTCCCGACCGCACCTACTTCATCACTGCTTGCAAGGACAAGACCGCCAAGGTAGGTGACAACCATACGGTCCAAGAGGCAAAAAGTTGAAGGGTCGGCAAGGAGATGCTGACAAGCTGATACAGCTCATTGCTGCCCGCGATCTCACCGTGCTGAAGAATTACGTCGCCGATACTCCCCTGAACAGCGCCACCATCACTCCCAAGAAGGACTTTGTTATCCTCGGCGGTGGTCAGGCCGCCATGGATGTCACCCGTACTTCCGCCCGACAGGGTAAATTCGAAGCCCGTTTCTACCACAAGATCTTCGAGGACGAGGTCGGCCGTGTGCGAGGCCACTTCGGTCCCCTCAACACCGTCGCCGTCGATCCCACAGGCAAGAGCTACGCCAGCGGCGGAGAGGACGGTTACGTCCGTGTCCACCACTTTGACAAGGGTTACTTCGACTTTTTCTACGAAGTCGAGAGGGAACGAAACAACCGAATGCAGTAAAGGGGACAAAACACCATATGACGAGGAAGTAAAATCACCAAATATTGCGGACCTTGCCCTGCCATCTCAATACCCTTTGCTGCACGACGGGACACACATGAAGCGCATGGCGCTAAGTTGGCAAGTTTCGCCGTGAGATTGGGAGGAGAGCAGAAAAGTCTTGCGAAACAAATTTGGTCATTTTAGGGCGCGTCTTTTCCTGGTATGCTTGCATAGTTTGGCGTTATGGCGGAATACAGGAAGGTAGCCCTCTTTTTTTCTTGGGGTAAAACGATACAACAAAAAGAAGAAGAAAAAGTACACCCGGGAGAAGACGCGTCACGGGTTTTAAACAAGTAGGATCGAAAATGTTATGGAGACCGGGTACACTGGGCATTTATTTGTGTCTGTCTGGTGCCGACGAGGGTCTTTGTATGTAGGGCAGTCCATATCCAGCCGTTTGCTCCTTGACGAGATACGAAGAGCAGAAAAGACGGGAGATGGAACGCAGCGTCTGACGAAATCTGGAAGATGTGGGAATGAAACGGTCCTTTTTAGTTTTTGCGAATTGTGCTCTGAGATGATGCGTGTTGTAGAGGCGTTTTTCTAGCATGTGTCGCGCCCCGTGATGGAAATCGACATGTCGAGCCGCGCCGGACAAAAACACCGGTTGCTGTAGAGCGTCGTCATGAGCCATCTTGCTCCATTTGCCGCGATTATCCAGTGCCGTGTTCACCCAACGGGGATCACGGGCGGTCCCAACTAGGTGCAGTAACACTAGAGATGCTGCAAAAACCACTTCCCAGGCATGGTAATGGCACGCAGTCGGCATCTCCAACTAGGAAGCTGGATGCTCATGAACTATGAACTACACGTCGCTCAAACCGACACACACCAGACAACACCCACTCATACTAATGTCATAAAAAGATCATGTATTGACTTAACCAGGCCAGGCCACTACATAACAAGCCTACAAAGCCCAAACACCCAACATCATTTACAGAAAACGCCATACATCTATATCAGTCCCGTAGCCACCCATCCCGGTTTTCTAACACAATACACGCCATACTCTGTTAAGTATGAATCACTTTCTCTTCTTGCCCTTTTTGCCTTTGGACGTGGTATTTGAACCCGTCGAGGCGACGCTTGATGCGCGGGAGGGGGCTCCAGAGGAAGCCTTGCTTGACTTGACATTGTCCAAAGCTTTGTTCTAAACTAGGTATTAGCACTGCCACCAAATAGGCCGGATCCAATAGCTGGTGGTAGACGAACCTTAACGCCGTTTTTGGACTTCTTTTTTGCAGGTGCACTAAGGATGCTGTCCTCGTCATTGTCGTCATCCGGCTCACGCTTAGTCTTGCCGTTGACACCGTTGGATCCCCGTGCAGGCACGTCTTCAAATTCCTTGACAATCGTGGTGATAAGGGTTGTGCAGCGACGGGAGAGCTCGGTCGGGGTTCTGCTGAGGAAGAACCAGTCAAACCGGAAGAGGGGGGACTCGCGAATGTCATCACGCATCTTTTCATACAGGCCCTCTGAGTCGATGCCGTATCGGTCGAGGAGGACCAGCAGGAATCGGTCCTCTTCCTCCGTGTACACCTTCTTGTTGGTAGTGGAGACGGAATAGTTGATCTTGAGCTGCTGCAGGGGCACTCTGTACTGAGACATCTTCTTGCGCAGTAGCTTGCGCTGGTTCTCAATCTTGCGCGTACGTTCCTCTCCGTCCTCGATTACCTTGATGGATTTGGTGTAGTCGGCAATTTCCGTGTACCGTTGCCAAAAGACCTTGGCATATGCCTTGATCTCTGCAGGCGTCTTGCTGTCGATTTCATTCGAGATACCCTCGTAGTCGTAACGTCCATACTTGCCAGATCCATTGACAAACTGCTGGAAATCTCTTCGGCTCCAGTTACCGAACCCTTGTGTCGATAGTTCCTCCTTCTCTTTCTTTTCCTCCTCAGTCAATGGAGTGGCATTGTCGATTTCTTGTTGATCGAGAGCCCGTTCAGCTTCTCGATCAGACAGAGTCTCTTCGTCGCCATCCGGAAGGGGGATCTTATACCCGATTTCCTTTCTATAGTAGGCCGTCTCCCTGTCTTGGAGGTCTCGGAGACGTGGTGGGTAGAATTGGTAGTCTTGAACAGGAATTTGCTTGGGTGCGCGCGGAGCTTTGGGTTTTCCATCACCCTTGGGGTCTCCGTACATGGCTTGTCGGAAGTACTTGTCCATGGAGTAAGATTGTTCCTTGCGCTCACGCTTCGCAGGATTGATCCAGTTTATACCGACATCCTTCTTGACGTTGGCAAAGTTTTCACCATTCCACTGGTACGCGGACTCGGACGTAAACTTCTGGAGGTCGTCGATTCCCAGCTTCTCGTACTTGGCGTTGAGCTCTTTGGTTCTAGTTTCACCCTGGTTAAGGATGGCATCGATATCATCCTCATTAAGCTCCTTTTTACCCTGCAAGTCTCCTGTTGCGCCCTTGGACTGGAACACCTTTTCTGCACCATGCTGGATCATGGACAACAGCTCATCCTTGTTCGCTGCAGCCTTAGCCGCAATCTGTGCACGACCTTGTTGAATAACCAACTGATCGAGACGGAGCTTTTGTGCCGCGCGCTCCAAAACCTTTTCCTCGATAGCATTGTCGGTTACGAATCGATACACAACCACTTGCTTTGTCTGTCCGATACGATGGGCGCGGTCCATTGCCTGCAAATCGGCTTGTGGGTTCCAATCGCTATCGTACAGGATAACAATGTCGGCAGTTGTCAGATTGATACCTAGGCCACCAGCTCTGGTGGTCAATAGAAAGACAAATTTCTCGGAACCAGGCTTGTTATACTCATCAATGGCAGCAATTCGATCTTCGTGGGCGGTTCCACCGTCGATACGGCAGTACTTGTAATCTCTGAAAACGCAGTAATCCTCAAGAATATCAAGCAAACGACTCATTTGAGAGAAAATGAGGACTCTGCTACCCTGCTTCTGGAGTCGGACAAGAAGCTTGTCCAAAACAGCCATCTTTCCGGCGTTGTATACCAAGTGTTCATCTGTAGTATAAGGTGGACCAGGCTCAGCACCCTCAAAGAGATATGGGTGGTTGCAGCACTTTCGAAGTTGCATGACAATGTTGAGAAGTCGAGTCTTTGACTCTCGCTTGCCACCGGCGCCATTGACGGCATCAATGTCCTTCTCAAGGATCTTCTGGTACCATTTAACCTGCATCTCAGACATGCCCAAATACACGTTGACCTCTTTCTTTGGAAGCAAGCTCTTTTCGACATCACTCTTGACTCGGCGCAGCAAGAAAGGTCGCAATACTTTGTGCAGCTGCTGAACAACGGTATCTTGATCGCGGTCTTGACCTGAGAACCATTGATCGAATGCTTCGGAATCGCCAAAAACATCGGGCAACAGAAAGTTCAGCAAAGCCCAAAGCTCGTGAAGGTTGTTTTGCAGAGGGGTACCTGTGATGAGGAGTCGGTTTCGGGACTGGAACAGTCGGATAATCTGAGACAATGAGGATTCCTCGTTCTTGATACGGTGTGCCTCATCAATGATGATGTACTCCCAAGCAAACTTCTTCAGGTGAGCCTTCTCCCTCAGGATCATTTCGTAGCTGGTAATGCAAACGTCGAATTTCTCGTCCACGAGGCGCTCGTTGATGAGGTTGTGTCGCTCTTCTTTGGCGCCTTGCAGAACCAAAACATTGACCTCCGGCGTCCACTTGGCAAACTCCCGCTTCCAGTTATCAAGTGTCGACTTTGGCACGGTGATCAAGTGCGGTCCGGTAATGCCCGCAATGTGCCGAAGATATCCTAGAAAAGAGATTGTTTGAAGAGTCTTACCGAGACCCATTTCGTCGGCAAGAATTCCAGAAATACCATTCTCATGCAGAGAGATCAGCCAGTTTAGGCCTGCGACCTGGTAATCTCTCATCTGCCCTTGAATAAAGTGTGGCGATTCACGGAACACGGTTTCGGCAGAGCCCCCATGCTTCTCATCCTTGAGAAGTTCGGCATCTTCTTCGGCCTCGGTTCGCCGGCGACGGTCACTGGTAGCTCCTCCCTGTCGGCCAGCGCCTTTCTTGCTGTGAGCTGCCTCGTTATTTTGACGATCAATCTCGGCCATGATGTCTCGAATCTTGGGGTCGGGATTCGTCTCGATGAAGTGACGAAAGAGGTCAGTTAGACCGAGAAGGTATCGAAATCTTCGAATTGTATCATCTTCCTACGGGGGTAGTTAGTTTGAGTTGCATGCTAGCAGTTACTCTGAATACTACGACGTACCTTCGATTCGCCCAGGCGGTCGTGCTTCCTGCCAAAGATGCTTCGTCGCAATTGGTTTGCTTCTGATCGGCGCTTTCGCCCATCGGTAAGAGGCTCTCCGACAACACTGCTTGCCGTTGTGTTGGGGTTTGTATCTGAATCTGTGTAGTCTGGAGTTTCGTCGACCTCCTGGCAGTTGCCTATTGTCAGTCGCTGCATGCTCACAACCAGAGTTACATGATAAACCGTACCATTTCTTCTCCGCGACGGTATTCCGGTGCGTCTGACATCGATGCGTCGGTGTCCACACCACTAGCTCTTGATCGCGGCGCCATGGCGACGACGAGAGATATTCGAACCTCTCAACGCGACTGGTTGTAAATGAGACGCGTTGGAGGCGCCCTCGCCGGAAAGGTCAAAGATCTCGGCCGGCCTGAAATATGTTAATTCACGGTTGATGGATGCAATCGAAGCCAACGGCACTGGCGTGGTGGTGGAAGATATCTCGACGAAATTGGTGACAAGGCTAGAGGGAGAAGTATTCCGAAAGATTGATGGCGGGAAGAATCTCTACGTGCCCATCGAGGCCAAGGCCAGGTCGAGTTTGGGGCTAGCGCGTGCAGGAAGATCCACCACGCTACAAGCAGCCGGGGGGTGGGATGTGAATGGTCAACTTATGAGGCTGGCGGGGATGCGAAACCCAACACCCTAGCTCCGGATCGGAATAACTTTGTAGTTATTAACAGACAGCGTACGGAGCAAGTTAAACTCGCGACGGCAATACCTACTGAGTAGGTAGTTCTATACATCGCGCAGCACACAGGAATATGCTTTGTAGCCCTAGGCTCTTAGGAAAGGTACCTACGTAGGTAGCTAAATACTTGTACGTTATGTAGTAGACTGTACATCGCGGCAGAGCCTGTATACCTGGTGGAAAGCTGATTGACGTAGGGCTCTTGAAGCATAGCCCGGTATAAAGCCAAGACCCGGCCAGCAAATTCGGAAAAAGCTTCTTGTCGCATATAGCCATCATACTTGGAAGCTTTCCCCTCCTTAATTTTCTTTTTATTGATCGTGCACAGGAATATATATTATCCAGGTTTTGCGTCTCGAGATTGAACATGGCAAAGTCACGTGAAGGCTCGTGCCTGAACCGTTCCGTTCTCAGTCCGCCGCCCCACATGGCCGTTGAGAGCCCCCATGACCACAGATTCTGTTGGCAAAGCTTTGGAAGAGCAACAATAATCTGCTGACATTCGCATCCCTCGCCGCTGCACAAAAGGAGGAAGGGCGTTGGATCCGGACACCTACGAGATCCGAAGAACACGGACGATACGACAAGTTCGGCCAGGCTCAGACCCAACACCTGGTCTAGTCCTGCCCGGGACCGTCGAATTCCTTTGTCGAGTCATCCGCGGGGTTGCGGTTCGACATCACCGTGCGCATCCGTACGGAACAAACATTGAATTTGCACAGGTAAATTGAGCCGCCGGCATCTGGCCGCCAGCCTCAAAAGATTCAACAACCATTGTTAACACAATAGGCCATAGCAGAGCCACATTCCGTCTTTCTTTCGTTTGTGTCTCTGCCGCCATGGACACCAACAAAGCCCCTAGTGGGAAGCACGTCTCGCAAACCGAAACTCCTGAGCAACTCCTCGATGTCTTCAAGGCAGCCGCCCTCTCCGTAACGAAACTGTACAAGACGTCGGCTCTCGTCGAATCGAGGGCCAGGGTCGACGGCTATCAGGAGTGCCTTGACGACCTCCTCTCCTTTCTGAACAAGGCAAATATCGGCCTCACAGACGGAGAAGGGTGGTCGATACGAAGGTGGGCAACGGAACGCCTTGACGGACGTGACTCGGCGCCACAATGCACCGAAAGCGAGGACGAGAACGAGCGAGTAGAGAGAACATCGTCGCCCGAAGTCACAAGAACGAACCCTGACCCTCAACCGTCGGTGGCTAAACGAAGAGAATCGCCCACTCCCAACACTGTTGCGGTTCCAGAGCCGGTTCCTGAGGAACCTATGGCCATCGTTGTTCCATCACAAGATAATTTCACTTTTCAGTCTTCCCACTCCTATCCAAACATCGCCACATTAGACCTTGAGGATTCCCGAACTCGTGATGGATCATCCCACCCGCCTAGCCGAGGCACCAGGTCAAGAATAGGCGGACACAACTCGAAATCGGGCCCGAGAGGTGCTGGGCATTTGGGCAAAGGAGCCGGAACCAAACGTCGATGGGATTTTGACGATTTCTTTGGAGGTTGTCTAGGAGGGAAGGACCCATTCGGAAATGGAGGTAAGCGTAGTCGGCATGCTTGATGAATTTCGTGTAAGCAGAGATCATGTCAGGACCAAAGATGATGAGAGATGAGGCACAACATTTCGGTGTTACACTGGGTAGTGTCATGCACATAGGACAACAGAGGACATGGGAGCTAGCATAAAGCATCAGCCGGCGTTTTTTTTTTTCGGGGGTCGAGGAAACTGCATATACACGGGATACCGCCATCTTCATTGAACGAACCATTGTACGAAACGAGGGTTAGCATAGATGGACATGTTTCTCTTTTTTTTCTTGTGTTTTTTTTCCTTCCTTTTTTTTCAAAAGATAAATACTACAATTATTATCACCCAGCAGGGTACATACATGCACACTATAACGTGTCTCTGTCGTCAATCGTGGTCTCGTTACTCAATTGTTACTTTGGCCAGCTACTCGTGACTGGAATGCTCATGGGATTCTAAACCCAACTGCAACCTCAAGGCCGTATTATCATGCTCCAACTCCTCTATGTGTTGCTCTAATATTTCCATTCTTTCCGTCGCCCCCAGGACAACTTCCTCAGATATCTTGGCCAGTCTCCACAAACGCAGCACCACAACAAGGGAACCAATAGACTCAGCAAGACCCTTGGAAGCAATATCAATAACAAAGCTCACCACAATAACAGCAGAGTCAAAGACGTGAAACCACGAAGTAAGATATCTATTATTTCCACCATTGTCAGCAACAGACAATGGAAACAAAGGGGGGGGGGGGGGGGGGGGGGGGGGGAGGAACAGCACATGAAACCTACTCTAGGCCAAATGAGAACAAACAAGCGGCCAACTCAACCATGAACAAACTACTAAACACCAGAGCCGCAGTCTCCAAGGTTTCCTTTATTTGCAACACCCACTCCTCGTCGCTTTGATGCATTTCACAGGCGATTAGCTGGATGAAGACGTTGGCCAGCAGCGCCATTACGTCGAGCATGACGATGAACATGACGAGAAAGTGCTTCTTGCGGGACGCGAGGAGGACTCTGCCTTTGCGGCGGAGGTGGTGGACGTGGCGGAGGGCGCGTCGAGTTAGGGACGGTGAGGGGCGATGGCCCGCCGGTAGGAGGGGGACGGAATGGTCAATGTACGAGTTGTCGGACATGGTGACGGAGATGGGAGATTGCCAATGTCAGGAGCTAGATGAGAAGGGCATTGATGATGCTATGCGGTGCGTCGGCAATACATGGATGGTGGTGTGGTGGTGGGGGTGGTGATAGCTGTAGGACGAGGTTCGTGAATTCGACGTCGGTGTTGTGTTGACAATGGAACGTGGAACGGCTTCTAGGTTAATGATTGACAGAGAGCCTAGCGCGGTTGCATGTTGCTTTGGCCGATAACAACTACCACCACTACGGAGCACCTGCGACATCTGGACTGTACATGGTTTGGATGACATCAGGAGCGGCATGCAACTCCGTAATGGGCGAGAAATGCTGATGCTGGTGGACCGGGGCCTGTCGCCAGAGACCAGAAGCTCATGCAGCCACAAAAGCGCAGAATTATGCAGACTGCGGATAAACTCCGGCTCCCCACGTTCAATGCTGCGCAACCGCAGGCCCTGCGTCTAAAAGCTCCCAGTGCCAGTCAGACTTGCAAAGTTTCATTGGCAAATCGTGTCTCGAGCCTCGTTTGTTGTTTGCTGCAAGCCGCCGCTTGTCACTCATTTCTTTTCCCCTTCTCCTTGTCGCAAAGATCTGCGCCTTGCTTGTAGCAGCCGGCTTCTCATTCCAGGGAAGGCTACATCTGTGTGAGGCGAGTGCAAAATTTCCCAAATCCCGGTACGCCGCGATCCACGCATCCCAACCCGCGAGTCATCCTTGGATTTTCTGGTCTTGGTGCCGAATCCTTGAAGTAAGCCACCCAGCAGTCGGCACTGCCGTGCTATTTTGCGCAACTTGCTTGCTCTTCGTGACGAACTGCTTGCGAGCCAGATCCAGGTTATTTGCGTCTGGGCTGAAAGGTGGGAAATTGTACAGTGATGCTAACCCACCTCCCCTTCCTTAGGAACCAACTCAAGGACGCCAAGTTTTCACAACCCCTTGGGCGAGAACATCATGTCGGACGCGAACCACAAGGAGGACAAGCCTGCCGCTCAGTCGGCTGAGCACGAGCGGGAGACGGAAGTGTCGGCGGGTGAAGAGGTGGGTGTCTCGCACGGCGCAAATCAACAGCGACCACATGAAAACGACAGAAGAATCTGTTTGATACAAGAAAGCAGGGAGAACTGACTGGTACATACCCTGCGCTAGGAAGAAATCACGGCCATGAAGCGCCGTGTGGCTGAAATGGAGGAGGAGGCCAAGAAGCTGCGAGAGATGCAGGCTACCTTGGAGCAGCAGTCGGCTGATTTGGCGGATGACAAGGAGTCGGTTGATGCGCGAAGCATCTTTGTCGGAAACGTCGACTACTCTGCTTCTCCTGAGGAGATTCAGGCTCATTTCCAGAGCTGTGGATCGATCAACCGCGTGACTATCCTCTTGGATAAGTTTACCGGTCAGCCAAAGGGGTGCGTGTTCTACTGCATAGCATTCATTTTACTGTCCCCCCAATACAGGCCGATGTACTGACCGAGGCATGCACGCAGATACGCCTATGTTGAGTTTACAGAACCGAGCCTGGTCGCCCAGGCCCTCATCCTTAACGAAAGCGTCTTCAAGGGCCGCAACATCAAGGTCACACCCAAGCGTACCAACGTTCCTGGCATGAGCCGAGGTCGCGGGCGAGGAGGCTTCCGTGGGGGTCGAGGATTCCACGGCCGGGGTGGTTTCCCTCGTGGTGGCTACCGCGGCGGCTATAGGGGCCGCGGCCGGGGAGCTCACGCGCCTTACTAGGGACCGGGAAGCGACTCTCTCCCTGGTCCGGCAGCTGGTGACGACGGGTCATGGATGCCATCACGTGGAGCGTCCAATCTTTGAGGAGTTTGTAGGAATTAGGAATTAATAATGGATTTTGCCGATGCGGGTCACCGACGGAACTTGAGAGAGGTTTGATATCATGGTCCGCTAGGTAGGCATACTACACAGGGACTGAGTTGCAGCGACAGAAAGAAAGAAAGGAAACCTATAATACAGACAAGAAGGAAAGGGGGGAAATCTGTTCGTGTAAAAGTAACAGCGCCGCTAGGAGAGGGGAACAGACTAGGCAACGACTTGGAGTTTAAAGGATGATTTGATTTGGAATGATTTGCTGCATTTGGCTGAATACGAAGAAGAAGAAAGACATTCAAGCCTGGCTGGCCCTTTTTCCGTGCCTGATATTGATTATGCTTCCGTGAAACGCGGCTTTGGGTCGTGTGACAAGAAGACGTGATAGTGATATTGAAACAGAGTACTCCGTAGAGCGAGTCTTGTATGCGATTTGTGTCTTGAATGCCCCACGACGGAGAGTTGTAGAGCCCGAATCTGCCAGCAACACATGGGAACGCGTACTGTCTCTCATCGGTCCGCCTCGCAGTTTCACCAACTCGTGCCCCCTACCCCCCCCCCCCACCCCCCCCCAAAAGAACCTATCCTCGGCCAAGGGGAAGCGTAACTCATCCCAACGGACCAAATATCTAAATCCGACTAATCCACCGATGTATGCCTATGCCACATCCCGCAATCCCGCACAGCTGTAGGACTCACCCACCGTAGCACATTCGCCATCCCCACGATCGATCATACACCAGCGTCCCTCCCCCATGATCTTATCAGATGCAGTCTGGTGTCCCACGATGATTTGCCGAAGTGGGGACCGCCGAAGTGGGGACACAAGTCCGAGGGTGTGAAACCCGAGTTGTTGTTCTGTAGAAACCACTACTGCTTCCCAGTTGGGGAAGTGTCTGCGTGAGTAGCAACGTGCAGCAGCACTACTCGGAATTGGTGCCGGCTCGTATTAATTCCGTGTATAGTTATCTTCTCGCACTCTGGCGGGCGTGCACGAGGTGTGAAGAAGATGGGGGAAATACATCCCCGACCTGTCGCTTTGCTATGAACAGAGAAAATACACCCTACGGAGTATACATATCCCTTTGAGTGCGCCTTTTTGGCAACAAGGTCGGCCACGAAACCTTCCACACTAAAATCCTCATGCGATGTAGCTCTTTGTAAACTTGGAAACTGATGGTACTTATACCATCATACTAATTCTTAGTAGGAAAATGTACCTTTTGATTCAAGACTTTTTATTGGTTCACATCCTTGTTCGGTACGCAAGTGGCACCTTAGCGCACTCAAAGGGATATATATATTTTCACATTTTCACATTTATACACACACACACACACTCACTCACATATATATATGTATATATATATATACATGATATACTAGGGATATTTATAGCCAGTTTGGCCAGAAAAAAAAACCATCAACCATTCTACCGTCACGCCATCCCTCCTGTCCCTCGTCGAAAGCACAGCCGAGACCAGGCTCGTCGGCGAGGACGCACACCTCGCCGTCATGTTTTCGCGATCTGTCATGTACTGTCTTTTAAAAACGGTGCACACAAGGTAGTACATGAATATGTGAGAGGAATACGTTACTGGTCAGTTTCGTCCCATTTCCTTTCTGACTACGGTTACCACGCAGCAGCGCTCGACATGAACTGAGGCTGACGCGCACAGCCTCGAGATCGGGAGCTCACCCGAGGTGCTGTGTCTCACAAGGTCTCACAAGGGCCTCACAAAGTCTCACAAACCCTGGTGGGAGGCCCCCGGGTACCTTTGCCATGGATGCCTAGGCCACCATGAAGAGCCCTACTTAGGTTACAGCCGAATTAGAAGGCCATAGCGAGCCCGAGCCCGAATTTACAGGCCATAGCGAGCCCGAACCCAGCGAGCCCGGGCCCAACAACGCCCGAGACGATACGTACAGCGCCTCGGAAGTCGAATACAGCGACTCGGAAGCCAATTACAGCGCCTCAAAAATCAGTTATAGCGAGCTAGCAGCTGCTAACAGGGCACGAGACGCCGGATACAGCGCCTCGGAAGCCGATTACAGCGGCCCAGATAACCAGCTAGCAGCCGAAGCTAGCTATAACGCCTGTAACCTAAGCGGCTTCCGAGGCGCTGTATCCGGCGTCTCGTGCCCTGTTAGCAGCTGCTAGCTCGCTATAACTGATTTTCGAGGCGCTGTAATTGGCTTCCGAGTCGCTGTATTCGACTTCCGAGGCGCTGTACGTATCGTCTCGGGCGTTGTTGGGCCCGGGCCGTACGGAGTATTGGGAATAGTAACACGAAAAGATTGGTGAATCTTGGCTTCTTGTGTCACCCTTTAAAGGACTTTGGACGAAACGCTCTGCCGCCGACACGCTCCCATGGTGGTCCGGTTAAATAGTACGTACCCACAGCGTGATTTTTGGTGCGCCGAGTAAACACGGAAAGTTGATGCCATACGACCAGACGCCATCTCCAGCTGGGCTCCGCCATCCGGAGCGGAGGCCCTCCCCGGCTTCCAGAAGTTGCCAAGGCTGAGGTGTTGCAGGCATCATGTTGTCGCAGTTGGTATGAGCATATCGTGCCGGGCGGCGGATTACTCTAGAATCAGTAATTGTTCATGGCGCGACGTCATTAGAAAGCAGTCCGTGTGGCAGCGGGCCGGTATGTAGATGCTGGAAACATTGCTGAGCACATGCTGAGCACATGCTGAGTCTGGCGCTGCCTCCAAGGGCGCAGAGCAGCCACGCCCCGCACCGCCCCGCCAGTAGGTGACGACGGACGGGTGGCGGGTAACGGCTGGGACACCGGGAACTGGTGTGCACAACTGTTGTGCTTCCACATGTCACCCCAGACGTCTTGCTTTATGCGTTTATGGTCGTGTCTGGCGACTTGGCCACTCACTCTCCGGAATCTTCCTCTCTGCATGCCACCTCCCGTCCCATCTGCCGCTTCGTCCTTTGTCATCACGTCGGTTGTCTCAACTGTGCATCGCCAAGTCGCTGGCTTGCTTCATCTGCAACACAGCGTCTTCCTTCGCAGCCCAGCTCGGCTCAGCTCAGGTCAGCTCACTTCTTCTTGCTTTATTTCCTGTCTTGGGTACTCCGTAGTACCTCCAAAGTAAAACCCCCACCCCTCCAGTGGCCCCGCCATCAACTCGGTCACGTGCTGCGTATCGCCTGGCTCGCGCTGGCCCGGAGTGACCAGACTCTACAGGACGCTGGGGGCCAGTCTTAGCGTCAGGTCTTGCTGAGCGATTCCCAGCCGCCGACTCCAGACACGCGCCAACGCCAGACATCCTCCAAGTCGCTGCTGCCACGCTGCACTGCCTCAACCTCCCCAGCTAAAGGTGCTTGCTGTGAGCAAACTCGTCGTCACTCGCACCGTCGACGCCGTTATTTGCAACCACCACCCCTTTGTGGGGACCCCGTCCGTCGCCCTTTTGGCCGACGTCGTTTACGTCTTCTACGAATTGCTTCGTCGCGTTTCTCTTGTAACGGGCGCTCCCTCACGCATCCCAACGCCTCTCTCGCCAGCAAGGCCTCGTCGACAATGAGTGCCCGCACAGAGTCGGGGCTTCCAAGGTCAGTATACGCATCGTTCAGCGCAAGCGAAATCAATCAAGACGCCAAAAAATCATGAGCTGACAGCCCGTCTAGCAAGCCCAATCTTCGCGTCACAAGTATGTCGTTAACACCCCTCATCTGGCTCGACCTCCTCGCATTCGACTCTCGCCAAACACCAGTTACTGACATGACCTGGAACAGTCATTGCTGCAGATGGCCTGTATAAAAGAGATGTTTTTAGTATGTCCCCGTCTATTATCACGGCGTGATGCTCAGATGATGCTCGAGCCGCTCTGCCCTCGAAACACCCTTCCTAACCAGCAACAGGATTCCCCGACCCATTTGCTGTGGCCACCATCAATGGCGAACAAACAAAGACCACCACCGTCAGCAAACGGACGCTGAATCCATATTGGAACGAAAGTTTCGACTTGTACGCACATATCCCCCCCTCATCTTACCCCCCCCCCCCCCCCCCCCCCCCCCTTCCGGGGCCACTCTCCTGTCTGTTGCCATCAGTGTCAAAATTTCCCGTTCCCGACCCTGAATCTCACCAATAATATTACAGTCGAGCAAATGAAGGCAGCATCCTGGCCGTGCAAGTCTTTGATCAAAAGAAGTTCAAGAAGAAGGACCAAGGCTTCCTTGGTGTTATCAACATTAGAGTTGGAGATGTCATGCCAGATCTTAGCCCTGACTCTGATGGTACGTCTCCCATGTCTCAGAGTTATGCATCGTCTTGCGAGAGACGGGAAACAGCTACTAACTGACGTCTTGCATCAGACCAGATGCTTACGAGAGACCTCAAGAAGTCGACAGATAACCTCGTGGTCCACGGAAAACTCATCATCAACCTTTCATGTAACCTCAGCACGCCCGCACGCGGGGGTCAAGCTTCCAGCAGTCGACCGGCCCTATCTGTTCCCGGTGCATCCAGCTCTTCCGCACTCTCCGCTCCCGATGGGCGACCAAGCTCATCCATGTCGAACCAGAATGGCATTCCTCCTGGGGGTCCTCAAATGAGCTTGCCTCATCACCCACCCCTTGTCAGCTCAAGCTCTACGCCTGCTCCGGGAGTCAACGGCCCGAGTTCGTCACGGCCAACTAGTCAATTGAGCCCCTTCGAGGACAACCAGGGTCGACTTCCCGCTGGCTGGGAAAGACGAGAAGATAACCTGGGCCGAACCTACTACGTTGACCACAATACGCGCACAACTAGCTGGAATCGCCCGACCGCCAATGGCGGTGCAGAGACCCGAGAGCGAGAAGCCGCAACAGCAGTCGAACGACAGCGGCATCAGAACCGTACGCTACCCGAAGACCGGACAGGCACTAGCTCGCCAACTCTGTCGCAGCAGCAACAGCAGGGTGGCTCCCAATCAGGAGCCGGCAGCCCGACCGGTCCCGGCAGCCCTTCCCAAACCAATGCCAGCACAACGGTAATGCACACTGGTGCAACCAGTCCTGGCACCGGCGAGCTGCCACCACTCTGGGAACAAAGATGGACGCCAGAGGGCCGTCCCTACTTTGTCGACCACAATACCAGAACGACTACCTGGGTTGATCCGCGCCGCCAACAGTATATTCGCATGTATGGCGGCCAAAACAACACGAATGGCCAGATTCAACAGCAACCAGTCTCACAGCTCGGGCCCCTACCTAGTGGGTGGGAAATGCGGCTCACCAACACTGCTCGGGTGTATTTCGTCGACCACAATACCAAGACTACCACGTGGGATGACCCTCGTCTACCATCATCCTTGGATCAGAATGTTCCTCAATACAAGCGAGATTTCAGACGCAAGCTCATCTACTTCCGGTCTCAGCCTGCTATGCGCATCCTGAGCGGCCAATGCCACATCAAAGTCAGACGTGAGCATATTTTCGAGGATTCGTTTGCCGAGATTACGCGTCAGTCCGCCACTGATTTGAAGAAGCGCCTGATGATCAAATTTGACGGAGAAGATGGTTTGGATTACGGTGGTCTGTCTCGAGAGTTCTTCTTCCTGCTGTCTCACGAGATGTTCAACCCGTTCTACTGCCTGTTTGAGTACTCTGCGCACGATAACTACACCCTGCAGATTAACCCGCACTCGGGCATTAACCCGGAGCACCTCAACTACTTCAAGTTTATCGGACGGGTAGTTGGTTTGGCTATTTTCCATCGACGATTTCTGGATGCCTTCTTCATTGGAGCACTATACAAAATGGTGCTGGGCAAGCCTGTCTCGCTTGCTGACATGGAGGGTGTTGATGCCGACTTCCATCGGTCCCTGCAGTGGATGCTGGACAACGACATATCTGGCGGAATTCTGGAGCAGACCTTCTCCACCGAAGATGAGCGATTCGGTGTCATGACCACCGAAGACTTGATCCCCAACGGCCGCAACATTGAAGTCACCAACGAGAACAAGAAGGAGTATGTTGATCTCATGGTAAAGTGGCGTATTGAGAAGCGCATCGCGGAGCAGTTCCAGGCTTTCAAGGAGGGCTTCCACGAACTCATTCCCCAGGACCTCATCAATGTGTTTGATGAGCGTGAACTCGAGTTGCTCATTGGCGGCATCGCCGAAATTGATGTGGACGACTGGAAGAAGCATACGGACTACAGAGGATACACCGAGTCGGATGAGGTTATTCAGAACTTCTGGCAGGTGGTCAGGTCATGGGACGGAGAACAAAAATCGCGTCTTTTGCAGTTCACTACCGGAACTTCTCGAATCCCCGTCAACGGCTTCAAGGATCTTCAGGGAAGTGACGGACCAAGACGATTCACCATTGAAAAGACGGGAGAGCTCACCAACCTTCCCAAGGCACATACCTGGTATGCAATCAATCACTAGCGCGGTTTTTTTTTTTTTTTTTTTTTTTTTTGGTGGTGGTGGTAAGATATGGATTATTGCTAACTAGCCATCACCAGCTTCAACCGCATCGATTTGCCCCCTTACAAATCTCTGGACAGCTTGCAAAACAAGCTTACGATAGCTGTGGAGGAGACCATGGGATTTGGGCAAGAGTAATGAAAGATGCAATGTGCAGTGAGATGAGCAAGAATATGTGAACTAGCGATGTTTTGCGTTGCGTCGTTTGGGCCCCCCCTATTGAACGCCATTCCGGGGACTCATGTGCTGTAATAGCACTCTCCTCTTGCCCATCTTGGCATATATAGCTTCCCTAGCCCTTTTCCCACATTCCCTGATGAGGACTGTTTTTTTTATTACTGGGCATGATTGATTTTTTTTTCTTCTTTCCTCTCTTTTTGGTTATGCATGTCTTTTTTTTCTTCTTTTTTTTTGGAAAAGAATAGCTTGTTCAACATGGGTCGTTCATGGCGCTGGCGGGTTCAATTGTCATCGAGACACGCAGGAAGCAGAGCGGAGCAGCACGAAGCATACATTATTTTGCAAATCACCACAGGCCTGTGAAGCAAAGAGGAGACAGCGAAAGTAGATTGCTTTGCGCGTTGTGAGTGTCATGCACATCTGTGCATGTCGAATCCCGTCTCAGTAGGAACAGACGGCCACAGACGGCGCGGACCTAGAGTATAAAAGATTGACGTCTAGTGTGCGGGTTGGCGAGGTCATTATCAGCCGTCAGGACAGTGTCTGTGCCATGAATCATCGGTCGGTAGAGCATAGGGGTGGGCTAGTGCATATTATTCGGCCACAATAGTAATAACTACGGCAGCGTACAATACGATATAAATACATGTGGTTTCTTTGTCTGCGAGACGTGCAAAAGGAACGGCAGTCATGTCAAAAACATTCAAAAATGACTCTCGGCGGAATTGGCAAACCCCCCCACTATGTGTTGTACAAATTCGCATTGTAGGGTCTCTATCTTTACCGTGCTGTGCTGTCCCGTGTACACCTGATAAAGAACAAAGGGAAAACGAAATATCATGTGCTGGACCTGCTTCGCTCACGTCCAGCCTAGCATACTATGTGCAGTGGTTCTTTTTATTTCTCTTGGGGCTTCATCACACCCCATAACAGCTACACGCCCACGCTCTGGACAATTTCAACTCTTTCCTACCCTCACCCTTACCTCCTGTACCACATGCGTGTAATCTTGGTGTTGCGCATCTTCCTCTGCAGCTGGAAGATGCCGTACATGAGGGCCTCGCTGGTGGGCGGGCAGCCGGGGACGTAAATGTCGACGGGGACGATGCGGTCGCAGCCCCGGACGACGCTGTAGCTGTAGTGGTAGTAGCCGCCGCCGTTGGCGCAGCTGCCCATGGAGATGACCCATCGGGGGTCGGGCATCTGGTCGTAGACCTGGCGCAGGGCGGGGGCCATCTTGTTGGTGAGGGTGCCGGCGACAATCATGACGTCGGACTGGCGGGGGGACGCGCGGAAGATGATGCCCAGGCGGTCCTGGTCGTAGCGCGGCGTGGAGAGGTGCATCATTTCGACGGCGCAGCAGGCCAGGCCGAAGGTCATGGGCCAGAGGGACGACTGCCGCGCCCAGTTGGCGATGACATCGAGCGTGGTCCTGGGTTCAAGTGTCAGTATGAGGGAAAAAGGGGGGGGGGTGAAGACGTGCGTACAGGGCATATTGGACGACGCCTTTGGTGCCTTCTTCGCTGGGGAGAAGGACTTCCTTGCGAGGTTTGGCGAGGCTTGATCCCGCGCCGTGGGGGGTCAGGGAGCTTGCGTCTCGGCGGTGGGTGATGGGCAGGGCGGCTGCCGCGCGGAAGGGAATGAGCGCTGTCGTCGGCTTGACTGTTTTTTTTTGTGACGACGCTGTTAGCTTTTTTTGGATTTTTTGTATATATGGGGGGTTCGTGTGTGGTGTTTTGGTGTGGCAATTGGTGAGAGGTGTTGGGTCAGAGGGAAATTTCGGAGTCGGCGGGTGAAGGTTTCGGACGTGCCTCGCAGGGCCATTGAGGCCGCGGATCGCGATGACGAGAGCATCTCCACGGGTAGCGTAGGTGATGGCTTCTACGCGCGGATAGGAGGGGAGATGGAGGACCGTCGAGTAGGGGGCGAGGTTGGAAGACGGAGGAGGCGTGATGGTCTTTTGGACGTTGAGATTGCCGTCGGGATGGCGAATATGTGGGTTTGGCCTCGTTGATGGGAATTGGGGGCGTTGTGATTGGCTGAGACGGGGCGCACGGGTGCGAGGTTTAGCCGGGTGGGGCGCGGGCGAGCTGCTTGATGGCTACCCTGTAGCTTGGACGGTGATTTTATGTGAATGTTGTTGGGTTGGACTTGATGTTTGTGAGAGAAAAAAATAAATACTGAGAATGAAAATATAAGATATACATGGAAGGGGAGTAGATTGTTTTTCTGGTGGGGTTTTTGTAGTTTTGGAATGTTCAAGGTATTGTACATATAGGAATCGTGGTTGTTTTGTGTGAGGAGGGCCTGTGACTAGCAAGCACTAGAGCCTTGAGTGCGGGGAGGGTTCAGTTGATTCGATGGCCACTCGGGAATTTGACTCGGCGGCAGGCAAACAGCCTTAGGAGAATACAGGGCCGACTTGCCGTCCAAGTGTAACGTCTGGCGTCACACGAGGTTGACTGTCGTGATGAGCTACTTTGCACACGAAAGCACGAGACGAGAGCAGCTGTCTGGTATCAATTTACCTGATGGCCCGTGAGGTGGCGTTATAGCTAGCACCGCAGAAGGAGTTTGCTGGCCGAACGAACTAGATAGTCCCATATAAATGAGGAGGCTGTTAGGGAGAAAAGTGGACTCGGTCACGTTATGTGGTGATATAAGGGGTAATAATACTAGGGACACTTTAGGCACAAATAATAGAAAGACAGATTAATTAATATAACTAATACCCTAAATTATTATATAGTTTTAGTAATAAGATTAGAACCTTATAATTCTAGTACCTTTCTTTATTTCTTTCTTTCTTAACTTAATATAAGTACTAGACGCCTAATAAAGCTATACGAATAAGCCCTTACTATTAAACGAATATTATAAAGCTTACTAGTACTACAAAATAAATTAATTCTCACGAGAACTTAAGATTATAATATAAAGACTTTAATAAAGCTTAAAACTAGTTATAAAAAATTACTAGACTTATACGAAGCTAAGAATAATATAAATAAACCTTTACTTTATATAGAGAAGGGAATAATACGAATAAACCTTTACGAGAAATTAAGACTATGGGATTAAGATTATAAAGAAGGCTAGAATTATTTATAAAAGATTATACGAACTATAAAGCGTAAAATAGTTTTAATATAAATAAAATAAGAGAAGAACTTAATATTATAATATTAAAATTACGGAGAAGTTATAGAATAATACTTATACTTTAAGAGACTATAAAAGCTTAAAGGAGGTAATTAAATAAAGGCTAAATATACGCGAATAAACGATTTAAACTTTTAATTTTAAGGGAGCTTTAAAACACCTTTTAAACACTTAAAGAGGGATATAAAGAGGTTTATTTTCTATGGTTTTCTATAGTTATAAACTTAAACGATTTAAAAGCCTTTAAATAATAGCTAAATACGCTATAATATAGCTTTACTTTACTAGACTTTAAAGAAGTCTTAAAATCTACGCTAAACGCTTAAAGAATAGAGTAGTAATCCCTATTCCTAGAACTATAAACTTAATAAAATTAAAAGAGACTAAATATATTAATTAGGCGCTTATAAATAGACTAGAATATACGATTATTACTTCTCTTTTTTTAAAGGGTATAAAAAGACCCTTAAAGCTTTTAATAGAACTTTAAAGACGCTTATTCTTTTACTAAAGAATTATACGAGATATCTTCTTATAAAAGTTATATAAGATTAAAAAACTATAAGCACTTATTCGTTTTACGAAATATTAAAATATAATAGTAAGACTAGTAATATATTAGATTTATAGAAATAATTAATAAACTATAAAATTAATTTCTAAAAACCTACACTAATAATACCTTATAAAATAGTAGGACTAGTAATAGGTATACCTACTTTCTTATTATATAATCTCGCGATTATAGTTAAGTGTAAGCTTAGAGTTCTAGCTAGGTAAGAGTAAAGTAGAAGCTACTAAATACTAGTAAATATAAGATTATTCTTTTAGTTTTTAAGGCCGCTTTATAACCCTACTTTAAAGTAAGAAACCTTAGTTTTTATACGCGAGTGTATTACACTTAATACTAGAGAGTGTATAAACTACTTTACCCTATTAATCTCTTATTAGACTTATTTAATTAAATAAGAAGTATTAGGTATAAATTATAAGAGCTACGTTATAAGAATATAAGATTAATTAAACTTAGCTAAATTAGGTATTATAAGAAATTTATAAGGAAGGTAGTAATAATTAAAATACTACCTACTATTAATAAAAAGGGTAATTAAAAGTAAGACTAAAATAAAAGAAAAGGGTTTCTTTCTCTAAGAAATTTATATTTAAATTTTTATTTATTAATTAATCTACCTATAAGAAATAAGAGGCGTAATAGATTAGCTAAAGGTTTAGCTTTAATTTTACCTTTATTATAACTTTTCTTAGCTTATAAGCTACTTTCTATTACCACTTAAATAAACACGCTTATATTTATTAGACTTCTTCTACTAAACTCTTATTACTAGCTTATAGTAACGTAATAACACTTAAATACTCTTTTCCTTTTAGTCTTTAAAAAGCTAATATTAGCTTAAAGACATTTAAAAGACCTTAAAGTTTAACCTTTCCCCTTATTATATTAAGCTAATTTAAAACTATTAGACTTAAACTTAAACTTTAAACTTAACTTTATACCTTTATTTATAAAAGATCTCTCCCTTAATTTTATATACCTATTAAAGGACGTTTTATCTTTATTCCTACGTTTATTAATTAGTTTAAACTTAAGAGAAGAGAAAACTAAAGAACTACTCTTATTCTTACTATTAAGAATTATAAACCCTTTAAGCTCTTATTTTATAAGGGAAGTAAAAGGAATTTTATTTACTAGATACCCTAAAGATAATTCTACTTAAGATTACGTTAATTACTATAATACTATAGTAGTATTAGTAAAAGTGCTAGAACACGTGGACACTTTAGCCTAGGTATATTTTATATAAGATTTAAGGGGAAGAGTAATAGCGTGGTATAAGAACTTAAACTATAAGAATAAAAGATAAAACGCGCTTTTAGTAAAGTTTATTAAGAAGTTTTTAAACCTTAACCCTTATTTAAAGGTAATTATAAAATAAAAGGTGTTTTATTTTACTAGGAAAAAGGGAGAGTTATTAATAGCTTATATTTAAAGAGCGAAGAACTTAGTAATAAAGGTAAAGATAAACGTGAGATAAATATTACTTATTAACTTTATTACTTATTTAATAGATAAAGAAATAAACGCTTAGCTTTAAGAGTAAGTATTAAATAGGCTATTTACTTTAAATAAGTAAATATAAGAGATAACTATTAAAGGTTTAATAATAGTAAATCTTAAGATTACTCTTTATAATTATTACTTATTTACCTTAAAAAAGATTATAAGATAATATAAGAAATTAACCCTAGTAATAAGTATAAACCTAATTCGCGTATTAATAGACTATTAAACGAAATAGGATAAGTAATAGGCTAAATAATAAGTAAAAAGAGACAAGAAAATATTTAAACTTATTAAGTAATTAAAAGTATTTAAGGTTTAAATAAACCTAAAATTATTAAGACTATATAAGTAATATAAAAGGCTTAGCTATTATACTTAGAACTTAAATAGGTAAATAAAAGGTAATTACGTAAACTCTTTCCACGCTAATAATAATTTAAATTTAAGGAATAAGGCTTTAATATTACTAGCTCTCTCTCCTAAAAATAACGCGTAAAGAGACTTAAATTATTTTTAGTATTTCTCCTATAAGGAGTAAGAATATATAAAATATAACTATAAAAATAAGAATAAATACTTACCTAAAAAGTTTAGAGAGAGACGGGAATTATAGTAATAAAATACTTAATAAATAAGAAGAGATAAACGCTAGAAGCTAAATATAAGGCTATAATTAAACTACGTAAGAGATTTAATATAAGGGTATTAAGAGATAATCCTATTATTAGAATATACGCTTAAAGAACTAATAATACTATAATTATTTTAAACTTATATAACTAATTTATAAAGTTATAAATTCTCTTAAATAAAGGAGATAAATAAAAGGATAAAGAGTGTAAACATAATTATAAAGAATAAGAGTAAAGCTAAGAAGATTTCTAATTTCTAAGAACTATTAGGTAAGATAGTAAAATTATCTTAGAAACCTAGAGTTTATTTTAATAATTAAACTTAAAAGAGAATAAGAGAACTTCTAGATTCTAGAATATTAAAGAAATAAGCTCTAATAAACGTAAGCCTATTTTAACCTTTATAGTTAATACTACTACTATAGGAAGTAATATTAAATAAATTTAAGAGGTTAAGGCTAATAATACAATTACACCTAGAGAGACTAGGTAAGGCTTTCTATAGGCTAAAGTTAAGTTTATTACCTTAAATAAATCCGTTACTACCCGTTCTAGTTCTAACTACTATACTTTCTATTAAGATATCTTCGCTTATAAAGGAAATATAAATAAAGGAGGCGTCTTCTTTTAAATATAAGTTAAAACTAAAAAAGATTAAAGTAATAAAGGAATATTAGGTTCTAGCTTTTAATCTAGGAAAATAAATAAGGGATACTAGGTTTAATATTAGTATTTTATAACTTCTCTAGCTAGCTTTTATCTTATAATAGTAAATAATACACTTAATATAGTATTATAAAAAGCTAAAGAGTAACTTAATTAAGGCTATTATAAATAGCTTTATTATACTCTTCTAGAATATTATTAAACTAGAACACTTACTTAAAGTACCTATAGTGTTAGGCTATTTTAATCTTATAGCTTGTAATAACGTAGCTAAGCTAAAGAGGTAAGTTATATTAATACTAGAATATATTATTACTTATTTAAAAGGGTATTAGTTTAGTTTTATTCTAGTAGATAGAGAATTAAGTGTAGAACTAATAAGTTATTATTTTATAATAAAGTATAATCTCCTATTAGTATAATTAAAAGGAAAGAAACCTATTTATATAATAAATAATATAGAACACTTTATTATAGCCTATACCTATATTAATATAGTAGTAGAAGAAATCCTAGCTTTAATAAAGTTCTATATTATAAAAGCTTAATAGAATTAAAAAGTGCTTCTAGGAAAGACTTAATTGCGTTAAATATACGTAATAAAGTATTATATGAAAGAGAAATTAACTATTATTAGAGTAAGAGGTTAGACTTAAATAATACTACTTTACCTATATTTAAATATATTTATTTAAATATATTTAAAGTAATTACTAATAAGAATAAACCCTAATAAGAACGTAAAGTTTATAGAGAATAATTATAAGATTATTAAAGAAGTAAAGGAGATTCTTAAAGGATTAAACGGAGAAGTTTATAAACGTATAAAGAAAATAAAGTTAGGAAACTTAAAGTTAAAAAAATAATTATTATAAGTAATTACGCTAGTAATTATTCGCGGGAATTACTTAAACTTAGTAATTATAAATTAAACGCGAATTAATTAAAACTAAACTTAAAATAAAGACTATTAAAATAGAATATTACTTAGTATAACTTAAATAACTTTTACGATCCCTACGATTAAATAGTAAAGACTAAATAATTATAATCTACAAATAGAACGAAGTTATAAGCCTTAATCCTTTAGAACTTAAACCCTTATAAGTTATTATTAAATAATTATTAGGTAAAAATAGAATTAGCTTTATATTACCCTTAAACTTATACCGTGAAATCTATTAATATTACCTAAAATATTACTTAAAGACAAGTAACCTAACGTTTAACTATATAAAATTAAAGACTATTTAATACTAGAGTTTATTATTACTTAAATACCCGTGAAACGAAGAATAAATAAACTATAATTTCTTTATAATTAAATAAGGTGGAACTACCTTATAATAATTTCTTAGAGAAAGAATACTATAACTTTAATAATAATAAAACTAAAAAGAATTATATAGTAACTTAAATAATACTAATTAAATTAAAATAAGAGAAGAATAAGAATAATAAGAAAGACTTAAATAAACCTTATAATAATAAGGGAATATTATTAGATCTACTAAATATATTTACGAATATTTTAAGCGCGAGAGAGTTAAACGAACTAATTAAAGATATATCACGATATTTAAGTTAGTAGATTTATATAGAAAAACCAAAAATTAAGGGGAACCCCTTACTAGAGTAAAATCCCTATATAAATCTAATATTACTATTCCTAGGGAAAGGTAAACGGGATAGCCCTCTCTATTTTTTAACCTTAAATAAATTTCGTGTAAAGAGTCGAATTAATTAACGGTAGAACGTACTTAAATATAATAAAGCTTTAATTTATATAGGAAATACGAAATCTAAGGTTTACCTCTTAGAAAATAAAAAACCCTATATAAATATGAATTTCTTAGACTTACTAAAAGGTGCTAAGTCTAGTAGCCTTTATTCTAGGAACTTAAAGAAATTTATTACGGCTTATAACCCTAACTTTCATTTAGATATAGCGGGATATAATTAGGCTTTAATTTATATAGGAAATCTAGAATTTAAGGTTTACCTCTTTAAAAAGTAAAAACCCTATATAAATAACGAAAATCTTTAGTTATCTTTAAAAGTAGGGGCTAGAACTCTCTATTTTAAAGGCTTACCCCTAAATATAATACACTATTTAAATTAAGATAATCTATTACTACGCTCCTATTTTAGTTACTTAGAATATACACGAATATAAAGTAAGTCTCCTATATTATTAGCACTTTAAGGGAATAGTTTATATTAGGTATTATTATAAAAAGCGCTATTTAAAAGTTATTACTCTCGTAACCTTAAAGTTATAAAGAAGCGTAAGAACTAAGCGCTAATTAGTACTTTAAAGAAAGGTAGAGTAAATATAGACATACTAGGACGTAACCTTACCCTAATTTATATAGGAAAATGTTACGAACGTTACTACACGAGACGCGGGAAGCTGGGCCGCACTGGAAAGGGTAGGCATAGCCGCTAACTAATAAGGACATTAGGTTATGTAATAGCTTATTAGATTATATAGATAATTTAATGAGATGGGATTATTAGGATTATTAGGCGATCTAAATGATCTAGGACTATAATAGAGAGATAAATAAGTACTTAAGGAGAGGGTATTTCTGTAATTAAATAGTTTAGTTCTCTATTAATTAATCTAAGTAATAGTTTTACTATTAAGAGTTATACTCTTAATAGCCTTATTATAATACTACTTAAAAGCTACTTTATAGCATTTAACCTAACTTACTTTCTAAGAAATAAACCTACTATGCCTTAGAATCTAAGCTATCGTTACATTTTAATTAATTCTATTTAATAAGTTACCTTAAAACTTTAAGTAGTAACAACTTCTAAGATATTTACTTTAAGTGGAAAGACTATTAACCCTAGGGAGATAATAAAGTACCTTTATAATAAGATTATTAAGCTTAAGAAGTAAAATTAATAGCTTCTTAACTAATAGAATAATCTCTACGAGAAACTTAAGGTATAAGAAGAGGAACTTATAGTAGTTTAAAATCTTACACTTATATCCTCTATTAATAATAATAATATACTAAAATTCCTTAAGCTTAAATTATATAATAGCTATAAGGGTAATATAAGAAACTTTCTTATATAAGCCTAAGCTTATTTATAAGTTAACGAAAAAATCTATATAACGCTTAAGTTATAGATTCTTTATATTAGTAACCTCTTAACTAGGAAAGTAATAGAATAATAGGAGCTAACCCTTTACGCGTATCTTAAGTATAGCGTTAAAGTTAAAGTGAAAGTTATTTACATCTTCTTTAATTATAAAACCTTTAAAGAATAACTTCTTACTACATTTAAAAACCCTAATAAGTATAAGAAAGCTACGCGATAGCTTACTTAACTTAAGTAAATCAGATCTATAGCTTATTACGTTAGGGAATTTAAACGTATTATAGTAAAACTTAACTAAAATACTAAACCTAAAATAAAAGTTTTCTATTAAGAACTTAAAGAAGAAGTAAAGGATAATATTTATTAAGAAGATTATTCTAAGTTATTTAATAACTTCGTTAAAATAGTTATTAAGGTAAATAACCGTTTATATAAGCGACGTTACGAAAAAAGTTATAAGAAATTCAAATTATATATTAGGTTTAATAAACCTAATAGTAGTAAGCTATACTAAACATTAATAGTATATAGGTACCACGCTAAACCTATAGAACTTAACGCTGTAAATAAGGAAAGGGGGAAGACTTATTATAATTATAGTAAGACTAAACACTTTACGAATAAATGTAAAGCCTTAAAGAAGCTATAAAAGCTAATTTTTAAAGGTAGAAAGCTTTACACCGTAAACTAAGAAGACTTACTCACGCGAAATCTTAGTGTAGTAAGTAATAAAGAAAGCCTTACATTAGTAAATAATATTAATTTAAATAAAGATTAGGAATTTAAAACCTAACTAGTACCTAATAACTTTTAGGAATACTAGATACCCTTATTAAAAAGTGAACCTTTACTAGAATAAATTTAAAAGAAAGAGAATTATTTAATTAAGAAAAATAAACCTAAAATTAAATATAAACTTCTTAATTAAACCTTCTATTATAATAATAATTACTATATACACCTTAGTAGTAAGTAAGGTAATAAATAGTTTTTACGAGAATAAAAGAGAAGAAGAATAACCCTTATAATATAACTAAAATTACAATAAACTAATTTAAAGATATTAAACGGAAAGTTATATTATACTAAGGATAACGTATATACTACCTAAGCTATAACCTTATAATATAAGAAGAAAGGGAACTGTGTAACTACGAGTAACTCGCTTAGCCTAAGTTTAATTAACACAAATAGTAGATTAAGTAATTACTAAGAAAGCTCTAATAATACGTTAAAAGATAACCACTAATAATAGCGCCTAGAATAACGCGCTAAAGAATAATATAAGAATAAGATTAATAAATTAGGAAATAATAACTATTATTATAATTAAAACTAATTTCTTAACGAAGATCTAATAGGTCTTTATATACTATAAATATTAGTAGTATAGCACACCTTATAATTAATATAACTATAATAGGATAAAGAATTTAAGTAATAATTAATAGCGGAGTATAAGGAAATTTTATCTCACTAAATCTCATTAATAGATTATAATTACCTTAAACACCTAAAGATAAGCCCTACTAACTCATAACTATAAAAGGAACTACGGTAAAGTATAGCTAAGGAGTAATTAATATGAAAGTTACGTAGCTTTTAGTTAATATATAAGGTATAAAACACTAAGTTACACTAAATATTATAGTAATCTTAAAACATAATATTATATTAAGAATACCTTAATTATAAGTAAGTAATCTACGAGTTAATTAGAGAACCGGCTAACTTTAATAGGATTTACTAGAATACGATTATAAAGTAAAGAGTAGCCTATAAAGAGCACCTTATTTAAACTATAATAGGCCTCTAGGAATATATATAATTACTAGAGAGCTAAAAGCTAAGATAACGGAGATTTTTAAGGAATACTTAAAGTATAGTAAGCTATTTAGCGGAGAGCTAAAAATAGGACTATTAAAGCATTTACACTAGAACTATAAGATTAAACTCTAGCTTAGTACTAAACTAACGTTTAATAAGATTTATTCTTAGAACCCTAAGTAAGATAAGGCGCTTAAGGAGTATTTAAAGAATATGTTATAAAAGGGATATATAAGACTATTAAAGTCCCTAGTAGAATACTTAATCCTATAGGTATTAAAGAAGAACGGGAAACTATAACTATATATTAATTATTAATACTTGAATAAGATTACAATTAAGAATTAATACCCGTTACTGCTTATAATAGAAATTAAAGATAAGGTTAAAAAAAGCTAAATGGTTTACTATACTTAACCTAAAAGAAGCCTATAACCTTATATAAATAAAAGAAGGCTACGAGTAGATAATAGCATTTTAAACTAGTAAAGAACACTACGAATATCTAGTAATACCTTTTAAGCTTACTAACGTATTAGTAACCTTTTAAAGAATAATTAATACAATCTTATAGAAATAACTAGGAGTGTTTATAGTTATATACCTTAATAATATCCTTATTTATTTAAATACTCTTAAGGAACACAAATAATATATATATAAGGTACTATAAACTCTATAGGATAATAAACTCTTAATTAAAGCCTTAAAATGCTAGTTCTACTAGAATACTATATACTTTCTAAGGTACGTGCTTATATACGAAGAAATACGAATAAGCTTAAATAAGATTAAAACTATTAAGAAATAGCTTACATTAAAGAATTTAAAGGAAGTTAGAGAATTTATAGTATTTATAAACTTTTACTATAAGTTCTTAAGCGAATATAAAGATATCTTATAACCTCTTATAAACCTAATAAAGAAAGAAGTTAGCTTTTAATAGAACGAACTAAAAGCTATAGCATTCTAGAAAATAAAAGATTTAATTACGTTAAAACCTATATTAAAAGCACTTAATTAAGATAAACCTTATAAGCTTAAAATAAACGCCTTAAACTTTATACTAGGCGGATAGCTTAAATAATAAGATAATTAAGAAAGATTATACCTAGTTATATTCTTCTTAAAGAAACTCTATAAACCTAAACTTAATTATAAGATTTATAATAAAGAACTTATAGCTATTATTAAGTGCTTTAAAGAATAAAGACACTATCTTATAGGAGTAAAGCATTAAATTAAGGTTTATACTAACTATAAGAATCTTATATTATTCTTAACTATAAAGGATTTAAATAAACGATAGATTAAATAGTATAAAACCCTTATAGATTATAACTTTAAGATTATATACTATAAAGGATTTAAAAATAAAAGAGTAGACGCGCTTAGCTAAAGAGAGAACTTAAAATTAAATGAGTAAGTAAGTAATACACCCTTATTACGCGCTACTAAGAATAGGAACCTTATGCTAGGTACCTAAGAAATTAATATAATATAGTAAGTTAAGCTAAATAAAACATAAATGTATTAGATTATATTATGCATTAAGAATAACAGCTATTTAAATAATTAAGAAATAAAAACGTATTTATCTAAGAAAGGTAAGACCTTCTTATATAATAAACGGTAATATATTCCTAGTACACTTTAAGAACAGCTTATTAAGGAAATACACGAGCACCTACTATACGGATATTAGGGTGTAGGGAAAACGATTAGTAGGCTAAGAAGATTATATAACTTCCTAGAAAGTAGAAAAATAGTATAAGAAGTTATTAAGAAATGCGATACTTAACGTGACACGCATTATACAAAGAATTACAACTAATATTACTACCTAAAAGAGTATAGTAAACTATTATAATAGACTTTATCGTTAAACTATTAAAGTTAAAAGAACCTATAATAGGAGTAGCTTATAATAGTATCCTAGTTATTATAGATAAACTCATAAAATACGCCTACTATATTTTATATAAGGAATTAAGTAACACTAAGGACTTAGCGTATATATTCTTTAAAATAGTTATTGCATAGCACGAATTACTAATAAAGCTTATATTAAATTACAATAAATTATTCACCTTAAACTTTTAGAAATACCTTATAGAAACTATAAAGATTAAATAAAGCTTATTAACGATATTTCACCTATAATTAAATAGATAAACAGAAATCTTAAACTAAATACTTAAATAATATCTGCGAAGCTATATTAACTACTAATAGAATAATTGGGTAGAATAGCTACTACTAGTATAATAGGCTTATAATAGCTCTAAAATTAATAATATAAAGATGTTACCATTTAGGGTAAATTACGGATTTAACCCTATTATTAAGACATATATAATATAAAATGTAAACGCGCTAGCAGCTATAGCGTATATAGTAATTATAATAGAAATACAAAAATACTTATAATAGAAATAAATATTTTTATAAAACTAAATAAAATACTACGCGAATAGAAAGAGATTACTAGTGCTAATCCTAGAGAAGAGATATAAAGTATACCTTATCCGTAAAAACATTAAAACTAAGCGACCTAATAATAAGCTTAACTAGAAGAAGATTAGACTATTCCTTATTAAACGGAAAATCTTAAATACTAACTATAAACTATTATTATTAAATAGAATAAGAATTTATCCTATATTTTATATATTGTTATTAGAGAAAGTATTAGATAAATTTATAATTGCTATAAATATTATAATAGAAGATACTAACGAATATAAAGTTAAACGAATACTTAAAGCACGGGAAGACATAAAGAATCGTTATTATCTCGTTAAATAAAAGGGATATTTAAACTCTAAAAACACCTAGAAACCAGCTAAAAATCTTACGAACTGCTTAACGTTACTTGAATAGTTTTATTTCTAAGAAACGTATTCTAATTAATCTCCTAAGCACCACCTAATAACTTAATATTAAACTTAGCATTTAAGAAACGAATTAAAGTAGAATCTAGATTCTTAGAAGGAGTAGGAAGAACCCCTATAGTCTTTTAAAGCTATTTCGCTTCTTTACGTTTCACACGTTTTAACTCTTTAACGTTATTAATATTACGCGTAACCGCACGTATTATTTTCTTAAGCTATAATTTCTTTTATTTTTATAAGTAACGCACCTTAACGCTCGCCTTTTTAAGTTCTTTCTTAGTAGCTTCTAGTTTAAACTTAGCTTTCTAGTGTTAAATACTAATATAACGTAACTGCTACGAGGTAAGAGAATTTATATTATAATAAGACCTATTTAAACGAATACACTTATAATAATAGGACGAGTCCACGTTAAATGCCTTGCAATTCTAAAGGCCTTAATCTTAGTAAAAGAAACAAGCGGGTATATTAATTAGGTTTCTAATTATTAACTTAAGAAGAGTATTTTACTCGTTTATTTTACGAGAAAGTTTACGGGATTAAACGAGAGGTTTTAAGATATAATTAGTTAATATAATAATATATAAGGAGGATAAAGAAGGGAAAATTACCTAAAAACCCCTAATTAGCCTACTTTAATAGCCTTAAGAATAAGACTAATAAAGAAGGGGTATTATATTATAAACGTTACTATATAAGACGCGGGGAGCTAGGCCGCACTAGAAAGGGTAGGCATAGCCGCTAACTAACAAGGATATTAGGTCACGTAATAGCTTATTAGATTATATAGATAATCTAATAAGACGGGATTATTGGGATTATTAGGCGATCCAAATAATCTAGGACTATAATAGAGAGATAAATAAGTACTTAAGAAGGGGGTATTTCTATAGTTAGGTAGTTTAATTCTCTATTAATTAATTTAAGTAATAGTTTTACTATTAAGAGTTATACTCTTAACGGCCTTATTATAATACTACTTAAAAGCTACTTTATAGCATTTAACCTAACTTACTTCCTAAGAAATAGACCTACTGTGCCTTAGAACCTAAGCCACCGTTATAGAAAACTAGATTTAAAGGCTTACCTCTTACGATTCCGAAATTTATATATAAATCGTCTATTAATTACGTAGCCCTATAAAAATATAGTTTTATAGTTTAAGAATTTCTATATTACACTTAGGGATCTAGTAGGAGATAATAACTAACGCCTTATAATTATAAGGCTATACTACACCTATAAAGATTATTTCGTTACTAGTATTAAAGGCATTCGTATAATAGACTTATTATAATACTACATTCCTTTAATTTCTAGGGCACTGTTACGAACGTTACTACACGAGACGCGGGAAGCTAGGCCGCACTAGTAAGGGTAGGTATAGCTGCTAACTAATAAGGATATTAAGTTACGTAATAGCTTATTAGATTATATAAATAATCTAATAAGACGGGATTATTAGAATTATTAAGCGATTTAAATAATCTAGGACTATAATAGAGAGATAAACGAGTACTTAAAAAGGGGGTATTTTTATAATTAGGTAATTTAAATCTCTATTAATTAATTTAAGTAATAGTTTTACTATTAAGAGTTATACTCTTAATAGCCTTATTATAATACTACTTAAAAGCTACTTTATAGTATTTAACTTAACTTACTTTCTAAGAAATAAACCTATTATACCTTAAAACCTAAGCTACTATTACATTTTAATTAATTTTATTTAATAAGTTACCTTAAAACTTTAAGTAGTAATAACTTCTAAGATATTTACTTTAAGTGAAAAGACTACTAACTCTAAGAAGATAATAAAGTACCTTTATAATAAGATTATTAAGCTTAAGAAGTAAAATTAATAGCTTTTTAACTAATAAAATAATCTCTACGAAAAACTTAAGGTATAAGAAGAGAAACTTATAGTAGTTTAAAATCTTACACTTATATTCTCTATTAATAATAATAATATACTAAAATTCCTTAAGCTTAAATTATACGATAGTTATAAGAGTAATATAAGAAACTTTCTTATATAAGCTTAAGCTTACCTATAAGTTAATAAAAAAATCTATATAATACTTAAGTTATAAATTCTTTATATTAGTAACCTCTTAATTAAAAAAGTAATAGAATAATAAAAGCTAACCCTTCGCGTATATCTTAAATATAATGCTAAAGTTAAAGTAAAAGTTATTTATATCTTCTTTAATTATAAAACCTTTAAAGAATAACTTCTTACTACATTTAAAAATTCTAATAAGTATAAGAAAGCTATACGATAACTTACTTAACTTAAGTAAACTAAATTTATAGCTTATTATACTAGGGAATTTAAACGTATTATAGTAAAACTTAACTAGAATATTAAACCTAAAATAAAAGTCTTTTATTAAGAACTTAAAAAAGAAGTAAAGAATAACATTTATTAAGAAGATTATTTTAAGTTATTTAATAACTTTATTAAAATAGTTATTAAGGTAAATAATTATTTATACGAGTAATATTACGAAAAAAGTTATAAGAAATTTAAATTATATACTAGGTTTAATAAACTTAATAATAGTAAGCTACACTAAATATTAATAGTATATAAATACTACGTTAAACCTATAGAACTTAACGCTATAAATAAGAAAAAGGGAAAAACTTATTATAATTATAATAAGACTAAATACTTTATAAATAAATATAAAGCTTTAAAGAAGCTATAAAAGCTAATTCTTAAAGATAAAAAGCTTTATACTATAAACTAAAAAGACTTACCCACGTGAAATCTTAGTATAATAAGTAATAAAGAAAGCTTTACATTAATAAATAATATTAGTTTAAATAAAGATTAGAAATTTAAAACCTAATTAATACCTAATAACTTTAGGAATACTAAATACCCTTACTAAAAAGTGAACCTTTACTAGAACGAATTTAAGAAGAAAAGAATTATTTAATTAAGAAAGATAAACCTAAAATTAAATATAAACTCCTTAATTAAACCTTCTATTATAATAATAATTACTATACGCATTTTAATAGTAAGTAAGGTAGCGAATAGTTTTTATAAGAATAAAAGGGAAGAAGAATAACCCTTATAATATAATTAAAATTATAACGAACTAATTTAAAGATATTAAATAGAAAATTATATTATACTAAGAATAACGTATATATTACCTAAGCTATAACCTTATAATATAAGAAGAAAGGGAACTATATAACTATAAGTAACTCGCCTAGCTTAAGTTTAATTAATATAAATAATAGATTAAGCGATTATTAAGAAAGCTTTAATAATACGTTAAAAGATAACCGCTAATAATAGCGCTTAGAATAACGCGTTAAAGAATAATATAAGAATAGAATTAATAAATTAGAAAATAATAGCTATTATTATAATTAAAATTAATTCCTTAACGAAGATCTAATAGGTCTTTATATACTATAAATATTAATAGTATAGTATACCTTATAATTAATATAACTATAATAGAATAAAGGATTTAAGTAATAATTAATAATAGAGTATAAGAAAATTTTATCTTATTAAATCTTATTAATAGATTATAATTGCCTTAAACACTTAAAGATAAGCTCTATTAACTTATAACTATAAAAGAAATTACGGTAAAGTATAGCTAAAAAGTAGTTAATATAAAAGTAGCGTAGCTTCTCGTTAATATATAAGGTATAAAACACTAAGTTATATTAAATATTATAGTAATCTTAAAATATAATATTATATTAGGGATACTCTAATTATAAGTAAGTAATTTATAAGTTAATTAAAGAACCGGTTAACTTTAATAGGATTTATTAGAATATAATTATAAAGCTAAGAGTAGCCTATAAAAAGCACCTTATTTAGACTATAATAGGCCTTTAAAAATATATGTAATTATTAAAGAGTTAAAAGCTAAGATAATAGAGATTCCTAAGAAATACTTAAAGTATAATAAGCTATTTAGTAAAGAGCTAAAAATAAGACTATTAGAGTATTTACGCTAAAACTATAAGATTAAACTCTAGCCTAATATTAAATTAACGTTTAATAAAATTTATTCTTAAAACCCTAAGTAAAATAAGGCGCTTAAGGAGTATTTAAAGAATATATTATAAAAGGAATATATATAATTATTAAAGTCTCTAATAGAATACCTAATTCTATAAGTATTAAAGAAGAACGAGAAACTATAATTATATATTAATTATTAACACTTAAATAAGATTATAATTAAGAATTAATACCTATTACCGCTTATAATGGAAATTAGAGATAAAGTTAAAAAAGCTAAATAGTTTACTATACTTAACTTAAAAGAAGCTTATAACCTTATACGAATAAAAGAAGGCTATAAGTAAATAATAGTATTTTAAACTAGTAAAGAATACTATAAATATTTAATAATACCTTTTAAGCTTATTAACGTACTAGTAACCTTTTAAAGAATAATTAATATAATTTTACGAAAATAATTAAAAGTGTTTATAATTATATACCTTAATAATATTCTTATTTATTTAAATACTCTTAAGGAATATAAATAACATATATATAAGGTATTATAAACTCTATAAAATAATAAACTCTTAATTAAAGCCTTAAAATATTAGTTCTACTAGAATATTATACACTTTCTAGGGTACGTGCTTATATATAAAGAAATATAAATAAGCTTAAGTAAGATTAAAACTATTAAGAAATAGCTTATATTAAAGAATCTAAAAGAAGTTAAAGAATTTATAATATTTATAAACTTTTACTATAAGTTCTTAAGCGAATATAAAGATATTTTATAACCTTTTATAAATCTAATAAAGAAAGAAGTTAGCTTTTAATAAAATAAACTAAAAGCTATAGTATTTTAAAAGATAAAAGATTTAATTATATTAAAACCTATATTAAAAGCACTTAATTAAAATAAACCTTATAAGCTTAAAATAAACGCCTTAGACTTTATATTAGGCGAATAGCTTAAATAATAAGATAATTAAGAAAGATTACACCTAATTATATTCTTCTTAAAGAAACTCTATAAATTTAAACTTAATTATAGAATTTATAATAAAGAACTTATAGTTATTATTAAGTGCTTTAAAGAATAAAGATATTATCTTATAAGAGTAAAGCATTAAATTAAGGTTTATATTAACTATAAGAATCTTATATTATTCTTAATTATAAAGGATTTAAATAAATAATAGATTAAATAGTATAAAACTCTTATAAATTATAACTTTAAAATTATATACTATAAAGAATCTAAAAATAAAAGAGTAAATGCGCTTAGTTAAAGAGAGAACTTAAAATCAAATAATAAGTGAGTAATATACCCTTACTACGCGCTACTAAGAATAAGAACCTTATATTAGGCACCTAAGAAATTAATATAACCTAGTAAGTTAAGCTAAATAAAATATAAATATATTAAATCGCATTATATATTAATAATAATAGCTATTTAAATAATTAAAAAATAAAAACGCATTTATTTAAGAAAGGTAAGACCTTCTTATATAATAAATAATAGTATATTTCTAGTATACTTTAAGAATAGCTTATTAAGGAAATATATAAGTACCTATTATACGAATATTAGAGTGTAGGGAAAACGATTAATAGGCTAAGAAGATCGTATAACTTCTTAAAAAGCAGAAAAATAGTATAAGAAGTTATTAAGAAATGTAACACGTATAATAAAGTAAAATTAGCGTAACACGTATTATATAAAGAATTATAATTAATATTACTACCTAAAAGAGTATAGTAAACTATTATAATAGACTTTATCGTTAAACTACTAAAGTTAAAAGAACCTATAATAAAAGTAGCTTATAATAGTATCTTAGTTATTATAAATAAACTTATAAAATACACCTATTATATTTTATATAAGGAATTAAGTAATATTAAGGACTTAGCGTATACGTTCTTTAAAATAATTATTATATAATATAAATTACTAATAAAGCTTATATTAGATTATAATAAATTATTTACCTTAAACTTTTAAAAATGCCTTATAGAAACTATAAAGATTAAATAAAGCTTATTAATAATATTCCACCTATAATTAAATAAATAAATAGAAATCTTAAATTAAATACTTGAATAATATCTATAAAGCTATATTAACTACTAATAAAATAATTAAGTAAAATAGTTACTATTAGTATAATAGGCTTATAATAGCTCTAAGATTAATAATATAAAGATATTATTATTTAGGGTAAATTACGGATTTAACCCTATTATTAAAATACATGTAACACAAAATATAAACGCGCTAATAATTATAACGTATATAGTAACTATAATAGAAATATAAAAATACTTATAATAGAAATAAATATTTTTATAGAACTAAATAAAATACTATACGAATAAAAAGAGATTACTAGTACTAATCTTAAAGGAGAGATATAAAGTATACCTTATTTATAAAAACATTAAAATTAAGCGACCTAATAATAAACTTAACTAAAAGAAAATTAAACTATTTCTTATTAAATAAAAAATCTTAAATACTAACTATAAACTATTATTACTAAATAAAATAAGAATCTATCTTATATTTTATATATTACTATTAAAGAAAGTATTAGGTAAATTTATAATTACTATAAATATTATAATAAAAGATACTAACGAATATAAAGTTAAACGAATACTTAAAGTATAAGGAGATATAAAGAATTATTATTATCTCGTTAAATAAAAGGGATATTTAAACTCTAAAAACACCTAAAAACTAGCTAAAAATCTTATGAATTACTTAATATTACTTAAATAGTTTTATTTCTAAGAAATGTATTCTAATTAATCTTTTAAGTATTATTTAATAACTTAATATTAAACTTAGTATCTAAGAAATAAACTAAAGTAGAATTTAAATTCTTAAAAGGAGTAAGAATAACCCTTATAGTCTTTTAAAGCCGTTTTACTTTCTTACATTTTACACGCTTTAACTTTTTAACGTTATTAATACCACGCGTAATTATACGTATTATTTTCTTAAACTATAATTTCTTTTATTTTCGTAAGTAATACACCTTAACGCTTACCTTTTTAAGTTCTTTCTTAGTAGCTTTTAGTTTAAACTTAGCTTTCTAGTATTAAGTACTAATATAACGTAATTACTATAAGGTAAAAGGATTTATATTATAGTAAGACTTATTTAAACGAATACACTTATAATAATAGGATAAGTTTACGTTAAACGCCTTATAATTCTAGAGGCCTTAATCTTAATAAAAGAAATAAGCGGGTATATTAACTAGGTTCTTAATTATTAACTTAAGAAGAGCGTTTTACTCGTTTATTTTACGAGAAAGTTTACGGGATTAAACGAGAGGTCTTAAGATATAATTAATTAATATAATAATATATAAGAAGAATAAAGAAGAGAAAATTACCTAAAAACCCTTAATTAACCTACTTTAATAGCCTTAAGAATAAGACTAATAAAGAAGAGGTATTATATTATAAACGTTACTATACGAGACGCGAGAAGCTAGGCCGTACTAGTAAGGGTAGGTATAGCTGTTAACTAATAAGAATATTAGGTTACGTAATAGCTTATTAAATTATATAAATAATCTAATAAGACGGGATTATTAGAATTATTAGGCGATCTAAATAATCTAGAACTATAATAAAGAGATAAACGAGTACTTAAGAAGAGGGTATTTCTATAATTAAATAATCTAGATCTCTATTAATTAATTTAAGTAATAGTTTTATTATTAAGAGTTATACTCTTAATAGCCTTATTATAATATTACTTAAAAGCTACTTTATAGCATTTAACCTAACTTACTTTCTAAGAAATAAACCTACTATGCCTTAGAACCTAAGCTACCATTACAGGCACTCCCTAAGAAGCGCAAATAATATTAGTATAACGGCTTATACTAAGAATTTTCACGTAAGGTTTTTCCCGCTATAAAACGAGCTAGAATTATTTAAAGAGGGAACTCTTCTTAGGTTATATTAACCTTATTCGTAGATAAGCTAGGCTTAAAGAAATTTCGGGTAATATATAACTATTACGATATTAATAGTAAAACTATTAAACCTAAATATCCCTACTATAATATAAAAGCAAATTTAAACTTAGTATATTATAGGCGCTCTACTATTTTCTCTTAAGCTAATATCTTAAACGAGTTTTAGGCTATTAAGATTAACCTAATAAATAAATATAAGATAGCTTTTACTAGGCTAAACGAAATGTTTTAGTATAATAATATACCTTAAAGCTTAATAGAATTACTAGTTACCTACGCTAGGTTTAGGGATATAGCGTTTAAACACTTATTCTTTAAAGATAGAACGAAATTAGAGTTAATTCTAGGGTATATAAAAGACATTTACACTTTATTTTTCATTTACGTTAATAATTACCACTTAAAATTAAAAACGTAAGAAAACTACTTTAACTTTCTATAAAAGAGGTATTTTCTAAGAGTAATATAAGCTTTTATTAGGCTTAATAGACGTAAGATAAAGCTTTTTGCCTTAAGCGTAGATTATATAGGTTATTTCTTAAAGGAAGAAAGAATCTAATTAACACGTAAATATAGAGACTAGTTTACCTTAATAGCAGAACATTTCTAATAAAGACTACTATAATTATAGGATAAAATTCTAGTGCTTATTTACTTAACTTTATTTTTAAGGAAGTTTATTTTAGGTTAAGCTAATTTAATTTTTACTATTAAAGAAGTGTTTTTCCATAAAGTTCTTAAAACTATAAAGATAAAAAGGGAATTAATATAATACTAAGAGGTTCCTAAAGATAACCTAACTTAAATACTAGAGGCTTAAGACGCGCTCCTAAAAATTTACGATAGTATTTAGATAAATGTAACATTTAAAGCGCGTTTAGGGTCTTAATTTTATATAGTAATAAACGCCTTAAATATAGGTATAAGAGAAGTCTTATTTTAAGTGGAGAACATTAAACCTAGCACTCTAATATTAAATAATAACTTCTTAAAGGTTAAAATTATTATATAGCTTTTCTATAAGCTAATAGATACGAAAAAAAGATACACTATATCTAAGAAGGAGATATATATAATTATAGTAGAATTAAAGGAAATATAATAGCTAGTAAAGGGTTTACTATTCCCTTTAAAGGTATATATAAATTATAAAGGTATTATTAACTTAATAGTAAATCTAGTAAAAGTATATAGGAAAGTAGCTTAATAGATTAATATATTATAGGAGTTAAACGTGAAATATATTTATTAAGCTAACACTATAAAGATTATAAAGATTACTAATAGAATATTAAGAATACTAAATAGCCTAAGATTAGAACCCCTATTAATAAAGAGAAAAATAGGAGTGAAAGTCGCTCCTATAATAATAAATTAACTAATTTAAATTTTAATAAATGTAAATACTAAAGAATTAATTCTACCTAAAGAAAGCTCTTTAAACGAAGATACGATATAAGAACTAGTATATAAACTTAAGAGATAGTTTAAATCATAATAATATAAAGAAGTGTTAACTATTATTATTTATAAATATTAAACTATTTCTATTAAATAAAGGAAACTTATTAGGTATTACTCTTTAAAATATAGAATTATTAGCTCAACACTTTATTATTTAAAGTAAGATAAATCTCTAGTAAAATATACTCTTATAAAGAATATATTAATAAGAATCTAGTAAGCCTATAATACTTTAAAATATTTTAGGCTAAAAATTACTATATAAAAACTATAAGGGAGATTCTTTTAGCTAAATTAATTAGGAGACGTAAAAACCTATTATTATTCTTACCTAATATATTAATAAACTAAAAGACACTTATTAAAAGCTAATTCTAAGATAATTACTATTTTAAAACTATAAGACTTAGTAGCTATAAATTATCTAGGTTCTATTACGCTTATAGCTTAAAACGGGAACGCTTATATATTAGTAATAATAGATTATATAACTTAGTTTACTATAGCTTAGTCCTATAGTAAAGCTACTAGAAGCGTAATTACTAAGACTTAGAATAAGTACTAGGGATTAATTATAAGATAGCTAAGAAAAATCTATTATAATAATAGATTCCACTTTAAGAATTTAAATATAAAAGTAATATCTTAAAAACACGAAATAAAGATTACGTTTAAACTAATATCTTATTTATTTACTATAAGACTTACTAAATAAAATGTACGCTTAATTAAGAACCAACTAATAAAGTAGGCTATAAAGAGAGAAGGTGTATTATTAGAATTATAGAATTAAATATTATTAACTATTATAGTAAACCTTAATAATAAACATATATTTACTATAAGAGCTAGCCTAATAATAGTAATATTAGGATTTAAATTATACTTGTAATATAAGGGAATAAAAGACCTAGTTTTAAATAAAGAAATATTATTAAAGAAAGAATTAATACGGGAAACTAATCTAATACGAATTAATTCCTAGAAGAAGAGAAGAGAATATATTCGCACTTAAAAGACTAAAGCTACTACTAATCAGAGCTCTTACGAATATAGTAAATACAAGTGTATTGTGTATTGTATTTTGTATTGTATTGTATTTTCGTGTATTGTATTTAAATACATTACATTACATTAGTAAAATACCTATAAATGTATTTTAAGGAAAAAAGACCCTTGTTTTTTTAACTTAAAATTATAAGGCTAATTATAAGGGTTATAAGGAAAAATTTTATATCATTTAAAAGAGCTAAATCAGCTCTTTAAAATGCCCCACTTTTTACTATTATAAGTTACTACATTAAAAAGTTATAAGCAATTGAAAATTCGCCCCGCTTTACTTACTTTTTATTTTAAGACATAACTTTAAAGCTTAATATCTCGCTTAATATCCACATTTTAAGGTTAATTTTGAAAGATTCAAAATCACGTGATTTTTAGCTTTATTTTAATATATAATATGCTTATATAAGCATTTATTTATAATATTAAATATTTTATAGCCTTATAATACATTTATAGGTATTCTAATCTTGTAATGTATTGTAATATATTACATTACAATACAATACAATACAGTATAGTAAAAAATACAAAAAATACAATACATTTAGAGGTCTGCTACTAATAAGAGCTTACGAAATATCCTATAATTATTCTACGTAGATAATTTAGTTTAAGAGAAACTAAATAAGAAGAATAAACTAAAAGGGAAGTTTTATAAGATATAAGAAAATCTTTTATAAGTAATTATAATAATATCTTTAATATCCTATAAAATTAAATTAGTAAAGGGAGGTTTACCACGAAAAGTTCATATAAATAACTTAAAATAGTTTATCTTATAATTAAAACAATTAAAGCTATTAAGGTTTAATTATTAGGATTTAATTAATTAAAACCTAGGATAAATAAAGCTTAAAAGGGAATAATATATAATAAATTTTAAAAGAGAGCTTAGTATAGTATTAGGGTTAACACTAGTTTTCCTTCCCCCTAGTCTATTAAGGAGAAAAGTAGACTCGGTCACGTTATATAGTAATATAAGGGGTAATAATACTAGGGACACTTTAGGCATAAATAATAGAAAGACAGACCAATTAATATAACTAATGCCCCAAATTATCATACAAGGCCCCTTAGCGCGGCCCCGCGTGGGTGAGTCAAGGATATGGAGACAAAGAGGCAGCAAGCCGCGGCGACTAGACATGACCAGACGCTTGCAGACTTGGCCTGCAGACACACACACACCACAAACAATCCTGTTGGAGGGTTGCGCCAATTAACATCCTTCATTATACAGTTGGAATGGAACTTGCTCAGGATGCGTCAATTCTACGTTTCTTACGTCCAAATATGAAGAATGTCGAGTCCTCCGTTTTGTCGCTGGGCAGTCTCTGCTGTCGACTCCCCCCCTTTTCTTTTTAAATTTCTATTTTTACTTTTTGTTTGGCCGCGCCCCTTCTCCCCGTTGCCACCAGAGGAGCCCATTTGCGTGTGCCGTCTTTTGCGCCTCCAGGACGCCATCCTGCCCATTCGGTCCAACCCCTGGCAAATCGACGTCTTTATCTTTTGCTGAAGACTCCAATCTCCCGTGGCTTCTCCCGTGGTTTGCTCGCAAGCCACCGACGAAAGCAGCGGCACGCACACGCTCACACTTGCAATTTCCTCCATGGTTGCATGATTTGATCACAACCCTCGGCCTCGCTCTCCCACGGCGCACGTCCTTCGTCTCATGCCCAATGCCCAACACCAGACGCTGATCGTCAGACGCCAGATGCCAGACGCCCGACCCGACATGGCATTGTTGAAGGTTTGCAAGGGCTGCAGCCTCCGCCAGTGGCCGTCGCGCTTGGCCCTGCGCTACACCACCCTCGTCTTCCTCACCTTGTTTTTCCTCGCCAGCTATGCGCTCTGGCACGATGTCAAGTTTTGGGATGCTCAGATCCAGATCCCCCGCAAAACCATCAGCAAGCTGGGAACCAAGCATCCTGTTCGAAAGCTCATGGTCGATGCCAGGGCCCGTCACGATGCCCTCCTTGCCAAACGGTCCCTCACCCTTGACTCTGCCGCGCAGCAGTATCGCAAGCGACGAGGACGCCACCCTCCCCCCGGCTTTGACATGTGGTTCCACGCCGCCGTAGACGTCGACGCCATCGTCGTCGAAGACTACTTTGACAGGATATACAAAGACCTGACGCCCTTTTGGGCTCTCGATCCCGAACAGACCAAGAAGCGAGCCAGTGCCTGGCACCACGTCGTCAAAGTCCGCAATGGCACCGCCGCCGGCCATGGCGACACCACCGACCTCGTGCCTTGGTTGCAGCTTTGGACTGCTCTCGTTGCCGACTTTGCCAAGTACCTGCCCGACGTCGACATGCCCATCAACTACATGGACGAACCGAGACTCCTCGTGCCCCACGACACCATTGCGAAGCTCGTGGCAGAGGAACGCAAAGAGAGACGCATCATTGACCCAACCAAGGCCACCTCCAAGTTCCACGGCCTTGCTGCTGTTGACGCTGCCACGCCCGATCCCTACGATCCTCACTGGTACGGTCCCAGCGAGCAGTATTGGAACTTGTTTGTCAAGACGTGTGGCCCCGACACTCCAGCCTTTGGCGTCCAGCAAGTCCAAGACATGTCGGGACCGGCCGAGTTTCCGCAAAACTACAGACCGCACTACGCCTACAAGGGCTATATTCAGAACTTCACCGCCTCCTCAGATGCCTGCCTGCAACCGCACCTGCGCCAACTACATGGCAGCTTCATCGAGCCCATCAGTCTGTCTTCCACAGAAGAACTCATCCCCTTGTTTGGCGGCTCCAAGCTCCCCACCAACAATGAGATTCTCATCCCGGGAGCCATGTACCTCGACCAGGGCGAGTTCTACTCTGGCGGCGAGTCACACGGCCCATCATGGGACCGAAAGAAGAACGGCGCCGTCTGGCGCGGCGAGGGCTCAGGCGGCCGCGCCAGAGAGCACAACTGGCACCACTTTCAGCGCCAGCGTCTCGTCCACATGCTCAACGGCACAGTCGTATCGCAAGTCGAAGAGTCAGGCGTCCGAGCCAAGACGTTTGAACTGCCCCCGCAAACCATCTACCCCAGTCCGCGCCTTCACCGCGGCAACTTGGGCCCCTTTGCCGACGAGATTGCCGACACGGGGTTTGTCAAGCTGTGCGCACCCGCCGAATGCCCCTTTTACAACGACACCTTCACCGTGCTGGAACACCTCCCCATGAAGCGGCAATACCAGTACAAATTCCTCCCCGACGTCGACGGCAACTCCTTCTCAGCCCGATTCCGCGGCTTTCTCCGCTCCACGAGCCTGCCGCTCAAGGCCACCATCTACGCAGAGTGGCACGACGACCGCCTCACCCCCTGGGTGCACTTTGTCCCCTTTGACAACACCTTCCAGGACCTGTACCCCTTGCTCGACTTCTTCTCCGACACCAACGGGTCCGGAGACGCAGCCGCCCGCCTCATCGCCGAGCAGGGCCAGTCGTGGTCGGAGAGGGTCCTCCGCAGAGAAGACATGGGTCTGTACGTGTGGCGATTGCTTCTCGAGTGGGCGAGGGTGTGTGACGAGAATAGACATACACTCGGCTATGTTGACGACTTGAGGCCGAAGAAGGCTAGCAAGCAGACGTATGCTGGACATGTCTAAATTCTCTCTCTCTCTCTTTTTTTTTTTTCATCTTTTTTTTTCAGTGTTCCGTTCTGGAGATGCCTTTCTACGAATACCCATAGTTGCGTTAATGATGCGAGAGCATGCGGGCTGGCGTTTTGACGGACTCATTGTTTAGGCTTTTCTCGTTTCACCTTCATTGTACATGGTGTGGGGAGGTACCTGACGGCACTAGGGAGGGTTTGTATACCGGTTTTTTTTTGTTGGGATTTTGGATTGAAAACTGGTTCTGGGTAGCATTAGGACTTGCCCTCCTATTCAGGTACGACGGGACAGCCAACGAATTGAAGTAGATGGCTGGGTGGAATGAATTCATATGATTCCTTTGTAACTATTGTATGAGACCAAACAAAACCATTGATGCTATGCTCGTAACCTGTATATTATGCTTTATATCCGCGCCACGTCATGCCCACGTTGGATGCACACAAACAAGCCTTTTTCTTTTTCCTTTGTCCGTTTCCAAATGTCGAGCTAGAGCTGTAGATTCGCCAGTAGGGGCTTGCTAGGCCCGCCCTTCAAGTGCGCCGCAGACCCCTTGTACAGGCTCTGCCAGATGAAGGCCTCGCTGAGCAGCAGCTCAATGTCCTTTTCGGTCCACGTCTTGGTGGGCAGCGACTGGAGGAACATCATGATTTCCTGAAAGTCCATCTTGACCAGCCTGTCGGACCACTTGACGACGAGGGCGGCGCAGACGTACAGGTGGAATTCGGAGAAGCCCTGCTCCTCAGCCTTTTTTTTTTTGGCGTGTGTGTCAGCTATGTGATGGAATTTGGGTGGCCAAGGGTTAAAAGGGGAAGGGTCTGAAAAGAAAGAACGTACGAGGTAGGTGTCCCACATGCGGATAATGTTCCTGACGCTTATTTCGCGCATGAGGAGGCAGTTCATCCAGCGGAAGCTGAATTGGATGAACTCGACGCCCTCTTGCTCCAGGTGTTTGGAGAGGGTGGCGTCGATGCGGGCGGTGAGGTCGCGCAGGGCGCCGACCTGGCGCTGGATGCCGGGCTGCGCGACAATGTAGTGGTCTTGGATGCCGTCGAGGAGCTTGGTGAGGCACCAGAAGGAGTCGGCTTCGACAGCGTCGAGCACCGACTTGGGCAGCTGGCCCGGGTCCATGCCGGCCTCGATGTTGGGGTCGGCAATGTACAGGCCGAGGAAGACCTGGAAGAAGGGCGTGACGAGGTCGTTTATGCCCTGGACGTAGCCGCTTGCCGGGTGGCGCACGGCCCAGAGGTACAGGATGCGCTCGAGGGAGCGCTGCGTGGCCTCGTAGCTGTAGAGCTCGATGTGCGGGTTTGTCCGCGGAATGTCGATGCTGATTTGGTGCCAGATGGCTTCGTCCAGGCCTCTTGCTCGGCTGGCCGAGGCTGCGTTGGTGCCAACCCGTTCAAAGGCCTGCCGCACGCCGTCGACGTATTCTTTGCGCTTGCGCTCAAGTGTTGCTACTCTTCTTTCGCTGTTGGTCGGCAGGTAGCTGAGTAGGAGCTGCCACGTCATGGCGCGCACTTCCTCGGGAACGCCTGACCAGGCTAGCGCTCGGAGATCGGGCAGTGATATGGACGACGCTTGGAGGAGCTTCTTAAACTTGTTGATTCTGGTGATTCGAGAGTTGATGGCATCGGCTTCTTTGGGAGTTGCGTTGGTTGGGGTGGAGGGGTAATTGATGAGGTGCAAGGCATTGGCGGGATCTATCATTTCCCCCCTCTTCTGGTTAGAGAGAAGTTTCTTTTGTGATGTGGGAAAGGGCGCGTGAGTACCTTGGAGAATATCTTTATATTGCGGGCGGAGGATTTTGCCCTCGGTCTTTTTCGGCATTGGATATGTTAGTGATGGTCGCTCGACGGCAATGTCGGCACTGTCCGAATGGAGTCTTGCCCCTAGGCCAAATGTCCCATCCAATGCTGTTGATAGGGTTCCGGTGTTGGCTTTGTTTTGCGACGCCACCTTCCTGGACCGTCTCTTCATGTTGGACAGGCTGGGCAGCCCAAAGTCGTCGCCATCGTCGTCATCGTACCCAAGCATATCATCTTCGTCGGCTTTCCAGTCATCGTTGGTATTCGAAAGAAAATTGATGTAGCTTTTGAACGGCGGGGAGCTGGCGACGCCGGTTGACCCTCGTGTTGGAGGGGTCGCTTCACTTAAGCGGCCGCCCTTTGTGGCAGAAGTCGAAGGAGGTGTCTTGGGTCGGTTGCCAGAGAGGTTTCTAAACGAACAAGCAGGTTAGAATATCATGCCGGGGCTTGTAATAGGGATTGGGAATCATCTGTTTCCTGTCCGCGGGCAAGGCACGTACAATGAGTCGAACTTGAGCATATCAGCATGCGAATATGCTGCGCCAACGACAAAGTTGGGGTCGCGACCTGCAGGCGTCGTCACACTTCGCTTAGGAGCATGTTCTCGAGCCGGGGGCCGCCAGAAGGGGGAGGCTGATCTGCAACTATCGTGAGTCTCTGGTCTGCGCTGCCAGAGTAGACGGAAAGACGCTGGGGTAACGCACTCGGAGCGGTCTGTGCTCGAAGGCATTAGCTGGACAATTGCAAACGCATCAAGGATTGGAAGGACAAAATCGAATGGATTGGGCTACATACCGACCTGGACCATTTCCTGCGGCTGCTGGGTGGGCTGTTAGCACCAGGGGACAAATGTTGCCCGACTTCGACGCTGATGATGATGAAATGACACGACATGACGGACGGGTAACGAGCGATGAGGGGCGACGGGGAACATACTGCAGCTGGAGGCTTCTTGCCGCTGCCGGATGACGACCACATAGTCACGGTTGGTGGTCGAGAGGGCGAGATGGACGCTTCATTCTGCGAGGATTGCGCGGGTGAGGCCGGGTGAGAGCCTCGTTGCGCGAGGACTTGGAGATGGGCGACGACGTTCTGGACGTTGTCACGGACGCTCCGTCCGGTCACTTTGATGGCGACAAAGAGGTGGCCGAGTGGATCCAGCGTCAATTGATGGAACAAGTCAACTGGTGTCTGGCTGGCTGTTGCAGTGGCGCTGAGAGTGCTGGGGTAGGGCTCTGGCTCCTGAGAATTAGTGGGCCTTTCCCCGCCGCCGCCCGCTGCAGTCAACTGCATTTGTGCACATGTGTACAGAATCCTCCTGTCGGATCAAACTGCCAGCTTCAAATTGAAACGAACCCCGCGACTTGGGCCTGTCCCTGCGCAAATCTTCATGACACGGTAAAGGCGAAGAGAAATCGCTTGACAAACCACGATTCACATGTGACAAATCACATTCAACCCACATGCAGTCTGCTAGACTGCTGCTCGCTCTTGTAGGCAGTCGGAGCTGCCAAGCTGCCCAACGTCCAGCCCTCTCCGTACCGAGTGTCTGAGTGCCGGACAAACAGGCTGGAGCCACCAAGCCCAATTCGGCACGCACCATCTTAGTCAGCTAGCCTGGCAGCTCCGCAGCCCCCCCGCTGTTCCTAGGCACCACTTTCCTCTCCCAACTTAATCAACTTTTTCTCAACCTTGTTCAGCATCGACCATCATCAACCAAACGTACCACGCGCCATCGCCCAGTGATCCGTAGCGAGTCGATGAGCATCTCACTATTTTAATACCCATCTGCAGATGCCAATCACCACCATCATTTGAATCTCTTGCCATCATTTGTTCCATTTCGCATTCCAGCGTGACCCGGAGAAGTCTTGCAAGTGCTTCGACTCTCCCGGTTTTCAAGCTCTTCTTCTTTGACCTTTGACCATCACAAACATGACGGAACCTGAGAATTTTGAAGAGGATCTCTTCGCTGATCTGTATGGGCGACCCACAATACAGGCCACACACTGAAAGCGCTTTGTTCACTAACCCTGGATTCCAGCTACGATGATAACGACACAGCAGCAAAGCCCCCTCCTGCCCCGGCACCTGTAGCGGAACCGCCAGATAACGACCAGCACAACTCGCACCCGGGTCCGAGTGATGCTGCAAACGACAATGACCACATGCATCATGACGGCGGAGAAGAAGAAGATGACGACGACGTTGACTTTAATCTTGGAGGCGGCTCTAGTAATGCCGTTGCTGCTCCTCACCAGGATCCTGGCTCGTCGACACCTCCGTATGGAACTGTTCACAAGGCAAGCGCCAAGGATGATGGGTAAGTTTCGATACACCTTATGTGCACGTGAATCTTTTTTGTAAATTCTACCACGCTACATACCCCTGCTCCTGGGCCCTATAGTCCGTATCCATGGCTGCTGGTGGTCAGGGTCAGATGGAGGCCATTGGCAAAATTGGTCGGGCTGGTACATGCTGGATGGACACCTGGTTCTCCGCACAGGCTTGAGCGGGCGGCTTCATTCGGATGGGAATATAGACACTGGGAAAACTAGCTGGTTTGGCAGATATCTCAAGAAATATTCTCAACGTCCTTGTCTGGGAAGCTTCATTCTGGTCTGGGAAGTATGACTAGTGCCGAGTGTCACGACTTGTGGGTTGGACACCACGGTTCAACAAGGCGTATGATGGTCTACAAAAGGGCAGAGAAAAAGAGTATTGCGAAGTTGCGGAAAGAAAAAAACCAAAGACACTGGAGTGTATTTCACTTCCTATGGAGATGATCGAAGCAGAAGCAGCCGACTCTAGTCTATCTCAGGACAACCATCCTGTCTTCTATAGCCATCAACAACGGGAATCTGGAACTCCTTGATGCGAGTTTCGTACACCTTCGAAAGCTGTAGCAGCTAGATTCACAGCGACTAGCGCTCAAGGTTAGAGCATAACTAGCAAGAGACAGTCAGTATGAGCCAGACTATGCAGTTCAGAGCAGAGAAAGCCAGACGATAGCACAATTCGAAAGCAGACAGAAGCAGGACAGAAACCAAAAAAAAAAGACAGAATCGACAGAAAGGATATAGCATTGGGGCTTTACATGCTGGCATTCTGTGGCCTTGTCGTTGTGTTGGCTGCTTTTGTCGTGCGTTCTGCTGCGACACTGGCTCCGCCCTTACTGCCACCTCTCCTCGCCTCTCCCGTTGCCGGCAATCGAGGTTTATTGCTATGAATATCTGCGTCATTCTTATCTTGGCTTTGCCATGATGGGCCTGCGCTCGACTCTTGCTGGCGATTTCTCCGACTAGGCCAATTCACTACGCGGACTTGAAGTTTTCAGTCAACATCTCTGCTGTACGGAAGTCTGCTCCAGCATCCTGGTTTTCGCATGCGACTACACTCCATACTCCGCTCACCACGCCAGCTCGATGCAGAGATTGCCTGTACTTTGTTCTATGCGGCCAAAATGGCCAACGACCATGCCATGAACCATTGTCTGCCCGCTCTGGTGGACCCTGGTGTCTATCGTCCCTTTTTTGCTTTTGCGCTCGTACTATTTATGTGCATAGTGCTATGCTTTTTGTACATATAAGATAACCCGTTGGCTGATTATGTGCTTAGAAAAATGTTTATTGGTGGACTGAATTGGGAGACTACGGACCGTGAGTACAGTGTTTTGGCAGCATTTGTAGCGGCGAGAGACTTCTAACATGGCTTGCCAGAATCACTCCGAGAGTACTTTGAACAGTTTGGTGAAGTTGTTGAGTGTACCGTCATGCGTGATAGTACCACCGGACGATCTCGTGGATTTGGCTTTTTGACGTTCAAGGATGCCAAGACTGTGAATATTGTCATGGTCAAGGAGCACTTTTTGGACGGCAAGATTGTAAGTTTTTTTACATTAGTCCACGTATGCTCCGTGTATTACGGATATCCCCTAATGGAACCCGCCCCAGATTGACCCCAAAAGAGCTATCCCAAGAGATGAGCAGGAAAAGACGAGCAAAATCTTTGTCGGAGGAGTCAGCCAAGAGACCACAGATCAAGAGTTCCGGGACTACTTTGCACAATTCGGACGAGTTGTCGACGCCACGCTCATGATGGACAAGGATACGGGGCGTCCTAGAGGGTTTGGTTTCGTGACGTTCGAAAGCGAGGCCGGCGTCGAGGCTTGTATCAACGTGCCTCTCGAGATTCATGGCAAACCCGTCGAAGTCAAGCGGGCACAGCCGCGAGGCAATCTTCGTGAAGAGGAGGAGGCTGCCAAGCGTAGCAAGTTCAAGAAGGACGACCAATCTGGCGGGCAGGGCATGGGCCAGCAAATGGGCAACAGTGGCATCACGCCACAGGTCATGGCACAGTATTTCCAACGGATGCAGCAGTACTTTGCCATGTTCACCGGCCAAATGGCCATGAACCGTGGCATGAACATGAACCCAGCCATGTGGCAACAAATGATGCAGATGCAGCAGATGCAACAGATGATGGGCCGAGGCGGTGGAAACAACCCGCAGAACATGATGGGCAACATGAACCCTCAAATGATGCAGCAGATGCAGCAGCAGATGCAACAGCAAATGATGCAACAACAGAACCAACAGCAGCAGCCGCAACAAGGACCGGGCTCGCCAACGCAACCAGACCAAGGCGGCTACGGCCAGTTCAGCCAACCACCGCCCAGTGGCCCATCTGGCGGCAGGCGAGGCGGTAGAGGCGGTGCTTACGGAATGGGTGGTGGCCGTGGAGGAGGAGGAGGAGGCGGCGGTGGTCCAACCTCCTGGGAAGGCATGTACGACGACGTCCCGCAGCCTGACGCCGGAGGATATCGTCGTGGCGGACACGGCTCATCAGACGGTGGACACGGCGGCGCCGCACCATTGAATGCTCCCACGGGTCCCAAGAATGCAGGTCGCCCAGGAGCAAACTATCGCGGCGGCGGTCGTGGTGGGGGCCGGGGATATCACCCCTATGCTCGATGAGGGGCCATGGTTGCGTTCCGAGTTTTATAATCACAACAGCGGACAGGTGTTGGAGGGGGTCATGACGAAAGGGAACCAGCGATGAGGGGGGACACTGGACGCTGGCAAAGCAAAGAAAAGTGCAAAAACAAAAAAAAGATTGAGGCCATGTACTATACTATTTAGGGAGACTTGAGACGCCATCAGGTTAATGAGCTTGTTAATTCCGTAAAACAATACTCTTTCATCGCGGTAGCCGGTGTGCTAGGTTGTAGAGACTCTGCGCCGTGCTAGTGTCGTAGAGGTGAATCCCTGACATGCATGGGCCATTACAGCATCGCCATGAAGCAAGGCTGCCGAGGTCGCCAAAGACAAGACAAGCCCGAACCAGGAAACTCTGTGCAACTTCCAGCCCGTCAGCATGGTAAAAAAGAATGTTTTGCATGTTGCACATTCGTCTTCGAAACATCAGCCCCGCAGAATCATGGACTGCACATGGTGGATAAGCCAGCTTGGTATCAAACTTGTATTGCTGTACCTGGTATACTCCGTACTGGCGGCCACCAAAATCCCCCAAGACTTCCAAGGTGGTGACTGAGATCAAGGTACGCGGTCTAATAAATCTAGGTTACATGTGCCCCATGCCAAAAATGCCCAATCGTGTGCTTGCTAGTGAGACAAAAAAGAAAAAGAAAAAGTAAAGAGAATATGCAAAGTGATGAAATCGTTGAGAATGTCGAAATGCAATGTTCCATTACCAGGGATCCATGCAGCAATGTTGATGCTTTCTTCCCTTTTCCTGTTTTGCGCCCCTGAAAAAAGAAAACAAAACAACAAAATTAGTCGTCAATCATCAGACGCTGCCGCGTTTTGCAACAAGGTTAGAACCAGCTCCAGTTGTCCACCTCTTCCAACTTTCGCAGCACCCCGACTGAGTCGGCGAATAGGATGTTTCGCCCGCCGAGACAGTCCCTTTCTAGAATGTCTCGGACAAAGCCTATAATGGCTTGTGAATCCTCCCCTTTCGGCAAGGCTTGGAGTTGACCGGGTTCGAGTTCCGCAACCGTGAGGACCCAGTTGATGGCTCTGCTTCGCGCGGGGAGCCGCTTGTCCGTCGTCGTCCGTTTGCCAACGTGTCCGAATGCCCAGCAGATGAGGGTACAGACGTACAACCCCCAGTAGTCGGAAATCTCTGTGCACGCCGTCATGCCGTAGGACGAGGTGCTGGCCTGTGCCAAGTTTTGCCCTAGCTTATCTGAAAGGTCTAGGAAGTCTCGAATGGCCCGGGCTGCGAATACAGTTGCAATTGCAGAAGTGCCCGAGTCTCGCCACTGGCCCAACTTTCGCTTGTATTCAGCAAACAGGCCTGCATCAGGTATCTTCTTGTTGAAAACCCAGCTATCGCCCGAGACTGCCAGCAGAACGTTCAACGGGGGTATAATGTAAAGCGAGGTAAGTGTTGGCGCCTGGGCGGCGATTGAAGAATTTCGACATGAGCAGATCGTTGCTGTTGAAAGCGGATACGTCCTGGACCAACTCTACTTCCTGACGATTTTGTCGGGTTGGCAGCAGAAGGGCGTGAGCGGCAATGACAAGTGACACATCGAATGCTGGTGTTGTTTCCGTAGTTGACAAGGCCGGATTCTCCATGAAATCCCCAATCGTAGTCAACATGATGGTTGACATGTCAATCGCAGCCCATGCCTCGGCATTTCTAGCCTCCCAGAGGTTCGTTGTGCTGCCCGACAAAGCAATGCGAAATTTTGATGCAGCCAGATTGTCCAAGCCCAGCACAGTAGAATATGGTTGCTCATGATAGCACATGCCGTGAACACTGAGAAGAAAGCAAGCAGCCAACAGTCTTCGGCACGACTCAATGTATATCCACGCGTTCCAACGCTCAGTGTTGCCACCGGATGGTTGCGGAACAGTCCCAGAGCAGTACCCAGACACCTATAAATGTATACATTAGCACTCAGCCCCAACGAAAGTGACTTTGCAATGCCCGCCTACCATTTGACATAGCGTGAGGAACCGCGACGAGGGTTGATAGTCGTCCTTGTGTCGTCCTCGGAATCTGGCGTAGTACTCGCAGAGCAATACTGTTTGCATGATGGGTAGAGACCACGTGGTTGACTGGGCAAACTTAACACACACATCTCCGGTTAGCTTCATGAGCGACCAATTTCGGACTCAAAAGCAAAAGGGGGAAAGGGGGTACACCTACAGCTTTCGATTTGTGCCAAGCATAGGAGTGAAGTTGGCTGCCGTTAACACGATGTTCCCGGTGACCCAGAAACTGTGTCGCGAGTGCAGCCATGGCACATCGTAAAACATCCATATGCTCTGGGACGACACCTGCACCATCTTCCACAGTTGATCTGTGGATAATCGGGTAAAAAGGATGTACCTTATCCCAAAAGATGTCAATATAACTTGGCAGCGCGCTCCGAGCTTCCCGGCTTAGTGACACAGGCATCCAGTCCTGAGCTAGCAAGCCGAGCCTTGAAATCGGCTCCGGAGGACACGGCATAGAATTGACAATACGATCTGCTGGCAATGGTGCCGCAGCTGCGACCATTGTCTCTGAAGACTGGCCAACGACTAGCTGAGGGGACATACGCATGCTGGAGGCTGGGACATGGGGTCCATACAGTCCTGGAGTTTCTCCGTATGTGGGGATACCAACGGTCGGCTCATCGTCATAAACGGAAGAATATGTTTGCGGGACAGAAGGGCTATACCCGTACGCAACATACCCGCCCGTGGCCATGACGGATGGCGGCATGCCTCTGGATGTTGGTTGATCAACGCGGGCGGTCCAGGCACTGTTGGAAACGGCGATGGAGGACCGTTGATTGTCCTGTGAGAGTACGGCGGGCGTCGAGAAGGCGCCAGAAGTTGTCGACAAAGGCGTCGCAATACGTGGGCCGGCGGACCAAGTGATAGACGTAGTAGGGATCGTCGAAACACAAATCGAGGAGCTTCCGTCAACGGTGGGCAGACTAGGCATGATTCGAGGTTGTTCCGCAAACGCAGTTGCCGCTGTTGTTGGCATATTCGGCGCCGGTTCCACCAAATAGTCGCTCTTGATCCCGCCTATAGTGATTTCGTCTGGGCTATGTCGTACGGGAACTGTTGTTGGCTTGGCCGAGTGTGAGGCCCACGGAGACGAGTGTATCGACAGAGTCGTGGTCGGCGCTGTTGACAACGGAGTCGGTGAAGTACTACCATACGGCTGTTGAACTTGAATCAATGATCCTTGCGGAGAACTAGGAAGCTGGGTGGTCTTCGGCTACCTCCTTGGGAATAAGAACGATTAGATGGTTGGCCGTTATTTGGCTTTCCCACGCGATCATCCTGGTCACTGAATCGGGATTAATCAAACCGTCTTTTTGAGAATCCAAAGGGACTGCTTACTGTCGTTGTTGATGGCGCTCGAGGAGGGTCCCGCCGATGAAACACTTTATCACATCCAGGGACTGTGCAGGGCAAAGCTGGAGGCTGATGGCTAAGCTGATGGCGTCTACGTGGTCTGGTCAGCACAAAACATCGTCTTATCTCATGATCGTACAAGAAGAGGAAGAAGAAGAGAAAGAAGCAAACCTCAGGTGCTCGGCTCGAGTAAAAGTCTGCACAAAGCAGAATATGTTAGCCAATAATCATATTCGGGGACAAGAGGTTGCAACAGCACCTTTGGTGGGCGGCAGATATCGCAAGTGTGGACTGGAACTCCCTTCCTTGCTCTGCTCACTCTTCCGGTAATAGGGGTCAATTTGACGGGAACATCTTGTGGAGGCACGAATGGTCTCATGGGCGTAGTAGAGAAGGATCCAGAGGTTCCATGCCCATAGACTTGTCCTTGACCGTAGTGGGAATCCATCGAGTCCGCGCTAGCGTTGCTCTGGCGCCTATCGTGAAGATTCCGACTGCCCGCATAACCACCATAAGCCATACCTGACGGATGCTGATCAACTGGCAACGAGTGCAAGGAGCGGTTTGGAGGACTTAATCTCTGGCTGCAAGAAGGGGACGCGTTCATGGAGTAGTCCGAGCCTTGACCATAAGAAACAGAGCCCATTGAAGCAGCTGGATGTTGTGATGATCTTGATCCGGTGTCCATGGTCTTCTTTAAAGAATGAGAATTAGCATGATCGTCATCGGCATCGACGTTCATGATATTTCTGAGACTGGCCATTGTTGGTTGTAAGTAAGATGGAAGCAGCTGTGTCAAGTGCCCGAGAAAGCCCTGCGTCGGAGAATACTAATATCAACAACCACTTCACACAGCCTTCTCGGCTACTAAGTTAAGAAACCTCAGGTAAGCAGGCAGGTTCCTATATTGGGAGAGATCTTCCGAGACCAGTATCCAGAGCAAGTGACCTTTGGGGCTGTGAGAGTCGAACTCTGGTTGACGTAACAATATTGTTCAATATACGAGGTAAGAATGCAGCTTAGGAAGAAGTGTATGGCAGACCAAGACTCGGGATGGTTTGCCTTCAGCCTCATGAGACAGCTGGGATGTTGAGATGACACACAGGACCCATCTGCAATGAAACACAAGATGTCCTGGCGAAATATTCAGGACGAGAAGGTAATGATTACTTGATCACAGGTGAGCAGGCGGAATTTAAAAAAGAGGTTGAGACCGGGCAACTCATTGCGAAGAAGGAGACGGAAGATGACCCATGATCCCAGCGCCATGGCGACCAACAAGCCTGGCAGCTGAGCGAGGCCCGCAGGAACGATTACAATGTACATGGCCCACGCCGTCTGAGAAGGGAACAAATCGCGGTCTGCGACAAATATGGTGTAAAGCGGGCTATGGATTGCTGACAACTGGGGAAACGAAAGCAGACCGCCGCTCTCGAGTTCTTGGGTGACCCTTGTCGAGGCTGACAGCGTAAGATGTAAGAGCAGCCTCAGTGGAGGTGAACCAACACGGCGGAAACGGGCTACCTGCGACTCATGGAGCCAGGTAAGGTAGGGGGTGCAAAAGGAATAGGGGACCAGGATCTAGTCCAGCCTCGTCCTGATCGAGCCAACTGCTCGTGGTTGGAACTGGCTCGATACACACACGCTCATATGCTTCGTCGCCCTTGTTGTTGTTGTTGGTACGATGTAAGTTCTGGCTGGCCAGCACTTGTTAAAACCTGCAGTGTGAGCGTTACCAACACATCATTGGAACTCTTCTGCAGAGTCACCAAGAGCTACTAGCCTAAATAATTCACCCACACCCCGCCGTCACGGGTCGACTCTATTGTACCCTACGGGAAAATGCTCATATCTACTACTAGCTAGCTGGTTAGCCACAGCACCCTTCATAGGCTCTGGAAATGTATGTACATACACAGAGACTGGAGACTAACAACCAAAGTGCAGGGCCTGCGGGCACCATGCGTGGCGTTCCGCGGTCGTGGCGGGTATGGCGTCAAGTGTGACCAAGCTCAGTGGAGCATAGCAGCGCGCTGAAAGCCTGCTGGAGCTCAAGTATGAGCAGGATGGAGGGTCGAATCCAAGGCATGGCGTCGGTGGCTGTGAGGGTTGGCAGCCGCTTGGATCAGCGGGACGCGGGGCTGGACAAGAGTTGGTGGAAGGGCTGAATGATTGGTGTTTGGATGGGTGCGACGGTGGCGGAAGGAGCCCAGTGTACTCAACCAACAGAACCTCAGAGAAGAGGTATTTGGGTGTATTATGGGTGCACAACCGTTGATCCGTGCCCTATCTTTTGCGGTATCCAATACGGATGACTCTCGCCTCAGATTATGTATGTAAGCTGAGGGCTAATACAGGGGCAGGTGAGGTTGGTGGTGGTGGACGCAGCTGGGTGTCGGCGGCCAAGGGCGCACGGCATTCTCGGAAACATAAACGGCTGATGCTGATGTTGGAATTGTAACCCTAACTCGTGATTCTGGACCTGAGATGGGAATACGCAGTAGTGATGATAGGACGTCAAGATGTGACAGGCCATACCGGTTACAAAATGATCTCCATGATCCCTGCCGCAACGGCATGGGCGGAAAAGCCGGGATCAAAGCTAGTAGGAATTGGCAAGACCGAAAAAATTGGGAGAGCCCTTGCCCATGCCAGCGTAAATCTTCCGTGTATATCATGGGGAAGTTGGCCGGGCGCTCGCATGCTCGCTTTCTCGCACAAGGCCCTCCCCCTCATGGTGCCGCTCTTCTACTCTTCCAGGAAAACAAGATCCGGGAAGAAAAGAAGTTGATTGTCCGGTCCTTCTTAATGGAGAGTAGTGTACGGAGTATCAGCCTGGCAAATGCAAGTCAGAAGATCGACAGTCGAATCAGACGAACGAAACTGTGTTTTCGTCCGACCAACTTGGTTGGTGAGGGTGAGATTACGCACCAATAAGCGTGTGATGACGGCGCTGCTGAGGCCCGTCATTGGCAGAGACGACGACGGGACCGCCCTATCTTCCCTTAAGAGCCTGTCTGCGTCGCGGGGATGTGTCCTTGTTGGTAAGATATTATGTTGTAAACCGGGTTCAACATGAATTGTGGGATGCTGCCGGTGTTGTCGGTGTTAGTTAGTGACTTTCGAGAAATGCAGTTGGAACGAGTTAGTGTTAGCACTATTGCCATTGTTGGTCCCGTGGAACAAGCCAAGTTCGGGGCAGCTATTGGCTTGGCCGGTCGCTTTGCGTAGTTTGTAACCGTCTGCTCCGTAATGAGACCAGGGTTAAGACTGGCTGACCCATCAACATACATGAGGATCGCCCACGTTGTGATGAACAACAACAGTACATATGTACACGCACACACATCCAGACGCTCCAACGCTCCATCTCTGTCAGTCTCTGTTGCTCCGTCGCCCTCCGGTTCTCGCTGAATGTTGGCCGAGCCTCGCGGAATCCTTTTTGTCTTGCCCCTCACCTAGGCTAGCGGGGAATGACGGGGATGTCATTTGCACCACCGCCTTGGAGAATGTCATGGCCGCTGACCCATACCGCAAGCCATGTCACTAGCCAACGCCAGAAGGAAGCTGAGGTGCTGACTTTCGAGATAGGGGTGTGGTGGCACAGAGGACATACTTTTATCCAGTTGGCGTCATGGAATTAACAAGGGCGTCGGAGAATCCTCGCTTGTTGGTTGTACGTGTTGTGTGAACAAGACGGAGTACTAGTAGTATGCACGTATACTTGTTGGGCCCTGTGTTAGTACGGTTGCGTACGTACAAACATAAATGCAAGCTTGTCTGCCAGTACCTGGGCTGCCAGTGCGTGGCCTCTTGAAGAACAAGTGTCGGGCCGTCGAATTCAACTCGTTTCAGCTGCTCTATTGGAGCACATGGTGGGCCAGTATCTGTGTTTGCAAGATGACCTATCGCGCGTGGTCGCTTCAAATGGACAATTCAGGAAGTACCCGGCAAGGGTTTAGCCGTCAGCTCTGGATCTTTCCCCATATGACTGAACTTTGTTCGAGAGGAGGTCGGAACGACGGGACGCACCTAGTCGAGACAAGCAAGCCAGGTACGCCATGCAACGATGGGGGCCATCGAGCCAGCCAGGGTGCCAACGCGCCTGTGTGTCAGGGATGGTGGTGCATCAGCCCTGGGGACCTGGGAAGTTCGGGCAATACTGACACCTCGCTACCCAGATCAGGGCTGTCGTCAGGGTTGCCACGTTGAGCGGCGCCTATTCCACCAGTATCATGACCGAAGCAGTCGAAGGGGGGAGATTGGGTGAGCAATCCAAGCCAGGCCGGATTGGAGCTCGAAGCCCAGGTCTGACTCCGGCTGGGGACGGTCAACTCGGGTGTTGTAGTGATGCATGTATTGTCCTTGCGGCCTCCTTCGGCCAGCTTGGAGGCATTCATGGTGGAAAGCACGAGAAGATGCAAAAAGTCGACAACCAACAGCGGGCAAGATGCGCCATCATCTGCAACAAGTGGCATTAATTTCTGCCCTTGTTGGAGAGAAAGGAGTCCAAGCACCAACACCAATGAGGGGGGACCAGAGCCAGGTCCAGTCGACCTCTGCGCGCGTATCACGGCAAGTGGGAGCCTTTGGCGTTCCTTCCCGACTCTCTGGATTGCCAATGAGACTGTGTGTGAGATCCAACGAGGGGTGCATCACCATGCTGCCATAATGCCATGACATGTCACGCTGACACGAGAGTGTGTATAACTGCATGATGTTTGACATGGGCATGTCTGAGAGTGAGACTCATCAGCCCGATGCGCAGGCTCGTGTGAGTGCGGCAGAATGCACTTCTGTCGGTGGTCTATTTTTAGTCTGCATCAATCCGGTCCAAGACTTGGTCCGCCGCCTGCCTGCCGGGAATTACAACATAACGCAGTGTTGCGATAAGGACTCGACATTTGCGCAGAAAAGAAGAAGAAAAAGAAGTAAGAAAAACAACCACCATAATACGACAAACCCGGCCATAACGGGCTGCCAAGGCAACCTTGGACCGGGATCTCCAACATCACAATTCACCACACCACCTAAGCGGACGAGCTGAGTTTCAGCTGTGCCATCTATTCCCAGGCATAGCCTCCGAGAGGCTGAGGGCTGAGGGGCAAGCACATCGTTGCATATGTACGGAGTACGTACATACTTCCGGGCGCATTGTCACCGTTTCCAGAACAATTACACGGTTACACCAGGGAACGAAGAACCAAGAGCTGGCAGGACAGCATTGCTGTTCCTGCAGAGAGGCGGGATGGCTACAGGGTAGGCGACCCGGAGGAAGACCTCGTCTATCATCATATTCCACGGTATATTGTACCTCAGCCTCGAACCCAAGTTTGGCCTATCTACCTTGGTATTCATTACGTTCTCCTTCGATTGGCTGCTGGGCTCTGGCCAGCTCGAAGCGCCAGCATCAAGAGAGAATTCTACATTTTGCAAACCATCCATCCAACCATCGCATCCAAGTGTTTCCGCGCACAATCTTCCCATCGTCAAGCACAGTCGACCCGGCACGCCGACAAGCCTGGGCACCACCATCCCGAACCGTGCATTCGTCATCGGCACCCGAGCATCCCAGATAGCCCCCAAACGGCGTTTAATTTGCGGGAGCAGGCCCTCTCCCGGGCCTCCCCCATCGCCCGTCCAAGACACCTGTACGACTGTCCACAGTGAAAAGAAAATAAGATGCCGAGCATGGCCCTTGTCTCTGGCGTGAACCGTCCATCCAGCCATAACGGTCCGTGGCTTGTGTCCCTTGGGGGCCAGATCCCGCCGTGGCGCGAACGGCACTGCGTGGCCAAAATACAGCCTCGCAAAACATGAAACTCAATCACCACTCGGCCACAGCAAAGGCGACAAGATTCTACATGTTGTCTCTCCCTCCAGACCGAGACGCGGTTGTTTCACGCCAGTGCAGGTGATGAGCTCTACTGGTTTCCAGACCACGCTCGGTCTCGTATAAAAGGAGCGCAAACTCCCAACGGAGGCCGTGAAATTACAGGAACATGAATTGCATCGAGGCCGCATTCTAGGCTAGATTGAATAGATGCTATCTACGAGGCTCCCCGTCTGGGAGTCCTGTAGCAAGCAACTTGCGTGACGAATTGTGCCGCTGATCCGTGGCTTTGTGGTGTTGGACGGCAAGTTTCCCGCATACCTACAAGACTAGGACTGAGAAGGTGAAAACTACTCCAAGATTCTTGCAGCGAGGCTGTGCGCGTCTTCGGCATTCGACCAGGCATTCTGACACCAGGCAGTCCGGAAATCAAGGACGGGCAAATGAAAAGGGGCATCTTGTCTGTACTTCCAGTAGCTTCATGAAACGAGCAGCCAGCAAGAACAAGGCACGAGACGTGTAGGTGCCTGAGAAACCGATTCCAAATTGTTTTGGGACGGCCGAGGCCCAGCTTGAGACAAAGTCGAACATTATGCCAAATAGAACAATGAATCTACTGTACGGGCCTCAACATGCGTAATCGAATGGGACGTGTTTGCGTTTGCTGCCGCGGGAGAGAACTACATGTCTCCCAATGTAGTCATGGTACCAAATAGCCTCTCTGCAAATGTTGAAGAAACGCAATTCAGCAGTTAATTCGGCCTGCAAAATGGCATTCGGCCCTTCACCAGCATCACGGCAATAAGTATCCCAAATGCTCACCATCATCCTACATCGTGACCCCGTTCCTCCCAAAGCCGTCCGCTAACATGAATATCAACCCAGTAGCTCACCCACCCTTCTCGAAACAGCCTCCAAAACAACCATCACATCTATCCGGGACCGCTTCGGGGCATGGATCCCGTCAGTCGCACAATGATCCGCCGTAAGCTACTTCGCAATTCCTCGACAGCATATATACTCATAATGGCACTTTACCAACAGAGCTCTATTTCAAAATACTCGCCTCAACGTCACCAGACAGACTACGGAACTAGACGTCGCTTAGGCACACACATGTCACAACACACAGGAACCAAATTCGTCACAGTCAATATATTCTCAACAGCCGTCATCGCATAACAACTCAAACTGCACCAATACAAACCCAGAAAAAGGGAGGGGGGGCCTGAAGAGGCGCTATAATGGTGATGCGAACCACCCCAACGAATATATGAAGATGTCAAGTATAGTTGAAAAACAAAAACAGCCGCAAAGCGCCGTGTTGCCGATGTTTCTTCTTCTAAAAAAAGAAAGAAAAGAAGGACTCTAGAGGATCCTTGCAAATGTTGTCCAAATCCATACTCTGCACCTTTCACCGTAATTAAGTGTAGTTAAATGCTCGTCTCCAGTCGTACAAAAAAGACCTTGATCAGAGAATAAGGGGAAATAAGTGCTGCGAATGTAATCAACGAATGACTTTTGTTCGTCTTCTGCCGCAAGGGAAAGAATTCTTAAAAAAGGAATGCAGTATACGAGATTGGTCAAGTTTATGCCTGGGCTGGAGTAGGCAGAGGAGGAGCCTTTGTGGACACGGGAGACTTGGCAGCTTCATCAGACTCCTCAGACTCGTCGTCGTCGGAGACGGGACGGCTGGCGACCGTTCGTCTGTTCTTGGTCATCTGTGCAAATGTGAGCATCATGTTTGTTTGATCGCAACCATGTTTCAAGACGAGGAGAACCTACCCAGGAGCGGACTCCACCGACAAGACCAAGCGCGTAGCCAGTAACAAACTCCTTGGAGTTGTTAGCGTTAGATCCAGGGGTAGTGGGAGATCGAAGACCATCGCTGTTGGCTGAGTTGAAGCGAGCAGGGCTGTGGGGTCGGCTAGACGGCCAGAACTGCTTGAGTTCTCGGCTGAGCTCCTGGCCTGTGCTTGTCCAGTTTGTAATGATGTTATCGCGAAGATCTTGGACGTGACGCTTGATATCTAGCTCATTCTTCTTGAGCCAACTGACGTTGAGCTCTTGTCGTGAGGTGCCACGCTTGAACTGTCGACTAATGTACTTTTCGTAGTCACGGACGATTCTTCAATAATCGAGTCAGTACACCTTTTGGGGCTGCTCTGCTCAAGGAACGCAAGTACGAGGCTCACCTAGTGATAATACCGGTTGTGCTCACTCCTTCGGTTCGCTGGGTGACAAGGAACATGCCGGCTGCCTTGATCGGCTGGTAAATATCATCGCCTTCATCAGCGCCATATGGAAGATCGTCATGCGCAACATAGTCGAGGTGGTTGGCCTGGAGAAACTCGGCGGTAACAATCCATGGACAGTCCTCAATGACCTCGTCCACCCACTTGCAGTGTCGCACAGATTCGGCTCGCTCCTTGGCCGACATGACGGTCAAGCCCTTGCGCTTGTGCGTCTCATCGTCACCGGTAACACCGACAACGAGAGTGGTGTTGGGGAAGGCCTTTTTGGCCTGCTCAAGCTGTCGCATGTGCCTGCCAAGCTCTCGTTAGCATATTTGTTCCATTGACAGCCACGCGGCCGCAAAAACTGTACGGCTGCGCATTCAAAGTCAAGATTTGCAGGGAACAAACAACTTACCCAAGGTGGAACAAGTCAAAAACACCATCGGCGTAGACTCGGACAGATCGGCCGACGGGAGGAGGGTTGGTCTTGAACCCACCGGCAGGATGGATCAGCTTTCCAACTGGCGGCGGCGCCATGGTCTCGTCGTTGCCATTGACAGAAGGCTTGCGTGCCCTGCGACCAACTCTCTTGGCAATATCGATGCTGGCCTCTGTGGTATCGCTGGGCTCGCCAGGATCGATCACATTTTCAGCAGCGACACCGGCAGAGCGGCCCGAGTTGCTACGCAGTCTCTTAGGATTCGGACCTGTGGTGCCGTTGCGATGATGTCGACCGGATTCAGGCGCAGTAGTATCGCCTTCTTCGGCAGAAGCATCTCGGGATGAAGGCTGCAACACGCTGTCGGGAGCACCGTTGGGGAGGGAGGCGGCGTTCCTCTTGCGCTTGCTTCCTTGTGAGGAGGCGGATGGTGACGACATTGTAAGCACGGTGTCGGTTTGTGTGGCAATCTGGCGTCGTTCGTTTACGGCAAGTGTTCGCGTGACCAGAGCAGCGTCATTCGAAGAAAGCAAATACTCAGCTCAAACTATAGATGCCGGGCACGAGGCGGATGTGGTAGAAACGGCAGACGTTGTGACATCGGGTGGTGGAAAGGGCCAGGTTGGCAGTTGTGGTGCGGATAGCGCGACGAAGGAGCTTGTCAGGATCCAAAGATTGCTAGCACGCGAAAGATGAGGGCAGTAAAGAGGCCAGACGGGAGCTAGTCGAGCCAAGTAGGTGAGAAGACGGGGGCCCGTCAGGAGCTTGTGCGGTACGCGGAGGAGCAGAGAAGCAGAATGCAGGCAATACTTGAACGAAAGGTTACAAGATTGAAGAGCGGGACGAGAGAGCTTGTGACAGGGAATAGCGGGAAGCACACTGACTGTGGCGCGCGACCAGGGAGCCCAGGCCATCCTGTCCCATGCCAAAAGCCCACCAGTTGACACGAAGACGCCCCCGGCTGCATCTAGAGGCATCCAGAGATCCAAAATAATGAGCTAATCGAGGCCTCGAGTCCCGCGAACCGGCGCGAAGCCTGTCAAAAAGGTGGAGAGAAATGGGCTTTCATTAACTTGTCAGCCAACAAACATCACCCGACTCCCTCAAAGCCAGCACGATTCTGGAATCCCTGCAATAAAACTCCCGGAGCACAAGGGCACATGGGGAATTTACTTGGAATTGCTGACTCCTTTTTTTCCGTTCTGCCACCAATTGCTCTCGACCAAAGCCGTCATGAGCTTTCCTTTTTTATCAATGGATTCGCCCCCCTGCAGAACCGTCTTGATTCGCCTTGATTTCCCCTTTCTCCATTCAACCTGGCATCACGTGATGTGTGACGCCCCGTTCCCCCTGGGACGCGGAGGCCCAACACGAGAAAGGTCTGGTCCAAATTTATCGCGTCGCGCGTCTTTCAAGCGCCATCGAGATGTATTACAGCGTGTTCTAGCCGCATTCAGTCCAATGGGAGTTGCAGGGGTGCGCTGTGCTCTCGGAACAGCCATTGGAAACTCGACGTGGTTTCGCCCAACGCACCGGATTTGCCAATTGCTGTAGATTACAGCAGCTATATGTGATTTCCGATGCCATCAACGCCAACTACTCATACCCGGCATCACGAATCGATCTCTCATATGCTGGAATTCCGTACGGAGTAAAGTGACTGCAGGCTAATTCATATTACACAGCTACAAAAGGGGGGGAGCCAGGTATTTTGGGAACCACAGCTACCCCGGCACTCGAGAGTTGAACTCCGCCATACTGCAGCCTCGTTCGTATCAGCCTCCGAATGTTGGGGTGAGCGGTTTCATGAACCGTGGCCACTGATGACACACCAGTTAACATGACGGCCAGCAGATGCCAGTGTCAGATTCATGCCTGCCTCCCTACGGAGCTCCCACGCAGTCAGGTTCCCTGCTGACATACAGAGTAATCGTGAACCTGCTTTTGGTACAGACATGGAACGAACCGTACCCAGCCGGGACTGTACACACGGAGTACAAAAGCAGTTTTTGACACGTTCCACCATCTCATGCGGCATCAGGGTCAAGGGGATCTCCTGGATTTGATGAGACTTGTTCGTGGCTGCTGGAATGGTTGAACAGCATCAGTCACATCGGTCCGCCCCATCACATATCCTTCCGGTGCGTCTCAGCCCTTGACGAGCAAAAAGATGCTGTAATCTGTTCGCATCTGAACTAACCACTCCCGTACTCCTTACTTTGTCCGTATAGAGTGGAAAGCAGACCCCTTCATTGTACCTCGGCCAGATTGTTGTCTGTCACGGCCTTTCATCTGCGAGCAGGCGTCCAACTCCGGCGCCCTGCCATGACAGACGGTGTGATGAGTTGTGTCCAACACTGTGGCTGTCAATGTCTTGGATTCTTGGCCCGCGGCTGTGACGGAAAATGCTTCGCAGCATATTCCCTCACTTCAGGAGGAACTCAGCCATCGCTGTGCCACGATAAAATGACAACAGACTCCCCGATTCTTCTCTCTGAATGGTCAAGTATTTTATTTTATTTTTTATTTTGTTTTTTAGTCATTGCCAACTGCACAAGACTCCCCACCCTGCCACCTTCCTAGGTAGGTACCCATTCTTGTGCTTCGGTATGCAAAGGTTGGGGCAATGATACTCTCATGTGTTGTGTAAAAGCACGGGCGGCTTGTGCGTGGTTTATGACGACCTATCACCATGCCAAATGTCTCAATGCACGGCCAAATGCAACGCATAAATGCCTGTAGAGCCGCGGCACGTCCACGCAGGCATCAGAACAGCACTGCTCGAATGAATCAAATAAAACAAAATAAAATAAAATTAATAGACAGCAAAGAACTTTTGGAATATTGCAATGACGCAGGCCGCATGTCTTCAGCCTTACCCTACGTCGCGCAGGTTACATCCACTTTATGCACTGATGTACTCCGTACGCAGATATGTATGTACGTCACCACCTCCCAGTTTTGCCGGCCGCCGACAAATAGCGCTTCTGCACCCGTCGTCGTTAGCACGTCACGGCGGGGGACTGACTGTTGGAGCGTGGGATCTGATGATTCAACCCGACGTCCTGGATGCGACACGACGATTCTTTGCATCCCAGCTGGTATCTTTTCGTCGCAGGTACCTACAGAGAGGCAGCGGATGACACAGGTCTTCCGTAGAGAGGCCAAAACTTAATATGCAGTCGGCGGCGGCTGCGCATGCCGTTTTGGCGCCATGACGGTGTTGAACCCGATTCTCCAGCATATTCCCCATGCTCCAGGCGTCCCAGCTGCAGATGGACCATCAACTAGTAATATTCAAGTCTTGCGTATTCCAACATGGAAACGGCTCTTGTCTGGTGCCGAACCTCCCGCTTTGGCCAAACGCGGCGAGACAGCGTGGCATACAGTGCACGAAGTCAACAAAGGCACAGTGCAAGCTGGATAAGTGGCGTCCCAAGTCACAGCAACAACAGCAACAACCCCCCCAGGGATCTGCAACCTGCCCCGAGCTTAAAGGGCCTCTTGACCTGTTGAGCTTCTCCCCTTCGTGGCGAGCTTCTGGTCATCTTGCGTCTTGCTCTTTGCGGACCAAGTCTCCTCTGGCTCGCTTTTCTCGTCATGAGAATAAAGCCCACCCGATTACTTTCGTCCTCGAGTATTAACTCTGTCACCAGCCAGTCGACCGGTACAATGCGGTCCAAGACAGACAAGACTGACAATGCGGGGGGGCCAGGAGGGGAGGCAGCCAGCGGTCTGGCCTTGAAGCTGGTCATTATGAAGGTGCGCACGCTCTCTGTTCTTTTTTTCTATTTGCTTTCCTTCTGCTTTACGCCGACAAGTTCCTGTCCCTAACTGTACGGTTTTCTATTTGCTAATGTTGCTGTCTAGGCTAGAAACCTGGCCGCAAAAGATCGTGGAGGCACTTCCGACCCGGTACGTCTTACCTGTGAATGCTTCCGCTGTGATGCGCTCACATATGCTGTAGCGGAGTCAAGTACGTGTCACCAGACAAGAGGCTAACAAAGCGGCGCAGTATCTTGTCATCACCTCCGGTGATAGTAGAGTTGTCACCCATTCAGTCTCGAAAACCCTCAACCCCGAGTGGAATGTAATCGAAGAACTTCCAGTCAATTCACCTCAAAACCTCCTCCTCGATGTCATCTGCTGGGACAAGGACCGTTTTGGCAAGGATTACATGGGCGAGTTTGACATAGCTCTCGAGGAGCTTTTCCAAAACGAACGAACCGAAATCGAACCACGCTGGTTTCCCTTAAAGAGTAAAAGACCTGGAAAGAAGACTGGCGTTGTCTCTGGCGAGGTCCAGCTGCAATTTACCCTCTTTGATCCGACCAACCTGGGTGCCTCCTCCCGAGAGATTTTGGACAAGTTTTCCGCCCTTGTTCGCTCCATTTCTGCATCTATGCCGTCGCCCAAACCACACTTGACCCCTGAAGCAAACCAAGGCGCGACGTCTATGCCTGGCCAGGAAGAACCCGGCGACGATGAGGATGAGGATGACCTCACCGAATTCGATGATGAAGAAGGTGATGACCCATCCAAACCGGAGACGGCCGAAAAGAGGCGCCGTAGACTTAGGATCAGGGGCCTGAGGAAGCGAAGAAGAGACAATCCTTACGCCTTTAACAATGGTGGTTCGGATGTTGTAGGCATCATCTTCCTCGAGATTGTCAAAATTACCGACCTGCCCCCCGAGTCTAACCTCACGCGAACAAGCTTTGACATGGACCCGTTTGTAGTAGCGTCCCTAGGCAAGAAGACATACCGTACACGCCGCGTCAGGCACAACTTAAACCCGGTCTACAATGAAAAAATGATCTTCCATGTGCAGGGTCACGAGCAGACTTATTCCTTTTCCTTCACTGTTATCGACCACGACAAGTATTCTGGAAACGACTTTATTGCGTCTTGTAACCTGCCGGTACCGCAGCTGATCGAGAGGGCACCACAGGCCAACCCAGAAACTGGACTCTACGAACTACGGGAGCCGGATGGACACACGCCCTCAGCAACTAGATCCCGCTTCAAGAAGCTGGGCATGTCCCGGTCATCATCCACACAAAGCTTGGGCAAATTGATGCGTCCGCAGCTGTCGAAAAGCCCACCCAGCACCAACACTTTGTCGCAAAGCACCAGTGCTGAAACAAGTCAGACGCCATCCGCCAACACCCTCTCGCCAGTCCCTGATGCACTTGCTAACCCAACTGAGCCGTCAGACACTGTTGCTGAAGCTGAGGATGCGGATTTCCATGAATATGTGGTCCCTCTGAAGATGAAGAATTTGGATAAATGGGAGAGCAAACACAGCCCTCAGATTTACCTCAAAGCCAAGTACATGCCGTACCCAGCTCTGCGCCAGCAATTCTGGCGGGCCATGCTTCGCCAGTACGACACTGACGAAAGTGGTGAGATAAGCCGCGTTGAACTTACTACCATGCTGGACACCCTGGGATCAACTCTGAAGGAGTCCACAATCGACAGTTTTTTCCAGCGATTCCCCCACAAAGCTGCTGACAATGAAGAGACGTGGGACCTGACCATGGACGAGGCAGTGATTTGCCTGGAGGACCAGCTCGAGGCCAAGAGCAAGCCTGCGACAGTTGCAGACAAGGTCAAGAGCCTGGTTCCGGACTTGAAGCAACTTGGAATTCATAACAAGCCAGACATCACTGGGGATCTAAGCTCTGCCAACGTGTCGGGTACTTCCACTCCCCAGATCGTCGTTGAGCCAGAGACCCCCATTGACCCCAGGGGCTCCGGAGGAGAGGAGAGCGACGAGTTTGGCGACAGAGACGAGGAACATGTCGTAGAAATTCGCGAATGTCCCATCTGTCACCAACCGCGACTCAACAAGCGTAGTGATACAGACATCATTACCCATATTGCTACTTGCGCGAGCCAGGACTGGAGACAGGTAAACACGGTGTTGATGGGTGGCTTTGTGACGGCCAGCCAGGCACAGCGCAAATGGTACTCCAAGGTCATTACCAAGATCTCTTATGGAGGTTACAAGCTCGGGGCCAACTCGGCCAACATCCTGGTGCAAGATCGCATGACTGGCCAGATCAATGAAGAGAAGATGAGTGTCTACGTCAGACTGGGTATCCGACTGCTGTACAAGGGTCTGAAGTCGCGTGATATGGAGAACAAACGAAGTAAGTACTGGCTAGTTGAAAAGTTTTTTTTTTTAAAAAAGAAAAAAACCTAGACGCAGAATGTTGTTGGAAACTGACATCTCATAGTCCGAAAACTGTTGAAAAACCTGAGCATAAAGCAGGGACGAAAGTTTGATGACCCTGCGTCCAGGGAGGAAATCGAAAAATTCATTGAGTTTCACGGCCTGGACATGTCAGAAGTTCTCTTGCCGATCGAAGAGTTTAAGAACTTTAATGAATTCTTCTACCGAGCACTGAAGCCCAACGCGCGACCCTGCTCGGCTCCCAACAACCCTGGCATCATTGTGTCGCCAGCTGATTGCCGAAGCGTGGTCTTCAACCAGATGACGCAGGCGACCAAGATCTGGGTCAAGGGGAGAGAATTCAGCGTCAAGAGGCTGCTAGGGGATGCTTATCCAAATGACGCCGCTCGCTATGAGAATGGCGCCTTGGGCATCTTCCGGTTAGCACCACAGGACTACCATCGATTCCACATTCCCGTTGATGGCATCTTGGGCAAGCCAATCCCCATTTCTGGTGAATACTACACAGTGAACCCGATGGCCATCCGGTCGGCGCTCGATGTCTACGGCGAAAACGTGCGCGTCATTGTGCCGATTGACAGCGTGGCTCACGGCAGAGTCATGGTGATTTGCGTGGGCGCAATGATGGTCGGCAGCACAGTCATTACGCGAAACGCCGGTGATGAGGTAAAGAGGGCCGAGGAGCTTGGGTATTTCAAATTTGGCGGGAGCACCGTGTTGCTACTGTTCGAGCCTGGCAGGATGGTGTTTGACGATGACTTGGCAGACAACTCGAGCACAGCGCTAGAGACTTTGGTAAGTTTGCCCCGTGCTACTCTTGGGTCGAAAGTGGACTGTTTGGAGACTGACACGGGACGGGACGACAGATCCGGGCGGGCATGTCGATTGGCCACTCACCAGATGTACCCCAGTATACACCAGACATGCGCAAGAGTGAGGATGAAATCACCGAGGCAGAGAAGAAGGAGGCCAAGCGCCGCATCCAGGGCAACTTTGCCATGGAGCAGTCCCCCAGCGATAGTGGCGACGACGATGTCCCCAAGCGTAAACCATCTTCTGTGCCGACCATGAACACAATGGCGGCGTCGGCCATGTAGGCGAACGGTGAGGTATATTCTTCAACATGGACGAGATTTTTGGGGAGGGGTGCGGGCGGAGTAGTAGCAAACACCTTGACGTGTTTATGTGACGCTCTGCAATGGACGTTGCGAATTATTTCGGTCGGGCTATACGTAGCGATCAAACGGGTACGAAGCAGGGGGAGGGGGGGTCAGCGGTCGACGTTTAATGTAGAGCATGTTGAACAGTGGCAATTCTGACACCGTTTGCAATGGATGAATACGGTAACCAGGCGTAAGCGTGCATGATGAAAGCCGGTGTCGAGTCCAGTCCTCGGCAGCAGGCTCACACGGCATGTCCCTTGATCTGTTTCACGGACAACTTTGACAAGCGCGGTTATTTGGAGCAGACGTAGGCAAGACGTGGGCAAAATAAGACCACGCGGCTGTCCATTCGGCATGCAACGACGTGCTGCAGATAGTTACTAATTCAATTTACGTCGTAAAGAGAAAAAAAAAACCCATCTTGTACCGGCCCATATCTGGCCCCGAGTATATATAAAAACAGATATCATTGCCTGCAATGCGACAAAAATTCCAACATGCGTTCCCCGTCCGAAAACCCATCAAGAATCCCAGACCAGGTTCAATAAAAATAAAATGAAAGGTCATCAATCTCAGTACATGCCTGGTCAAAGAAACCCCATCCCCAACGCCGGTTGTAAAAAGGAAACACCACCCCGTCTACCTCGCGCTCGCCGACGAGTCCCTCTGCGCCGAGCCGTCAGAGCGGTCGCTGTCCATGGACCGCTTGCCCTCTGCAAGCGGCGACCTCGACCTCGTCCGCAGCAGCGCCGTGTCTTGCGTGCTGCTGCTGCTGCTGCTGCCGGCAGCGGGGCGCGTCTGCCTCCACGAAGCGTAGAATTGCTTGCACAGGTGTGCCGACATGGTGTACGTGGGCGACATGGCGTGTTTGCACGACGGGACCAAGGGCTCCTGTAGCGGTATTTGTTCGCGCAGAGTCGGAGTAGAAACTGATTTGCAGTAGGTATGAGAAACGAGGATATCTGGCAAGGACGGGAAGGAAAAAACGTTGGAACCAGGCTGCCTCGCGCTTTTTGTCTGTCCACCCGGATCCAAGAAAGTGTCGTTCGATGGGGGCACAGGGTGTGTGGCCTGATGTCGCGCGCCGAACTGGCGGGACCGGCGGGGGGGGCAGCGGGAGACCAGACGCTCCGGGCAGAGTGGGCGCCTGCGTTGCGTGCCTTTTGAAACCCCCAGTCCCCTGATTCTGTGGAAAAGGGGTCGTTTTGTGGCGCAATCTTGAAAAGACGGAAAGCGGCTACGGAGCACAAAGAGAGTGCAGTTTTTCCTCCCGCGATGGGAGGGCAGGTGTTTTGGTGGTCTCGTGCGACGACGGGCCCTTTTGTACACCCCCTTCCCGAGGGGTTGAGCGCCTGCCCGCCGAGCGAGTGTGCCTGTGGGACAAAACACCAAACACCCCAACAACGGCTGTTGCAAAGCCACGACCAGGGACGGACAGGTAGACCACCGGACCCTAATAAGGCGGGTGGCCTGACTGACATGTAGGGTGCTGCGGACGGGCGGGGTGGAGGTGGCACCACTCACCAACTAGTAGTTCACCCTGCCTGACCCTTTTTTTTTTTTTTGTTCCAGATTGACGCGGCTTTTTCGCACGCCAGAAAAAGACGAGTTGATGTCATCGCACTGCCGCGTCGGCTGGCCGAGTCAAACAAACCCCACGCTTTGCCAAGAACCCATGGCGCGCGCAAAACACGAGTAATCGACTTCTACACGTGGCACCAGCCTGACCAATGGCCGTGGCTGCGATTCTGCTGACCTGCTTCGGCCCCGCCCCAACCCGCCACACTTGCCATCTTGACACTTGCATGGCCGCTGCACGCACGGCTTACTCGCGCCTGGCAATGCTACGCCGCCTCTCCTCGATAGTCACCAGTAGCTCTCTGCTGAACCTTGAACCTGCACTCAAACATCGCTCTTTGCCAATATAATACTGCCTCAAGTATTACACTACTCGCTAGACCGGGACATGCAAGCTTGTTTCATCCGAGTTAAGACATTCATATAAAAATGAATGAGAGGAAAAAAAAAAAAGAGAGACACAAACAGGTCCCAAGCCCCTAGGTGTCACCACACGCCTCGCTTGCAATTGAATTGAAACTCCTCCCTTGCCCAGAAAGATTATAATATATATAGATACCAAAAAAAAGTACGGCAGTTAGTGTATGCAAGGATCCATGGCAGTTTGCTCAGGCTGCTCTGCGAAAAATATACAACCGACCAATCAGTCTATTTTCTCGACATGTTGAATGAATCATGTATCTTGTCCAAACATCCTTTGTCAAGTAGTGAACAATATTTGACCCTCGTCATGTCGAGTATGCTGCAGTATGAGTTCTGACCAAAAGACTGCTGAGCTCAGTCCGCAATCGCGCTCTCATCTGCTAGCTGCGGTGCTTCTGCGCCGTGCTTCTCCGAAGGCACGGTGATATTGGCTCGCGCTTTCTGCTGAGCCTCCACGAATCGACCCCAGTGTTCTGGATCACTGTCTCTCATGCTGCGGAAGAGCACATCCTTGTCCTCCTTGAATGCTCGCACCGCTCCCTTTTCCTTGACCTTTTCAAGCATCTCGCCACCAATGTCTTCCGCAAGTTCAACCAGCATTTGACAATGTTTGGGGTCCGATCCGATATCGTCAATCGTGCTGATGAGGTCAAATTGTTCCTTGCGTACAAAGCCCGACCGGAAACGGTGCCCGGCACGGAGCACCCGCCCTTCCTCTTCTGCTAGTTCCTTGGATAGCATCGAATTGGACCTCGACAGTGGCTTGGGCGCGTGTATTTCTGCCTCGTCCTCCCCGTCCGACACGGCAACTGCCGAGTCGTCTCCCGTCGGTCCGGCGTGCAGTGGCTCCTCGCTCGATGTGGAAGCCGTCTTGCGTAGCTCGTTGCTGTTGGGCGCATCCGCCGGCGCCTCGCGCGTGTCAGGAAATTCGTCCTCGAATCTCTTGATAATGCCTTGCAGTGTTTCGTCCAGGTACGTGAGCTTTCGCAGATTCACGTCGTCGCCCGGCTCAGCCCGAGCCTTGTGCAGCGCTGGCTGCAGGCGCTGTCGAATCTTCCTCGCCCCGGCCAGGAGATGCTTCGACATGTCCTTGGCCTTGCCACCGGTCGGCAAGCCGCTTAGAGCTGGAGAGTCGCTGCCGTCTTCCGCACCTCCAGCAAACTCTCCCGACTGTCGGTGGGAGTCGTCGCTTCGGTTCTTGAGACAGCATGCCAAGGCCTTGACCACGCCGGTGCCTCCTATGACGTAGTCCTCGTCTGGTGCGTCCTCATGGTCATCTTCCGGTCCGTCATGCTCAAGCACATCGTGTCCCACCAGGTGGGCAAGGACGTCGGGGTACGCAGCCATCTTGCCATCCTGGGGCTCAGACTGCGACTCGGACATGGCACTGGCTATAACAGTGCTAATGTTCGTGTCGGAAATTCGCTCCATGTTGCGGAGACAATACGCTACTACTTGCTTCGCCATGGCCTTGACAATCTCCCCCGATCCCTCACTGGGTACTTCAATGTCGACACAGACCAGACTGCTCGATATCCTTGCTGCGGCCATAAGTGATGCATACAGGGCGCAGGCCTCTTCCTGTGCTTCTTCTGTCTTGGCATCTGCGAGCTTCACCAGCTCATTGTTGCCCAACAGATTGACATGTGCCAGGTTGTGCGCTTCTGGTAATACCTCGACTAGGGCAATAGCTTGCTCCGAACTCATGTTTACGTCCTGCAAGTGAATTCGTTTCAAATCTTCCAGCTTGGGGAGATATCTGAGAATTCTTTGTTAGCACACCCCAAGTCCTCCATGTTCACAGCGTCAGAGGTTGCTCGAAAGCTTACCTTCTCAAGAGGCCAAGTGCGCTGGGCTTTGTCTGGAACAATTCATGATTGTGTGAAAGGTCAATGAACCGAAAGCCCCTCAGCTTGGCAATCACCGGCAACATCTTTCCAAGACTCGACGGAGTCAGATTGCAGCCCGACAGGCTAAGCGCCCAAATGGGATGATGCTCATCCAGGCAACCAGCCAGGGTCTCGATATGCTCATTAATGTCGTTTCCGCCTAAATCGAGACCTTCGCAGAACCCACCAGACAAGTATCTTACCACATGCTTCATGCCGTCTGCGTCGAGAAAGTTGTGTGCTAGGCCTAATCGTCGAACACCGCATTTGATAATGCCGTCCATGATTGTGCCCAACTGCTCCATACTGGGTTCCGTCTCGCCCATATTCACCATCTCCAGGGTTGAACCACCCAGCCGGTCGGCCATGGCCTTTGAGAAGACATCTGATATCGAGCGAGGAATATGTATGCCATTTGGCAAGCTGCCATTCTTGGCAGCAGGCGCCTGTTTTGGAAAGGGTATGTGCGAAATGTCGAGATATTTCAGTGACCGGCACTTGTATAAGAACAGAGAAATATGCTTCCAGCCATCGGGACCAAGCTTATTATTTTTGATGACAACCCGCTCCACAACTCCGCCTTGTGCCTCGAACTCGTGTTTGGGCTTCTTACGCCGTGAGGTTGGAGGCATCTTTGCTGCCAGAAGACCAGCAAGAATCACGCGGAGGCCCTCATCGCCCAACCCACAGTTCTCCAAAAGAATCTCTTTGACCGGAACCACGGCGAGATAATCTCCAAGTGTGATTAGGTCTGGAAGCTGGAGATAGTAGTCAGTCAGATCCAGCTTGTTCACTGTGCCGGCAGAGATGTTGGAATTGGCCTTGTCCATCAATTGTTCCGTTATCTTCTTGAGAATGGGAGTTTCGCGCAACTGGCAACAACGACGGTATATCCTGGCAGGATTTGTGGTTGGATGGGATGATGACTTTGGAATTGTGTTGCCGCTGGGAGCTTCCGATGACGAGTCTGTGCTGTCATAATGAATTTCAATCGGCACAGAACCGTTGTCTTCGGCGAGTTTCCGACGCTTCTCTTTCCTAGCTTTCCGCTCTTCCTCGCTTCTTTTCTTCTTCTCCTTCTTTTTGTTTGTCTCCTTCTCCTTCTCAGGCTCAGCAAGGGAATTTTCGTCGGCAGCGCTATTCTTTGTACCAGCTTCGTTGTTGACGTGTTCTGTGTCGGGATCGGTGGTGTTGTTGAGTTGACCGGCCTCCTCGGCTTCTTTCTTAGCTTCGACTGCCTGAGGGTTCTTCAGCGCGTCTCCTTCGCCTTGCTCCGTGAGCTTCTTCTTTTGTGCCTTGTCCAGCGGTTTCGTCTCCTGGGCTTCCCCGTCAGCATACTTGGGCATAGGCGCAATCTCAACATCTACGCAGAATGAAACCCGTCTAAGCTTGGCCTCTTTCAGCTCCGAAATGCTGCATCTTTCACGGTTTTGATCGATATTCAGTATCTTGCGCTCGACCAGGCCATTTCCAAGCCTCCCATTTACTATGCTGTTGGTGCTTGATGAGGACAAGCGTCGAAAGACGCCTAGAATGCCAGCTTGACTGGCCTTGGGCGGAGCCGGGGTATATGGGCTGTTGCCTTCGGGTTTTGCGGCGGCATGTTGTAGAACAGCATTCCTGGTTGGATGCAGCTTTGGTGGCATCGGCTCTAGGGTGTCATCTGGAGGCGGTGAGCCGGGCGACTGAGGTGATGTTGGAGACTGTGACGCTTGGTCTTCAGTCTTCTGCTGTGACTCCTTGTGGTGAAGATGATGCAGAGAATGGTGAGGGGCGGGTGTACTGCTGGGTGGCGAAGTAGTAGCAGAGCTAGAGAATTTGGCGGAAATGTTTGAAAACCACGAATTGCGTCGCTGAGGAGGAGTTCCATTGGGCCCGGATTTATTCTCTACTGAGCCGGATCGCGATAGTCGTCTTGGTACACTAGGGGAATTCGTTGGGCTGGGAGTAGGCTGTCCATTTTGCTGTGGAGGCGTACCCTTTGCAATGGGTGTCCCTTGGGGGTTGCGAGGATCTTGCGACGGCGTGGGAATAGCTCGCGGTTGTGTTGGAGCCGATGCTGCCTTTGGGGGCGAGGTGGACGGTTTGTTCGCTTTGTCTGTTGGGACATGTCAGCAAGCAACGTCGAGGGGCAAGTACACGAACTTGATGTCCATTTTGGCCAAATCATTGGCGAAACATGGCGCAAGATGAAGGCTTACCTTTTGGCGACGCCTTGGTCATCCAGCTGACGTCGACGCCGTGAACTTGCTCCATGGTGCCGGCGGGAAGCTCGTCTCGCTCGACTACGCCACAGGACACACCATGGACGACAAGCAAGATGATGCAAAATGGGGTGAGGTCTAGTGGCGCAAAGAGATGATAGTGTCAACTTCCACGTCGCAAAACAGGGTCGCGAGTAAAACTGTGGTATTGAATGGATGGAATGGCGGGACGACGTTTTGCCTTCTGGCAACTGATAGTAGTCGTCGAAAGCAGGTGAGAGAGAGTCGGCACTCGGTCTGGGGACCTCCTCAGGGCTAGCTAGTCTGTTCGAAGTCAAGCTTGGGAATGGACCGTTTTGACTGGGCTCCTAGTGCGAGGACGGCAGACGCCTCGTCAACAAAGGTCTGACAGAGGCTGACATGGACTTGTATGTACACGGGCCAATTCGGGCGGACTACCGAGCTCTTCCGGGACCCTATCACGCGGGTAGCGGGGTAATCCATAGTCGTAAAGCCAATGTTGATTCTGGCTAGAAGTCTCACCTTCTTTGCAACAGAATTCAATTTGAGCAGCTTGGAACAAGCTCATCGGAAACCCGATGCAAATTTGTTTACCCTTTCCAGTTGCCCGCCGCAGTATTCCTCTCATTAGATGTTCAAGGCACGCGACGCCAACGAACCAGGTCTGCCTTGCGGCATTGGGGTATTGACTCTGTTAGCCCTAGTCCATGGTTCAGGGTTCCGCCAGTTGGTGGGCCAGAACAACCAGACATCACCATCGGAGCATCGAGTGGAGACGTCATGCAGTGGTTGATGGGTGCTGAAGGCTCGCTGGAGGGTCCATGACGGAAGAGCCTCGAACTCCCCAATCCCTTTGAGTGTGCGCAGGTGCCTGTTATGTATATACTCCACTTTTCGCTAGTACTTGCTAAGTACATCATTTATAATAGGGTAGCCACTTATATGTTTGTAACTTTTAGTATATAAGGCACTTTATTTACCATATATATTCTTAGGTGACTTAAGTATCTTTTAATCTCATGTCTTTAATTGGTTAACATCCTTGGTCGTTACCAAAATGGCACCTGCGCACACTCAAAGGGATCTGAGAGTCAAATTGTACGTAGTACCAGTTGACGCCAAGGCAAAGCGTTCCAAGCAACCAGTTCGACGACGACACTGTTGGCCTGACGTGAGGAGACTGCCGAATCCACAGTCGAGCAACTACCTAGGTACTTAAGTACCTAGGTAGGTAGGTACTTACCCCGTACTAAACCTTCCTTCCTCGCTTGGTAAACTTGTGCACCACTGTGCATACAGTATGCAAGCATCAATCAATGATGCTCGTATGCAAATGCTTGCGGACTTGCTTGAGCGAACCACCCCGTTATAGACATGGTTTATTTGATGGTCAACTCCACGATTCAAGCTGGCGCTGGGCTAATCTGTCAGTTGCCGAGCGGGGAGTAGTTGCATCGGTCTACGCAGGGTCCTGTCTTGTCCATGGCAGAGCCAGCTCCAGACCACCCGACGAAGGACGAGAAGAGATCGTCAACAAGGCTCCTCACCCGCCACTCTGCCGCACGGTTAATGAGTGGATAGGCCCAAACGCCATCGCTTGTCTTTCAGCAGTGTCCCGATCTTTGCTTCGCAATTACACCCAGCGATTGCCGGGCCAAACCAGACACTTCTGTGTGTGTGTGCACCGTCCGAGTCTTCCGTAGCGCCCAAGGAAAACAATATCCACTACAGCCGCCATTTGATGAGTTGAGCGGAGAAGGGCTTGCTGCCAACTGGGTCGATTTAATTAATTCTCGATGCTTATTATGCCCCGTGGCGCCACCAGCCTTGTCGTCATCTATAGCCGCGCGGTGCCTTGGGACGACAAACGACTACTCGTGCCACGCCCCACTATTTTAGGGGCCTCGTGTAACGGTGGCTTAGGTTCTAAGGCACAGTAGGTCTGTTTCTTAGGAAGTAAGTTAGGTTAAATACTATAAAGTAGCTTTTAAGTAGTATTATAATAAGGCTATTAAGAGTATAACTCTTAATAATAAAACTATTACTTAAATTAATTAATAAAGATCTAGATTATTTAATTATAGAAATACCTTCTCCTTAAGTACTCGTTTATCTCTTTATTATAGTTTTAAATTAAATAAATTTTATTTAATCCCCTATATTAAATTAGGTTAATTTCCTTTAATCTATTAAGTTAAATTAAATTAATTCTATTTAATTCCCTTACGTAACCTATAATCTTATTAGGCCTTATTCTTATTTACATACTAGTAGCTTATAACGCTAGCTAATTACTTTAAATACCCTTAATTTATAATATAATACTTCTCCCCTATTAGTCTTATTCTTAAGGTTATTTTATTTTATCTAGTAAGTATTCTCTTTTTTTTTCTCTTTTCCCTTTTTTCTTTCTTCGTTATTCTTTTTATAATATCTTTTAATTGTATTTTAAAATAATAATCTTACCTTAATTAAAAGATTAATTATAAACGTCTTTTTAAGTTTATATCTACCTTTAGCTTTATTATACCTTTCTATAATTTATATTAAAAAAACAATCAAGAGTGTATTATTATTAAAGGGAAAGATAAGTGTAATAAATATACTTTACGTGGTTATACTAGCTATAATTTAAGCGAAACGTCTTTAAATACTTATAATTATATTCTTCGCGAAAAGAATCGTTTTAATAGAGAACGTGCTTTAATTAAGGAGAATTTAAAGCGAGTAATAGCTTATTTATAAAGGATTTATTATTAAGAGAAATTTTTACGATAAAAGGCTATAAAGATAATTACTTATAGTATAAAGAGTTTAAATAAGTTAAAGGCTTAAAAGCGTTTAAAGTTAAAGTTTAATATACTTAATTTAACACTTAAGTTTTTAGTAAACTTAGGTTTTCTTATTCTTAATAAGTTTTTATTCTTTAATAGAACTATTTAAGTAACGTTAAGTAGTTTATAAGATTCTTAGCTAGTTTTTAGGTGTTTTTAGAGTTTAAATATCCCTTTTATTTAATAAGATAATAATAATTCTTTATATCTTCTTATACTTTAAGTATTCGTTTAACTTTATATTCGTTAATATCTTCTATTATAATATTAGTAGTAATTATAAATTTATTTAATGCTTTCTTTAATAATAATATATAAAATATAAGATAAATTCTTATTTTATTTAATAATAATAGTTTATAGTTAGTATTTAAAATTTTTTATTTAATAAGAAATAATTTAATCTTCTTTTAATTAAGTTTATTACTAGATTACTTAGTTTTAATATTTTTACGAATAAGGTATACTTTATATCTCTTCTTTAAGATTAGCGTTAATAATCTCTTTTTATTCGCGTAATATTTTTTTAATTCTATAAAAATATTTATTTCTATTATAAGTGTTTTTATATTTCTATTATAATTATTATATACGTTATAGCTACTAACGCGTTTATATTTTATATTATATATATTTTAATAATAGGGTTAAATCTATAATTTACCCTAAATAATAATATCTTTATATTATTAATCTTAGAGCTATTATAAGCCTATTATACTAGTAATAGCTATTTTACTTAATTATTCTATTAGTAATTAATATAGCTTCGTAAATATTATTTAAGTATTTAGTTTAAGATTTTTATTTACTTATTTAATTATAAGTGAAATACCGTTAATAAGCTTTATTTAATCTTTATAGTTTTTATAAGGTATTTTTAAAAGTTTAAGGTACATAATTTATCGCGATTTAATATAAGCTTTATTAATAATTTATGTTATATAATAACTATTTTAAAGAATATATATACTAAGTTCTTAGTATTACTTAATTTCTTATATAAAATATAGTAGGCGTATTTTATAAGTTTATTTATAATAACTAAAATATTATTATAAGCTACTTTTATTATAGGTTCTTTTAACTTTAATAATTTAATAATAAAGTCTATTATAATAGTTTATTATACTCTTTTAAATAGTAATATTAGTTATAATTCTTTATATAATACGTATTACGCTAATTTTACTTTATTACACGTGTTATATTTCTTAATAACTTCTTATATTATTTTTTTACTTTTTAAAAAGTTATATAATCTTCTTAATCTACTAATTATTTTCTTTACACTTTAATATTCGTGTAATAAGTGTTCGTATATTTCTTTAATAAGCTATTCTTAAAGTATACTAGAAATATACTATTATTTATTATATAAGAAGGTTTTACCTTTCTTAAATAAATGCGTTTTCGTTTTTTAATTATTTAAGTAATTATTATTCTTAATATATAATTGTAACGGTGGCTTAGGTTCTAAGGCACAGTAGGTCTGTTTCTTAGGAAGTAAGTCAGGTTGAATGCTACAGAGTAGCTTTTTGAGCAGTATCCCAATAAGGCCGTTAAGAGTATAACTCTCAATAGTAAGACTATTGCTTAGGTTGATCAATAGAGATCTAGACTATCTGACTATGGGAATACCTCCTCCTTAAGTACTCGTCTATCTCTCTATTGTAGTCCTGGATCGATTTGCTCGACCATCGATCTCTTCGAACCTTGATCGACTGGCTCGAGGTTCGGTCGGTTCGATCCTCCCTGGTCGATGTGTTCGAACATCGACCTCTTCGATCGCCTCTTGGGTCACGTGGCTGGTCACGTGCCCCTGCCTTCTTCTTGTGCCCACGGGTCGTGCCTGTCCTAGCCGGTGCGGTCCCGTCCCGTGTCTTGTGCAGTGTCGTTCGTAACAATAATATAATTTATTATATTTATATTTTATTTAACTTAACTTACTAGATTATATTAACTTTCTAAATACCTAGTATAAGGTTCTTATTCTTAATAGTATATAATAAGGGTATATTACTTACTTACTTATTTAATTTTAAATTCTCTTTTTAGCTAAGCGTGTTAGCTCTTTTATTTTTAAATTCTTTATAATATATAATCTTAAAGTTATAATTTATAAGGGTTTTATACTATTTAATCTATTATTTATTTAAATTCTTTATAGTTAAGAATAATATAAGATTCTTATAATTAATATAAACCTTAATTTAATACTTTACTTTTATAAGATAGTATCTTTATTCTTTAAAGCACTTAATAATAGCTATAGGTTCTTTATTATAAATTCTATAATTAAGTTTAAGTTTATAGAGTTTCTTTAAGAAGAATATAATTAAGTGTAATCTTTCTTAATTATCTTATTATTTAAGCTATTTACTTAATATAAAGTTTAAGGCGTTTATTTTAAGCTTATAAGGTTTATTTTAATTAAGTGCTTTTAATATAGGTTTTAACGTAATTAAATCTTTTATCTTTTAAAATACTATAGCTTTTAATTTATTCTATTAAAAGCTAACTTTTTTCTTTATTAGGTTTATAAGAGATTATAAGATATCTTTATATTCGCTTAAAAACTTATAGTAAAAGTTTATAAATACTATAAATTCTTTAACTTCCTTTAAATTCTTTAATATAAGCTATTTCTTAATAGTTTTAATTTTATTTAAGCTTATTTATATTTCTTTATATATAAGTATATACCCTAAAAAGTATATAGTATTCTAATAGAACTAATATTTTAAGGCTTTAATTAAGAGTTTATTATTTTATAAAGTTTATAGCACCTTATATATATGTTATTTGTATTTCTTAAGGGTATTTAAATAAATAAGAATATTATTAAGGTATATAATTATAAATACTTTTAATTATTTTTATAAGATTATATTAATTATTCTTTAAAAGGTTACTAGTATATTAATAAGCTTAAAAGGTATTATTAAATATTTATAGTATTCTTTACTAGTTTAAAATGCTATTATTTACTTATAACTTTCTTTCATTTATATAAGGTTATAGGCTCCTTTTAAGTTAAGTGTAGTAAACTATTTAGCTTTTTTAACTTTATCTTTAATTTCCATTATAAGTAATAATAGGTATTAATTCTTAATTATAATCTTATTTAAGTATTAGTAATTAATATATAGTTATAGTTTCTCGTTTTTCTTTAATACCTATAAGATTAGGTATTCTATTAAAGACTCTAATAGTTATATATATCCCTTTTATAATATATTCTTTAAATACTCCTTAAGCGTCTTATTTTACTTAAAGTTCTAAGAATAAATTTTATTAAACGTTAATTTAATATTAAGCTAAAGTTTAATCTTATAGTTTTAGCGTAAATACTTTAATAGTTTTATTTTTAGCTCTTCGTTAAATAGCTTACTATATTATAAGTATTTCTTAGAAATCTCTATTATCTTAGCTTTTAGCTCTTTAATAATTACATATATTTTTAAAGGCCTATTATAGTTTAAATAAGGTGCTTTTTATAAGCTACTCTTAGCTTTATAATTATATTCTAGTAAATTCTATTAAAGTTAACTAATTCTTTAATTAACTTATAGATTACTCGCTTATAATTAGGGTATTCCTAATATAATATTATATTTTAAAATTACTATAATATTTAATATAACTTAGTATTTTATGCCTTATATATTAATAAGAAGCTACGTAACTTTTATATTAATTACCCCTTAGCTATACTTTACTATAGTTTCTTTTATAATTATAAGTTAATAGGGCTTATCTTTAAGTATTTAAGATAATTATAATCTATTAACGAGATTTAATAAGATAAAATTTCCTTATACTCTACTATTAATTATTACTTAAATCTTTTATCCTATTATAATTATATTAATTATAAGGTATACTATACTATTAATATTTATAGTATATAAAGACCTATTAAATCTCTATTAAGAAATTAGTTTTAATTATAATAATAGCTATTATTTCTTAATTTATTATTTCTCTTCTCTTATTATTTAGCGCGTATCTTTAAGCGCTATTATTAGCGATTATTCTTTAACGTATTATTAGAGCTTTCTTAGTAATTACTTAATCTACTATTTATGTTAATTAAACTTAAGTTAAGTGAGTTACTTATAGTTATATAGTTCTCTGTCTTCTTATATTATAAGGTTATAGCTTAAATAGTATATATATTATTCTTAATATAATATAACTTTCTATTTAATATCTTTAAATTAGTTTATTATAATTTTAATTATATTATAAGAGTTATTCTCCTTCTCTTTTATTCTTATAAAAACTATCTATTACCTTACTTATTATTAAGGTACGTATAGTAATTATTATTATAATAAAAGGTTTAATTAAGGAGTTTATATTTAATTTTAAGTTTATTTTTCTTAATTAAATAATTCTCTTCTTCTTAGATTTATTCTAATAAAGTGTAATGATAGCTTAGGTTCTAAGGCATAGTAGGTCTATTTCTTAGAAAGTAAGTTAGGTTAAATGCTACGAAGTAGCTTTTAAGTAGTATTAAAATAAGGCTATTAAGAGTATAACTCTTAATAGTAAGACTATTACTTAGATTAATTAATAGAGAACTAGACTATTTAATTATAAAAATACTTTCTCCTTAAGTATTCGTTTATCTCTTTATTATAATCCTAGATTAATTAGCTTAACTATTAATCCCTTTAAACCTTAATTAATTAGCTTAAAGTTTAATTAATTTAATTCTTCTTAGTTAATATATTTAAATATTAACCTCTTTAATCGCCTCTTAGGTTACGTAGCTAGTTATATGCCCCTACCTTCTTCTTATACCTATAAGTTATACTTATTCTAGCTAATGCGGTCCCGTCCCGTGTCTTATATAGTATTATTTATAATATTATACCCCTTTTTTATTAGTCTTATTCTTAAGGCTATTAAAATAGGCCGGCTTAAGTATTATACGTTTTCTTTCTCCTATTATTATATACTATTATATCAACTAATCGTGTCTTAAAATAATGGTTTAAAGCTTCGTTTACTTCTTCTCTTTACTAGAATAACCTTTTTTCTGTGATAATTAATAATTTATCTTTATTCTTTATAAAAGCTTACGCTTATTACGCTTATTTAGGACTTCCCTAATATAAAGCCTTTATTTCTAATTTAAGTTATTATATAAAGTGTATAATAAATAAGTAAGGGAATTATAATATTACGGGGGTAACCCCTTAATAGCTTCGTAGTATTACGAATTAATATTATAAGCTTAAAAGGGAGCTTAAAGAAGCTAAGAAGCGTATCTTAGCCGAGAATTAAAAGGTCTTACGTTTATAAAAATAAAAGAAATTATAGTTTAAGAAAATAATACGTGTAATTACGCGTAATATTAATAACGTTAAAGAGTTAAAACGTGTAAAATATAAGAAAGCGAAATAACTTTAAAAGATTATAGGGGTTCTTCTTACTTCTTCTAAGAATCTAGATTTTATTTTAGTTTATTTCTTAAATATTAAATTTAATATTAAGTTATTAGACGGTACTTAGGAGATTAATTAGGATATGTTTCTTAGAAATAAAACTATTTAAGTAACGTTAAGTAGTTCGTAAGATTTTTAGCTAGTTCCCAGGTATTTTTAAAGTTTAAATATCTCTTTTATTTAACGAGATAATAATAATTCTTTATATCTTCTTATACTTTAAGTATTCGTTTAACTTTATATTTATTAGTATCTTTTATTATAATATTTATAGTAATTATAAATTTATCTAGTACTTTCTCTAATAGTAATATATAAAATATAAAATAGATTCTTATTTTATTTAATAATAATAGTTTATAGTTAGTATTTAAGATTTTCCGTTTAATAAGAAATAGTTCAATTTTCTTTTAATTGAGTTTATTACTAGGTCGTTTTATTTTAATATTTTTACGAATAAGGTATACTTTATATCTCTCCTTTAGAATTAACGCTAGTAATCTCTTTTTATTCGCGTAGTATTTTATTTAATTCTATAAAAATATTTATTTCTATTATAAGTATTTTTATATTTCTATTATAATTACTATATACGTTATAGCTATTAGCGCGTTTATATTTTATATTACATGTGTTTTAATAATAGGGTTAAATCTGTAATTTACCTTAAATAATAATATCTTTATATTATTAATCTTAGAGCTATTATAAGCCTATTATACTAGTAGTAGCTATTCTACCTAATTATTTTATTAGTAATTAATATAGCTTCGTAAATATTATTCGAGTATTTAGTTTAAGATTTCTATTTATTTATTTAATTATAAGTGAAATACCATTAATAAGCTTTATTTAATCTTTATAGTTTTTATAAGGCATTTCTAAAAGTTTAAGGTGAATAATTTATTATAATCTAATATAAGCTTTATTAATAATCTATATTATATAATAATTATTTTAAAGAATATATACACTAAGTTCTTAGTATTATTAAATTCCTTATATAAAATATAGTAGGCGTATTTTATAAGTTTATTTATAATAACTAGGATACTATTATAAGCTACTTCTATTATAGGTTCTTTTAACTTTAATAGTTTAATAATAAAGTCTATTATAATAGTTTACTATACTCTTTTAGGTGGTAATATTAGTTATAATTCTCTGTATAATACGTGTCGCGCTAATTTTACTTTATTACACGTATCGTATTTCTTAATAACTTCTTATACTATTTTTCTGCTTTCTAGAAAGTCGTATAATTTTCTTAGCCTACTAATTATTTTCCTTACACCCTAATATTCGTGTAATAGGTACTCATGTATTTTCTTAATAAGCTATTCTTAAAGTGTATTAGGAATATACTACTATTTATTATATAAGAAGGTCTTACCTTCCTTAAATAAATGCGTTTTCGTTTTCTAATTATTTAAATAGCTATTATTATTAATGTATAATATAATCTAATATATTTATATTTTATTTAGCTTAACTTACTAGGTTATATTAATTTCTTAGGTACCTAGTATAAGGTTCTTATCCTTAATAGCGCGTAGTAAGGGTATATTACTTACTTACTTATTTAATTTTAAGTTCTCTCTTTAGCTAAGCGCGTTTACTCTTTCGTTTTTAAATTCTTTACGGTATATAATCTTAAAGTTATAATTTATAAGGGTTTTATATTATTTAATCTATCGTTTATTTAAATCCTTTATAGTTAAGAATAATATAAGATTCTTATAGTTAGTATAAACCTTAATTTAATGCTTTGCTTTTATAAGATAGTATCTTTATTCTTTAAAGCACTTAATAATAGTTATAAGTTCTTTATTATAGATTCTATAATTAAGTTTAGGTTTATAGAGTTTCTTGAAGAAGAATATAATTAAGTGTAGTCTTCCTTAATTATCTTATTATTTAAGCTATTCGCCTAATATAAAGTCTAAGGCGTTTATTTTAAGCTTATAAGGTTTATCTTAATTAAGTGCTTTTAATATAAGTTTTAATGTAATTAAATCTTTTATTTTTTAAAATACTATAACTTTTAATTTATTCTATTAAAAGCTAACTTCTTTCTTTATTAGGTTTATAAGAGATCATAAAATATCTTTATATTCGCTTAAAAACTTACGGTAAAAGTTTATAAATACTATAAATCCTTTAACTTCTTTTAAATTCTTTAGTATAAGCTATTTCTTAATAGTTTTAATCTTATTTAAGCTTATTTATATTTCTTTATATATAAGCACGTACCCTAAAAAGTATATAATATTCTAGTAGAATTAATATTTTAAGGCTTTAACTAAGAGTTTATTATTCTATAGAGTTTATAGTACTTTATATACGTGTTATTTATATTTCTTAAGGGTATTTAAATAAATAAGAATATTATTAAGGTATATAACTATAAACACTTTTAGTTATTTCCGTAAAATTATATTAATTATTCTTTAAAAGGTTACTAGTACGTTAATAAGCCTAAAAGGTATTACTAGATATTTATAGTATTCTCTATTAGTTTAGAATGCTATTATTTACTTATAGCCTTCTTTTATTTATATAAGGTTATAAGCTTCTTTTAAGTTAAGTATAGTAAACCATTTAGCTTTTTTAACTTTATCTTTAATTTCTATTATAAGCGGTAACAGGTATTAATTCTTAATTATAATCTTATTTAAGTGTTAGTAATTAATGTATAGTTATAGTTTCCTATTCTTCTTTAATACCTATAAAATTAGGTATTTTATTAGAGACTTTAATAGTCTTATATATCCCTTTTATAACATGTCCTTTAAATACTTCTTAAGCGCCTTATCTTACTTAAGGTTCTAAGAATAAATCTTATTAAACGTTAGTTTAGTACTAAGCTAAAGTCTAATCTTATAGTCTTAATATAAATGCTTTAATAGTCCTATTTCTAGCTCTTTACTAAATAGCTTATTATACTTTAAGTATTCCTTAAAAATCTCTATTATCTTAGCTTTAGGCTCTCTAGTAATTACGTATATTCCTAAAGGCCTATTATAATTTAAATAAGATACTCTTTATAGGCTACTCTCTACTTTATAATTATATTCTAGTAAATCCTATTAAAGTTAGCCGGTTCTTTAATTAACTTATAAATTACTCGCTTATAACTAGGGTATCCCTAATATAATATTATGTTTTAAGATCACTATAATATCTAGTATAACTTAGTGTTTTATACCTTATATATTAACGAGAAGCTACGTAACTTTTATATTAACTACTTCTTAGCTATACTTTACTATAGTTTCTTCTATAATTATAAGTTAATAAGGCTTATCTTTAAGTGTTTAAGGTAATTATAATTTATTAACGAGATTTAATAAGATAAAATTTCCTTATACTCCGCTATTAATTATTACTTAAATCTTTTATTCTATTATAGTTATATTAATTATAAGGTGTGCTATACTACTAATATTTATAGTATATAAAGACCTATTAGATCTCTATTAAGAAATTAGTCTTAATTATAATAATAGCTATTATTTCCCGATTTATTATTTCTCTTCTCTTATTATTTAGCGTGTATCTCTAAGCACTATTATTAGCGATTATTCTTTAACGTATTATTAGAGCTTTCTTAATAATCGCTTAATCTATTATTTATATTAATTAAACTTAAGCTAAGCGAGTTACTTATAGTTATATAGTTCCCTTTCTCCTTATATTATAGGGTTATAGCTTAGGTAGTATATACGTTATTCTTAGTATAGTATAATTTTTCATTTAATATCTTAGAATTAGTTTATTGTAATTTTAGTTGTATTATAAGCAGACCTCTAAATGTATTGTATTTTTTGTAGTTTTTACTATACTGTATTATATTGTATTGTATTATAATATATTACAATACATTACAGGATACGAATACCTATAAATGTATTATAAGGCTATAAAATATCTAATATTATAAATAAATGCTTATATAAGCATATTATATATTAAAATAAAGCTAAAAATCACGTGATTTTAGATCTTTAAAAATTAACCTTAAAATGTGGATATTAAGCGAGATATTAAGCTTTAAAGTTATGTCTTAAAATAAAAAGTAAGTAAAGCGGGGCGAACTTTCAATTGCTTATAACTTTTTAAGATAATAACTTATAGTAATCAAAAGTGGGGCATTCTAAAGACCTAATTTAGCTCTTTTTAATGATATAAAATTTTTCCTTATAACCCTTATAATTAGCCTTATAATCTTTAGTTTAAGAAAACAGGGGTTTTTTTTACTTATAATACATTTATAGGTATTTTAGTTATGTAATGTAATGTATTTAAATACAATACACGAAAATACAATACAATACAAAATACAATACACAATACACTTGTATTTACTATATTTGTAAGAGCTCTAATTATAAGGGTTATTCTTCTTCCCTTTTATTCTTATAGAAACTATTCGCTACCTTAATTACTATTAAGGTGCATGTAGTAATTATTATTATAATAAAAGGTTTAATTAAGGAGTTTATATTCGATTTTAGGTTTATCTTTCTTAGTTAAATAATTCTCTTCTTCTTAAATCTATTCTAGTAAAGGTTTACTTTTTAGTAAGAGTATCTAGTATTCCTAAAAGTTATTAAGTATTAATTAGGTTTTAAATTCTTAATCTTTATTTAAACTAATATTATTTATTAACGTATAGTTTTCTTTATTACTTATTATACTAAGATTTCGCGTAGGTAAGTCTTCTTAATTTATAGTATAAAGCTTCTTACCTTTAGAAATTAGCTTCTATTGCTTTTTTAGGGCTTTACATTTATTTATAAAGTATCTAGTCTTACTATAATTATAATAAGTCTTTCTCTTTTCCTTATTTATAGCGTTAAGTTCTATAAGTCTAGCGTAGTACCTATATACTATTAATATTTAGCGTAGCTTACTATTATTAGGTTTATTAAACCTAGCATATAATTTAAATTTCCTATAACTTTTTTCGTAACGTTACTTATATAAACGATTATTTACCTTAATAACTATTTTAATAAAGTTATTAAATAACTTAAGATAATCTTTTTAATAAATATTATTCTTTACTTCTTCTTTAAGTTCTTAATAAAAGACTTTTATTTTAGGTTTAGTATTCTAGTTAAGTTTTACTATAATACGTTTAAATTCCCTAGCGTAATAAGCTATAGATTTAATTTACTTAAGTTAAGTAAGTTATCGTATAGCTTTCTTATACTTATTAGGATTTTTAAATGTAATAAGAAGTTATTTCTTAAAGGTTTTATAATTAAAGAAGATATAAATAACTTTTACTTTAGCTTTAGCGCTATACTTAAGATATACGTAAAGGGTTAGCTCTTATTATTCTATTACTTTTCTAGTTAAGAGGTTACTAATATAAAGAATCTATAACTTAAGTATCGTATAGATTTTTTCGTTAACTTATAAGTAAGCTTAAGCTTATATAAGAAAGTTCCTTACATTACCCTTATAACTATTATATAATTTAAGCTTAGGGAATTTTAATATATTATTATTATTAATAAAGGATATAAGTGTAAGATTTTAAACTATTATAAGTTCCTCTTCTTATACCTTAAGTTTTTCGTAAAGATTATTCTATTAATTAAGAAGCTATTAATTCTACTTTTTAAGCTTAATAATCTTATTATAAAGGTACTTTATTATCTCTTTAAGGTTAGTAGTCTTTCTACTTAAAGTAAATATCTTAAAAGTTATTACTACTTAAAGTTTTAAGGTAATTTATTAAATAGAATTAATTAAAATATAATAATAGCTTAAGTTTTAAGGTATAGTAGGTTTATTTCTTAGAAAGTAAGTTAGGTTAAATGCTATAAAGTAGCTTTTAAGTAGTATTAAAATAAGGCTATTAAGAGTATAACTCTTAATAGTAAGACTATTACTTAAATTAATTAATAGAGAACTAAACTATCTAATTATAGGAATACTTTCTTCTTAAGTATTCGTTTATCTCTTTATTATAGTTCTAAATTAATTAGCTTAACTATTAATCCCTTTAAACCTTAATTAATTAGCTTAAAGTTCGGTTAGTTTAATTCTCCCTAATTAATATATTCGAATATTAACCTCTTTAATCGCCTCTTAGGTCACGTGGCTAGTCACGTGCCCTTACCTTCTTCTTATACCTACGAGTCGTGCCTGTCCTAGCTGGTGCGGTCCCGTCTCGTGTCTTATACAGTGTCGTTTATAACATAAAGGTTCACTTTTTAGTAAGGGTATTTAATATTCCTAAAAGTTATTAAGTATTAATTAGGTTTTAAATTTCTAATCTTTATTTAAACTAATATTATTTATTAATGTAAGGCTTTCTTTATTACTTATTATACTAAGATTTTACGTAAGTAAGTCTTTTTAGTTTATAGTATAAAGCTTTTTACCTTTAGAAATTAGCTTTTATAGCTTTTTTAAGGCTTTATATTTATTTATAAAGTGTTTAATCTTACTATAATTATAATAAGTCTTTTCTCTTTTCTTATTTATAATATTAAGTTTTATAGGTTTAACGTAATACCTATATATTATTAATATTTAGTGTAGCTTACTACTATTAGGTTTATTAAACCTAGTATATAATTTAAATTTCCTATAACTTTTTTTATAATATTACTTATATAAATAATTATTTACCTTAATAATTATTTTAATAAAGTTATTAAATAACTTAAAATAATCTTTTTAATAAATGTTATTCTTTACTTCTTCTTTAAGTTCTTAATAAAAGACTTTTATTTTAGGTTTAGTATTTTAGTTAAGTTTTATTATAATACGTTTAAATTCCCTAGTATAATAAACTATAAATCTAGTTTACTTAAGTTAAGTAAGCTATTATATAGCTTTTTTATACTTATTAAAGTTTTTAAATATAATAAGAAGTTATTCTTTAAAGGTTTTATAATTAAAGAAGATATAAATAACTTTTACTTTAACTTTAGCATTATATTTAAGATATATATAAAGGGTTAATTTCTATTATTTTATTACTTTTTTAGTTAAGAGATTACTAATATAAAGAATCTATAACTTAAGTATTATATAAATTTTTTTATTAACTTATAGGTAAGCTTAAGCTTATATAAGAAAGTTCCTTATATTACCCTTATAACTATTATATAATTCAAGCTTAGGGAATTTTAATATATTATTATTATTAATAGAGAATATAAGTGTAAGATTTTAAATTACTATAAGTTTCTCTTCTTATACCTTAAGTTTTTTATAGAGATTATTCTATTAATTAAGAAGTTATTAATTTTACTTCTTAAGCTTAATAATCTTATTATAAAGGTACTTTATTATCTTCTTAAAGTTAATAGTCTTTTCACTTAAAGTAAATATCTTAAAAGTTATTATTACTTAAAGTTTTAAGGTAACTTATTAAATAGAATTAATTAAAATATAATAGTAGCTTAGGTTTTAAGGTATAATAGGTTTATTTCTTAAAAAGTAAGTTAAATTAAATGCTATAAAGTAGCTTTTAAGTAGTATTATAATAAGGCTATTAAGAGTATAACTCTTAATAATAAAACTATTACTTAAATTAATTAATAGAGATTTAAACTATTTAATTATAGAAATACCTTCTTTTTAAGTACTCGTTTATCTCTTAATTATAGTCTTAAATTAAATAAATCTTATTTAATCCCTTATATTAAATTAGGTTAATCCCCTTTAATTTATTAAGTTAAATTAAACTAATCCCATTTAATCCTCTCACGTAACCTGTGATCCCGTTAAGCCCTATTCTTATCTGTATGCTAGTAGCTTATAACACTAGCCAACTGCTTTAGGTACCCTTAGTTCGTAACACCTCGTTTCACTTACCACCTAAAGGTAGTGCTTATTACTAACGCGGCCTAATTACTAACGCAGCCTAGTTTCTAACCTAATAACTTAATTAACCTCTTCGCCTAAAATATACACTCTTTTCGTCATAAATTTTTAGGTATTTTAATATAAAAGTTTAACGCTATTAATATACTTTTTTTATAGCTTTAAAAAACGCTTTTTTAATTAAGTTATAATGTTTTTTATTAGTTACTTTAATAATTTAATAAGCTAAAATAGCGTTATTTTTAGTCTTTTAACGTATTATCTTACGCTTATCTTTTATAAAAAGTATACTACTTATTTATAATAATTAATTTTTTATAGCTTTACGTTATTATAATAATTATTAAGCTACTTTTATACGCTTAAGATCTCTTTTTATTTAAATAAGCTTAATAATAATAATAAAAGACCTATAAATAAATCTATTAATATTATATATAAATTTTAGGTTAAGAGAGATATCTTTATTTAATATATTTTATAACTTATTAATAACCTTATTTATTTACCTTAACGTTATAAGAGTCTTAAAATTAAAAGAGCTATAAATTAAAGCTAATAATAATAGTATATATTACTTAACTTATTATATAAGAGCTTTAATAATTAACTTTAGGTTATAAAATGAAATTTTAGTTTTTTAAAAGGCTAATATTATAATAAAGGTTTTAAAAGCTTATTTTTAAATATCTTAAATATAACTAAGAAATTTAATCTTTATAATACTTATAACCCTATTATAAACTATAATATTTAATACCTTTATATAATAATACTTTAATAGCTAAAATATTATAATATTAAAAGGTTAAAGAATATAAGTAAAATATAATAATATGGTAAAGGGAATTATTTAATATTTTTTATAGTATTTAATAAATTTAATTATATAATATAATTTATAATTATTTAGGATTAAAAGGTAATAATTACTAATAAGCTTTATAAATTATTAAAAGTATTATATTTAAGCGAATATAATCTTATTATTTATATAATTAAAAGGTAAGACTATAAGCTTTATATTTACCTTAAGCTTCTTTATTTAATATTATAATATTATATATTTTTACTCTTAAAAAATAATAAATATAAGAATAACTCTATTATTAATAAAAATAGCTTTTAAAGCTTTTAAAGCTATTAATATCTTTTTATTTTCTAGTATTAAAAATAAATGCTTTATTTTTTACTTTATAATAATAAGATAATCTTAGCTAATTTTAATATAAAAGCTAGTTTTATTTATATTTTAAATATCTTTAATAAAAATTTTTTATTCTTTTATAATAGCTTTTAAAGTGTTAAAGTAAATAAGGGTTCTTTTAATATCTTTTAAAGCTTTATACTTTAAATTAAACTTCTTTTATAATGTGTAGAGAAATTCGGCCGCATATTATAGCGAGGAATTTAACCGTATATCGCAGCTTAACTTAGCTAGCAACGTGGCCTCTAGTTACGTGCTACACAATTATATAACTAGCTTTTTAAAGCCTTCCTAGAAAAATAGAACCTTAACCTTCTTGTAATAGTGGCTTAGGTTCTAAGGCATAGTAGGTTTATTTCTTAGAAAGTAAGTTAGGTTAAATGCTATAAAGTAGCTTTTTAAGTAGTATTATAATAAGGCTATTAAGAGTATAACTCTTAATAGTAAAACTATTACTTAGATTAATTAATAGAGATTTAAACTATTTAATTATAGGAATACCTTCTTTTTAAGTACTCGTTTATCTCTTTATTATAGTCTTAAATTAATTAGCTTAACTATTAATCTCTTTAAACCTTAATTAATTAGCTTAAGGTTTAGTTAGTTTAATTCTCTTTAATTAATATATTTAAATATTAACCTCTTTAATCGCCTCTTAGGTTACGTAACTAATTACATGCTCTTACCTTCTTCTTATACCTACGAGTTATACCTATTCTAGCTCGTATAGTTCTATCCCGTGTCTTATATAGTATTATTTATAATATTATACCCCTTTTTTATTAGTCTTATTCTTAAGGCTATTAAAATAAGCTAGCTTAAGTATTATACGTTTTCTTTCTTCTATTATTATATACTATTATATTAATTAACCGTGTCTTAAAATAATAGTTTAAAGCTTTACTTACTTCTTCTCTTTACTAGAATAACCTTCTTTTTATAATAATTAATAATTTATCTTTATCTCTTATAAAGGCTTACGCTTATTACGCTTATATAGGATTTTCCTAATATAAAGCCTTTATTTTTAATTTAAGTTATTATATAAAGTGTATAATAAATAAGTAAGGGAATTATAATATTATAAAGGTAACCTCTTAATAGCTTTATAGTATTACGAATTAATATTATAAGCTTAAGAGAGAGCTTAAAGAAGCTAAAAAGCGTACTTTAACTAAGAATTAAAAGGTCTTACGTTTATAAAAATAAAAGAAATTATAGTTTAAGAAAATAATACGTGCGATTACACGTAATATTAATAACGTTAAAGAGTTAAAACGTATAGAATATAAGAAAGTAAAATAGCTTTAAAAGATTATAAGGGTTCTTTTTACTTCTTTTAAGAATTTAAATTCTATTTTAGTTCGTTTCTTAAATACTAAATTTAATATTAAGTTATTAAGTAATACTTAAAAGATTAATTAAAATGCGTTTCTTAAAAATAAAACTATTTAAGTAATATTAAGTAATTTATAAGATTTTTAGCTGGTTTTTAGGTGTTTTTAAAGTTTAAATATCCCTTTTATTTAACGAGATAATAATAATTCTTTATACCTTCTTATACTTTAAGTATTCGTTTAACTTCGTATTTATTAGTATCTTTTATTATAATATTTATAGTAATTATAGATTTATTTAATACTTTCTTTAATAGTAATATATAAAATATAAGATAGATTCTTATTTTATTTAATAATAATAGTTTATAGTTAATATTTAAGATTTTTCGTTTAATAAGGAATAGTTTAATCTTCTTTTAGTTAAGTTTATTACTAGGTTACTTAATTTTAATATTTTTACGAATAAGGTATACTTTATATCCCTTCTTTAGGATTAGCGCTAATAATCTCTTTTTATTCGCGTAATATTTTATTTAGTTTTATAAAAATATTTATTTTTATTATAAGTGTTTTTATATTTCTATTATAATTACTATATACGCTATAACTATTAACGCGTTTACATTTTATATTACATGTATTTTAATAATAGAGTTAAATCTATAATTTACCCTAAATAATAATATCTTTATATTATTAATCTTAGAGCTATTATAAGCTTATTATACTAGTAATAGCTATTTTACTTAATTATTCTATTAATAGTTAATATAGCTTTATAAATATTATTTAAGTATTTAGTTTAAGATTTTTATTTATTTATTTAATTATAAGTGGAATACTATTAATAAGCTTTATTTAATCTTTATAGTTTCTATAAGGTATTTTTAAAAGTTTAAGGTAAATAATTTATTATAATTTAATATAAGCTTTATTAGTAATTCGTATTATATAATAATTGTTTTAAAGAATATATACGCTAAGTTCTTAGTATTACTTAATTTCTTATATAGAATATAGTAGGCGTATTTTATAAGTTTATTTATAATAATTAAAATATTATTATAAGCTACTTCTATTATAGGTTCTTTTAACTTTAATAGTTTAATAATAAAGTTTATTATAATAGTTTACTATACTCTTTTAAATAGTAATATTAGTTATAATTCTTCGTATAATACGTGTTACGTTAATTTTACTTTATTATACGTATTATATTTCTTAATAACTTCTTATATTATTTTCTTACTTTTTAAAAAGTTATATAATCTTCTTAGCCTATTAATTGTTTTTCTTACACCTTAATATTCGTAAAATAGGTGCTCGTATATTTTCTTAATAAGCTATTCTTAAAGTATACTAAAAATATACTACCGTTTATTATATAAGAAGGTTTTTTCTTTCTTAAATAAATGCGTTTTCGTTTTTTAATTATTTAAGTAATTATTATTCTTAATATATAATATAATCTATTATATTTATATTTTATTTAGCTTAACTTACTAGATTATATTAATTTCTTAAGTACCTAATATAAGGTTCTTATTTTTAATAGCACGTAATAAGGGTATATTACTTACTTACTTATTTAATTTTAAGTTCTCTTTTTAACTAAGCGCGTTTACTCTTTTATTTTTAAATTCTTTATAGTATATAATCTTAAAGTTATAATTTATAAGGGTTTTATACTATTTAATCTATTATTTATTTAAATTCTTTATAATTAAGAATAATATAAGATTCTTATAGTTAATATAAACCTTAATTTAATACTTTACTCTTATAAGATAGTATCTTTATTCTTTAAAGCACTTAATAATAGCTATAAGTTCTTTATTATAAATTCTATAATTAAGTTTAAGTTTATAAAGTTTCTTTAAGAAGAATATAATTAAGTGTAATCTTCTTTAATTATCTTATTATTTAAGCTATTCGCCTAATATAAAGTTTAAGGCGTTTATTTTAAGCTTATAAGGTTTATTTTAATTAAATACTTTTAATATAGGTTTTAACGTAATTAAATCTTTTATTTTTTAAAATACTATAGCTTTTAATTTATTCTATTAAAAGCTAACTTCTTTCTTTATTAGGTTTATAAGAGATTATAAAATGTCTTTATATTCGCTTAAGAACTTATAATAAAAGTTTACGAATACTATAAATTCTTTAACTTCTTTTAAATTCTTTAATATAAGCTTTTTATTAATAGTTTTAATCTTATTTAAGCTTATTTATATTTCTTTATATATAAGTATATACCCTAGAAAGTATATAATATTCTAGTAGAACTAGTATTTTAAGGCTTTAATTAAGAGTTTATTATTCTATAGAGTTTATAGTATCTTATATATATATTATTTATATTTCTTAAGGGTATTTAAATAAATAAGAATATTATTAAGGTATATAACTATAAATACTTTTAATTATTTTCGTAAGATCATATTAATTATTCTTTAAAAGGTTACTAATACGTTAATAAGCCTAAAAGGTATTACTAGATATTCGTAGTATTCTTTATTAGTTTAGAATACTATTATTTACTTATAGCTTTCTTTTATTTATATAAGATTATAGGCTTCTTTTAGGTTAAGTATAGTAAACTATTTAGCTTTTTTAACCTTATCTTTAATTTCTATTATAAGTGGTAATAGGTATTAATTCTTAATTATAATCTTATTTAAGTGTTAGTAATTAATATATAATTATAGTTTTCTATTCTTCTTTAATACCTATAAGATTAGGTATTCTATTAAGAACTTTAATAGTCTTATATATTCCTTTTATAACATGTCCTTTAAATACTTCTTAAGCGCCTTATTTTACTTAAAGTTCTAAGAATAAATCTTATTAAACGTTAGTTTAATATTAGGCTAAAGTCTAATCTTATAGTCCTAGCGTAAATACTCTAGTAATTCTATTTTTAGCTCTCTATTAAATAGCTTATTATACTTTAAGTATTCCTTAAAAATCTCTATTATCTTAGCTTTTAGCTCTCTAGTAATTATATATATTCTTAAAGGCCTATTATAGTTTAATTAAGGTGCTCTTTATAGGCTACTCTTAGCTTTATAATTATATTCTAGTAAATTCTATTAAAGTTAGCTAATTCTTTAATTAACTTATAGATTACTTACTTATAATTAAGATATTCTTAATATAATATTATATTTTAAGATTACTATAATATTTAATATAACCTAGTATTTCGTGCCTTATATATTAATAAGAAGTTACGTTACTTTTATATTAATTACTTCTTAGCTATACTTTATTATAGTTTCTTTTATAATTATAAGTTAATAGGGCTTATCTTTAGGTGTTTAAGGTAATTATAATTTATTAATAAGATTTAATAAGATAAAATTTCCTTATACTTTACTATTAATTATTACCTAGATTCTTTATTCTATTATAATTATATTAATTATAAGGTATACTATACTACTAATATTTATAGTATATAAAGACCTATTAAATCTTTATTAAGGAATCGGTTTTAATTATAATAATAGCTATTATTTTCTAATTTATTAATTCTATTCTTATATTATTCTTTAACGCGTTATTTTAAGCGCTATTATTAGCGGTTATCTTTTAACGTATTATTAAAGCTTTCTTAGTAATCGCTTAACCTATTATTTATATTAATTAAACTTAAGCTAAGCGAGTTACTTATAGTTATATAATTCCCTTTCTTCTTATATTATAAGGTTATAGCTTAAATAATATATACGTTATTCTTAATATAATATAACTTTTTATTTAATATCTTTAAATTAATTTATTATAATTTAAATTATATTATAAGAGTTATTCTCCTTCCCTTTTATTCTCGTAAAAACTATTTATTACCTTACTTATTATTAAAATACGTGTAGTAATTATTATTATAATAAAAGGTTTAATTAAGGAGTTTATATTTAATTTTAAATTCGTTTTTCTTAGTTAAATAATTCTCTTTTTCTTAGATTTATTCTAGTAAAAGTTTACTTTTTAATAAGGGTGTCTAGTATTTCTAAAAGTTATTAGGTATTAGTTAAATTTTAAATTTCTAATCTTTATTTAAACTAATATTATTTATTAACGTAAAGCTTTCTTTATTACTTATTATACTAAGATTTCACGTAAGTAAGTCTTTTTAATTTACGGTATAAAGCTTTTTACCTTTAAAAATTAGCTTTTATAGCTTCTTTAAGGCTTTACATTTATTAATAAAGTATTTAGTCTTATTATAATTATAATAAGTTTTCCCCCTTTTCTTATTTATAGCGTTAAGTTTTATAGGTTTAATATAATACTTATATACTATTAATATTTAGCGTAGCTTATTACTATTAGGTTTATTAAACCTAGTATATAATTTAAATATCCTATAACTTTTTTTATAATATTACTTATATAAACGATTATTTACCTTAATAACTATTTTAATAAAGTTATTAAATAACTTAAAATAATCTTCTTAATAAATATTATTCTTTACTTTTTCTTTAAGTCCTTAATAGAAAACTTTTATTTTAGGTTTAGTATTTTAATTAAGTTTTATTATAATACGTTTAAACTCCCTAGTATAATAAGCTATAGATTTAGTTTACTTAAGTTAAGTAAGTTATTATATAGCTTTCTTATACTTATTAGAATTTTTAAATATAATAAGAAGTTATTCTTTAAAGGTTTTATAATTAAAGAAGATATAAATAACTTTTACTTTAGCTTTAATACTATATTTAAGATATACGTAAAGGGTTAACTTTTACTACTCTATTACTTTTTTAGTTAAGAGATTACTAATATAAAGAATTTATAACTTAAGTATTATATAAATTTTTTTATTAACTTATAGGTAAGCTTAAGCTTATATAAGAAAGTTTCTTATATTACTCTTATAATTATTATATAATTTAAGCTTAGGAAATTTTAATATATTATTATTATTAATAAAGGATATAGGTATAAGATTTTAAATTATTATAAGTTTCTCTTCTTATACCTTAAGTTTCTTATAAAAATTATTTTATTAGTTAAGAAGCTATTAATTTTACTTCTTAAGCTTAATAATCTTATTATAAAGGTACTTTATTATTTCCTTAAAGTTAATAGTCTTTTCGCTTAAAGTAAATATCTTAAAAGTTATTATTACTTAAAGTTTTAAGGTAACTTATTAAATAGAATTAATTAAAATATAATAATAGCTTAGGTTTTAAGGTATAATAGGTTTATTTCTTAAAAAGTAAGTTAAGTTAAATGCTATAAAGTAGCTTTTTAAGTAATATTATAATAAAGCTATTAAGAGTATAACTCTTAATAGTAAAACTATTACTTAAATTAATTAATAAAGATTTAAACTATTTAACTATAAGAATATCTTCTTCTTAAGTACTTATTTATCTCTTTATTATAATTTTAAATTAATTAGCTTAACTATTAATCTCTTTAAACCTTAATTAACTAGCTTAAAGTTCGGTTAGTTTAATTCTTTTTAATTAATATATTTAAATATTAACCTCTTTAAATCGCCTCTTAGGTTACGTAGCTAGTCACGTGCTCTTACCTTCTTCTTATACCTATAAGTCGTGCCTATTCTAGCCGGTACGGTCCCGTCCCGTGTCTTGTGTAGTGTCGTTCGTAACACTTCTTAGCCCTTATAGCTGTTGTGTTTATAGTATTTTAACCGGTATTTTAATAGTTTTTTACGATCCTTTATATTGTGTGTGGTTTTTCCCTACATAAAATAAGTATTTATTATATTAATTCTATTAAATAAAGTAAGTAATTTAAAGCTTTTTAATAAGCTTAAATAAGTCTATTAATAATAATAATAACCTCTCTTTTAAAATGTAATTTATAGCATTTATAATAAATTTAACTTAAATAATAAAATTTACCTTATTAAGGCAATTAATATAATTATATAAAGTAACTTTTTCTTCTCTTAAAAGCTTTATATTTACTATTAAATAACCTTCTTTAATAAAAACGCCTTATTATTATTATTAAAGCCTATTATAAGACACATTAAAATTTTAAGCTATAACACGTAATTTTACACTTAAATTTTTATTAATAAATTAAAGAGCCTTAATTACACGTATTTTCACTTCGCTTTTTAACTTTTAAACGTTAATTATAGGTATTTTCACGGTTAAACGCGTTTAAGTTTAAAATTAAGCCGCGTTAGTAATTAGGCCACGTTAGTAATAAGCATTACCTTTAGGTGGTGAGTGAAACGAGGCCCCTAAAATAGTGAGGCGTGGCACGAGTAGCTGGCTTGGACTATTTATTTACCTTGTTCGATACCGTCTCCGAGTCTTGAGCCAATTTGACCACATATCCTCCGAGCCTCCCGTAGCCTCAGTTCCAGTTCCTGAAATGGCTGCCCTATGCCATGTGGCCGTGTCTTGTGACCAGGGAATGGACCAAAGGAGAATCGAAAGGAGTAGAATACTATTTGCAAATGATAAACTCCGGCACGTGTACTCGACGCCAGCTAGTTCGGGTCCCCATTCTCACCAAGCATACCGAGTTGTTAACCTCTGAGAACCTGATGGAAGCGCATCTCAAGGTAAAACACGCTACATATATATATTGATTCTGTATAGTTGCCACACAGGTGTCTCGTGCTCCTGGCCGCCACTAACAAATTCATCATGTGTGCGCCTCACCTCAAGGGTATGCCGGATGGGTTCACGGTCTACATTTTGACACGTGTGTGTTTTTGATGCTTGCTGCCAGGAATTAGGGGCCTTTCTCTGCTCTCAGTCTTGGTCCTCCGTCTGTTCGCGTCTGTCATAAACAATACTGTAATTGCCCTCAACGTGCTCAACCCGCTGCCAACAGTGGCATCCCTGTGGTGGAATCTTTCTAGCTTGCCCATGGTCTGTGAGCACATGTCTACTTCTCGAGTAGTCCCAAGGCAACGGCCTGATCCCATCACGTACGGGCACTTACTCGTGGACATGTAGCTCGATATTTCAGCTGGAGCAACATCTCCCCGTTGCTGCGCTCAATCAAGATGGACCAACATGCGCTCATGCACGAATAGATCGCAATGGCACAGCAGCAGCCACGTATCTGCGGCACGACGCACAAGCCACCAGCCATCACCTTCCACAGATGCTGTGTTGGGAAACCTCGGTCGATGCCCGATATGGCTTCATCGGTTGCTGATTAGAACGGAGTCCTGGCATATACCCCATAAGTTCTGTCGTATCCCATGTTGTACGCTTACAGAATGCAGCATGGCCGCCATGGTCGGGTGCCAATGGCTTGCTTCATGACGGCTGGGGGTTGAATCATCATGGTTTATGCATGTCGGTGGAACTGTCATTAATTCATAGTCCAGAGCCCGGATAGGGATAGGAAGTAACTTTGCAGTTTACAGGAAGGAGCGCTTCGCCTTTGTGCAGCGTAAACAGACGAAACACCTCCGACTTTGCAATCTCCAGTAGCTTTACTCAACTGTTTGATACACTCATCCTTTGCTTTGATTCGCCATGCCTCACCTAATCTCTAACACACCGTTGGTCAAGTATACTCATCCTCCCGAGACGAAAGAGAGTCGTAAGTAGGGGAGTTTTCCTCCGATTCTCAGCATCAAAGTGCCACGAGTGTGTTGACAACCTGCAGTCCCCTATGCTGACCTCGTCACTCTCGACCTCTCCGAGTATAACAAGCCAGGAGGAATGGAGAGGCTGGCCGATCAGCTTAGACAAGCAGCTCACACCATCGGTTCGCACTCACCCCTTTCCCCAGCAACAGTCTCTGGCAGCACGCCAACCTGACATGAAGGTATTTCCCAGGCTTCTTCTACATCAACAACATCGGCCTCACGCAATCCCAAATCGACCAACAATTCGCCATTGCAAAATCCTTCTTCGCTCTGAACCCCTCGGAAAAGCTCCAGTTCCGCGCCCCTCTCGAGGATGGCAACTACAACGGCTACCGTCCTCTTGGCTCCGTGGAGATTCTGCCCGGCCTTCGCGACAACCTGGAATCCTACAACGTCTTCAAGTTCCTCCCCCAGACGCAACGGCCGCAGCCCCAAATCATAGAGGAATACGCATCACAAATTGAACATTTTCAGCGACACATGCACGAAAATGTAACCTACAGGCTCCTTCGCCTCGTTGCGCACATACTAGAGTTACCCGAGGACGTCCTCGTCAACGGGCACCGGTATGAGGCAAACTGCGACAGTTCTCTGAGGTACATGATGTACCGAGCTAGGTCGGAAGCTGAGAACAAGAAATACAAAGGTCTATATCTGCGTGGGCATTCGGACAATGGGACATTGACATATGTCTTTCAACAACCCGTTGCGGCGTTGCAAGTGAGGCGTGGCCCGGATTCGGAATGGGAGTATCTACGCATTCCCGAGGGCAAGGTGGCTGTGAATATTGCGGATATACTGGAATTTTTGTCGAATGGGTACATCAAGAGCGGCATACACAGAGTAGTTGCGCCGCCAGGTGACCAGGCGTGCATGGATCGACTGGGTCTGTTGTATTTTGTGCGCCCGAGTGACGACTTGCCCCTGAAGACGTTGGACAGTCCGTTTCTGAGGAGCGTGGGGTATGGGAAGAATGGGAAGAGGCATGATTTGGATATTTCGGCGACGGAGTGGGTTAGGGCGAGGGTGAGGAAGAATTGGAAGGGGTCAGTGAGGGAGGGCGTCGATACGAGGGAAGGGTTTTTGGCAAAGGTGTTTTACACATGACTAGTGGGGGACGTGGTTCCTGTAGGCATGTTTTTACACATTACTTTATAGCCTGAATTCCTACGGAGTAAGCTTGTCACAATTGACTGCTTCTTGTCATATTGAAAAAAAAAAAGGCTTCTCGTGTATCATCTCGTATGTGAGTGCAAAAGTACGACTTGAGGGCACGGAGGGCCGGAGACAACACGACACCCCTTACGTAATGGACAACTCGCACCACGTCAAATCATCTAGAACAATGTCATTCTTCCGGACCTAAGCATAAATCCTAAGCCCCGGGTGCCGAGACTCCAGGAGGGTGCGCGCGAGACACCCCTCCCCTCCCGCGGCTGAGACAATGTGACGAGTTGCAGAACTCCATGTACGGAGTACTCCTCACTCTGGCCAGCGCACTCGTACCAAGCTATCAGCGCCAAACTGCGAGAAGCCCGTCCCTAGGCTACCTCACAAGCTACCGTCAGCACGCTGTTCGCAGCAAGCACCGCGACAAGACGACTCGCTCACTTACACGGGCGGTGTGCCTGTGCTCCTGGGCACTACTCCCCTCCCACCCCCCGTTGAGGCTCCTTGGAGGCGGTGTGCTCCCTCATGAGGGTGTTCTGCTCCTCGGACGAATACGAGGGGTGTGTTTTTCCTCTCAGTGTCGTCGTGTGAAGTCCCTCGGATACGGCAGAGCTGGTCCTCGTAGCCTCGTAGTAGCGTTCGGCGGCTGTCTCGAGTGAAACATACAAAGCTGTTGGCATTCAAAGCTTTGGCACTCTTCTGCCGAAGAAAGCTGTCGACTGACAAGGGACCTTTGTCTAGGTCCAGTGAGGCTGATGGAACTTGTGTACGGAGCATTGCCGACTGCGGCACTTTCCCAACAAATGGGCTTTGGGGAACAATCCCTCGCTGCTGGTGGTTTTCCGTGATGATGGTTGAAACGGTATACTCGGCTCGGTGCAGTTGGGTTCCCACACCGGAGTTGGGCTCGTGGTTGCCCGCCCCCCGGGAAACCCATCTGGCAAACGCAAGCCATACCGAGATAAATGGGATACGGCTGCTGTATCGTCGTCGCCTCTTGGTCCGGAGAACCATCTACATGCGCGAAATCAGCCATCCTATGCATACAGGGGTTCACTGGCCACCTGTAGACGACATGGCTTCTGCTCCCATCCTCCCCCCCTCCCCCCGGTTTTGCGCTTCTATAGGTTCTTTTGCTGGTCCCGTCGGCATGGAACCAGAGTGACAGGGCCCTCAGGGGAGGACATTTCCCAAATAGGTGATTGAACCTGGCATGACAAGATCTTTGGCCAAACAGCCGCCACTACCACTACTGGGTGTGCGTGTTGGAGGCGGGGGATCCATACGGTGTAAATATCCTTCACTGCCCTCCCCCTTCGTGGTGAATCCGTCTTGTTGTAGGGGCCTTGGGTAGTTTTCGACGCTGCTTTTGCTCTGTTGGCATTCGCTGTCCTCCATGTTTGGAACCCTTGCCATAGAGAGTCTTCTGCTTTGTCTCTGCTTCTGTTCCTTCTTTGGCTTGTTGCGTTTCGTTTCGTTTCACCCCGCGGTTGTATGGTTTGATGTCGTATACTCGACCTGCTGATTTCTTTGCAAGACAGGCAACTATCCTAGGCCCTTGGAGAGCTCCGACAAAGCTGCAAAGATGGACTCAGGGCGCGGGCCTCGAGGTTTGACAAGATGACCACTCCCCCCCGCAAAGGATTGTGCCGTTCTCACTGACCAATACCGGCAGGCACTGCGTCTGACGAGGACTATGAGGACGGCTTGTACACGGATTACAGCCACAGCGGCGAGCATGAGCATGAGCATGAGCATGACAGGTACCCGTACGGAATAAGGCGCTACCTGTACGACCCCCAAACCCCATTGCACAGGCTTCACCTGGCCTCCTTCTCAGACTCGGAACAGTACGCCCTGGTGCCGGGGCAGATGCCATCGTGGCGGGTCCAGGACGGGGTCGAGTCGACGCACCCGCTGCGCAGACGCAGGCCGAGCCGCGCAGGCGGGCATCGAGACGGCCGCGGCCGCCGCCGCCGCCAAAGCACGAGCACCATCCTCTCCTCGCCCTCTCGCTTGCCGTCCGTGTCCGCGTCCAGCAGGTCCCCGTCCCTCGTGTCCCTGCATCCCGCTCCGACGTCCGTGCCCGCCGCCGGCAGCTCGGGCCCGGACTCGCGCGAGCCGTCCTCGAGCTACCAGACCACCACCGCCACCACCACCACCACCACGCCGGCCTCGTGCCAGCCGCCGCCTGAGAATGCTGCGGCAGACAGGCCGACCGGCCCAGAACACGATGAGAACCACCACGCCCTTGGACATGGCGACGGCCCTGTGCCGGACGGGCCGGACATGTCCACGTCGGCAGCCACCACCGACCGCCAAGCTGCCATCTGGGGTCACCACCACATCATACCCGACAGCGGTCCCTTCGTGATAGAGGGCTGTGGCCCATATACACTTGACACACCCGACTGGGATCGGGATGCGGCAGGCATTGAGTACTGGACCTTGGACATGATTGATGCAGAATTCGAGGCGTTTGAGAAGGAGGACGACGCTGCCCAGTAGACCGTGGGCTTCGCAGATAGATGAAACGGGCCGGCAGACGGCAGGGACTGGGCAAGCGCAAGCGAGGTCATATATCGCATGAGATCACGACATCATCACGGGGGACATGGCGCAAACAGGCTCTCCTCTCCCCCCTCACTTCTCTTCTTCTTCCTTTAGTCAACTGCGCATGTCATAGAGGTCATGTGTGGTGGGCGGCACGGAGGACTTGGTATTCATTTAATTTGAAATCGAACTCGAAACCGTTCCCCAAACTCCGAGAACCAGGCCCTATTCCGGCCTACCCTTGATCAAAAAAAAATATCCTCGTCACTGCATTTTTGGGTTTTTTGAAAAACGGGACTAGGTCCTCCCAATCCCATCTTCTTCCGCAGCGTTCCTCATGAAACCAGTGGCATCATGCCCTTTACTCCTCGGCGAGAAGAGCCTTGATCTTGTCCTGGACGCGCTTCTCCTTCTCGGCCTTGGTGGACTTGGTCTGTCTGTACTTCTTGGAGATGGCCTTCCACTCCTCCTTGGTCTTCTTGGGGCCGTCGCTCTCAACCTTCTTCCAGGGGTCGGCGCGGATGGCGGCGTGGGCCTCGGTGTAGAGGTCCTCGAGGCTGTCGGCCTCGAGACCGTCGTCAATGTACTTCTGGAACTGGCTCTGGTAGCGCTCCTCGTCGTCGTCGGCCAGGGTCTCCATGTACTCGGCAACGTGGCCGCCAAAGATGTACTTCTGGAGGACCTCGGTGTCCAGCTCCTCCGACTCCATGTCGTAGCCGGGGAAACGCTTCTCGGAGTGGGGGATGAAGATGCCGCCGTCCGAGGCGCCCTTCATGGCACCAAAGACACGGGCGCCAGTGGAGGTGCGGGCGAGGCCGACATCGAGGAAGACCTTGAAGGGGCGGCGCGGGCCGTCGTCGGTCTCGGCAACCTCGGTGAGGGTGAACTCGCCGTCGGGCTCCTCGACGCCGACAAAGTCCTTGTCGAGGCCGAGCTTGGACAGGGCACGGCGGGCAATCAGGAGACCGGTGGCGTAGGCGGCGGCCCAGTTGGTCAGGCCGTGCTTGATGCCGTAGGCCTTGAGCTCGTGGCCGTAGGCCGAGGCAAAGATCTTGTCGCCAGTGATCTCGGCAGTCACAATCTGCATGATGATGTCCTTGTTGGTGAAGCGGACGACCAGGCGGTACTTGGGCGCATTGTACTTGTTCTTGGCCTGGGTGATGAGGCGCTTGCGGGCGTAGTAGTCAGTCTTGCCTTGGCGTCTGCGCTTGTACTTGGTTTGGTAGCGGCTGGGGGACCACGGTCAGCACAATCCATTCTCTCGTATTTGCCGAAACACGCCATCACGAGCGAAGCGAGGCCCAAAAAAAAAAGAGAGGCATACCTGTAGTAAGCGCTGTTCTTGACCAACTTGTGGAAAGGCTATTCAAAAATCCCCGAGTCAGCAATTTGCGCTTCAGACTTGCTCGTCCTCCTCCCGAAGCAACTTGCAGTGACTCTGTGTGTACCACGAGCAAGAATCGACAAATGCAGGCATTTCTGCCATTGATGAAGAAATTGAATCATTTTCAGAATGGTGCTGCTCTTTCGAGCGCCCGCATCCTGTAGATAGGCCTTTCAACTTACCATCTTGACGGTGATTACCAACGACGGCTGGGAATTTGCTGTCGGGAAGTTGGATGGGTTGGTGATGCGGAACAAGAAAAGGAGGACAAGATGAATTTTGGTGGGGGGATATTTTTCAAGCCCTAAGCGTGTGAAACCCCTGCTGTTGGTGGACTCGCTCGTTAAAAAAAATGCCCCACTTTGAAGTCGTGTAAGTCGGGTTGGTTACGATTCACGTGACCGTGAAGCTCCTTTTAACAGACAAGTTACGCGTTTGGCATTGCTGGTTTTTTACGGTGACGTCGTTTGCGAATCGGACTGAGTTGCATTTACCTCGTACGTCTCGTGGAGTACTCATTCAATAGCCCTCTTCATATGAAGCAGTGGAATTGCGATTAGAACCATATTATGCTAGCCGTCGCTGCAACAACCGGCTGACTGTTACACCTGCCCAGTCCTGCTATAGATTTAACCCTGGGCTAGTCTTGTCTCTCGAGTGAGAGCTCCATAAGTTTTGCGTTCCATTCCTCTATTATGCGCCGGCTTTCTTCTCTCGCCTTTTTCATGAGGCGGTGGTCAGAACTGGAACTTGCATAAACTATTGTAGTATAGTGCGCAATAGCCTGGCACCTATCTGGTCGTGACTCGTTTGCCCCTCCGTGTGTACATCTACGAATCCATCCAAGAATTTCCTTTGCCCATCATCGACATCAACACTCTCTTCGGTAGTACATATGCCTGGTGCTCGAAAGCCCATAGAACTAAAAAGAGTCCGCTTTTTTTTTCTCGTCGATTCAATGCACCATTATTCTCCCCAGTTCCTTGGTGGTACAAGAGCTGAATCCTGTCATCGTAATCGTGCTGCATCCCGGGTAGCCACAGGTGGTCCGTATGCATGTTTGCTCGTCCTCCTCGAGCTCATCAGTCCATACATATGGCCGGGACAACCATTTCTTGTTTCCATGGCCGACAACAGTCACGTCCCGATATTGGTTATGCAACTTCCTCCCAGCAGTTGAGCCTCCAACCAGGTATCTCTCTCCTCTAGGCCACGGAAGCACCCCAACATGACCCCTGGATCGAATTATACATACCAGTCGACCTCTTCGCTAGACGAATTCTAGCGGCTATAGACGCATCGATCAGCAAAAATCGCTCAATGGTCCTAATCCTTGAAAGATGCCTCGTCGAAGCGTTGACAGACAAGGAGCCGCGGGAAAGTTGCTTCCTCAGGCAGCACCAGTCGATTGGACCCGCCAAAACCAGCACCAAGGTACCTAGGAACCTAGGTCCCCGGCATCTTAGCTTCATCGCAGCCGAGGTTGTCTCAACAAGCAGCAACTACAGTTGTTACACACTTCACTCACCATGGTCCTCTTAGCTATAACGACACGGCACCAGCCTTGAAGGCACCACCTCCGTCCAATCTCTCTTCAAAACTATCCCACTCCATGTCTCTCCTGGGCGTAGAAGACCCCCCCATAGACCAGATCCTAGAAGCAATCGACGAGATGGCAGCCGGCAAGCAGCCCAAAGTCCTCCTATTCGACATTGGTGGTGTCTGTGTAAGTTGATTCACCAACCTCACTCCATTTAAAAAGAAAAAAAAAAACACCCCAACTCACAAAACCATCGCTCAAGGTCGTGTCCCCCTTCCAAGCCATCCTAGACTATGAAATCAGCCTCAACATCCCGCCCGGCTGGGTAAACTACTCGCTCGCCCAGTCCGCGCCCAACGGGTACTGGCACAGGCTCGAGCGCGGCGACATCCCCATGGACGCCGCCTTCTTCGCCGGCTTCAACAGCGACCTGCACCGCCCGGAGCACTGGAGGGCGTTTTACGCGCGCGAGGCGGCCAGGACGCCCTCCCTGCCGCGGGAGACGCCGCCCGTGCCGCGGCTCGACGGCGAGTGGCTCTTCAACGAGATGATGACCAAGTCCAACGCCCCGGACCCGTGGATGCTGCCGGCCCTGGAGCGTCTCCGGAGCAGCGGGCGGTACATTCTCGGCGCGCTGAGCAACACGGTCATCTTCCCGCCGGGCCACGCGCTCCATCGGGCGGACGTGCTCTCGGGCCCCGTGAGGAGCCTGTTCGACGTCTTCGTCTCGTCGGCGCACGTGGGGCTGCGCAAGCCCGACCCCGACATCTACCGGCTCGCCGTGCGCAGGCTGGACGAGTTTGCGCGCGCAAACGCGCACTCCGAGAGGGGCAGGCGGCTGGGCTGGGACGAGGGCGTGCAGGCCGCCGACGTGCTGTTCCTCGACGACATTGGCGAGAACCTCAAGGCCGCCAGGAAGGAGGGCTTTGGGACCATAAAGGTCCACCTGGGGAGGGCGTACGAGGCCGTCGAGGAGCTGGAGAGAGTGACGGGCTTGCGGCTAGAGGGCGACCATCCCAAGGTTGCTATTAAGCCGCAGATGCGGCAGTCCAAGATGTAGATAGACACGGCGGGTGTTGCATTTTGCGCATGTATGAGATGGCTGAGCTGGATGGGTAAAATCATTGGTGCATTAGAAGAAAAGAAACGCTCAGCCTTCTTGTTCACCACCCCTCCTGTGCGATGAAACGTGGCGGGGACAAACAGAGATAGATTTTGCAGAGTGTTGCAATATAATTGACAAATTAAACACGCCTCCCATGCCCGAATCGCTCATCTTGGTACAAAACCCAAAATCCAAAATACGAAAAAAAAGCGTCATCATCCCAACTCCAGGTCGTCAAAATTCCACGCCGAGTTGGACAACAGCCCGGTGAACCAGACGGGCCCGTTTGAGCCCATGCCAAACGCCCTCGCACCCCTATTCTCCAGCTCCTCGACCGGCCATTCCTGCGGGAACTGGCTCGCGCTGATGCCGTCCTTGTTGGCCCTCTTCTCGAACCAGGTCCTGATCCAGCGCATCTTCCTGGCAATGTCGGCCACGCGCCCCTCGGCGGCGACCTCGGCGGGCGTCGCGTCGACGCCCATTTCCGCGACGAACCTGGCCACGGCGCGGATGCGGTCGGCCTCGGAGGCGTCGAGGCGCTGCACGAGGCGGTCCACCACGGACAGGAAGTTCATCGTCATGCGGGCAAAGTGCACGTCCCAGTCGCTCGTCTCGAGCAGCAGCAGGCGCGTGGTGATGACGAGCACAAACGTGATTTGCTCCGTGAACGTGATGGACTGGTACACGTACTGCGAGGGCGGCAGCGTGAAGAGGACGTCAAAGTAGGCCTTTGCGGCGAAGAGGCAGTTGCGCAGGCACTGCGCGCGGTACGTCGACGGCGCGCCGCCCTCCTCGGGGATCCCGTGCAGGAACGTGGCGGGCTCGTAGAGCCGCACGAGGAGGTAGTTGTAGTGCAGCGTGAAGAAGCGCTCCCAGTTGTCGAACTCGTCCGCGGGCACCTGGTGCGAGTACGCGGCGCGGTCGTGGAGCTGCTGCCGGTCCAGGGACTCCATCAGCGCGTCCAGCTCCTCGCGGAACCCGCGCGACTGGTCGTCGAGCAGGAAGAGGTAGGGTTTGCCTCGCTCGCGGTCGTTGGCCGCCCCAAACGCCTCCGACATCTTCTCCCCCATCTGCACGAGGCGCACGTTGTGCTCGAGGAACATGTCCGAGGGGTGCTCGCGGGCGCGCTTGAGCGACTCGCAGCAGAGGTCTACGTACTGGCTTCTCAGGGGGTTTTGCCGTCCAAAAAGTGTCGAGTTGCTGCACCAAGAGGTTTTTAGCTGGCTCATCTTTCCCCCCTTCCTACGATAACACGTTGTTGGGGGAGGGCGATCCGCGGCTCACTTACACCGACAAGAGACAGTAGCATCCCAAAAAGGTTCGTTGCTCTTCGATCGAATGCATCTTGGCCGTGATGAGGTCCTTCTTTGTCTGGCGCAAGTCCTCTGGCGCATCATCCATGCCGATTTGCCGCAAAAGCGAAGGCGGGATCTTGGTGATGCCTAGGTTGTGCGCGTACCCCAGCGCCAGATAGGTCAAATTGGTGATTTGCTCGTCAAACAGAGTTCGTAGATCCGCCCTGACCTCCCACATCAGCACAAGCGCACAGCAAAAGGGAATAGCCACCATGTGTAGCTGCAAGCGCTCACCATGATATGCAAATCAACAGTCCCTGGAGCAGATCCAGCTGCCGCTCCTCCTCGACCAGCATGTGATGTCCCAAGTAAGCCAGCACGTTCCTCTTCATCTTGACCATCCTTGGGATTGGCAACGGCGCTGCCGCCAGCATAATGACCCGGAACAGAAATGGCTTCTCGGCATACATCTGCCTCGCGCTCACCCGCTCATCCAGCACCAAGAAAGGAAACGTCTGAATATACTTGTCTCGGAACAAGGACAAGATACGATCTGACTGCGGCCAGGTCAATCCATATATGGGACCAGGTTGCGCTCCAGCACTTGCAGCCCTGCGAGGAGGTCTCTGATGCTGGTGGAGGCAAGGGTGGTTTATAGTTCTTTCTTGTTCACCCGCTTGAGCCGCAGGCGACTCCGGTGAAAGTACGGCGGGAGAAGGCTTGGAATTCGCAAGCCCAAGATCGTGCATTGGTGACCTGGCTGAGGTCCCCTGATTCTGTCCTTCAAGAGCAGCCGTCAGGGTCTCAATCTGCTTCTCCAAATTCGACACTCGACTAATGTGTGTGAACAATAAACTCGATTTCAAAACATCAAAAAATCCCAAGAAAATGGTCATCTCACCTGTTCAATGGCCGAATCTGCCTTGGTTTTCTCAGACTCTTTGACGATTTCGCCGTACATTGGATCCCCATTTTCTCACACCTACCATGGGCAAAGATTCAGTCAGCCAGCCTTGGCTTCCAGCTCTCAACTCGCGCATTCTCACCTGTCGCAAACATGGCGCTCAATGTTGCTGTCCTGAAAATGGCAGCGCGCCTTTGCTTTTGAACACGGCACGCAAGCTCTTTGTCGTCGGGGTGGGCTCTGCGCCCTGGGACGCGTTGTCGACAATTCCGACATGGTGTGGATGGTCTGATGATCCGATGCTTTCTCTTTGACTCCGCCTTTGTCGCTCTCCCGTATCCGGTCGGGCACAGCAGGCAGGTTACATTACTTGCCCTATGTCGAGATACTCCAGGGTCGATGTCGGTCCATCCGTTGGGGATTTGTGAAGCAGCTATTTGGGACGAGAAGAGTCTTATTTGGGTTACAAACCGCGATTCACGACTGGTTGGCATCTCTGGTCGGAGGATTTTTGCCCGGAAGTGAGTCGGGTTAAGATGTGGTGCAGTGAAGCTGGGCGGGATATAGAATACATAGAGCCACCGCAAATATGCGCCTATAAAAAAGTACCCCGTATCTCAAAACTGCCCCACCAAAACTGCACTATCACAGCTTTTGGCCACCAGTCCATGATGCCCGAATTTCCCATCAAGCTGGATCTAGTGACGACTTCCTGGACCCTTGCCCAACCCTTCGGCACTTGATGCCGACTTTCCGATTTAGGCAACAACGGAAACGTGTGCTCAAATAAACATATCGTTGATCAAATTGTGCTATATCTTTATTCCAGGACTAGCTGGTGACGCCCGGGCCGTTGCTGTTGGCTGAGACTTGGACTCATCCTCCTGGGAATCCTGCCACTTCGCCCTTTCTATCTCACAAACCCGCCGACGTTGGCAGGGCAAGCTTGAAATATGTCTTGAAATATCCATGGACTTGGCCATCCGTCAACCCACGCTACCTTATTGGTCTCTGTATCATCTTGCCATTGCAAAAGAGGACATAGTAGTTCTTGCCGAACCGTTTTCCTCAGTACTCTGTACTTCATGTATGTAAAGTCCATCCATCATCATGTCGATTTTCCTTAGTCGTCCAGAATCTCAATAATAGCAGGCTCCGCCCTCTTTTGCGGCGACTTCTGTGTGGAACCGTCGTTTTCTCCATCATCATCGTCCTTTGGCTCTTCAATAGCAGTCCAATTCCCATCCTGGGTGACTCTGATACTCTTTGTTTGCCCCTTCCCAGCGTCAATCAATGCCTTTCGAAGCCTCACAAAATACGCATCAATGCGAAGGCCTAGCGGCCCTGCATATTCGCCGCACAGAGGGCATTTCCATCCATCTGCAAGCGCGGGCTCCGTTTTGCTCTGCGAAGGTTTGCCACGACGGGTTTGAAGCCATATTTCCAAGTCAAAGCATTCGATATGCTTGCAACGCAGTCCCCGAACCGGCGACTTGACCATGCTGGCGCTGAATGGATCCGTCAACGATATGCACAAAGAGTCGTCCTGCACAATGACGTCGTCAGAGTCATCGGGCCGCAGACGCCTTTCGATCTCCTTCTCTGTTTGTTCAACACTAAAAGCCTCCAGCTCCATCACCATAGCGAATGTCGACTCATGGTCCATGGTTTTTATAACCTCAACGGCTAAATGATAGACTGAAGTCTCCTTGTAATTCTCAGTGTTCTCAGGCAAGCTGATTTTGACTGTGTTGAACCCTTGTCGTATCATGTCGGTGAGCTCTATTGGAAGGTTTTGATGAAAATGCTGTGGTCTTAGAGGAAACACGGCTTCGTCATTGAACTTGATGTAAACTTCTAGTGGCCAGACGCAAGGGGATGAAGCCCAGTCGGCAATGCATGTCGTTTTATTCTCTGGGAGCTGTCCGCTTAGTCTGAGGCGATATCGCAGCGCCCCTTGTCGGTACTGGTGTACTTTGGCCTCTTCAGCGCGTAGGAGCTGCGACCTTTCTGCGAATTCGGTAGACGTCACTGCGAAATCAAAAGTTTGAATGGCTCCATTTTGACGAAAGAGGACTGTTGGTTTAACGGCAAAGCGATCAAGATATTGGTAGTATCGGGTCCCAGGTCCTTCGGCACTGACTCTCTGTGGACTGCGCGAGCGGGCTAAATGAAGGCCGGATTGGACAGAAGTCCAATCGTACTGGCTCCGAGGATAGTCGGCCTCTCGAAGAGGAGCGGTTGAGAGCCTACCTCTTGGAGTGGCACTTCGCCCCCGTGCCATTACAGCATGCGTGTTTGCCACAAGTTTCTTCTGTGACGGCCGTTCAAGAGAAAAACTTCTGTTTTTGACTATCTGAGAGGTTGGTCTTCCGACCAACGACCCGGGATGAGAGAGGTGACGACTAGTTGTCTTGATACGTGGGCTTTGCACCAAGCGTTGCTGCCCGGATATTGGAGTCTGACCTGGTACAAGCCCTGCTTCGCGTGGATGCTGACCAACTGGGGCAGCTGATGCTACTGCACGCGTTTGTGGTATCACGTTGGGTGGTGAAAATTGCGATTGCCAGGGAACGTTTGGTGACTGGCCCTGAACAAATTGCGTTCCAGGACTGGAAGTGTCATGAGGTGAAAGAGAGGCGGCGAAAGCGGTTGAAGTCACCGGTGATAGTACAGTTGGGTTGTAGCTCTGGTTGACACTTGCAACAGAGCTTGATTCAGTCTGTGCAGCTGTGAATCTGGCAGCCGCCACTTCGCCAGTTGTTAGCACTGGGCAACCGTGAGAGGCTGGTAGGAGGAGTGGGAGTATACTGGTAATAACTAAGGAGTTCACTTACTGGTAATGTTAGATTGGGAAATCATATGGTTTGTGATGGTGATGTAACTCTGTCTGATATTTTTTCGCGTCTCGTGCACACGTGGCGAACCGGGGTGCATTTCCGCCTGTTTTTCATTCTCCCGATCAGCCTGGAAGACGTTGCCGAATTCTTCGGCGATGAGTTTATTTCCAGCCCCAAGAAGTCTCCAGCTATAGGTGAACAACAAGATCTGCACTCCCAATGAACTGCAATTAAAACACTCTTTCAACTCTTGTACCATGATGGGATATCGTCTGTTACGAACAGAAGTAAGCCACTTGGACCAGTTCAGGGCAAAAGAGACCAGAAATCTCACTACTTGGATTGACGTCTCCCTGAACGATGGGTATGTTTGGGCCGGAGGCACTAAACTGTATGGATAGTAAGCAAACCATGACAAATGATGCTGTCGAATATCTGTGTTGGGCTTCAGAACAGTAGTCAGTAGTCCAAATGACGGACCAAGATGGCCATGACTAGAAGACGGCAGAATGGAACAAAGAAACCCTGGGTTTATTGACCAAAGACAATAAAACTGATGAAGCGCTAGGAAAAACACATCGTTGAATTGGCACGCATCTAGCAGGGCAGAGCAGCGCCATGCTTCCAGGAAGGTAGCGTCGTGATTAGGCCCTTTTGGATGATTGATATACTCGACGAGCCTTTGGCGCCATATAGCCAGGTTGTCTGGATGCATACTCATGCCGGGCTGAACCTGCATGTCTGGAGGGTGCCGGTAGGGTGAAGTACCGCAAGCGATCGAGGCTGGGGCATTTGTGTGCAGTTGAGGTTTATTCAGGTTTGGGACGGGTGCTGGCTCCATCAGTTGATAGACGGCGCCTCCCACGGTAATTTGCCGTGGCAACTGCTGCGCCGGCTGCTGCCAGCTGCCGTCCTGCTGTGGCAATGGCGGACTAGCTTGACATATCGCGGGTGTATGGGAGGAGCCGGAGTTTCGATAAGGCAAGCTTCGGTCGAGGTGAGGCCTTGGTATTGCAGTATCACTCACCACATGGCCGTCATTTGCACAAGCATCTTGCAGAGTCACCTGTCCGGCTACTTGTTCTATTTGTGGGTTTCTAGATTCCATGGGCAATGCTGGTGGTGGCGATGGAAACGGCCCGCGAGATATAAACTGAGGACTTTCTATTGTCACCGGGCCTGAATTCACCGGCTTCGACACTGGTGATGGGAACGGCCCGCTCGATCCAACCTGAGGACTTTCTTTTGTGACCAGGCCCGAGTTCACTGGGTTCGGTGCTGCAGGTGGCGAAGGCGAAGGCGAAGACGCATGCTCAACGTTGCTCTGGCCTGACAATATGCGCTCTGGGGATTTCTCGGCTAATGAGGGCAGGCTGGAGCCATGTCAAACCATAAATTGTGTAAGTATATAGTACTGTCAATTACGGTGGGTCGGCAGGAAAATGAAGATATATTGGAGAAAGTACATACCTGTCTGTGCTGCTAGTCTCAACAACCTCAGGTGAAGGTTGTGAGTCTTGTTTTGTTTGAGCCTGCCGTACTGGCACAGTGGCATTTATAATTTTCTCCAGCGACAGCTTATTGGGGACAGGCTTTGAGAAGTGCTTCTTCTTACGTATACCCGTTGGGCATTTCGTGGGCAGTGAAGAAGCAGAGCTGGATAACATCCATGTCGGTTGGTGTCCACCAATGAAGGCAAGGCTAGTTTCGTTTGCTGCCCCTATTCGCCTGGACTCAGCATCATGGTCGCAGGGAGGAGCATTCTTCCCATTAGAAGGTGTAGATATTGACATGGCGTTGTCTCGACCTTGAATTTGGATAAACTTGGGGTACATAAACCATTCTGAGCGGTCCTGGTCTGCCCGGTGGGAATCTGCAAGGTGCCACTGCGCAAGAAGACGGGAGAGTTTGTAGCCAAAACAAAAGTGATGGAAAAGCCGCAGAAGTCAAATGGAAACCAGACGGCACAGGCAATACCGTGCGCAATACAAGTTCACCCCCCCTGTTGTGAGTCGGGCTCGGAACTGGAGAGTCGGTTTGCTGAAGGGAGGGGGATGGAAGGCCAGCTTCACAGATCACGATGCGGCTCGTGAAAATGTCGTGGTGTCTCGGGAGGGACAAACTTGCTTGGCGAAAGAGGCGTGCGTATTCGGGCGCAATATTGCGTCGCAGACGGGACAGCCGGGATGGATGTGAAATGATGCCGAAAAGAACAGAACAAAAGAAAAAAAAAAAAGGTACAAGAGAAACACGGATGGATGATTAACGATGCTGTTCGCACAGAAGGATTCGACTGTACGGAGTCCCCCGTAGTGGCGTCGCGAAGAGGTCCACTGGCACAAAACCTCAGGCGAAACGCCCGTTGTCCAATGTTTGCTGTCTCCTGGAACGGAAGGCGCACTTGGGCTCACACTCGACTCGCTGCAAGGAGCTACCTAGGTAGATGCCGATGCCAAATGCCAGGTCCTCGAGGCCACAGTCATCATTGATGTTTGCATCCAGCCATCCAGGTAGCAGCATGTGTTTCTATGCTGGCCTTTTCTTCCTCGTCACCGATCGGAGAGTTGTTGAGCAGGCAGTTCACCGGGCCGTGCTGGCCACGCTGTTTGCGCCCAACGCGACGTTGTGAAACCATCTGGCTCATCAGAGTCATCACACCAACCACATGGTGGCCTGAACGAGGTGAGTCTGGCTGGGCATGCGCCTGCAAGGATGTGTGGATTGTCTGCCGTCTTCTGCAAAGCCACCTCGGCCACGATATTCCAACCGGCAAAAATGGCCTTGGACGACCATACCAGCGACGTTGCTTGAGCCTTGACCGACCGACGGACCAACAGATCGAACAGACTGACCAGGACATGTCAATGCGCGGGAGCACCCGCCAGAAGCAACCGACCAACCCAATCTTGTTACAGTGCGATAAGTGCAATATGCTAATATATCGAGTTGACCTGCCTAGTTGGGCAATCGGAAGTAGCCAAATACTATATATACCCTCTCACAGAACGTCTAGGGCTCCGACCGCCCTACCGCAAAGTACGAGGTGCCGAAATGTTTGCCTTGAGTATGGGCGGGGTTATTCATCCAGCCCTTTTCGAATTCGACGACGATGACAGGCCGAAACAAATCCTTACCTGGTGAGTTATGGACAAGGGCGAAAAGAAACGGCCCACGTCACCCAAAGGCCCACGGTGCTCTGGAATGATTTCTTTGGGCCTACATTTTGTGCCGAGGACTGTCATCGAGAACAATAGCAAACCAGCCATCGCCGTATCAAACTCTAGCTGAAGCTAGCTATAAGAAGGTTAACGACAACCTAGGTGCGCAACCAAGGGCTACTCTGCAGTTTCACGTGATTTATGGGCGGCTATCTCGTCATGAAAGTCGAGGTATCTGTAATCTGGCCCCAATAATCGTTCGTCTTGCGAGTCCTTAAACAGCATATGGAAACGAGGACTCTTTACGTGGGGATGGGTGTGGTCTGCTTGGTTGTAATGGACGTGTATTGCCTGCTGTGTGCCATCTAACGTCCTTGTAGCCCGGCTTGTACTTTCTCTACGCGAAGGGTTCACAGTTTGATAGTCCAGGCACATGTCTCCGTTAGGTGACCTTTTATTACATGGCTGAGATATGATGTCAACGGAAGAAGCTTGCTATTGATCGGTATCGCCGAAAAGGCGACAGCCCTTACGCCACAGATCCTATTAAGTCGGTCAACCTCAATATAGATGACACCCCTCATTGAATGACTCAAGTATCTACCTACCTAGGTAGGTATCTATAAAGTGGGCCTAGTAGACCTAGCTAGATACATATGTAGATTCAATCAAGATCAGTTTACTGTTCAAACCATATGAGCTCTGGCATTCACTGGACGAGATATGGTAGTTTGAGCGGAAGCGAGGAACCACGGTACGACTTGAATTCATCATGGGAACCTCACGACGTAGCTAGTAGCGATTCTGGTATTCACACAACAAATAAGTACCTTGCAAACCAACCTCGTAGGTGTATTTCTCCCCTTGAACAAGTCTTCACAATCAAGCAGACACAGAAAGCGAAGCAACTGTTTTGGGCCAACATCCATACTGGCTATGAACAATTGATATGATGTTTGTAGACTGCGCACACGAGGTTTCATGAAAGGTCCCCTCTAGCCCGCTCTTACCGGCGTAGTAGGACATTGTGTCTTCACCGATATCACTCGTTCTGTTTGGTACCGGATCTCAAGCCATCACTACGTAGCCTTCATGCCTCGAAAACCAAGCTTTCACTCTTGACGGTACTCTCGTACGGGCACTTTTGGCCAGGGACGTACTCGTCCCTCATTATGCGTTTTCCAATGAACAGCTCCTCTCGGGTGAGCTCATGCTCCTTTCAAAAAGATTTGATCCCCCCACTTCAGCCTTCCAATTGAGGCCTGTTCTCACCAGCTCAATTAGGACGTGATGATTGCTCTTTCTATGGAGTTGAGAAACCGCAGCCCAATCACTGACTTTGATTGCATTTTTGTCCCGCAGTCTGACGGACCAGACTTTTCTATATCCAAAGGTGCAATCATCGCATATACTCATCTACAAACGAGGTTCAAAGAGTTGAGGATTTTGGCAGCTTGGATTCACGTTGCAGCTTAGGAAAGTCTCTGCTAACACATTCGTGTACCACTACCAGTACACGCCAGGGCAGTGATGGTGATACGAGGTACTGTAGCCATTGTGCCAGGACGCAATAATGGTATTTTGGGGGCATATCACAAATCCAGGTAGACTTGAATCATATTGTAATTGGAGCGCCCGAGACAGGCTGTTGTAAACGCCATTTCGAGTTCCGGGGCAGGGAAACGCGAGTCTGGCGGCGGGCACCAGATGCTGGTCTCTTTCTACAACGACGGCGGACTGGACCAGCCCTCGGTCCTGACAAGGCGGCCCCCTCAAGAAAAAGTAAAATAAGACAAGTAACCCACAGACAGTTGAATCGGTACTGTATGTGAAACTGCCGAGCTCTTACTTTTGACGTGGAGCCTAGTCTGGGCGAGGAGCTCAGCATATACCGAGCGAAAACTCAATCCGGGAAGTTTGAGCCCACCCTGTTCGGCACTTAAGGCGATCAGGCGCAGGGACAAGTTTAGCTGATGTAGCAGGTGGCAGCAGATGACGCACAATGAATTGTAATGATGAAATAACATGAAACTAATTGGATACGGGGGATAGTAAGCACGGGATGGTTGGTTCAACTCCACGTTTCAGACCCCGTAGCAATGCTCCTCCCGGATGATTTAAGCTCCCGGCAAAGGGCTACAAATACCTTGTGCCAGACAGTGAGTATCAAAGGCGCCAGTACTGAGTCTTTGACGCTTGCTACTTCTGCTCCGGATCCAAGATGGACTGTATGACTTTCTTGGGCCGACGGGGCTGTCGCTGTCACATGCGGATAGCGGGATGGGGGACCAGTTTGGCGCACACTCCATAGAGCGATTAGTGACCCGTCATGTCGAGTAATATTGCGGCTGCTGGCATTATATACGGGATACGGAGAGCTGATGCAAATGGTGCAAGTGGCTGCCTGAGACGGCTTTTCTGCCAAACATCGGAGCCATCGACTTCCAGGTTCCTGAAGACCTCAACACTTGGGAAGGTGCGCAGGCGAAAGTAGACCGACTCACACATGTACCCCGGTACTTGAGCACAAAGGAGACGGCGCGAATCATGTGTGCAAAACCAGCGACCATGGTTGGACGTGCAAAGTACCCGGTACTTGAATGTCTTGGCCCACGCGGGACGGAACTAATTGACTGCCCGGGCGTGTAGGCCCCAGTCAGCGGCGATGGCGCTTAGCCTGTTCGGTCGTCGCCACGCCTGAGCCGCGAAAAACTCAGCAAAGACCAGACCCAAAGGAGACACCAAAACAGACCACATACCAAAGCCGACGCCAGAAGAATCCCAACCTCCAAAACCTGGGACCATCTTGATTTTGGCCTGCCCAGTAGTCCCCCATCAACCAGGCCCCGACACGGCAACCTGCAGCACTCGTTCCTTTTCTATCAGACATAGGGGTCTATCCCAACTTCCTTGGTGCTTCCCAGCCCTAGCCGGAACCAGCATCCCCAGCGCCCGCCCCCCCAAAGGACCACAACCGGGGTCACTCGTTCACGCACCATTGACGTCTCATGCTCATGGCGCTGACTGTGCCTCGGGTAACTTTCTGTACATCGCATTTTTGCGCCCAAGTCTCTCTGCCTCCCCGACTTGCGTTATTATTAGCGGCATTCATTCACCTTGGAGGAACGGACGAAACCTAGCCCGGAAAGGGAGCTGCTTCCCCACGTCGTCATCAGCCCGTGTCTCAGTCACATTTGTTGCCAAAACACTCGACCTTGACTACATCGCCAATCTCGCCCCTTCCATCGACGCCTTCCTAGACCTTCCCCGAAGACCTTCCCCGGGCGGGTTGGAAGACCTTCCCCGGGCGGGTTGTTTACAGCCATCGACCATGGCCATGGCTACGCGGGGCTTCAGCGAGCCGCCGCCTCGTCCAGACGTTGGCGATACCCTGGTAGTTATCCGTACGTTGTCCTTCCCTTCCCTCCCTCGTGCTGCGCTTTGCGATGCAAACCGCCACACCCCCCTATTGATCGGCATTTCCCGCCCGTCCGTCCCATTGTTGGTGATGGTGGTGGACCAAAGCTGCAAAGGTCGACAAGCTCACATGCAGTGCTCTGCAAATAGATGATTTTACAGCCCGAAGCTCCGATGAGCTGAGCCTGTCCAAAGGCGACAGGGTCGAACTGATTGAGCGTGATGACGAGTTTGGTGATGGATGGTTTTTGGGCCGTAACCTCGTCAACGACAACACTGGCCTCTTCCCCGAAGGTTAGCGCCCTGCCCTCTTTTTGACTCTGGTCTGTATTCAGTGTTAATCTTGCGGCAGTATACACCCGTCCAGCACCAAGGCACGTACCTGGCTTGGCCCCCTCTCTGCCGCCGGCTTCCGCCCTGCAAGTCGACAATGATGCCGACGTGCTCGGTGTTGCCAATGCTCCGATAAATTCGACTCCAGTCCCAGAGCCAGTCCCAGAGCCAGTCCCGAGCCAGCCGCCTGCGAGCGTCGTGGAGTCGTCTACAACATCATTGCCCCTAAAAATCAAGTCCGAAACCTCGGCCTCTCCGAGCATAACCACGTCCAGCTCGCCTGCCCCGGAAACGCGTCGTACTCCGAACCAGAACCAGGACAGCCAGGTGCTAAACGATACGCTCAATGTCATCAATGAGCACATTACGCACTTGAGAGGCTCGCCAAGTAACGGAGGTCTACGAATACCGGTTGGAGTGAACGATTCTGGTAGCGAGTACAGCATGCCGCTGGACCACAGAATGTCATACGTTCAGGGCGAGGAGACAGATGAAGAGGAGGACCGCGAGCACAGTCGTTCCGAGGTGGAGTCGTGGACTGCAGACCAAGTTGCAGAGTATCTCTTCACCGTCGGTGTTGAAAAACAGCATTGCGAAGTATTCAGAGATCAAGAAATTACCGGTGAGGTGCTTTTGGGAATGGACCAGAGCTCCCTCTTCATCAAGGCTTTTGACTTGGGTTCAGTTGGAAGACGACTGAAGACTTGGCACAAGATCAAATCCCTTCAAGACGAGGCCAACAGCAACCAGACTAGGCGAACCACACGGACATGGGGCAGCGAAATCGGCTCAGACGATGGCAGAGGAGCGAGAAGCCGGACCAACACTGCCACAACCTCCATCTCAAATCGCATTTCGGCGCAACGATTGTCTTCTGGTCAGACAGCCAAGGCCAGCCCTACGACATTAAAGTCACCACTTTCGGCACACAGCTCTCACGACAGCCCAACCCGGCCTACCCACACCAAACGACCCTCGGCGGCCTCTGTTAGAGAACTTCACCAGTCACGCCGCCATTCTTCAACAGACTATCGGGCTCCGGCTCCACCAATGGCAGGAGTTGTCCCAGGAACGACGCCTCCTGCCTTGTCACCCAATGGAACAATGCTGAGTCCTGTAGCGCACAAGAAGCAAGCATCCTTTGACCGAAATTGGACGCTTGGAAACGCATTTGGACAGACGGCTGCGCGACCTCTTTCGTCCGCTGGAGTACATGACTCGCGAACCGGCTCAGACCCAGACCTTCAAGATTCGGCGGTGGATTTGGATCGGGGATACTTTTCTGGTACGGAGACGGATGGAAGACGGCGCAATGTCTTGAAGAAGCGAGATGGAACTACTCACTCCAGGCAGTCGAGCTATGCCGAGGAGCAGCGGGTTCGCAGTGCTACAGCCCTGTCTAGACACTCCAGGTTTGGCAGTGTCGATTCCTTTAGAGATGCTCCTCTGTCGCCAGCCGCTCAGAAATACTACGGGGTGCAGTCGACGGCGCATAGGAGAACAGCCTCGACAAACACAACGGACTCTATTCGTCCCATCCCCCCAGCCAAAGACAGTCCGCCTGCACCAATCGTTACCCGAATAGATACAGGATTGAACCCTACCCGATCGCCAGTGTCGCCAACCAATATGACGGGCAAGCCGGGATTCGGACCGGACTGGCTGTCCGCAGTTGTCAACAAGCCCATGAGCAAAGGCCGCCCAGGTATGCGCGCCATTTCAGACAAACTTACCAATAGATCGAAGGATATGACAACGCACGAACCTGGGCTCGACTCTCCTGGGCGGGCTACATCAAGCACGGCATCTGGGGAGCCCAGCCTTGACATTGAATCCCCCGCCACTGGCAAGAGCTTCAACTCTACACCAGCAAACAAGAGCAAGGGGAGAAAGAACAAGAAGGATACCAGCGCGTACACGCGGGGTCTCCTCAAAATCCCACCCTTGCAGGCTAAGGAAGGCGCCGACTACTATGGATGGATGAAGAAGAGGAGTTCCAACCTGATGACGACGTGGAAACCACGACTGTTTGTTCTGAAGGGCCGTCGTCTCGCATATTACTATTCGGAGGAGGATGACCAGGAGAAGGGTCTCATTGATATCTCTTTCCACCGTGTCCTGCCCGCAGACAACGAGCGGTTAACAGGATTGCACGCCACCATCACGGGCGCAGTTGGCGGTCCCAGCCTTCCGGCCGCGGGCAACGACTTTGACAAGGGTAACGAGTCAGTCTTCATCTTCAAGCTCATGCCGCCTCGAGCTGGCCTCTCGAGGGCAGTCAACTTCACCAAGACCACAGTGCACTATTTCGCCGTGCCCAACATCCAAGCAGGCCGTCTCTGGATGGCGGCGTTGATGAAGGCCACCATTGACAGAGACGACACGCAGCCCATCACAACAACGTACCAGCAAAAGACGATTTCGCTCACCAAAGCCAAGCAAATGCGGCACCGGCCCCCAGCCCTAATGAACCTGGAAGAAGCCGTCGAGGACGAGTCCAAGCCCGAAGGCACCAAACCCTCCAACAGCCTGGGCATCTTTGGTGAGTCCGACAGCGGCGTGTCGGGGATGGATAAACTCGCTGGCGTCTCTGTCAATGTCGAAGCCAACGCACCAACCGAAGTCGAAGCTCCGCCCCAGAGCGCATAGGCTGTGCTCTGTCGCAAGAGGAGGTAAAAACATTCTCTCATACTAGGTCTTGATAAAGCTACGACGGAATGGAAACGTCATCATGTACATTTTCTTTATTGTGTCTTTATCTTATTTTTTCGATTCTGGCCCCTTTTATTTTTTTTATCCTCCCTTTTAACTTTATATTTCACTAGATGGTATGAGCGTTATGGAATGTCACGGTAAAGAATTAATGATGAGGCTCGAAGGCGTATGGTACATGGCCAATTTACGTGGGTGCAATTTTTACTGCGACGAGCTTACATTTTGCTTCATCTCGAGGTCCATTCGACTCGTGCATTGTGAATGCTATGTGGTGTCCCGTCTGCTTGTCTGCATAGGGGTGTAAATTCAGTGGAGTTACCCTGGCCCTGCGGCCCTTCTGTCAAGGTCCTTCTGACTGCACTGGCTGGCGTAGAAAGGCACGTCTGCTGCCAGGGGTCGATGTCGGGCTGGGGCTAGTTTGGAATGCGAGGCCGGTCCTATTTCGAGCATGTGGCAGACCATTGAGTCCAGATGTCGGGGACCATGTAGATTCTAACTACAAGCATTTGACTGTCACGGCCCACGGCTGGGAATAGCTTTGTTGATAAACATGATTCAATCCAAGTACTCCATACCCTGTACCCTGTACCCGTGAGCATATAATATACCCACGGGTATGCGCAAACCAGACGTCCATGGTATACTAAACCGGCCGCAATCCAGCAACCACAACCGTCTGGTCACGACACATACCAGACTACCGCGCATCCAGGAGTCAAGGCAGCCCTACCCAGACACTAAGCACACAACACCACGGGACCAGCACACACGGTAAATACTATATTCAACTACGCCGCCACGCTACCAAGGCACAGATCAACATGCCCGCAAGGCCACAAGCCGACCCTGCAGACAAGGAAAATTACACAATTGGGGTCGTTGTCTCGTGTAAACAGTCATCGTGACCTTTTATTTCCCAACACCATGCTTTGAATTCCCAACGCCGTAAACAAGCCACAGGCGGCACTTGTTGGTTTCAACAAAAAAAGAAAAAAAGAAAAAGAAAAGAGAACCTTGCAAGTAGAATTCTACGCTTCCCTGATCTTCTGGTTCATGCCTATGAGAAGCTGGCGGATAGACGACATCAGATGCTGCTCCACGCCTTCGAGGTTGAGGCTCGATGCTGCTGCCGACTCGCCGTCACCGCTCGGGGGGACGATGCTTGCGTCAGCGAGGCCGAGGACGCGGTCGATGGCGGAAAGCGCCACTACCTCGGCGCGGGCTTCTCCCAGTCGATTCTTGATGGCCCTGATGGACACCTCTTTGAACCCGTTCAACGAGGTGAGCACCTTCGGATCGAGGATGGGCGGCCTTTCCGTTGATGTGGACCCTCCTGACGCCGGACTCTTCTTGTTGAAGCCATCAATCACTTGATGAATGCCCCTGATGCAGATGGCCTCCATCTTGTCGTTTTCCGTCGCTTCCTTCTTCAGACCAAGACACCGATTCAAGGCGGACATGACGATTGCCTCAGCCTTGGGGTTGCGCGCCTTCTTCAGGTTCTCGACAAGCCCATTCTTGAGTCCGACTACAGCCGCTAGGAGTCGAGGATCAATGACGGATCTTGGAGGCCCAGTGGTAGGCGGCGTTGCCGCTGGGCGACTACCTGGAGTGGGCGTTTGTTGAGGAGCCGCCGGGCTGGGTGCGGCTTTGCCACCAATGGCAGCCGCCGCAGCAGCTGGTGTAACTTGTCGGGGTAATTGCGCCGGCGCGGCTGCTACCGCACCGGGCTGTGCTCGACCTGGTTCCGTCTTGACTGGGGCGCTCGACGGGGGCGGAGGCGGTCTTGACGCATAAGGAGAACTATATGCTCCTGGCTGAGCACCACCAGGCTGTGCCCTCGCCGGCGCGGGCGGAGGTCCATATCCGGGCAACTGTGTTGGAGCAACTGCTTGTGCAGCCACTGGTGCTGGCAGGGTATTGGGCGGCCCGGGTTGGGCTGGTGCGGCTGGGTATGGTTGCATAGGGCGAGGTACCTGGCCAGGCTGAGCTGGGTATCCTGGGACCTGGTACCCTGGGGGCGCTTGGCCCGGAGGATAGCCAGTAGCGGTTCCCGGAGGCATATGCTGAGCGGCGTTGTAAGGATAGGAATAAGGTCCATATCCCTGAGCTGCCAGGACTCTATCGGGGGACGAGGCCTTGCGCTTCTTTCCTGCGTCCAGCTCAACGCCCGGGACCCGTGACCACAGGTTGGTTGTCTCATCCTTCTTGAATGCTTCGTTGCCAATAAGATTATGTCTGACGCTGCTCTCCCAGCCCTTTGTCTCTGTATGAAAGTAGAACCAGGGATATCTCTGACATATCCTCTTGTAAATCTGCTTCAAGGTCAGGCCATCCGGACCGGCGGCTGTTAGAGTCTCATCAATGAGGACACCGTAATTCTTGTTCGGCTTCTGGAGCTGCTCGTCTGTGTAGTCCTCAATCTTGAGCTCCAGGGGAGGCGACTTGGGTCGAGCCTTCTTCTCCTTCTTCTCCTTTGCTCTTCTCTCCGCATCTGAGCCTTCGCCGCACTCTTCCTTGGGTTTACGCGGTTTGTACTTGCGTTTCTCTGGACGTTCGCCACCATCTTCTGGCAAAGGGTGCTTCCTTGGTCGACCAACCTTGCGCTTGATTGGTGGCTCGACGGGAGGGGCTTGCGGAAGAGTCTTCTTTGCCATCTCCTGCTGCTGCTTCCTGAGTAGGCGTTGTTCTCGTTTCGACATGATGCCATTCTTAGGGCGGTCTTCCAGGCCCTCGCTTCTTGGGTATCTGTAGTAGTGCGAGATCGGGCTCCGCGGTCGACTCATTCTTCAGTTCAGAGTCATCTCCTGGCTCGACGCCGTCACCCTCTTCGCCTTCCTCGCCTTCCTCGCCTTCCTCGCCCTCTTCGCCATCGCCCTCATCTTCGCCTTCTTCCCCCTCAGACATTGCCGGAGGGCTAATCTCGACATCAGACAGTTCGTCGCTAGTATCCTGAACCTCCCCATTACCGTGTGATTGCTCAAAGTCAAAGCTCATTTCCTTTCCGCCATGAGACTGCCGTTTCTTAGGCACTGGCTCCTCCTCGACATACTCTTCTGCGCCAGTTCGTCCCTTCTCAACGCCATTGATGATGAACCGAAAGTCAACGTCCTTGATCTGCAGCCGGTCACCACATTTTAACACGACCTTGTCGCTCTTGTAGTGTACGTCTTCGCAAAAGAAGCCATTCTTGTGTAGAGGATGTGCCTCGAAAACACCCTCTTGCTGATTGTAAGCAATCTTGAGATGCTCCCTAGAAATAGCTTTGGTCTTGCCGGCAATGTTTGGGCCCGGGGAGTGAATGCCGATAAACGGAACGTGGTAAGGCGATGGCCGAAGGGAGCTTAGATCGACAGCCGCCGCACCAGGGGTATGTGACACATATTGGCGATTTGAGATGATGTTCTCCTGCGATTCCTCATTTTCCGGCTGTGAAGACCCGTTGGTGCTCGTTTTCCGTCGCTTGGGCGGCCGTCCACTCCCCTCACTATCAGACTCTGGACCCAGCATTCCACCTTCCTCACTGACATAGGATTTACTGAACTTGCTTCGGTCGTGGCGAATGGGTGATGGCGGCGGCAGACCTTTGCTTGCATTTTCCTTTACCCTGCGCTGGTGTTCGTCTGCCCGTTTCTCGTCACGCCGTGCTTGTTCCAAGGCTCGCTGGTCACGACCAATAATCACGGCATAGGTTGTCATCTGAAAGACACTGTCTGCGAATTCGATGCGGGCAAAGGACTCGAGACCCTTTTCTGCGTTGGCCTGGCGCAAAGCACTCGCTGCCCCAGTGCCGTTCATTTCGGCATCGAGAAGATTCGGAAGTGTGACCTGGGATGGCGTAACTGTGGGCGGCGGAGACAAGGCATTCTGGGCTCCAGACATGGACGCAAGAGCCATCATCATGTAGGCATGCTGGTCGAGATTCGCCATCTGTGCGGGAGTAAAGGGTGTAGAGGGAGGAAACTGTTCGCTAGTAGCAACACTGGCCACGTTTGGAGGAGGAGGAGGAGGAGGAGGAGGCTGCTGCTCCTGCTGCGGTTGAGGTTGAGGTTGAGGTTGAGGTTGAGATTCAGATCGAGGTTGCGGCTCTTGCTGCTGCGAAGACTCTGCTTGGATTTGAGCTTGGCCAGACATCTCAGTGTCCTCATCAGCATCCTTTGGAGCATCTGGCACAGGCCGGTCGAAGGTAGTGTTGCGAGGGTTTTTTATCGGGGTTTCCAAGGCAGGCCCGGGGGTGGTTTGTGGTGCAGTGGCGCTGGTCGCGTCACCATTGCGCTTCGGGGTTGAAGGCGACACGGGGTCCTTGGCCGGCTGCGCGGAATCGTCTGTGGTGGTGGCAGCAGTAGCAGTAGCTGCCTCCTGAGGAGTTGCCTCGTCGGCCGCGGGGATGACAGAAGTCGCAGTCGTTGTGGTTTCGCCGAGGGCATCAGGCGCGGTCACGATCGCAACTGCGGACATGGAAGCGGAAGCGTCCGTATCCAGCGGTTGCTCGGGGCCATTGCGGCCGTCGCTAGACGAAGTCATCGCTGCTCGACTGACAGCTCCTTCGCCTCGTTGAGAGGACCGGCGGTTGCGGTTGTGCAGAGCTGTATGCGATGACGGGGTTGGTCGCGGTGGTGGATGGTGTTGTTGATTGACGTCTCGGGCAAAATTAATCAACTGGAGGCGGTTGGCAGCGTGACCCAATGAACTCTCCGCAGCGGCTGTCTCTCCGTAGTAGTGGCATGTTTGGCAGCATGGCAGGAGCGGCCTTCCCTTCCTTCCTGTTCACCCACTAGGCGGGAAGGCGTGCTGTGATTGGGTGCTTGTTTGTCTCCTCACCAAGTCTGCCGTCCGTGACCCACCTTTTTGTTGCCTTGTGTGTTCTGAACTTGCGTGCGGTCTTGCTCCTGCCTGGTTGTTCATGATTGAATTGCGAGCATTGAAGGAAGGAGCCCAGAATCTGCCTGTTGTTCATCTCTGCTTCTCTTCATTATCCGGCACCGCGCATCAAGCGCACGTGCCGAAAAATAAAGTCACGGGCCCAGCTATTGTCAAGTACATACAAGGTCTGGTATACTCTGAACACACCCGTTTGTGTCGCCGTCGGTTCCGTCAGGTCGATGTCAAAGGCACCTTCCACCAACCACCAGGGAGATACAAAGATATCTATACCGCACGGCCGCGGCTACTCCTAGACCAGGGTTGACCGTCTTCTTAAAAAAAAAGGGGGGGCAATCCACGCCGGACGCCTTGTAAACACAAAAAGATGCTGAAACGCCGTCCAGTCGCCAAAGGAGTCGTCGACCTCGTCAATGACCCAAAAAGGGCCTTCATCAAGCCCACCTCAGTTCCTGATTCGCCGATCTACCCGTCTGCGCCGCCGAACATCGAGACCTCCCAGCCAATCCATTCTGCTTCCTCGCCAACGTCCTTTACCCAACCTCGCATCCCCAGCGCTTACTGTGACAATCGTGGTATAACCCAAACGGCCAATATGACTCCAAGCCGCATCACTAAGCGCCTTGTGAGTCGAGGAGATGCATCTTACCTGAAAGAATACGCGTAGATAAAGCGCTCATGCCCTCCCACCCCGTAAGAATTGATGAAGTGTTCAGCAAAACATGTTTTTTTTTCCTTTGTCATTGTCTTGTGCGTGTGATTCATACGGTCCTTAATATCGCGGGCACATCTTCTCTTTTTCGTCTTCTTTTCTTCGGCTGTGCCATCTATTGATTTAATCCAGCAACTTATTTCCGTGTACATTATCGACAACCCGTCAACATGCTCTGCTTTAAACGCGACTCGGAAGCCAAGCGCTTGCAGCGCCAACGCAGCAACACGATGCATTCCCGCTATGTCCAAATGCTCCTGGGAATGGACGACATACCCTTCTTGCACAACGCCCTCGCCGCCTTGTTCGTCTGGCTCCTCCTCGGCGGCTTCTTGTTCTTCCCGGGAACCTTTACCTCGATCCGAAAATCCGTCGAGAACAACCACTCCAACAGCTTAGAGAACCAAGCCGCCGGCATGATTGTCAAGTCCGTCAAGAACATCCCATTGTTGGTCATCGGTGCCATTGCGTGCGCAACATCCGTCGCCGGCATGGCCTTCCTCGCTTCCAAGCATTTGGATAACTATGTCTGGCTGCAGACCAAATTGCTCATTCCCGGCACTGCCAACTGTTTTGCCGGTCTTGTATCGACCATGGTGGGGGTCTATTCGCAGCAGAACGGGGTTTGGAGTCCGACGGCAAAGATTACCGCCATTGTGGAGGGTTCTTGTCTAGGCGTGGCCATTGGACTTTTTGTGCTTATTGAGAGGTTTTTGAGGAGGGTCAGAGAGGAACATTGGTCGCATTACGACTCTCCAAAGGCTTGAGTGCTTGGCCGGTCGTGATTAGCGAAGGGACATCTTTTCAAAATGATTGGGATGATGAAGGCGGGCGGAGGGTGTAACGCGCATCATGTGCAGAGCAAATAAATATGGGATGTAATGTGGCTAGACGTACAGAATCATGAACTGAGCAAAGGAGCTCTCTCTCCTCTAAGCAAACGGTTCCTATTCCTTTTGTTGAACCATTCTGATCCTTTATAAGCCCAGTGACACAGCATGCCAGCTACAAAGCCTACCGCATCATTCTTAAAAGCCAAAATGCCTGCTGTGGTCATTAACATGACGGTCCATCGCTCCAGTCGTTCTTCATCGCCCAAGTCTCGATGGATCCTGCCGACACGGCCAGCAAAAGAATCACTGGCTGCGTTCTCCCATAAATCGGGGGCTCCCTTGTTAAGCGAATGACCTACCTTGGCCAATTCTAACCCAGCGGCGAGCACCATGATCCCAAGAATGCTTTTTGGGTATGATTTCAGCAGATCAATCAGTGTCTCGCCAAAGACGAGTCCGAGAACCATTTTGACAATCCCCAGGAAGATGATGCTCGCACCGGATCGGGCACCGAATCGATATTGAGCCGCTAGACCACCCGCGCCATGACAAACGGGCATCGCCCCGAACCAAGTCCCCGTGAGATTCATACATGCCACGCTCATACCGACAGACGTCACCGATGGAGTAGGAAGGTCGGGCAATAAATCAGCCGCGAGGGCGGTGACGGCAATGACGGAGTTGAGAGTCGTTAGCGGAAGCTGTCCAATTGCCATCCAAAGGGCTGGGGCATCGCCGTGTGGACCAATCCATCTTGGCAGGATCAAATGGGGATGCCAGACATGGAACGAGGGCAGTCGATGATGAGTAGTGAGGACTGTAACTATGGCAAAGACGATGGCCAAGATGAAGAAGGCGAAGGCGTAGGGAAACCTGGGGAGGCGCTGGGTGACAATGAGGACAAGAAATGCGAATAATGCCCAGATTCTATTGTCCAGAACAGGATATATCCAGTGTAGTGGTTGGAGAAGCGAGGTACCGGCACCGATGATGAGAGACAAGCCGGCTCCTAGTTGGATGCCTTTGACAACGGGAATCGGAACAACGGATACGGCCCATCGCAGAAGACCTGTGACGCTCATGACCAGCACGGCAGCTCCCACCCACTGGCCTGCCGCGACTACAGCTTCCATTGGTGCATCTTCTCCACTGGAAATGGCTGCTGAAGCAATAGCCTGCAGTGGGGAGAAATTTTAGTCGTATTCACGTATGATGTGAAATTGTTGGTGGGTAGCGATAACTGTACCTTCATGGGTTGAACTGGTAGAGGGATGCCATACGCAACGCCAGTGATGATATTAAATGCCCCCGAAAACACCAGCGTCGAGCCCAAATGCACCGATCCTTGCACTGCCAAAGCAATCATGAGTGGCAAGAGAGTGCCGAGATCACCAAGGGATCCTGAGATCTCGGCTAGCGGCGCGCGTCGAAAGGTCGAGACATTGTGAGCGTTCACACGACGCAGATGGGCCAGCCACGACGCCATTCGAATGGCACGACGGGAGGCTCTCGCGGTTAAGTTCAACAAAGTTCAATACAAAGGACGGCACGCAGACAGCAAAAAGTATCAGTGCGTCGATGCAAAAATTCACTACGATTTCTGGTGTATTAAGGTGCTGCTTCTGCTACGTCACTTGCATTCTCCTCACCTTGTGACCGGTCGGCGCAAGACGAATGGCCGACGTACAGTGTGCTTTGTATGGCACTGTATATTTGTACTGTCGATGACTTGTGTCTTTTCGGCCGAGTGATGAATTGCGGTTTGTGAGTTCGAGTGGAATGGATGCCAAAAAATTTTCTCGTGGCTATCGTTTCTCATTGTTTGAAGGCGGGCTAAGTGAGCCAGTAATTAAATTTATTTAACCATCTCCATCGGAGAATGCACGTCGCCATTTTGGAGTTTTGACATGCTGTCGTCAGCCTAGCTGTCAAGTTTGATTGAATGTAAACTGCCATTGGGATTTGGAATGTAGGGAATTTATCGTCGTGGTGGGAGGGAACCTGGGCAGCGGCGCATGGTGACAATGACTGAATACTCCGTACACACTTGGCTGTTGCTTGAAGTTCGAATGCTGGGTTTGATTGATATATGCCGGCCGACAACGGTTGGACCTGCGAGGTTGCGGGTAATTATGAGGTCATTGCTAATGCGCCCCAAGGCTGGCAACTACTAGTTATCGGGAACTAAAATGGGCAAGAGCAAGGCACACACAAGTACCTTGGTACCTCAGAACTGAGACTGTCGGCCGGAGCGCGAAGTTGATGGCGACATCCAAACGCCGATGGTGTGTCCGAGCCTTCCACGATAATTACGCAGGGCCAAAGACCAAAACAAATCATGGACTTGGGGGCATGGGCCCGCGGACGAAACGGAGCCCCCCCAATTTTCTTTTCTGGCGTTTCTATGGATTCGGCCGTCCCGGGGCCACTCGGTGGAGCTCTGTTGAAAGCCATCACCAGGTTGTTTTGGCGAATTGGCGTTCTGGTCCGGAGAAGGAGAGCCAGCAGCAATAATGGCAGAACTTGCCTTCTCCGGAAGAAGCTTGGTCTTCTGGATCTTCCAGGCCGTGATAGCCGTGTCAGCCATGACAGCCATGCAGAGTTTTGCCGCCGACGCCGTCCACCACCACATCAGTCCAGGTCTCAACAGAGCCCGGCTCTTTCACGAAACGCGCAATGGGTAGTGTATGAGATCAGCTCAAGCCTTTGAGCATCCAGTGTTGTAGCCAGCCATGACCTCCACGGGGCTCTGTTTCACATGATGGCAGTTTGCAGTTGCGACATGACTTTGTTTGTTGAGTCGATGCCGAGGACTTGCCAGGCGTACTAGCTGGAGTGTTGCGCCGTCAATGAGCTTGGTTCGCAGGCTGTAGCCAAGAACGGAGTACGGGCAGAGTATTTTCTGGGGAACAGCCATCGAGGCTTGTCCCATGTCCTTTGTTTAATGCCTCTCTGCTCACGTTTCTAGGTTGATATTGCTATTCCCAGAGTCTCTTATGGCCAAACGAGCCAAGAAATCTCGAGCCAACTAGGCCATGCTCTGTACTCCGTAATGTTTGTGCATATCTTCATGTCCAAACACAATGCATGGTACTCGGTAAAGGCTGAGACATAGCGGCGCGTCTGTTCTCAACACCCATGGTACCCCTATGGGCACAAAGCAGTTACCGAGCACCCTCCTAACTTGAGCTCTTGGTTTGACTACAGAATACAGATAGCACCCGTGTCGCCTCATTCCAACTCACTCACGCGTTCATTACTCGGAGGGCCGATGACAGACATATTTATTGCACGACCGCCTTTTCCCCAGAGACGTGGTCATTTGCCACGTCCATATATATGAGCCCCAAAAACTTGAAAATCCTGGTTCGTCTCCCGACTCAACGGCGGCAACCCCCATGCTCGCCGTCTTCTCCGGTCGTGGTGGTGCGCGAGCCGCCACTGGTCGCTCAGAGTGGTTCTATTGACTGTCCTGCTGGGCAGACATAATCACGCAGCCCCATGATCCCCCCAGCCAATCTTCTCCTTCTGGATATCAAACTGGCCTAGTCCTTACCCAGGGAGCTAGAAGAGGAATCGTAGAAAAGCACTAGCTAGCGTCAAAACACCCGACGTTGGATGTGGTTCAAAATTCGCGCAGGCAAATCCCGTCGCCTGTCCCCAGCAGAGCCATGGATCCACCACATGGGAGCCACAAGTTATCGTCGTCGTCTGTACGGAGTAGCAAGAGGTCATTTTTTCCCTGAGCTCTTGTTTGGCCAGCCCACTGCCGTGTTCCGACCTGCCCATGATCAGGTACCTACTACCTAGGTACTTATTAGCAGAGGTGCTGCATGCCATGCAGAGCTACCAGGTATCTTGCGGCTGCCCTTGAGGCTCTTGTAATAAGTCCATTCGCACCGACCTTCAGTCGCTTCCCGGCCCGCTAGAGCGAATTTCGGAATTTGCTGCGGCGTTTTTTTCTTTAATGCCTGCGTCGTGCCCGTGACGTTTCCTTGCTCATGTCGAGAACTGGCAGAGGTGAATTCGGCTGTCTGGAACCCAACGGGCAGTCAGCGGACCCAATTGACTGCGGTTCATTCTTCTCCAAAGGGCTCCTTTTTGACCGACTGACTGAGCTCATGTTTGCCAAGCACGGCATTCTGCTCGGCGCATGCAAAATAGTACGTTGATCGTGGTAGGCCGGAGACCAGAGACTAGTTCGACTCGGGTATGCTGGACAAGTTTCCAGTTCCAGTGTTGCCCAGAATGCCCGGCCCCCGGTTGGCCCGTGACGTGCATCCCCACTTTTCCCACGGACTCTAGTGCCTCAAGACCGATCAACAAAATCATGGCCCAGTCCACCCGCGCGACTCGAGCTAATTCTTTCTTCCACCTCCATCCTCTCTCACGGCCAGTACAGGTGAGTAAATGAATCACAAGAATGAGCCAGCTGCTGGCGCCAATGGTCCGTCGATTGTCTCTGGGCCGTGCATCATTGATTGTTTTTGGACGTTGTTGCTGTGCCTCTGGACCTCGTGTGGCTGGCTGTAGCCGTCACGTTCGAGCTGCTGCACCTGCCGACACAGCCGATGCGATCGGAGGAGCTTGGATGCTCCAAAGCACCAGAATTCCAAATTGGCCGCCCTGCCGCATCCAACAATCACCCTCAAGAGAGACGCCATCGCACAGTCCAGTTGCGCATCGCCAAATACAATCAATTGATTTCACCGCTCATCGACGTTTCGAAAGACGGGCCCCCCTCCGGGCTCCCAGCCGGCTCAATTGGTGGTCCCCGAATATTTTTCTGCGCTGTTTACTAACGTTTACTTTGTCGCCTAGTAGAGCAACACTCGTCGCCTCTCCACTCCATCTCCCGAAACAACATAATGGCTGCCATTGACACTTCTCTCATCGCCCGCGAGGCTACAAGCATGCTCGTCAAGCGTAAGAACTGGGCTGCCAGAAATCCTGGTGTCATGGTGGTGTTTTGCATTGTCTTTGTCGGTATGCATCCCTTCCCCCGATTCGACCCGAATTAAAGGGCAATGGTCATGGCAAGCCCAAGAAACGCGCCCTCTCCGACTTGCTAACACAAACATGATCTAGTTGCCGTCGGTCTCATTGCTCTCTGGATCGCCAAACTCATCTCCCGACGTAGGGAGGCCAAGGAGCGCGCCGCGGCTAAGTACTAAGCGTCACCCTTTTCTGGCGGGTGATGGCTAGCTGGGGCGTGGATGGGGAGCGAGAAGGATCGGAAGTGACAAGCTGGCCGCGGGAGAAGAGGAACAAGTACACACACACAAAAAAAAAGCAAGGGATTGCAGTGACGAGTTTCGGATACTTTTGACAACAGCGTCGTCCTGCTCAACCTGACCCTTTTCTTCCCTGGCGCCAATCTGCGAACGACTTGCAGCCGACCACTTGAATTTTTTTTCAACGTTTATCGAGTGCAATTACCTGGACACGGGTGTATCGGTTAATGTACATAATGCATCATGTGTGGTCGGGACGGCAGAGATGGATTACGAAACCCGGGGCAAAGGAGGCTTGTTGTGCTCGGGTGCCCGTGGCCAGGCTTTGCTGTATTCTATATTCTAATACTGATACCTCTACAAAGTAACTTGCTCGAGCCGTCGTGAGTATTGTCCGTCAGAAACAGCCCCCATTCTAGCTGCTTGTTCGATCCCACGCCAGTGCTCACCATCTATTCACATTGTTCCCCTCTTGACCAAAAATCCTCCCCTTCCTCCTGCCAGAGCCTCACAATCCCTCTCTGGCCAGCATGTCCGCAATGTCCAGATAAAACGCCACGGCATTGAACCTCCTCCTCATCCCCATCCACCCCCTCACCATCCACCGCAGCCTGTTCGACCAATTGATCAAGTCGAGGTGATTGACGCCCACCAACGTCCCCTGGTAGGCGCCCCAGCGCGCGCTCTGGACGCTCACCAGCCCGTCGTTGGCGCCCTCGGCCTCGCCAACAATCCTCCCCGGGACGCGGAACGGGCTCAGCAGCGGCGCGGGGCCCGCCACTGCCCCGTACGAGAAGTACCTGACGGCCGGGTCGTCGGGGGCGGCCGGGTTGAACTCGTCCCGCATGTACGACGTGGTGAGCTGCGCAAAGGCGCGCGTCTCCAGGCCCGCGCGCTCGAGCACCCGGTACGCGCGCGGGAGGTACAAGAGTCCCGCCTCGGCGCGCAGCACGTAGTCGGCAAACGGCGAGCCGCGGTGCGGGCTGGATATCGTGGTCAGGGAGGCGACCCTGACGGGGATACCGCTCTGCTTGAGGGTGCGCGCAATCATCCAGCGCGCGTCGAGGCCGCCCATGCTGTGGGCGACGACGTTGACGCCCGCGGCGGCGTCGACGCCGGACCGCGCAATCTCATCCGCGAGCCTGGCGGCCCTGTCGGCGATGGAGCTCGACGGCGGGACGGAGGTGGCGACGACGGTTGCGCCCTGCGCCGTGAGCGCCTCGCGGATGCCGTGCCAGTAGTGGATGCGCGGGAAGGGAGGCACGTGCAGCTCTGAGAAGCCGAGGAGGCCGTGAGCCAGCACGATGGGGTATTTGGGCGTTGCTAGAGGGGGGAGGTGTCAGCCTTTTTTTTGCTGCGGATGAGGAGATAGGAACGGGGAGGATAGGACGGACCGTAGTGTTGGCGGATGGCGGCGTAGTCGTCCTCGATTTGTCGGCCTATGTCGCGGATGCGAGGGTCTCGCGCGCGCGGGAGGCGGGGGCTGCATGAGAATGGGCGACGGATGGGACGCGTGCCGAGGAAGGCGAGCGATGCGCTTCGCTGGGCGCATTTGCTCATCTCGGCATTGCGAGTTTGGGGTTTCGGATGCTTGGGAACGGTGGTTGTGAGCTGAGTGCTGGAGTGGGTTGGTTTTGACGAAGGGGGCTGACGTCATCGGATGGAGCTTGGTTGTGGTGAATGGTTTGTTTGTGCACATGCCGTGATGCGACTGATTATGGGATTTTGTTGACTACAATGACGCAAGTTGCATAATGCTGATTGAATTATGGATTCATATTATACGCTGCTGCTATGACACAGTGTCTTATTCATGTAACAACCTGACCGTCTATTATGAGGCTGCCCCGCCTGTGCTTGAACCAAGAAAACCCACCCCCCAAACTCCCGTTGCAAAATCCTTTGATGCCGTCGTTATCACATAATGTGCACCCTCGTCATCTCTTCTCCGCAGGCATTTGACTCGGTGCGTTCTCGTTGGTAACGCCACTGTATGCTGGCCGGGGCTGCATTCCGTCAAATGGTCCTGACAAGTTCTCGGCTATTGCCTCGTCATAGCTTGGCGGTGCGTCGTCGTATGGCGGCACTGTTTGCCCAGGCAGTAGCTGAGGAGGGTACAATGGATCTTGAGGTGGCCGCTGTGGCATTTGTGGTCTCGGCGCTTGGGGCTGGTTTGGATTCGGCATCTGGTTCTGCGTGTGCGGCGGACCAACCGGTGAGCTGGGTGCCGAACTGCCCGGTCTTGGTGGCAGTCGCGGGGGGATATTGAGCGTCGCCCGGCCAGGTCGAGTGTTTCTAGCGGCCCTGACAAGCTCGGGCGGTGGTGTTATGCCCGAGAAGACTTCTGCCGCTGCAAAGTGCAAAGGGAGGAATATTGTTTGAGGGGCGTTGTTGATGAAGTTGGACTTGGCCTTGCCCCAGCATAGTCCCAGCTTTATTTCCACTTCATATCTTCGGGATAAGTTGCAGGTGACAAACGACGGCGCAACGGTATTGGGGAGTGGCCTGTCTTTCCACAAAGTATCGGGCACGACGACTTCGGACCCGACTTCTGCGTCTGGCCCAGAGGTCAAGGGTACGTGGAGATCAGTGCTGGAGACGACAACCCAGCGGTTGATCTTTTTGTTGTAGATGTTGTATGTCCGTACTTCGGTAATGCCAATGAGGTCCATCTGGAACGAGATTAGGTTGACTTGTTCTGGACAATTGGCCAGCTTTTTGGCGATTAGCCGCAGAGGAATGGGTTGGTTGCATGTAAGAATCGAGGGGTGCGGAAGTCGAGCCGACATCTCGATGGATGGCGCCGGCGCCGTGTTTGGTGAGTCGACACCGGAACCATTGTTGTTCGAGATGTCGTTGCTGCTCTTGTCTCCCTTCTTTGCGAAGAAGGAATTCTTCTTTTTGCTTTGCGGACCGGGCGATCGTGGCCGAAAGGTAAACGGACGACGGGCAAACGCTTCCTGGCCAGTTGGTGCTGGCCTGGGAGGCTCGATAGGGAGAAACTTGTATCCGATTTGGTATCTCCAGTTCTCCTTGAGAAATCCGGGCCGTTGGACCGTGACTTTTATATAGTAGCGCACTTCGGCTTCCATGGGATACCCCGTCAAGGATGGCGGGAGGGTCCGCGTAACATGCTGAAGGTGCAACTGTTTTGTGCCATCCATAACTCGAACTCCACCCATGCCAAATAGCCCGCCCCCGGATCCAAAGCCGCCCACGCCTGCGAGGCCGCCAATCTTGGACATGGCCATGGGGTCGCTGCAGGCGTTGTTGATGGGTAGCTTGAACTTGAAGGGGAACTCGTGTTCTCCCGGCTGCAGCGGGAAGGCGCCATATGGGTTCGAAGAACTTGAGTGGTATTCGTCGGGGAAAACCTGCTGGACCTTGTATAAAATCTTGTGGTTCTCACTCACGATGCTGCCGGGAGGACCAGGCAGCGGACCTGTCGGTCTGGGGCCAGTCTCTTCATAAGGATTCGGGACTTGTAGAGCAGTGACGGACTCTCCTTCTAGCTTTACAACTATACTGCCGACTTGCTCGGAGCGATTGAGCCCGAGGATGATGCGTCCCGTCACATGGTCGAGGTTTGTGAAGAACTCGGGCTGGTTGTCGAGAGCTATGCGGATGGACATTATAGATGACGGCGCACAAACACCATCAGGTGGCGGCGCAAAAGGCTTCTTGTAGCAGTGATGAGGCGAGAGGAGGATGAATAGAATGGAATAAATTTTGCCGATGCTATCCCGTCATGTAGACATGCTCTCGTTTGCCTCGCGCCTGAAGCTCGTTGTCGGCCGTGTGACGTGACTGGCGACTGCGGGATAAAAAGCGGATGGTTCGGCTGCGCAGAGCAGCCAAGCTTTACGGAGTAGCCAGGTCCCCAAATAGAGGCGGCAGCGGGCTGTGGGTGTTTCTGGCGGAAATACAGAGGCGCGGAGCAGAAGAGTTCCAAAGCTGTTGCGCAGAGCTTCGGACGACGAGAGGCGGCGTGGTCGTCGTCGATGTTGACGTCGTTGGGCTAAGCCTCAGCCAAGCCTCATCGAAGTGTCGAGTGGCCGGGTTGTGTGGCCTGGTTGTAGCCTGTGGTGGGCTCTGGGGCCGCGCGTTGAGCTCATTGGTGGCCAATGGCTGTTGCCGGTTCTGTTGCCGTTTGCAGTCGAGCAACGCCATGTTTGCTGGCTCGAGAGTGGCATGCGAGCTTGTGTTTCGCGGACATTTACAAAAATATTGTCGGGATGGACGGACAAAGAAGCCAAGGCTGTAGGTTTAGCCCAGTTTCATCAGAACGGTCTTGCCAACTGGACCAGGGTAAAAGAGAGTCTGGTGCTCGGCACTCGGCACTCGGCACTTGGTACATGCCCAGCTAGCTTGGTTACTCCGTACTTAGGTACTCGGTAGTTTTTAGATGGCTCAGAGGATAGGCGGCCTGGGCCGTTTTCTTTTCTTTTCTTTTTTTATTGTTCACTGCCTGAGTGTGCTTGGTGGCACGAATCTCAGAGCGACCGACTCCGTACATGTGTAGTTTGATTGTTAATTTAAAGAATCAAGCTGCACCAAGCACACCTAGACGCTTACTAAACAGCAACACAAGGAGGTACCAGGCACCTGGTGTGGCAGTGCAAGGCCTTCATGCTGCAGACCAAAGCCGACTTGCTCTTTCCTTCAAAAACAAAGCATCATTTCTGGCGTGATGCTGAGACAAGGCGCAGGAGCCGTTGTTCCGTGGGCAACTGTCATAAATCTTACGCCTCCGCACATGCAGCACAAGCCGTGCGACTCGTCAGGCCCCGAGATAAAGTCTGGAACAAACCATGACTTTTTCATTGCCAATCTGTCTGTCCTAGATGCTGTGGGCCGCGCATTGTGATCTGCACATGCGAGTGACATTGTCGTGGGATCACCAGACACGAGCACATCGGCCTGTTGTCGGAGCGCTTTGACGGCTTCCGAACGCACGCTGTACTCTGTCGGCGGTGTGCTTATTAGCACTCATCACCACCTCGTTGGTCCCGACATGCTCGGTGACACAGTCGAAACTCTTCAATGTTGGTTTCTGGCAGACGCCAAAGACTCTATAGTACGCACATCTTGTCCTTTATTGGACCGTTAGCCCTCGAGAGATGGCAGGAAATGGCACCAGCTAACAGACCTTCGGTCTCGGATACAGCACCAAGTGAGCTATTCTTGCAGGCTTGTTGGCCCGATTCTACAATCCCCTGACCATCATCTTCATTGCTCGTGCTTCAACGCCATTACAGGACGGCATCCACCACAAACCAGGAACCACCCAATCACCATGGCTCCTACAGCGTATACTTGACACCTGACAGGAGAGCACAAGACCAACACCTGCCTTTCAAATGAGAAGCCATTCCTCGTGCTACCCTCCGTGACGCCACCAAACGCAGGTTGTCCTCTCTCGTCTTCTTGCGAAGGGGCCACGGGCCCAATCTGCGCAGTGTCTTTAGTGAGGGACATTGGGGGCAAATCCGCAAATCCCGGCCCGTTGTGTTCAGTTGTCGATGTCTGGCAGCGGCAGCCAACCAACCAATCACAAGTCTACTATCGTCTCATCCCTGCTTTCAATATGATGCTGTACAACGACAGCCTTGTGAGTCTGACACGGGAGGCAGATTCAGAGCCCTGCCTGCCGTCCATTCTCGTCGGCCTGAGCTTCGGAGAATGGGGGACCTCTCAACCCCCTCTTTGCTGGCTCGTCTTTTGTCTTGCTCATCAAGTCTCGTTGACTTACCATTTCACGCTGATCCAGACCCGGTGAGTGGTTCTTGAGACTCTTAATGCTTGGGGGCGACGGCAGAACCAAACTCCCGGGACCAATCTCCTTTTCTTCTGTTTGCTGCCACGGTTTGGCTGGGCCATTTATTATGTTAGCAGACAGAGAACCCACTACTTGTGACTGCGCTGTCGGAAGGCCTTGTTGCAGAAGTAGACTGGGCTCATCTAGCCTCGTTGCTTATCGTAGCAGATTATTGGATGATGCATATTGTGACGGGCTGCGCAATAGCGAATGCGGTAACTTGTGAATCACACCATCTTTTTATCCAGCACTTGTTGGTGCCGCCAGTATGTATAACCAACAGCACCGACATCCGCGGGCCATCCACTCCCCTTCACCCCCCCCCCCCCCCCCCCCCCCCCCCCCCCCCCCCCAACGACTTGCATGGCCCGGCTGTTGGGCTGCATCTGTGTCGGTTATCGTTCGTCGTAGGCAGACGCGGGGATGGATATAAACAAGGCCTCTTCCCGGAGGGGTTATTGGACCTGGCGGCTGTTGCCACTTGCCCAAGCTTTCATCTGTGATTCGAATATGAAAGATCTGGTCTACATTTATCATGGAGGCCAGCTGTGGCTCATCTTGCCCAGTTCCTGAAGGCTTTTACAACTATAGCCCCAACGTTGGCGGCAACGCCGTGCTACTTGCTATTCACGCTCTCTTCTTGCCTGCGGTCCTATACTTTGGTGTGAGACTGCGTACTCGATTCTTCTCGTTAACCTTGGCAACAGGGCATCTTCTGAGCTTGCTTGGCTTTGTTGGCAGAGTCTTGCTGCATCAAACACCCGATAACCCTGGGCACTTCCTGCTGTCACTCTTGGGCACAGTATTAGGTCCATCATTTTTCACAGCTTCGATATTTGTGGTAATCCCGCATATCCGGCGTGTTTATGGAGAACACCTTGGTCAAAACAAGCCGACACTTGCCGCTTACACCTTGTTTGGCTTGACTACTGTGGCTATTGCGGTCGAGGTGGTTGGGATTGTGTTTGTTACTTACGGATATAACGGCCTATCAGTGAGCTGCATGATACAAGTGACGTGAAGAATAAGGCATCGGGGCTGACCTTTTCGTTCAGAGAGCAAAATGTGCTGCAATCGTGGTTTCCGGCCTGAGTGTCCAGGCTGTAGCACTGCTGGGGAGTGCAACTGCGTACTTTTGCCTCGTCTTACAACTAAGCTCCGGTGACCGCGTCTCGGATGGTACGCACTCAAAAGTCTACACGTCATCACAGTTTGGAAGATTTCTCAGAGGTAAAGACGAATGAGCAATACATGGCTCAAAGGCCACTATCTAACCGATTTCTCCTAGGCATTGAGATATCCACCACAGCCCTCCTCGCGTATTCAATCTATAGAATAGTTGAGCTGGCTGGCGGCGTGGATGCTGGCTTGTCTCAGAACGAAATTGCCTTTATGATAATGGACGGTGCATTGCCGCTAGTGTCTGCCATTTTTCTCACAGCTTTCCACCCCGGTGCTGCCTTTGGAGCAGCCTGGAAGCAAACATCGCCTCGCCAGCCGAATCGACCGAGTCCCTTGCCTCTTGACGAGGATGAGCATCGGAAGAGCTATAACACACACTATGCCTACGACCCAAATATCCGTCAACACTTGTCCCCGAGGTCATACACGTCACAAAAAATGGCGGGGAGCCCTTACGGGCAAGAAACACCGTCCGGGCCCTCTGGACTGCCCTCGAACCCGAGACCAACCCCGAAGCCTCCAAGCCCAAAGGTTCCATCTCCGAGGTCGAATGTTTCTACAAATAAGCGCTTCAGCGACAGATCAGAGAGGCGAGTCAATCTGCAGAAGGACATGGTGGACAGTGACGCTCTGTGGTAGTGGAGTATCGAGATGAGGCGTGGGTGTCTACCATGTTTCAAGATTCGCTGGATTGCAGAAGTTGAGGGTTTCAATGCCGGGGCGACGTATCATTGGCGTTGTAGATTGAAAGCTGGAGTCGTGAGGTGGCATCAAAGTTGGTGGCTCTCAGCACAGGGCAAATGTCCACGCAGACACGTTTTCTTTTCGCGGAGAGGGTGCATTCGAAGATTATTCTCGCTTTAATTAATACCTCATTAGATATACCTCGGAACCGTCCCATAGCTTGCCCGATGCGCTGTTGTCGGTCTTTGCTTTCAGCAGCAGCAGCGTCAATCTTGTGAATCATGACCGTGGAGCATGCGCTCTGCCGAAGCGGTCCAGAGGCGAGGTCCTAGCTTGACATTCAAGAGGATCCGAACTTGGCGATGCGTCTGCCCGACTTTTTCCGCTTTCACGAGCCTTGACCGCTCTTACCGGCCGCCAAGGAAATTATTGTGCACATTCTAGATGATTCAAGTTTTGAGGTATCGCTACGTGATACTGAATAGAGGTGTAATAAATGTGACATCTTCATTTATATGGCTTGGGGAACCGACTATTTGGACCGAGGGCCTGTCTAGAAGTCTGTTTACAGTTGGCAACCCGGCTAGATTGCAGAATGAGTCAGCGTCTAGATGATGCAATTCTGGGTATAACAGGCATTCATCTAGCTCCTTTTTTTTACTCGGTGCTGCCGGATTTGAGTCGTGGATGGAGGACCGCAGGAGCATCATAAAGACCTGGAGAACATGCACCTGCATCAAATACGTGTATGTATTCTATGGCTACCACTTGAGCCGTGCCACTGGTTCCTCAGTTTTGAGAATAAGATGGCGATTTGGAAATGGATTGTCTAGAGAACATGAGGGTGTTTCTTCCATGGGCCTGTTACGATGTATCTCGCGGCACTCAAGGGCCATGATGGAGCGACGATACAAAAGCCATATTTCCCATTTCCTAGATTGTAGGAAGCAGAACGCCCGAGATGCTACCGGAGTGAAAAGAAGTTATCGTCTCGAGAAAAAGTGCCCCCTTAGCTTAGTTGAGTCTTGCGTGTGCTGTCGCGCCCCAGTGCTCTGCTGTCGGGCCATCTTGACAGCGATTGACCTTGTACACGCTCTGGTGGGTGACCGGAGTAGATGTCATCTCTTTCAGAGTGCAAAAAGCACAGGAGTGTGTCGATGCTCGTGGAGGCCGATGCCGAGCCGGAAGTTGTCGCAAAACCACTGGCTCCCGTCATCCATTGTATATTTGGCCAGACTCACCAATGGAGGTTGACCGTGATGACTGATGCTGGGGTCAAGACTTGATTGGGGCAGTCACAGCGAGATGGACCATGACGGACTCGTCGGCGGCTCGTTCTCAAATAATGCGCCGCGTGGCAAAACAGCACTTGAGGCGGCCGGATATCGCAACCCGGTGTTACACCCGCGCATGAGAAACATTCATTTCATCAAGACAGCAATGCTTCAGAGGCGGCTAGCTAGAGTAACTTCTGGTATATTAAAGAAAAAATGCACCAACCCCACAAACAGGCTTCCCCTTCTACAACCAGATACAGAAAGTAGGCAAACACGAAAGACCGAGTCAAGCGGCATGCGCTGTGCGCTTCTAGAATTTATGCACTTGCGACCAGTTAGTCCGCGTCGAATACTATGATAGCATGGCTGTACATGCGACAAAGTCATGGGCTGCGTCAAATAAATTGCAATTGATATTGCAGCTTTATGCTGATCCAGTCCGCTCACAGCCTTGGAATTTTGTGACCGTCTTACTCCTCACTCAGCTCCCGACATGAAAACAGAAAAAAAACCCCATTGGTCCGTCATCAGTCAAGTTTTTGTCAAAGCGAATTCAAAGCGAATGCTCTGGAGAAAAAGGCAAGGCATCCTTCTGCATTAGGTAAAAGTGCCGACACGCCACGCACACTCAACTTGGTGCAAATTCCATTCAGCAACCAAAGCCGCCTCCCTGAAGGATGTATAAAGGTACCCGGAGAGAAGGTCTCTATAGTTTAACACTGCCGAGATGAAGGGTATATCTTGCAGCATGCCTTGGTGCACCACGCGTAGCAGTTTTTAATAGCACAGGTCGGTGTGTTGCAAAAAGTCATGCAGCTTGGCCAGTCGTTGTGTCTTTTGTCGAGTTCTTGGATGGGGCTGGCGAGCGTGAGCCCGGTAAAAGCCATGGCCACAAGTGTCAACTTCATGTTTGCTGGAAAAGAATAGCGACGGTGGCAAAAAGGTGTTGAGTAGGTTAGACTTGATGGATCGAGTTGGATTATGAGTGTAGAGCAGAGGCAGCAGGCTGGCATTTATGCTTTTTCAGAGATGGTGATGCGCGTCCCCCTCATCCGAAGCTGCGTGATGAGGCCACTGCAAAAACGCAACGCATACAAGGCCTTTATGGAGTATCTCGAATGTAACTACACCCTTTCTTACGTGCAGCTATATATTGGATAAGTAGGCCCGTTTTAGCTATATAAGGAAGTTGCTAACTTGCTACCAATTGGTTTGGGCTTAGTGCCGCACGAATAACGATTTTCTGCCGCACAAATAGCACAACCCCAATTGGCGGCCTCGTGCCTCTGCGAACACGCCACTCCCGCCTCCGCAAAGACGAACCGACACGGAAAGCTGAAGAAGCGAGCCCGGCCGAGTCGTACATGGCCGGCCATTACTCCGCAGGGTGCCCCGAAGCCTTCCCGCCTATTAGGTAAGAATGATACCCTCTTGTGGTCGGGTGGCCTCTTCACGTTACAAAAACTCATGCAGCAATAGCCCACGTCTGGTCTGTTCGTAAATACTGTGTCCTCGCCTGCCACTTATACGATCGACTCTCTACCCCTCGCTCGCAGTCATGTCAACATGGGACGGGACCATGGATGATGGATCCTCCTGGTGGACCGTTCTTCTACGACCTCGCTTGCTCGCGTTCTGGGAATCCTACCGTACTGTTCATGCAAGGAATCAATACTTGTGTTCATCGCCGCGTGCACGTCCGTCGACTGGCACAATTGCCGGGTGCAAAGGACTTGCAATATCCACGTGCGCCATTGTAGAGACCACCACACAATCATCTACCTTGATGTGGAAGAAACTCCATCGGGCCGTGGCTTTGGGCCAGCTAATTAATGGTTATGGGCAACTATAATCACACAGCACACTGCGGAATTATGCTGATACAGTATGCCAGAGACCTGCAAGTCTTGACACCAAGGTTCGCCCAGAGTTTCCTACCTGCGGGCGATTGACGCAATGGTAAAACTTGAGGGGAATCACTCTGAGGACCAGCGACCAATGCATCCGGAGCCTGTGGTGCGTCTTTCATTTAAAGACATTGGCGAAACAGTATGAAGCCTATACAGCACCCGCGACGCTGCAGAGCGCATGACTCGGACCAAGACAATGCCGTTGTTATGCAGCGAAAGCCATGAAGCCTGGCGTCTCCGTTTTCTCTATAAGTGATTGGGTCGTCACCCGCTTGTGCGTCGTCCGAGAGGCACGTTCACGTGTGCAGCCCGATCAATACTCGCGTTGGCACTCTTTCAACTGCCCGCCATATCCTTTGACGTCCCAACTTGAGAAATGAAGTCAATGGTGGTTCTGGCCAGCGTCGCGGCTCTGGTCGGCGCCTTGACGCCCGCCATGAACCCCCTGCTTTCGCCGAGTTGCAAGGATAGAAAAGGAGCAGAGGCTATTGGGCAAGGTGAAGGGAGCATGGCATGTCCTGGTCCCCCGCCCGGTGATGCGGTACTTTTGGGGAGGCTCGACGACATTGACGATGTATCTGTTCCCGGCGGCGAGCACACTTCAAGTGCTCGTTGCAGTCTTTGTCGGGATGATTTTCGCGCAAAGAGCATATACCCCTTCTGGAGAGTATGTGTAGACTAAACCCGTTGTATTTAGCACAGTAGAACTGCATACCTAATACTAGTGCAATCACAAAGCTACTTGAGGCGGCGCAGCTGGTCCGGATCGAATACAATGCGGAATTATCCGGCCGCTAGCCAAGCCTAGGGCCGGCCCGCGCCGGGCACGTTTAGTTTCAGTGCGCTGATGGATATCTTGGCGTCAGCAGGGCCCGACGTCGACGCTGCCATATCGAGCAAAAACGAGATGGAGTTCCGGGACAACTTCATCCCCAATCTGCTTGACTGTCGTGCGCTCGTTGTGGGCCTCAATAGGGCATCGTTGATAGTGTCCTTCACGTTAACTTAGCAACCATAAGTGACCAGCAGGTTATCTCGAAGGCGTGGATAGAATCTGATGAATCATTACGGTCCCGACTCTAGAGATCCTGGTGGGACAGGAGTGCTGACGCTTGGCTATGCAAGTGTGCGTTTGACCGGGAATGGGATAAAATGCAATGCTAAAGAAATTTCCGTCGTTTGGTGGCGACAATGTACTGCTCCTTGACTGATCAAGCCGGAGTTTCGTCCATATCGCCGCCTGCTAATCAACTTTGTTAGTAGGGTCAAGTTGGCAGAGTGCCTCTTGCCCAGGCTGTTGGGACTCAGTCTGGGATCACGTGCTGTTTGTGCCCTGCCCCTCAACATTCAGAGGCTTTCAAAGGCGAGCAGGCACTTTGCTGGCTCCTTTATCTCTCGTTACACATTGCAGCCTCTAATGTGACCGTTGTATGGCCTATTCTCGACCTGCTGCGCTCCATTACATAGGTGCCCTGTTTGGACTTCTTACCAACCCTAGTTGCTCCACCGTCAACGGTCCCCTAAAGAGAACTTCGCCGCCCCCCCCCCCCATCTTTTGTTTCATTGTAACGTCGCCATGGATATTTCTCCATATGCAGTCAAGGCGGAGAGTATCGACGCACTGTCTGCATTTTAGATTGCCTCCTTTTTCAGCTGACTGGAGTCTATTACCCGGGATGATTGTGACCAAGCTGCTACAATACTCACTGGCAGCTCAGTCTCGCCAACACTTGTACAAGGCCGGGCCAGCTACACTGTGGCGACCGACGTCGGCCACTCGCCTCCTGGGGTAATTCAACTCCGTAGCTCAGCTTTGAATATCGAAACCGTCAATCTAGCGCGGCAAACTTATGGAGATTTCGTCCCTGGATGCGAGTTACGTGACATGTTAGGCCATGTCTACGTGTACGTCATGGATCTTGTCCAAGGCGTTGCTTTTTGTCGAGCCCGACATCAGCTCCTCGCCCCTGTCATGAAACACTGTTTGCTTCAGACTACACAGGATTTTGCAAGGTGTGTGGTTGTGCTCATCATATTATACTGGATTCCTTGCTAATACGCTAGCTAGGTTCTTTGCATCAGCATGGATTAACAGACCAAGGCTGAAGCAGACTCCGAATATTGCCAGCTCGCTATTCACTCATTATTCTCACATCATCGAAAAACTTTCCGAAGCCCTTCCTTTCAACCAAAACTAGAAGAGATCCGTGAAGGTCATCCACTGCTCTTTCGACCAGACTACCGCATGGTGCTCAACCACGACGACCTCCTCGAGATGAATATTCATGTGGATGAAAACACCGGCCGCATCACGGGTATTGTTGTTGACTGGGAAGATGCTGTTATTAGTCCTTTCGCCACGTCCTTGGGTGGTCTCGAAACAATTCTAGGCATACAAACATCAACAAGCTACTACTTCCATCCTGACCACGAATTCCTCCGGACGTCGTTTTGGGAAACTCTTTACGAAACAGTTGGTTGCGTTTCAGACGAGGACAGACGAGCGATTGGAGTTGGGAGACTCTTGGGTCTGTTACGAACTCACGGCTTTGATCGGCGTCCTGAAAAAGAGAACGCGCAGCCTCTTGTACTTGGCGACCCGGATCTGGTCTGTCTCGAGGCAATGTTGTCTATCCGTTCACATTGCGAATAGGCTAGCGTACAAGCAAACTCGGTTTGAATGGAGGATTTGCTACGATATGGGTTCATGTGCCTGAGTTTTTGCTGTTATATGTCTCGATACTATATGGTAACTCATCATATATTATATTGTTGCTTTCTACACAGGGAATGGGCATTGTCTGAAGTGCGGTGCTAATATAAGTATCCCAAGAGCTACACAGAGACACCTTGAATTGATGGCGAAGTCGCCACCGCGGGTAGGGGGACACCTAACTCTCCCGCTGACCGCGGTCTGTGACACCGCCCCTGGCAGTATATTGTGTGGCATTGAGCGTGAGCGCACTAGGCGTAAGCACATCCTGGTGAACCAACTCATCAACGAGTTCTCTTGCAGTCCCTATCGGCTTGTTGATGAAGACTTTGTGGAACTCATCAACCTTGTTGGCCCAGGCCTGACCTGCGGGAGGGTTGCTGTCGTCGGGCTGGAGTAGGCCGGGCCAACCTGTAGGGAGGAACTCGCGCGCATTCACGGCGGATTTCGGTAGTATCACAGTGCCCGACCTATCCACTTCTATGTCCAACGATGTCCAACGATCTCCAGTGCTAAAATATTGGCTAGGTTATGTCCGGTGAGGTAGCTCGTGAATTCCTGAAGGAAGACACCATCGACATCTCCGGAGCGATTTGGTGAAGGCCCCTGGGCAAACTCGCACGGAACGAAGCGATTCTCTGCAGAGAAGAATTTGAAAACGACCCCATGTATGTTGCCAAGATTGATGGAGTCTATCAAGACAGCCTTGTTCCACTTGCCGTTTAAGATGCCGAGGCTTGACTCGAGTCTGATGGCGTCGCCGGTGATGGGTTCATGCTGGTGGACCAGATGAAAGCTAAACTTGCCAAGCTGGCCGTGTTTAATGATGATCTGGACTAGTTTGCGAACATGGTTTTGCTCAGTACCCATATCGGGCTGAATTCGGGCAAGGCCATTATATCTCAGGGGTAGATATCATGTTGGCACGATTATTCAGCTGTCAAGGAATCCGAGAGTTTCAAGCGAGGGGACCGCCACGTACATGATGGTACATTCCTTCAGGTCATCCTTTGTCAAGGTAGGCTCAAGACCGGGAATGGTCAATGCAGTTGCGATATCGATGGTGGCCATTTTGGGTGGTTCTTTGCTTCCGATGGAAGGGGTGGGTATACTGTCATATGACTTGATCTTGTGCACGAATGGTCACCAACGCTGCTGCTGCCTATCAGATTCGCACATACTTTTAGAATTGGCACGCAATACTTCACCGAAGCCTGATGTGCTCTCTTGGTAACCAACATGCGTTTGTTGTTCGGAGTCACGGATTTGATCCCGAGTGTGTGTGTGGTCACAGGCTACGGTTTCCCCCATTCTAGCCCGTCCCCCGGCGCCAACCTCGCGTGCTGTCAGTCCCGTTTGTCGGAAATGGAAATGGACATGGAAAATTGGGAGTCTGGGACCTGGTCACTCAGTCCTACGGTGTTCACGCAAGAGCAAATAATGATGAGGCGAGGAGATGTCCTAACGAGAACCAAACGTAATCACACTGCTAAAATTAAAATTTGCTACGCTGCCGCAGCTGTTTCTACCCAGTACTGCGATCCGCTGGACAAGTAGCTGACGCGGCGTTCTCTTGCTTTTACCGCGATGAGAGAGTCTCGCCGTAGAAGAAGTGTGTGTCGGGCTGGTTGGGAATCATTGGCAAGCGAGTTTCCCACTGGCACCGTACTGATATTGACAGAGGCGCCGGTGGTTGGCGTCAAAGACGGCGGTCAGACGGCTCAGGCTGTTATATTGCCATGTGCCGCCTTGCTCGTCTGGAGTCAAGCAGCCGTTTGCGTCGTACTCGAGGTCTATTTGGCAGGGTCGCTGGTGTCAGTATTGCTCATGTTGACGAGCTGTGTGGGATCGTGCTCGCTGAACGAATAGACTGCCGTGTTGGTACTGCCGTCTTGAAATACCGTTGAGCACTGGGTGATGTTGTCGTATTTGCCAAACCTGAACTGCTGCCATCGCAGTGGGCGGCCCTGGTATTCCGTCGGCGGTTGACTGCCGGTACAGCCGTAGCTGACAAGATGGCTGTGAATTTCGTACTGGACAGATTCTTCTCGTAGGATACCCTGGCCTTTTTCCTCCTTGCGCGAGCTTACTAGATCGATTTCGTTGTACGACTGGCTCAGATGTTGGAGCAGCGTTGTGCTGTCCTTGTAGATGGATGGTATCGTCTCCCGGCCAAAGTCATCGCATGTCAGCTTCGTCGTCGTTGTCGTCTTGTTTGCCTCGTCTTGAACACGGCTTTCAGCCAGGGACACTGGCACTTTGCACTGGGAAAGGGGCGTACGTCTGCCGCGTACATTGTAGTCCATCACACTTGTCGTCCCGTGAACATCTGTGTATTTTTGCAGCTTCCCGGCCTTGGAGTAAGTATAACTTGTTGAAAGTTGGTTTATGCCTTTGATGTTTATGACTTCCTTGGACAGCAGACCAGAAGGGAAGTGCTGTAGATGTGAGTCGAGTAGGAACTTAAACTCGGACAAAGCCCCAAGTCGGTGATCGTATTGGAAAGAATCTGCGATGTCGGCAGTCGTTACTCTAGTAGGGGCATGGCCGCATGGCCCAAAGCCGACTCATCTGTGGGATCAAGCTGGTCGCCCTTGGCGCTGTTGATGTGAGTTGGCTCGGGAGCGACATGCTCGTATGTCTGATGAGTAAGTTGGGAGCCAATAACTTTGGACGTTGTACGATCTAAGCTGTTGAATGACTGCTGTCCGACGCTTTTGCCATTGGATTGCATTAATTTGGGAAGGACCGCGGTGGTGTGATCGGCGTAGTGTGTATTAACAATGCGTCCGCTCGGCCAGGTGGTCATGATGCGGTTAAAGGGGTCATAGTCGTGTCCTGTTTTTCAGCCAAGATGGTCCGTTTTATTAACAAAGCGTCTGAACCCGTCGTACGCGTAGCTAATCTTGCTGCAGAGCGTGCTGCAAGAGTCGCTTTTGAAGAGTGATATCGCCTTGGGGGTGCCAAAAAAGGTTCATTTCGGTTTTTGTTGTGCCCTCCCCTCTGATGCCTTCGGTTGTTGTCAACGAAATAGGGTCCTGGGTCCTTGAAGTAGCTAGAGAGTCGCTTTCGGTTACCTTGCTGACATTCCCCCGGTAATCGTACTCGATGGATGTGGTGCTTCGTTGTTCAGTTGGTTAGCCTTTATTTTCTGTGCTTAACCAATCCATCTCAGTCGCCTCGATCTCTTGGCCCTGCGCATTGTATTTGTTCTGCTTCTGGATCAGGCGCATAGTCTGAGTGGAATCATTCTGTTTGTCAATGTATGGAGTCTTTTCAAGCCATCACTGGTGTACCTGGTCTTTACGCCCGTGGTGTCTGGTCGTAGGTTGGTTCATGTAGTCATAGGCTCATAGCCGGTGGTGGTAGCCAGGACCGCAACTGTTCCCGAGTTCTATCGCTGCTTGACAACAACAAAATACGCAGCCTTGCCGCCCGTTACAAGCGTGGTAAATACCCAGCAAGAACACAATGGTAGGCGGAATTAAGCAAGCACCTCTAACATGAGCCACGACACGTCATAAATGCAGCGTAGAACATGGCACTTACCACCAAGTCTAAGAGCATTTAATTTAATCAAGTCGGGTGCTTACGTGTGATGAAAGAAACCGTTTCCAAAACAAAAGGTAATGGAGGCCAAGAGCCTCGATGATAGTCTGGTGCGCTTAGCTGGCTGCGAGTTGTGGGAGGGAATAGCAGTGGAGGCAGTCAAGGGTCATCTCGAGACGAACAGCAACCTTGAGGAGATGATTTGCAGCGGCCTCGACGCACCAAGAATCCTGTGAGTGTGTGGCATCTGGAAACATGCGTAGCTCTCGATGCGTGGTGGCTCAAGGCGGCCGCTTGGTCCTGGCCGAATCGTCTGGGCATTGCACGACATTATCTGACCCCTTTTCACCGCTTGGTGGATAGTACTCGCGAACTGTGGTGATGCCATTTGATTCTGTTTCCTCGGTTGGATTGCTCCATTGGTCAAATTGATGATGGCTTGTTTCAGTACGAGACGCCTTGCTGCATGTGTCCTCGTCCTTCGTGTTGACTCTCTTGGGCATCGACCGTGGCAGACACGTTTGCATGGAAAGTGATAGTCTGTGTGAGTTTTTTGGCATTCTTCTGTCTTTCAGAAATATAAACATGATCAAACTTCTTGTACGTATTCTCTGTTTGAGATCCTCCTTGAACCGTGACAGTTGGGTCATGCGTGTCACCATGGGGCTCCGGAACAAGCTGTCTTCGTCATTCTAGTTATGGCTGCCGTTGCAACCAAAAAAGTTGCTCGAAAGAGTACGTGTAGTTGGTCGCGATGTCACCCTGTCCGTCCCCAGGCCGCTCAGTGTGGGAGGTGACATGACATTGTTCGATAAGACACTACGGCGAGTAGCTGCTGGCCATTTTCCTTGTACTGCATCTCTTCCACAAGACTGTCTAATGTGACCAAATGCATTGTAGGAAATCTCCCACCACGCTGTATCTTCTAGATTTAGTTGTCAAGGGGTCATCGGATACGTCATATGGGTCTCTCATGGACGTAATCTAACGCCACGTAATCTAGCTAGACTAGCTAGTTGAGAACCTTCGACAAGGGCTTTTTCCTGCCTCTTCAATTGAAAGGTGGCCTTTTCTGATGCCCTCTGAATTCAATGATTAAAGAGGCCTAAATTTCCTCGATAGAGAGCTTCAATCCAAGGGCCAAATCCACGTTCAATACGAATCCTTGAAACACTACACTGCGATGACACGCACAAGAAATGCGGCTATTGGGAGTACCAGCAACATCACGCATCGCGCTAGGCTATAGAATAGGAACTAAAGATTAAAGAGATGGAGATGACGAGTACATTTACATGTTTTGCTAGTAGCCCTAATAGCAATAGGCCTCGACGTGCTAGTTAGCCTCTGCATTGGCAACCCGAACTCGGGCCGACGCAGGTTATTTGAGACACGGGTCTTTGCAGCCTGAAATTTACACAGAGCTACTCCGTAGACGAAGCCGAGTAAAAGTACCCAGGAAGATCCTTTCGGCTTAGTTTACTCTGTGGAATAGCACCGTCTTGCTAGCCTCGCACATCCGACCTCATGATGAACATCACAAAGCAGCGCCAGTGGCTTAAATTCAACAACTTCGAGTTCAGAGGCATTGTTCAGCTTTGCCTAGACTCCTGGCAAGGACTTCACGTAGGAATCGGAACTAGTCGTTCATGTCTATCAATGCCCAAAAGAGGCGGCAATGACCAAGAAAAACCACAGAGGCCTTGGAAAGCTGACTCTTAGACCAAACCAGGTGAAACCACTCTACATGGCATTCATGACGAGCACCCAGTCTCCACAATCCTTTGGACGGCATATTTATTCATCACACCTTGTTTAGCTAGCTCTTTTTGTTCACGTTTGTTTCATCCGATCTGAGATTCGGTGGGCATCGTTCTGCCGGGAGGGTTCATCACATGCACAAAACTTCACAATAGCCTTGAAAACTAGCAACGTAGCCCTCTGCTTAAAAACAGTAGTCTGAGCCAAGAAAAACATTCTGTAGTGAGCATGAGATGTATAAGACGGTCCACTTCCCTCTAGGTGCAACATGTTTTTACGAGTCCCACAGAATTATGAAGAACTCTTCTTCCGCAATTGGCATCATCCTGGCTCTCAATTATCCCAGTCCAACCCGTCAGCCCAAAGAGCACTCGAGATGAAGGCCACAATCGCAATAGCAATGTCCCTTATCGGGTTGTTAGGGGCAGCCTCAGCTAAAAGGCCGGTCAATCGACCGACGTGTGAATATGAGGACACAGACATGGGGCTCAAGAGCAGATATTGTAGTCCTTTCCGGCCTTGCCCCGGACGCGACGAATGTAAATGCCGCGGCCTCTTCCCCAACTTCTATTGCAGATATATAGTGAGTAGTAGCACTTGACTGCCTGGCTAGCAAGAGACGACTGTTTCTAATGCATGTCATGATTAGGAGTAGAGCAAAGCAACGCGAATCTTTGTCAGCATTGTGAGAGCCTGGGGTGTCATTTATAATTGTCTGCTGGAAACAGGCCGGGCTCACCTCATCGTTGGGTTATTTCTGTTGTTGCAGCATCTTCATCTCAATGAGACTGCTTTTAATACGTAAATAGGCTATGTCGCGTGCGCGCATAACTTGGGTCGGGCTGCTATGTGTTCTACTTTAAAGGGCAAGACAGAATAGAAAGGAGATTAAACTCCTTTGTCCGAGCTCGCGCGCTTCGACATGGAACTTGCTCCATGTCCATTGATGCCTGCCCGCCAAGCCTATAATTGGCAACATTACGCAAGTCCCCGGGCAATCTTATCCACATGTGTGGTGTCCCTCGGCATGACCCCTTCCCGGTTGGGGGGAGGGTGGCCGTATTATGGATTAGTCAGCCTGCACATTAAAGGGCGACTGATACATGGGCACCCGGGTGCCCAAATAGACTAGCGCACCCAGGTGCCCAAATTATGTCAGCACTCCTCTAGCGCTGGGACAGACCCGCAAGACCCGGCTGGAAGATCATTTCAACTAGTTACTCTCTCCAGTTTAATCTACAACTTGACAACAATGCAATCCTCCGTCGCGCTATTCGCTGAGTGCAAAGCTTGTTGCTCATTACTGTCTACCTCTATTCTCTTCCATATTTCTTTCATTCCTCTTCTCTTGTTAGCCAAAGGATGATCACCCATCTCCCGAGCGACCTGGGCTTCAATCCGCTCATCTTCCTGGTTGCTCCAGTCTAGATACGCCATCATTTCCTCTTTCGTCCATTCTCTGGACCCTGTCGCAGTGACGCGATGCTTCGACATTTGTTTGTAGTCCAAGCACCACTCGTAACTCCGCTTGTCGTATCTTTGTGGGAGCCCCATCGCTTTGCGATATTGCTGGTTGGTCTTGATGCTGCCAGCAGGTTGCGCAGCGTACCACGCATTTCTAGCAGCTACATATCTCTCATAAATGGCACCCGGGGAATCGTACCGCGGCTCTTCCAAGGTGACACCAGACAAAGACTGGACTTGCTCAATTTTTGGCCCTTCAACGGTCAACATTGGCGGACTGCCGGGCGCGTTGTTTGATGTGGCAAGCGACCCCAAGTCAGTCGACGTATTAAATCTCATGAGAGGAGATGAACGGATGGGTGGCATGCGTGCTGCAAAGGAAGAGGGTTGATCAATCTCTGCCAAGGCATCCGCCACTGCATTTGAACATTGCGACTGCTGGGTCGTTGGCACGATTTCCGGGGGGGCCTTAGAGACACCCGCAGGAGCCATTTCCGCCGTGGCACCTGAAAATGTGACTGAACTTCGAGCTTCCGGCAGAGGTACTACCGGCGACCCCTTGAACTTCAGCGGACAGGACCTCGAGGTCATAATGTGGCCTACCACGTGGCATGCGCTGCAAGTGGGAGCCTTTCTGTTACCCTGGATTCTCTCGAAACCGGATGGTTCGCGTCTTGTGCTCGTTAAGGGTTGAGTCCTATTTAGTTGGTTTGCAGCCCGGCGAGGTTCCAGAACAGGTTTTGGCAGTGCCACCCCTCGCTTTAAGTGCCAATGTGGGTGAAAATGCTCTAACAGAAGACCCTGAGCTTCTTCTTCCAGCTTCTCGAGGGTGTGGGAGCACGGCAACCCATGTGACGAAGTGAAAGTCTGACTACATAGAATCTGACGTGGCTCTTGTAGACATAACTGCCGTTGCCCCTGGACTTTGCGCAAAGCATCATGCGAAACCCTACCTCGTACTGCTTCGAACATGAGCCCGGATACATCTAGAGGTGTGCGTAACTGTTGCGAAGCTCGAATATGTTTAAGTTCCTTGAGTTGGTTTGCGATGGCATGCTTCATGGCTTGCCAAACGTCGAAAAGGTCCAAATTCGATTTCTTAATGTGTGCTTTCATCAGTGAATGGATACCCTCGGCCCTGGGAACGTTCCATTAGCGTCTTGTCAATTGCATATAGTATAAGCCACCTGCCTCGAGGTGGCCACATTGCCGAAATGCAAGTGCATATCCACCCATGCTTTAATGATCATCTCTTTGTACGGCTCGAGCCAATACATCTTGATATACCCTACACACTCTGGATATTTTTCGCCATACTTCAGTTCAAACTTGGCCAGGCGCTCGTCAAATATCTTTTCACTTGGTGAAGCAACAATCGAGTGCCAGGAGGTGTAGAATTCTTCCCATGTGTCATTTTCTGCCCGCTCTGAGGTTTCGTTTTCTTTCTGCACAAAAAAGGGCCGGCAGCGCTGGAGGACCGCTTTGTTGACATGCCAGAGGCAGAGGAGCGCTTTGGTCGTTGGAAACCAATGTGCAGCAGCGTTCATTGCAGCTAGGCATCGATCAGTCAAGACAACTGACGGAAGTTCACGCTGGTAAAGTGACCTGAGATGTTGTAACGCCCAAGAGTAATCCTCTTCCGATTCACCGGATAGAAATGCAAATGCGATACAGAACGACCGCTGGCTAGAATCTACTCCGACCATGTCGAGTAGCGGCATACCGTGTTTATTCGTCTTGTAGGTACAATCCAGCAATAATACGTCCGGGTTGCATTGTAAATACGCCACAGAGTCAGGATGGGCAAAGAAGATAGCCGTCAGTCGATTGTCTACATCCAAGCGGACGCGACACCAAAAGCCCTCGTTATCTAATTGGTCGACTAGGGCTTGAATGCTGCTCTGGCCTTCGCGAAGATCTCTCCTGGTTGCCGCAATCCGGTTGTATATATCCCGCTGAGTTGCAAGTGTTTCTGAGTGGTTATGGAGGTAGGTCCTTATTTCTCGAGGGGCAGTTCCAGACTTCACGAGTTTGGAGACGATCGCCGCATCTTTTCCCACAAGCTTGCGGTGGGCAGGGTGTGCAGAAGGATCATCGCTGGGCGCGTGATTATGTTTAGCACATTCGATGTCTGGTCGATGGCTCAAGACCCATGTACTACCATCTAGCGATTGCTTGGCTAGAACTGAAAACTTGCAGCCAGTTCTTCGGCTCGAAGTGCGTCGCACTCGATCAGTAGAAGGGCTTGGAGGAGGTTTATTCCTATCACAAGCGAATATTACTCTGACTCTGCCATTTGGTGTCTTGAGGGATTTCCCTGTTGTAAATGCGTACCCTCGAGGTTTCGCCCAAGAATTGATAGCATCAAGTAAGGACTCGCGTGATTCATATGTGCCTTCGGGTGGAAGAACGTCGTCAGGGAATGCTGCCTGATCCATGTTTCATCAATCTGATTGGCGCTGCAATGTGCAGTGGCTGCAGGAACATGCTGGGGCACAGGTTCTGTCCCAGCGCTAGAGGAGTGCTGACATAATTTGGGCACCTGGGTGCGCTAGTCTATTTGGGCACCCGGGTGCCCATGTATCAGTCGCCCTTTAATATGACAACCACTTTATTTTTCTTGCCGCCTCCAGATGGAGTCCTTTATGCATATTGGTGTCTTGACGCTATACGGTCATCTTGACGTGGTGAGATTTGGCTTGAAAGCAATAAAACCACGCAGTCGTTGGGGTTGTGTGTCTATGACGAATAGCCAAGATGGTCGACTCAGGCCAAAATTCACACCGAGGCTGGAGGCACAGACATCGACATTCCAAATACGGACCTCGAGAACAAAGGAGGCACTTTGGAGAAGAGGCTGGAAGAACTCTGAAAAGAACACACTGGAGGTGGTCCAGGTATAAAGGGACTTGTGGAAAGCTTCAAGCCGTTCAACGACGTCACAGCTGTGGCAACTACCGAGGTAGTGGAAGGCTTCAAGCCGTCCATGAACCCCATAGCTGTGATAAATGACGGCAACGCAGAACCAGAAGAAGAATGAATCGCAAGGCCGTATGATGAATTTAAACGATCGAGGCTAACCCTGGGATGACCAAGAAGTTCCTTCATGCTCAATGGAGAGAGAACATCAAGGGCAATCACGAGGGAAATCTTGAAGCACTTCACGAGGACATTAAGGCGGTAAATCCTGTACTTAATAAACCTCTTACTGACTTAAAGAAGATGAAGAGACAGAGCTCACTTTGCGATTGGGAAAACCCATTCGAGGCTGACAAGGAACCTAACGGCGACGAGGGGTCAAACACACCCAAAGGTGAGCAAGAGCCCAAGAAACCCAAAGGTGAAGCAACTCCCGAGGAGACGGAAAGGCAAACGAGGTGCAAAAGAGTGTCGAACGGAAATACGAGGAATTCGCAAACAAACACGGGCTCAGTGAAGTGCCAAACAAGGTGAACAAGGACCTCACCACATTCAGAAAGGACTTTTTAAAGTACGAGGCGCTAGAGGCCACCTCACCAAGGCTTCATCCTGGCTCTGGCGGTGTAGCCTTAAAGGTGGCCGGCGTCGCAGGAAGTGCCTTGTGGGTGGGCGAAGTTGTCCACGCCTTTACAACCGACATGGGTTTGATGGACCGGGCAACAATCATGACAAGCATCATCCCATTTGTGGACTGTGTTATGAACGCACTGGACGGAATAGTCAAAGACAGAAACGAAATTTTCAACGGAATCGATTCGACCTTGTGCTTGATCGGCGACGCCTTTGCCATGGGCGGCTTTATCCCCGGTGTCGTGATAGTCGTTGGCCGTGTTTGAACCTACACCTGACGTGCCGACGCATGAAAAACTCCTAAAGACACGCGACGACATCTGGCACGACAAGTTTATTAGAAAGAGAGGATTCAAATACATCTATGCGGCCGTTCAACCACACGGGGCAGAAAACGCCCTTGTTCGTCAGCTGGCACTGGCTTTCGGGACCGAGTCTTGAGCCATCGCATTCGCAGGCGCGGAGCAGATTGGCGCGCTCAATGCCAGCAGCATGATTCTGGACCCTGGCACTGACTTGGACCAGGGGCAACTCGAAACTGGAGCCGAACAGGCTATTGCAAACGTCGCTGAGCAGACGTCTGCCGAGATTGTACGCAGGCAGCGCAAGTACCTCTTGAGTCTTCCAGTTAAGCTCAAGGACAACGCGACCACTTTTCTACCAGCTGCTGGCGAGGCGTACAAGTCGCAATTTTCTGAAAGGATAAAGGACGAAAAAAGCATCCAAATATATCCGAACACGGGCATCAACTAGACGCTGGCCCAATTGCTCTGGGCCGCGTCCCAAGCCGAGAGCCTCAACTCTCTCCCCAGGCCTAACGAATATTCCAAGGCTAGGGCACATCTGAACAAGGCTGCAGAAGAACTCAACAAACGAGCCTGGCTATGCCTGGTAGCTCGGACATTGCTTTTGTTCTTGGACAGTCCAAAGCACTACATCTCAGTGAGGAGACCCTCTCTGTCATGGGCTACCTCAAGAAGCACATGCCGGACAAGCCAGAAGAAGAGCGGCAACAGGTTGCTATCCAATACGCATTCAGTATCATCAAGTTTGGTCTCGGCGGGATCAAGGAATCTGCACTCCCGGATGATTTCCCCATTCAAGACGATAGCATTCGTCGAGGGCGCCATACTCTACTCGTTATACAATTGGGCAGAGTGCTCGAAACGGGAAAGAGGCTACTCGTCTCAGCAAGCGGCAAATATCCTACCCCAAACGAAGTGGAGTGCGCCAGTTTACCACTGGGTATTCCTGTCGAAATTGACAAGGACGCGGCGTCTGCTCTTGCGGCTTGTATGATGGGCATGATTGATACAACCACCTGGTGGAAGTACGAGGAAAAGAGGCATCTTTCTGACGAGGAAAGAAGTGAATTCGAGTCTGCTTTGAAAGGTTCTCGAGAGATAGTCGAGGCCTATCAGTCCTCGAGGGCTGATTGCCACGACTTTCTACACCCAAGTCTCCTGTCTGATTAGCATGGAAGATATAGATGATACTTGTGTGTATAATTTTTTTCGTCCAACTATGGGACTGCTACGTAGTGCTAGTTGCGCAGAACTCATATCATAAAGTCTTGGGATTAAAGTATGTGGCATGACATGATGCTAGCATCTGAGAAAGTGGTCAAGTCTCTTCCCTTGGCTAAGGTTGTGTAATTGCTCGCACAAACGCAGAAAAACACATGTCAATATACATTAAAACACATAAGCACATATAAAGGTGTATAGACCTATATATAGATACACACACACTTCGTTACGGCTGGTGCAGCACCTCTAGTAAGCAGAGTATTTGCACGCCCAAGGCCAAGTGCAACTTGGAAAAAGCCATTATTCGCAGAATAGAGTCAAACATGCCAAAGAAAGCTCTACCCAATTTACCCAGTTCCTCAAGTCCGGCCGCTCTTTCACAAGTATCCAACCGAGGAACCGGATTGCTTTAGCCCTTCTTTCCAACTTTAACATCAAAGAGCTGATGGCACCAGAGTCCCTGTTACATGGTCCGCCTTACACTAGGTAACTTTTGCAAATCTTGGTGTCGCTATCTCAGAGCTCGATGTTTGCCTCGATCCCAGAAGATGAGTCGGGGCGATGACATGAGCTTGTATTGACAGAACTATTTGGAGCCACTTTGGTTAGCTATTTTGCTTCTGTTGAGGGTGATGTAAATTCCGACAGAGGAGGATGCAAACAGTTATAAAAGGCAACTACCCTCCGCAATGAGGATAAACTAGCTCACAGTGTTCATTTTTTGGCTAGCTCCACGGTGGATTTCTCACTAATCGGCTAGTGCGTATGACGCATCGCCATGCGTGTACTCATGGTGTCTTGCGTGGTTAGTTACGGTTCCCTGGCCTGGGTACGGCCAAAACATAGTGTTACTAGATGCCCTCCACCTAGCCCTTTTTTTTATTTTGTTTAAGCAACTTGATAAAAAGCAACTAAATGAATTTGTAGGCTTGGAAAAGTGATGGGTCTAGTTATGCTTTTCTCACTGGGGTTTCCAGGAGAGTTGTATGGCCGAAAGAACCCCATAGGTCATGTGTTTATATGATGTGCTGGCTATTGCGTGCTCAGGGAATGCCCGACATCTTTGCGTCTCGTTGAGCTCGCAATACCCCGCCCTCATCAGGGACAGATTATGGCAGGTATCCAGCCTTGGCTGAACCCAAACGACTTGCACTGGTGTCGTGAGCCACGTTTTTGCCAGCCTCCGGCTTCCTAATGGCGACCAAGGCGATTCAGAAAGGACACAGCAAAAGTCACTGAAGAAGTGTCTTGCAGAAAGCTCCAAAGAGTCTGTTCACCAAGTATTGGCTGAGGCTCCGCAGGCACTACTGGCAGATGTCTCTGTCTGCCATCTCCCGACATTGACCAAGACCTGCCTCTGACCACCCTAAGTGTCGACTCCCTGGCGGCTGGTAGATTAGTCGACTGGCTCGCACGAGTACCTCCTCGGGGACTCGGCACGTTTGAGGTCACGCAAAGCAATTCACCATGTGACTTGGCAGGAAGAATCCTGGAAAGATTGGCTGAAAAGTAGTCAGTGGTGAACAGCACCGGTGGTGATTAGGGACGTCCGTCATTTTGATCTCGATTGGTTTTGGGATATTCGAGGCTGGTGTGCTACGTTTGCAAAAAAAAAGGGTGACTCGGCATCCATCTTCCATGACTGGAATGCTGTCCACGGCCCTCGCCGAATTCACTGAGCGCGCATTGGTGCTTCTCTGCTCGTCTAGAATGTGTATAACTACTATCCTTAGCCAAGATGCCAATAGACGCCGTTCATCATTGTCCGTGTACGAGGGGATATCCGACATGTAGCACTGTAATATCTTCCATCACCTATGATTGCCTACACGTACCATCTCGCGGCATAGATGGGACGACTCAAGTCTTGCACAGTTTGTACAAGTCTGTGGCGTCCTAGCACTTGGCCAACACAAGCTGCAACCCAGAATCATCCTTGTAGCGATCCAACGCAACAGCCTTCCGCTCATTCCATTCCAAATCCTCGTCCACAGCCACTGCTGCCCAAAGTCCTCGAAACAGGCCCAGGAACCCGTCCCAGTCAGCGAGATCGTACCCGCAGCAGAATGCAAATTGATGTTACAATCGGCCGTTCCAGACAAACTGCGCCAGATCCTGTCGCCCCTTTGCCTTGAGCAGTTGCGCAAAAATAATCTCGTCGTCGCCCAGGCTGTTCTTGCCATTGTAGAAGTCCGCCACCGGCAAGAAGCCAATTGGAGAGTTGAATGCCTGTGAAGACGTGGCCGTGTGTGCCCACTCCCAGTCAATAAGACCCGTCATGTTGAACTGTTCATCTATCAAAATATGGTCTCCCTTGTCGTCTGCGTGCTTCAAATAGAATGTATTGCTCTGTGTTGAGGGCAACACCCGTGGGACCAGGTCTAGCAGAAATCTATGGATGAGGTAGGCGTCCACCGCCTGCTGCGAGTAGATTTCGTCCTTGACGACCAGATCCAAAATAAGCTGTATAGAGGCTATGTGATACTCTCTTGGTGAAGAGAAGGGTCCCGTGGTGCACATCCTAGATTCCGCAAAGTCTGTGAGCGAATCTCAAGCATATGCGCTAATGTGAGACGTGCCGGGGCTGTCGAGAGAGCTAAGAAGGGGGAAAGGGTGTTTGTGAAGCTCGATGAAGGTATCCGCCAGCTGGTTCATGACGTTCCTTCTCTGCTCCGGAGTTGCGATGGACCACCGTAGAGACCTGCCGGGCAATTTCTGCATGAGAATGTAGCCTACGCCTACGGTATTACTGGGCATGTCCTCAAGGGCATAATCGTATACTTCCGGGGCGGGAACATTGGTGTGCTTTAGAAACATGAGGGTTGCGACCTCGCTCTGGATGATGTAGTCGCGTAGTGCAGCAGGAGGCGACGAGGCGTTGAATCTGCGGATCCGGGCAATCCACACGACCCCGTCTTCGAAACGGACTTCAATGTGATAGTTCATACCGCCCATGACAGAGCTTCGCGTCTCTCGGTCATATTTGAGCAAAGGGGTGGAACAGGGTATGCCCTGGCGCAGATGGCTGGCCCGGGCCTCGAGGGCATGCGTGTTGACCTTTTTCATCAGCTCAGTGAGCTCACGCTCCTCCGCATCCCGGGATGCAGGATCATATGCATCCGCATCCTGTTAGGAGAGTTGGTAAGCGCATACTTCCCGAGAAGGAACTGGGCTAACCTCCCAGCGAGGGCAGTCGTGAATTTCAGGCCGCAAGTGGTTCGAACAGAGATGGCGATTACAGAGCACGCAGTCGCCGAGAGTGCGAACGGCAGGTCGGTGGCAATGACCAAAATCACATTTCCATAAAGGCATTATTGGGACGTCTTGGCGGAGAGGTTGGTTGGGTTGGAGAGAGAGGCTGCGATGTGAAATTGATGGCAGGGAATGTGGCCTGATGCTCGGTGATTTATGCTCAACTTGTTTCCTGGTTAACTATCCACCGCCCTCTTTCAGCCCAAGTACGTAAATAAATACCTCCTTGCAAGAACAGCGGGCCGCAGGACAGCAATTATTTCAACGCAAGCCAACGTCGTCATATCATCACAATTATGTGAAAAGCTGCATAAGATGCTCCGCCTACTTGATATTCATAGGCTCGCGCACCCAAATGCATGCAGTTGGCATGACTATGTTGGTCGGTGTACCTTGTTTCGCTCCACCAGGCAGGTCTTATACGAATGGGTGATCCAATGGAAGAACCTGTGGTAGTGCCGGAGTGCTTCTTTTCTGATGGAGGCTAAGCCGTTCCCTCGACAAGTCGGCTCATCAGGATGTGTTTCGGTGGAATCTTCAAGTATAAAGGGGCACGCCGCTCCAAACCGATTTCAATTATTCCAGCATCCTGCAAACCACTCATCACGAAAAGAAACGATAGCCACCAACATTTTGAGCCCAGAGCTAATTTTTCCATCAACGAACTCTCATTCGAAATGCCTCCCCCTGCTATTCGATGTGTGAAGGAAGGTTGCGACTCTTGGGCGGAAAGTGGCTCTCGATATTACACAGCACGGTCGTTCCGTCTCGCTGCTTTGGCACGCGATAGACGTAACAAGCATCTACATTACAGACAAATAGATACAACCATCTACCTAACAGCTGCCCATAGAATATTGATCGTAGATTCTGGCAGCTCGGGAGACAGTCAACGGGTCTAGTAGCAAGAAGCTCGTGCTGGATGGGGTTGTCGCTAGTGAGGATGCGGCAAGACTACTATACTACGATATAATCACGCATGATAAATGACCAAGTAACAAAGAGTAGCGTATAAATTGTGTCTTGAAAACAGCATAGCATGAAGAGCACAAGCTCATTGACTGTGTTGATAGTAACCGACAGCCATTATTTAATATAATGCAAAGTGAATACATACTGGTTTTCGCGAGATTTTTGAATCTGTATAGCTGCAAGCGAACTTATAGTTACTCTAGCGGGTGAAAAGTGCAGGTACAACTCTGGTGTATTACACGATATGGCCAACACCACCAGCACCACCAATAGCAATAAGTTGTGACCGTAACAGCACGACTCTTGTTCTAGCTCTATATATTATTAAGGAGTTGAATAGAGATTACTAAAAAACATAAGCTTTTTAAAATTTACATCAAGTGGCTGTGCAGTTATTATGGCTTATTTTATATTGCGGGATATCGTTTTTTATTTGCTTAAAATTGAGAATCAGTTTTAAAGCCTCACCTACTATGACTATAGAGCCAAACCCCATTTCGACATTATCAACAAATCGATGAAGAAAGCTTGCATGGAAGATGTTAAACCATGCGACTTTGTTGGTTTATACAGTCCGATCCCTGTCTGCATCGAGGGGGGGATGTTTGGGGCGCAAATTCAGTTGATTCAGAAAAGCTGGGCTGACCACGGTACATCTACTCGAAGAAAAGGCTCAATCACTCAAGTTTACGTTTGTAAATGTCACATTACGCGCTTGTTGGGGTTGAGAAAATTCTTGCCCTAATTCTTCACTGAACTTCTCTATGTACGATGGAGGATCAGATTTGTGCTCAAGCTTCAGATGTCACATCAGAATCAGGAAATAGCAGTTTCTCCTGCCAACCCCCTTCACTCATCAGAGGCCCACTGAGCATCTTGGCGATGCTCAGAAGATGTTGATCATCATACCGCCGGGCTATGAGAGACAGGCCGACAGGAATGCCGTTGGGTCCTGTAAAAGCAGGCACATGGATTGCGGGCATGTGAGCTGCCTAGAGGCAACAGGTTAGCCCCTGGCAAAACTGGAAAATCCGGGACTCCTCACCGTCCACACCGAGTTGAAAACAGGACTGCCCATATCATCCATCTCAAGGGTGCTTCGTCGGTCGCGCTTGGCGTGATAAGAGCGGAGTATTTCATGGCAATCTTATCCAACGCTGGGAGCAGGGCTGCAAAGTAGTCAGAGGCTTCTTGTATCTCGTCACGGGAGAGTTTGCGGGCATCGTCAACGAAGGCGCGGACATCCGGGTCCAGCTTCGTCTTGGCAGTGTCCATGAGACAGTCCCTGTTGAATGCCGCACCCCCGTCTCTTACAAAGATCACCTTGAACATCTTGTTCAAAGTTATGGCATCGTTGGATTCATCCGGGAATTCGGCATACTCGACCGTAACCCCGTGATTGTGGAGAGTCTCAGCAGCCTTCTCCATGGCTGCGATGCTGCCGGGCCCGGCAGACGGCCAAAACGGTGACTCGACGAAGCCCACTTTAGCCTCTTTCAATACCATGTCGGTAAATTCCTCCTTGATGATACTGAGAACGTCGGTAATGTGCTTGAGATCCTCTATACTACGAGCAAAATATCCAATGGTGTCGAACTCAAGGGAGGCGACCTTGATGCCTTCGCCGGATAATGTGTTAAAGGTTGGCTTAATGGCATATGTGCCCGTGTAAGAGACTGGACGAATGACACTGCCACCTGTATGCGTTCCGAAGCTGAGAGGAACTTGGAAGTCAGCCACCGCGGCCGCAGATCCAGCCGATGTCCCGCCTGGCGTACGGTTCTCGTCGTGCGGATTGGTGGTGTCAGGGCCTGAGTTCAGGACTGTGAATTCTGTCCTAGTTGTCTTGCCTGTAAGCGATTCAGAACGACCCCCACGGCAAAGTCAACCAACCTACCGAATATTAGGGCTCCAGCCCGCCGGAGTGTCTCAACAATTGACGCATCGGTCATCTTTGGTGTCCATGATGACCTTGATGGCGATGGCTACTCCGTGAAGCCCGCCCCTCTGATGGCGTGGAACCCGGTCTAGAGCATGAGCCTGGCTCAAGACAAGGCCTGAATCTGATGCAAAGATGAGGTGAGTTTTGCTTTGTATTTGATGGTCAAGACGGCATACCCAAGTACTCCCACGCTTTTACCACGCCGTCTCTCGACTCGATGCGGCTCAATAGTGCATTCGCGTACTCCTCGACAGTGAGCAGGTCCCTCTTGATCAAGCCCAGAACCTCAACGGCCGTCAGCTACCATAGTTTTGCTGACACAGCCATCACTGCTAGCCGTCGATGGCTTCCAATGGAAAAGTATGTCAAAATGCGGGGGGTCGGTCGGGGAATCTACCAGTTGACCTTATGGGCTTCCGAAGCCGGCATCTTCACGGTGGTCTGTGGTCGACTCCATTCACCGCTTGCCGATTGAGAAATGCGCATTGTAATTCACCTATCGACCTCTGGGACCTGTACGGTACCCCTTTTTGCTATTATCACCTCCCTTGTTTCTTTCTTCTCGGTCACGGTCATTCTGTTAATGATGATGAAGCACCAGTCTTGCGGTATGAATGGACAGGAGCATCGTTGTTAGAAATTCTTCCATTGACTAATGCCCTTATTCCTGAGCTGGATTATTTTGAATAGGAATAGTTTATCGCCGCCACTACCTCCTGAGATGCAAAGGAGGCTCAGGCATCCTTTTACGCGGTCATCAGTACGAGATTTGGCAAAGAGGCCGTTGCCAAATGCCATTATCATATGCCAACTCATTCAAACCAAACCCCGTCTCTCAGGACACTTTAGAGAGTGAAATCAGATTCATTGAGGATCATCCTAAGCATACTGGGTGGCTCAATAGTAATATCGAGCCTCGATTTGGGTCAAGATTTGAGTCTGCCGCTAACTCACTGCGGAAGGACATGGGCTTTGACATTGGAACTGGACGGCGAACCTGAGGCACTTCAAGACAAGTTCATTACCTGCACTCCAACGAACTTATCCCGTCCAATTTTCGTATCAAGTCCAACTCCACATGAGGGATGTATGATCGCCACTAAAGCATCGATGCATCGGTACTTTCGAGGCGAACAGCACATGCGCCCTTCGCCTCCCACCTGTCACAATTACTCGGCTCCCATCGTGCCGCTACCCAGGTTTCTACATGGATACTAGGCTTTGGTGGGATTATCATGGTGAGAAAATGGAGACAGAAGTCAAAAACCCATTTTCCGCCTCTTGAATGAGCTGATTTTGTTGCACGTGAAGAGGATCTGATCATATTTGTAAACATGGACCCTGTTGAGCATGGAATCGAAGGATTCAAGTGCTTGGTGTCCAAGAAGCAGTGTATGTTACGGCCCCGAAAAGATGACCTATGCAAGCCTCTCAATGTGTTTGTTACAAATGCCGCACATAACCGATGCTAGATGGAACCAATCGGCGAATACGGCAAGCTCGGCTTGGGAAAGGTTGCGGTATCCATTGCCCGAACGCGTCATCACGAGAAGGACGCGACAGCGATAGCTGCAGCGGGTAATCTTTGTTGATGCGTTAGAAACCAGAGTACACTCCGACTTGACCATATGCCTCAATAAAAGCCCTGGATTCTGGCTGGCTGTGCCTTCTGTGCCAAGATGAGTTGCAATGCGGGCCTCAGACCTGCATAAAGCCAATAGCTAATCACACAAGTTGTCACAATCACAACGTATAGTCACTTGGATGCAATTGGCGTGAAATTTTACAAGACATCAAAAGTTCCAATGAACCAGGCTATTGACTGACTCGAGATCGGCGGATCTACTGCGTATCTGAAGCCTATATGTGTCTGAGATGCGTCCCAACTTTCGTACACAAGCTCAAGCAGCGCGCCGTTTTGGTAAGCTTATAACATGAGAATAGCCCGGTCGGGACCGAAAGGCCCGCGTGGCTGGATGCAGAATGCTGAAACGTGGTGGTGGCCAAGTACATTGTGCCACATGTCTATGGACCATTTTGTAGGGCTGTCTTGGGGAGCGGCTCGTAAGCACATGACTGTTGAAGATCCCTACAGCCTATAGGACTATGCTGTGTATGCGGTTAATCAATGTCGGCCACTGCCAACTGAGACAGGGTAACGATATATTACTGTACTTGTTGTGTCAGGCATTAGGAGTAGCCTGGTTTGCACTTGCTGCTGCCTTCGTCTTCCATGGCCCAAGACTCGTATGACTATGATATAACGTCGGCAAGGAGTCCATAATAGGTTGAATACTTTGTGGTATGAGACATGATGGATTATCACACTAAAATCTTTGTAGATAATAGATGCAAGGCGATTATGGGGGTCTATGATTTTGATGTCTAGACTTTGGCATCAGGAGTTGATTATGTAGTTTATGGACTCTCCACCTGGAGCTATTTCTACTTCTCTTATACTCACCTATATAATGTAGGCAATATGTTGTGTTTCCTGAATGAATATCTCAATATCTGTTGTTCGTACACTGGCATGACTCCTATCTTTTCGTACCTTACTTTAATGTCAAAGCAAGTATCGTCTACTGGGTCGGGTCACGCCGATCCCGAGTCTGTCGATGGCTTGGTTCTCTAGAATAACGACATTTGATTTGCTAACTTGTGGCGGCCCGAACATCTATGCGAGTCTGGGGTTCGAATCACAACTCATCACCGGCAGCGGTAGTGCCGGGCATAATAATGCGGAAGGGTCGTTGAATGTCTCACTGCAGTCAGCTGAGTCATAGCCGGCCAGTGCCTTACACCCCTCGCATTTCTCTGTCTCGGGATACGTGAAGAAAATGACCTGTGGCGGACGACTCAGGCTGACATTGGTTGCACCTTGGGTACATAATACATTAGCCACTCAAAACCACATATTCGCCTAGGTGATTAGCCCATCCCATACAGAAACTAGACATGCGATTTGCTGTGAAGGAGTAACAGTAACAGCCTCATTCAGTCCGATGTAGTAATCATCCAGGCCATAATACTATCTGCCGTGTATACGGAGTGCTTTGGTCACAATTATTTTGAGACAGGTCGCCGTAACTGGTTGGGCTTTGACTGCCCAAAGATATCAATGCAACGAACAGTCGAATTCGAGTGTGTGGCTGAGATGCAGGGGGCTATTGAAAGTATGCCTTCGTAGAGATATATAAGCCGGCAAGACCTCTCCTGTTATCCAAGATATTCCCCATCAGAAACTCACCCTCAGAACTTACTTCATACTCAGCACTTTAAGCCGCATCAAAATGAAGCTCTCTCTTGTTGCAAGCACAATTTTCATCGCCACCGGGCTGGCCAAGTTCGTTCGCGTTGAATTGGAACCGCCATTGAATTGGGTGGCCAGTCAGGAGTTGAACGAAAGAAAGGCCTGCAAAGACGTCAAGGCTGCTTACCACGAGTACCCCAATGCCGAAGCTTGGGCAGCTTACGTTTTGAAAATCTGCCAATCGACAGACTGTGCATGCACAACTTCCCTCGGTTTCTCCAGTAAGCCCTCCATTTGGCATTAAATCCAGGGACGTTGTTAGCTGACACTGGTATAGTCCCCGTATACAATAGTTCAGATGATCGCGAATGGATCGGGGAAATGTTTCGCGGCAACAGCACCACTGAAAAAGACTTCGTTAGAGTAGTACCGATTAAGGACTCGATTGCGTATACCTTGCAGAAGGACGAATGAGTACAGCGCGCTTACAACGATGCCGCTGTCACCTAGATTAGCTGAAGGACAGGACTGCCATTGGCAAATTTTGGAAGTAGCCTTCCGCAAAGACGACAGTAATGATTTCAGACTGGCGTTTCAGATGGTTTCAACACATTTGAAGATCGATGGGCTCATTCATATGGAAATTAAAACCACGAAGGACGTCCCTTTCTGAACGGAAGTCAATTGCTATGTAAACCAACTATCCGCTCTTTTAGACAGAAAATCAAGTGTCTCTCATTAAGTTCAAGGTCTCCAACCGATCATGCTGTGTGAAAATCGCACTCACTCAACTACAACGTCAATAACTCAACAGTCTTATAGTCTGACAGACGCATTGGAAGCATGGATCAAAAGAGACTTGATTCGTTCACGAGCCGGAAATCAGCCCGCAAGATTCGGCCATAAGAAAAGTCTGCGGGGGCACACTGTACTGGAACGACAAGCAAGTTTCAGATGGTTCTAGCTAATAATGAGTTGCCCACGGGACTAGCTGACAGGGTCAAACTTTTCAATTTTACTCTAGGATCTTCATTTCCTTGGTCTAGTTCGGCGCCCGGGTGGTCGAACTTGCCAAGAGTTGTACTGCTTGAGCTCTCTGGCTTGTAAATCGGCGACTTCAACATTTTCATCACCAATTCGTGGGCATAATATATGACCGCTCCACACTTGGTGTTACTAAAATTATGTCCAGTTAATATATCCTTTTCGGGGCTGTGTTTTAGTATCGTAGCACTCTTCGGCAAGGCATTTCTAGTTGCGTCCCATCCCCAGTCTCAACGAGCGTATCGCACATCAAGCAAGTCTTGGGGATCGAAGAATCTAGGCTTTGTTACGCAACTTCTTGATACCTAGAGGCATCTTGGCAGACAATAGCTTGTTATTCAAGGGTGCTAGCGCCCCCTCTTGGTTTTCGTTGTATCCCAAGGCTAGCAGCAATGCACACCCGGCTTTACTCATGAGAAGATGCCAATAGTCCTCCTGGGTTGCTAGATGCGTTTTCAAATACTGAATCATCATGAATGTATTGATCAAAACGATAGCCTCGCCTTTTGTCAGATTGCGCAGAGCCTCATGAAGCCGCTCGACTGTTTTTGCCGCAGAAGTCATGGCCTCTGACTCTGGACGAAGCAAAGGATTCTTTGACGTTGGCGACAGAGGGCCAGCAGTACAATTCATATGTGGAATTGGAGAAAAAGTAATGGCACCGGGAGACTTTCGAGACCGTGGTGAAGAATCTGTGTGGCCTTCTTGTCAACGTCTACGAGCCGAAGCTGTCTTTTATTCACCAGACGGCTGGGGAATTTCTTATATTAGATCCTGACCCCGACAAGACCTGGAAAGGCCGTTTCAACATACAGCAGTCACGCACGCTGTCATTGACCTGCCTCTAGTATTTGTGCCTGCTAGGTATCTCTACAGAAATTCAGAACAAGTCTTGCAACAAAGAGCGGTATCCGCTGTTCTCTTATGCTGCTTACAATTGGCTCTTTCACTATATCGAGAACAAGATCCTTTGGGACTTGGGGAAATGCTATAACTCTCTGAGAAGTCTTAGAGAAACTATTACGTTAGATAGCTATAGAAGTGATTAAAGAGTAGAATTATCCTTAAAATCAGGGCTATTTGGGTACGAAAAATAAGCCCTTTTTATAACTATTGAGGTTATACTACTTTTATACTATTAATTTATTACTTTTAAAGTCTTCTTACTATATACGAGTATCTTAATATTATAGTTGCCAGATAGCAAGCATGCACTACCAAGGGAATTCTCCACTTTTAATAGTGCAGCTAGCAGACCTGCAACACCATCCGGTGAATAGCAAAGCCAGAAGACCGATCCATGAAGCCAAGTCTCTGCAAACTCAATGGCAATCCCTTTTCCCAGGCCTTAGATTATAGTATAAGACAGCAGCAAGGCGCATATCTCGATTAACAACGACACATCAGCAGTCTTGGTTGCATGTGTCTGTCGAACAGAAGCGGGATATGTTTTATCCAAGCAGGCTGGTGTAATTTGTAATTCTCATGTCAATACTGAAACTGAAAGGCGGTGATGTACCGCATCGAATATGACGTCATAAATTGCCGTGTGGTGATTCTGAGTCGCCCTTGAGGTCGGGACGTGACGCAAGCGCAACGTAATTATGGTTGACGGTTGTTGTGGGACCACTTCCAGAGACTACATATGCTGACTTGATTTAAAACCTAGTCGAAGTTCAAAGCCATCTGTTTCCATATTCTATATCACATGTGTCTATCCAGGAAGCCGGCGAAGCGTTGATCTGGCGTCCAACTCAGCGACTTACAATGTCTTCGGAAGACTGGCGACTGAAGCCGCCGTATCAACAACTAGATACTCAAAGCCACTTCCGGCGAGAGATTCAAGGCTCTTGTCATTGCCGAAAAGTGTTGTATTGGATAAGCACTGACAAGCCATTGGCATCCAAATTTTGCCATTGCGTAGGCTGTCAACTTATTCATGGTAAGGCTGCTGCTAGTCCATCACTGCCCTTTCCTCGCTGTCGCACTGAACTAATCCATTGTCGTCAAATCAGGAGCCCCATTTCAATGGGCTGCCATATTTCAAAAGTCCAATGTAGCTTTTGAAACGGGAGCCGAACACTTGAAGTTCTATAATTCGGCGACAAAAGAAGGTCATCACGAATTGCCTTGCAAGGTCAGTTGCAAGTGGTGCGGATCACATATAATGGATGAAGGAAGGAACATGGCCCTTGTATTCCCACCATTACTGTCATTGAACGCTGCGCAGAAAGAAAACTTTGAAGTACAGTGAGTAGCTTCACGCCACGACACTACATATCCATCTGACCAACTTCAGGTGTCACATCTTTTACTCACAACGCTGTGTTGATATTGATGATGGGAAACCGAAATGGTCTGGGCTGGATGGTCAATCGGAGCTTTTGCAATAATACCCTGATGCTAGGAAACTCAGCTTTGAACTGGAGCCAGTAATCACTAGTTTGTACTATTCTAGTATTTATGTCGACCCCTGGCTTACTCAACGAAATGCCGGAAGCAATCGCACACAATCAACTTGATTGACTGACAATAAAGGAGTACATACATTCCATCTATATGACATAAAACATTACGGCCCTCTAGCTCAGGTTCGACCAGGCACATGACATTATTTTCACCGGGCCTTACCTAATGTAGTGCTCACACTAGTATTTAGCTAGGACAATTAAAAGTTTCATTAGTACATTTCATTTATAGACGAATAAATATTTCACAACGCTGTTTTATGAACAGCATTGCATATATTGTATCCTGAATAGAATGAGGATTATGAAAATCCTTCGGACTGATCTATCTCTTCTTGGAGGGAAATGACCACTTGGCATTGACACGACGATCGTTCATGGTCTCAATGTGAAGCAAATCTTATGTCTGGAAATGGTAAATTGCAGTGATATGTAACTCTAATCCTATCGGCTCTGAAGCCTAGATATGCCGAATTCTTCTATATAAAGTAAAGTAGGAGATATATAAATCTACTAAAACTTTCAAAAAAAAAATTCGCGGAAATGTTCCACGCTGTTACAATAAGAATCCTCGTGGCACTTTATGCCGATACCCCCTGACCACAGCTACCCCTGCTTGGCGGTGCGGATAATATCGTCGGCAATCTTTTCTGCCAACGCATAAATGGTTGCCATGGGGTGTCCTGGAGGCAAGATAGGAAAAGCACTCGCATCCACAACGCGCAGACCCTGAACGCCATGTACTCGCGCCAAGTTGTCAACCACAGCCATGGGATCTTCCTTCTTGCCCATCTTGCATGTGCACGACGGGTGCCAAACCGTCATCAGAGACTTTCGCACACTGTCTAGAATCTCCTCGTCTGTCTTTACTTTCTCGCCTGGATAATACTCGGGGCCATCCGAGATGGACTGCAGCTCAGAGGTTGCCCACACCTGTCGCAGGCGCTTCATCAACGCCACCGCAACTTCTTGGTCGGCCTTGGCAGTCAGCCAGTTGGGGTTGATGACAGGTTGGTCACGGACAGAGGTAGATGATATCGTCACGTTGCCCCTGGAAAGCGGCGCGACGAGGGCACCCAGAAGCGTAGTGTATTGCTTCTGGTCGACTGGCTGTGCAAGTAGCGACCCAAATGTTCCAATATATCCGTTGCCGCCGAGGAATTCCACCTCTGGCCAGTCGTCTGAGAACCAACCGAGTTGCTGCTTGGTGTCCTCGGAGAGGTCATTTCTGAGTTGCGCTGGCAGTTTTTCCCACCCGACCATCTCGATCCCGTTTGAACTGAGAATCCCTTCGTGCCCTGTAAGATACTTTTCAACAGCGCTGGCCAAGTCGGTTAGGCTTTTCAAGATAGAATCGATAGTCTTGAACTTGACGGCGTGAGACGGTCCGAAGAAGATATGGTCCCACATGTTCTGGCCAACTCCGGGCGAAGACGCAACGACTGGGATTCCATGTTGGCTGAGCGTGTCCTCGGGCCCTATTCCGGAAAGCAGCAGAAGTTGTGGCGATTTATAAGCCCCAGCGCTAACAATAATCTCTCGCTTCGCCTTGATGGTGTACTCGGATCCAACTGCAGAGAGCACTTTAACACTTGTTGCCTTCTTGCTGCTATCAAAGTTAATTTTCGATGCTTGAGTATTGGTAAATACTTTAAGATTGCTCATTTTCTTCTTGTCTGCAGCGTAGATGTATTCAGCAGACGAACTTCGGGTTGCGTCGGACTGCCGAATGGTCGTTACGGTGTAGTGATAGCCCAACAAATCACCACGATCAAATCCATCCGTCCTTTTTAGCCCGACAGCTTGCAGGCCTTTTTGCAGCCACTTCGACCAGTCTGAGACGAAGTTTGTGTAGCTGACTTGAACGGGACCGCCTTGACCCGGAGCAGCAAAATCAGCTGCGTCAGACGGAGATACGGTGTCGGCTGGACGTTTCGAGGTGTTCCCCGGGGTGAATGTCACGGATCTCTTGTAAAATTCTTCGAAGCTGCCGAGCCTAAAGTTACACGTCAATAATTGTTCGATAACCGCATTGTAGAATGAGTATTGGCTTACTTGTAACTATCGTCTCCGACGGCCTCGGCCCATTGGTCATACGCGCCCTTGGGGCCTCTATGGTGGATCATGAAGTTCCAAGCGGATGAGCCACCGACGCATTTCCCTTGCGCGACATGAAACTTGCGGTCACCTGCGCCTTGCTGAGGTGTCGTCTCGAACTTCCAGTCCGCTGCGGACAGAGCTTCGAAACTGTCCGAACCGACGAAAAGAACATCAAGGCCTGGGATAGTGGCAAAACCGGGCTTGGACAACTCGAAAAAGGTTCCGGCTTCAATGATTGCGGTTTTGAAGCCCGCTTCTGCCAGGCGATATCCCATGGCGTTTCCGGCAGTGCCGCCTCCTACGACCACGAAATCGAACTCTTGGTCACGGCCGAGAAGTCCTTGTATAACGCCGAACGATGCCTCAAGAAATCCATTGCCGCCTATCAAAGAGGCGACTGCACTCACATATGGAGCCAATTGCCGTGGAAGCAAGTGACTGAGCTGAGCTTGACATGTCAAGCAAAGAGCAAGGCAACAATACAGGTAAAGGCTTGTCAAGTGCATGGTGCTGAGCTGAGCTGCATAACAGCTTGTAATAGTTATATCCCACTGGGAGCTGGATGGCAAAGCTGGTACATGTTCGTATAACACTTATATACTCATGTACCCCTAAGTGGTATCAGAACGACGAGTGTTGAGCGCGTCCTGCGTGGTTTTCAGACACCAGACCTAATGAGACATAACATTGCGCTTGGACATCTGTAACGCTTGGACTACGGGCCCAGACCCGCAGACTATGTGGTTGAAAATACAACATTACGATAATTCCTCGGCCGTAACTGGCATCACACGGACGTCACGGTCGGTTTAAGCTATTATTTAGAGGTGTCAGGAAAAGTTGAGGTACTATTCAACACATGGCGCTTAGTGTACGTTCTACATAGAATATGTATTAAAATATCTATTGATTATCATCATTAGTTTCTCCTTTTCCCCCCTCCCTCTCCCCCTTTATTTTTTCTCTTTGTTTCCTAGTTATACAATCCTCTATCCTTACTCCTCTTGTTCGAGAAATTAGCAAGATAACAGGGTTTCCCTCCCCTGCCATACTCCAGTGCAGATGGAGTAACCCTGGGTTAGACGAGTAGGTGGCACGTTAGAGATGTAACAATAGCTGCGGAGTACCAGAATGAGATTGTCACAGTTTTCAGGTTGACCGGTGGCTCGAGAGTGGTGGAAAAGGTAGCAAATAGCCAGCTCTATCCGTGTCAATGTGCAAATGCTTTCCATGTAAATGCTGCCCATGCAAGCTATGCTTGCGAGCTTGCGATGGACGACAACACAAAACGTCGTCGAAAGAATACTAAACGCTTGTGACTGTAGACATGGTGCCAACGATTCCTCCAATGACTTGGATTACCATGAATCCATGATAGTTTGTAATAATAAACCGCCCACTCCAGAGAATAAGAACCGCATTACCGACGCATCCAATTCACGGACTATTACTCCACCTCTACATTCCTAAGGTGCGACTACAAACCAGGCGAGCTTTCTTGCCACGGCCATCGGTGTGGCACAAATGCGCCTGCGCGCAGTACCTGTGCAATGGGTCTTCCATTCATAATAACGGGAGCGCTTTTGGTCATGGCTATCTTTGCAGCCGCTGTACGGTTGACGGTTGAAGGAGAGGAAGCAACGGGTCCAGAGAGACAGTTGTGCCAATAGGCGGCCAAAGGCATTAGAAGTTATCCTTCCAGCGCGACTGGGCAGCAATGCTCCGAAAGTAATAGAGAATTTGGAAACTCTATCGGTGGGAGACTCCCGCCAGTAGGGGCTTTTCCTTTTCATCTCCTTTTACGGCCTACGGTTTCGTTTTGATTCTAACGAATTGAGCACATGGCGCCGCGGCTGAGGTGACCGCGTATTTAGTTTAAGGTGTCGCAGAATTTTGTGATCTATGGCGCCATGCTCCGCATGGCCTTTGTTATATAGAGTCATGTCATCATTATTCTCAGTCAAAGTTCATAATTACCGTTCTAGCCTCTAGGATTAAAGTCACCCACCGTATGACTGATCAAAGCTATCCATAACGTTTTTGGGGAGATTTTAGGCAGCCGTCCACATATCGCAGTTGCCATCATAGACTTTGAACTTCACTAAGTACTCCGTAATACGACCAAGTTCTCGCATGCGCATGCGCTTCCCTAATAATTCTTCCACTAGTAAATATTCGCTTCCCAAGCCACTAGGGAGACGGGATTCGCTACTTCTCTCGCGAATTTCTAACTTAGGCCGTAAGGCTTTAAGCCGAGAGCTGCGACGTAGCCCTTGGATTAATCCCCAAGAGGGCACGTTTAACTTGAATAAGTGGCCACCAGAGTTCGTGACTTGTTCGTTTCGAGTTTGATGTTAATCTAGTTGTTGACTCGTGCCCGCTCTTCTGTCAGTTGCGCCAACTCTATTGTTGCTGGATTGCGAGTCATGACCTTGACCATTTGGCTTTAGTCTCTGAGAGCTTGACTGCATTAGGGAGACATCTTGGAATGCGACCTTTCTCCTCTTTCGTGAACCGCCCTATAGGGATTCAGGCTCTGCTTTGTTAAACGGCACCTGCTCCACCGCTGGTCTAACAAGCTTTATTTGGCTGGGATATGTATCGTGTATGTTGCGGCTTTAATGCTAATTGAATTGTCGATTTATATCTGTTAATAGTCGGTTTCGCCTCCGTAAAACTCTTCCGTCTCCCGTGCCAATCTTATCTTTGCTCGGTTGCCAGCTATGCTTTCAAGAGCTGCATTTCTGTCTCTTAGGGTCCAACTGCCCTAAGCAGACATCTTCCACGGATGCTTTTCTCTTCTTCTGGGAGCTGCTCTGCAGAGTTAGAGATTTCTGTTCGGCCTTAATTGCGTGTACCTCCTCTATAACCTAATTCACAAGATTAGCCTGGTTAGCTACGTCTTTCTTCGCATTAGCGTAGCTAAAGGTGCTACGAACAAAGTTAATAAGACTATCGCTCCGCCGCTCAGTAAATTCAAGCGATTCTCGGGCTGCCAGTAGTCGTTTCCTAGCCTTACGTAACATTTCTACACGTAATTGCTCTGAAATGTTAAGGCGATTAGAATCCTTTTACGTTTTCTAGTAAACTATTTTTACTTCTAATTCTGCATCTTATAGAGTTTTCTGCGCGTGGTCTTCTTCCCTTTAACACCTCGTACCTAATGTATTAGTGCGAATAAATTCCGGAGTCTCGTTATCCCTCACTATTCTTAATTTTTTTAATTTATTTTAAGCTTCATCGTGTTTTAGCTTTAGGCGCTCCATAGATACGGTATAATGGTTAAGCTACTAGTACTTAAAGCTAAGATATTCGATCCACTCCGTTAATTTATCCTGTTACTTAAGGTCTTCTATTAAATAAAACGGTAGGTTAAAGCTATATTAGGCTAAACGCGCTTTCACCGCTTTTTCGTAATCTGATATAGTCTCGCATCCCAGCTCCCGCTAGTACCGTTACTACTAGTTACGGTGTCTTTGAATATAATACCATGGTTCACCGCGCTACTTTAAGATTATCGGATCGGCCTTAATCTCAGCTACTCCTTTTAAATCCCCTACCTCTTGGCAATCTCGTTTCGCCTTCTCTATAAGTGCTAGGAAACCATTATCATTATCTTTAATCTTTCTATTATTAAGCTGCTATTTTCGGAAATTTTACCATCTATGTGTTACGAACGACACTGCATAAGACACGGGACGGGACCGCACTAGCTAGGATAGGCACGACTTGTAGGTATAAGAAGAAGGTAAGAGCACGTGACTAGTTACGTAACCTAAGAGGCGATTAAAGAGGTTAATATTTAAATATATTAATTAGGGAGAATTAAACCAATTAAACCTTAAGTTAATTAATTAAGGTTTAAAGGGATTAATAGTTAAGTTAATTAATTTAAAATTATAATAAAGAGATAAATAAGTACTTAAGAAGAAGGTATTCTAATAGTTAAATAATTTAAATCTCTATTAATTAATTTAAGTAATAGTCTTACTATTAAGAGTTATACTCTTAATAGCCTTATTATAATATTACTTAAAAGCTACTTTATAGTATTTAACTTAACTTACTTTCTAAGAAATAAATCTATTATATCTTAGAATCTAAGCTATTATTATATTTTAATTAATTTTATTTAATAAGTTACCTTAAAACTTTAAGTAGTAATAACTTTTAAGATATTTACTTTAAGCGAAAAGACTATTAATTTTAAGGAGATAATAAAGTACCTTTATAATAAGATTATTAAGCTTAAGAAGTAAAATTAATAGCTTTTTAATTAATAAAATAATCTTTATAAAAAACTTAAGGTATAAGAAGAGAAACTTATAATAGTTTAAAATCTTATACCTATATTCTTTATTAATAATAATAATATACTAAAATTCCTTAAGTTAAAACTATATAATAATTATAAGAGAAATGTAAGGAACTTTCTTATATAAGCTTAAGCTTACCTTTAAGTTAATAAGAAAATTTATAAGACGCTTAAATTATAGATTCTTTATATTAATAACCTTTTAATTAAAAAGGTAATAAAATAATAAGAGCTAACTCTTCACGTATATCTTAAGTATAATATTAAAGTTAAAGTAAAAGTTATTTATATCTTCTTTAATTATAAAACCTTTAAGAAACGATTTCTTATTATATTTAAAAACCCTAATAAGTATAAAGAAGCTATATAATAACTTACTTAACTTAAGTAAACCAAATTTATAGCTTATTATACTAGAAAATTTAAATGTATTATAGTAAAACTTAACTAAAATATTAAACCTAAAATAAAAGTCTTTTATTAAGAACTTAAAGAAGAAGTAAAGAATAATATTTATTAAGAAGATTATTTTAAGTTATTTAATAACTTTATTAAAATAGTTATTAAAGTAAATAATCGTTTATATAAGTAATATTACGAAAAAGGTTATAAAAAATTTAAATTATATATTAGGTTTAATAAATCTAATAGTAATAAGCTACGTTAAATATTAATAGTATATAAGTACTATACTAGACTTATAAAACTTAACGCTATAAATAAGAAAAGAGGGAAGACTTATTATAATTATAATAAGATTAAATACTTTATAAATAAATATAAAGCCTTAAAGAAGCTATAAAAGCTAATTTTTAAAGGTAAAAAGCTTTATACCGTAAACTAAAAAGACTTACTTACGTAAAATCTTAGTATAATAAGTAATAAAGAAAGCCTTATATTAGTAAATAATATTAGTTTAAATAAAGATTAGAAATTTAAAACCTAACTAATACTTAATAACTTTTAAGAATACTAGATACTCTTATTAAAAAGTAAACCTTTACTAGAATTAATTTAAAAAGAAGAAAATTATTTAATTAAGGAAAATAAACTTAAAGTTAAATATAAACTCCTTAATTAAACCTTTTATTATAATAATAATTATTATACGTATCTTAATAATAAGTAAGATAATAAATAGTTTCTATAAGAATAAAAGGGAAGAAGAATAACCCTTATAATATAATTAAAATTATAATAAACTAATTTTAAGATATTAAACGGAAAATTATATTATATTAAGAATAACGTATATATTACCTAAATTATAACCTTATAATATAAGAATAAAGGGAATTATATAACTACAAGTAACTTACTTAACTTAAGTTTAATTAATATAAATAATAGATTAAGCGATTACTAAGAAAGCTCTAATAATACGTTAAAGAATAATTGCTAATAATAGCGCTTAAAATAACGCGTTAAAGAATAATATAAGAATAAAATTAATAAATTAGGAAATAATAGCTATTATTATAATTAAAACTAATTTCTTAATAGAGATTTAATAGGTCTTTATATACTATAAATATTAATAGTATAATATACCTTATAATTAATATAATTATAATAAGATAAAAGATCTAGGTAATAATTAATAGTAAAGTATAAGAAAATTTTATCTTATTAAATCTCGTTAATAAATTATAATTACCTTAAACAATTAAAGATAAGCTCTATTAACTTATAATTATAAAAGAAATTATAGTAAAGTATAGCTAAAAAGTAATTAATATAAAAGTTACGTAGCTTTTAGTTAATATATAAGGTATAAAATACTAAGTTACATTAAATATTATAGTAATCTTAAAATATAATATTATATTAAAGATACCCTAATTATAAGCGAGTAATTTATGAGTTAATTAAAGAATCGGTTAACTTTAATAGAATTTATTAGAATATAATTATAAAGTAAAGAGTAGCCTATAAAGAGTATCTTATTTAAACTATAATAGGCCTTTAAAAATATACGTAATTATTAAAGAGCTTAAAGCTAAGATAATAAAGATTTCTAAGAAATACTTAAAGTATAGTAAGCTATTTAATAAAGAGCTAAAAATAAGACTATTAAAGTATTTACGTTAGAATTATAAGATTAAACTTTAACTTAATATTAAATTAACGTTTAATAAAATTTATTCTTAAAACCCTAAGTAAAATAAGGCGCTTAAGAAGTATTTAAAGAATATATTATAAAAGGAATATATATAATTATTAGAGTCCTTAATAAAATACCTAATCTTATAGGTATTAAAGAAGAACGAGAAACTATAACTATATATTAATTATTAATACTTAAATAAGATTATAATTAAGAATTAATACTTATTACCGCTTATAATAGAAATTAAAGATAAAGTTAAAAAAGCTAAATAGTTTATTATACTTAACTTAAAAGAAGCTTATAACCTTATATAAATAAAAGAAAGCTATAAGTAAATAATAGTATTTTAAACTAATAGAGAATACTATAAATATTTAATAATACCTTTTAAGCTTATTAACGTACTAGTAACCTTTTAAAGAATAATTAATATGATCTTATAGAAATAACTAGGAGTATTTATAGTTATATACCTTAATAATATTCTTATTCACTTAAATACCCTTAAGAAATATAAACGATATATATATAAGGTACTATAAACTTTATAAAATAATAAACTCTTAATTAAAGCCTTAAAATACTAGTTCTACTAGAATACTATATACTTTTTAGGGTATATACTTATATATAAAGAAATATAAATAAGCTTAAATAAGATTAAAACTAGTAAGAAATAGCTTATATTAAAGAATTTAAAAGAAGTTAAAGGATTTATAGTATTTATAAACTTTTACTATAAGTTCTTAAGCGAATATAAAGATATTTTATAATCTCTTATAAACCTAATAAAAAAAGAAGTTAGCTTTTAATAGAATAAACTAAAAGCTATAGAATTTAGAAAATAAAAGATTCAATTACGTTAAAACCTATATTAAAAGCATTTAATTAAAATAAACCTTATAAGCTTAAAACGGACGCCTTAAACTTTATACTAGGCGAATAGCTTAGATAATAAGATAACTAAGGAAGATTATTGTAACGGTGGCTTAGGTTCTAAGACATAGTAGGTTTATTTCTTAGGAAGTAAGTTAGGTTAAATGCTATAAAGTAGCTTTTAAGTAATATTATAATAAGGCTATTAAGAGTATAACTTTTAATAGTAAGACTATTACTTAAATTAATTAATAGAGAATTAGACTATTTAACTATAAGAATACTTTCTCCTTAAGTATTCGTTTATCTCTTTATTATAGTCCTAAATTAAATAAATCCTATTTAATTCCCCGTACTAGATTAGGTTAATTCCCTTTAATCTATTAAGTTAGATTAAATTAATTCTATTTAATCCCCTCACGTAACCTGCGATCCCGTTAGCCCTATTCTTATTTATATGCTAGTAGCCTATAATGCTAGCTAATTGCTTTAGGTACCCTTAATTTATAATATAATACTTCTCCTTTATTAGTCTTATTCTTAAGGCTATTTCGTTTTATCTAGTAAGTATTCTCTTTCTTTCTCTCTTTTCCCTTTTTTCTTTCTTTATTATTCTTTTTATAATATCTTTTAATCGTATTTTAAAATAATAATCTTACCTTAACTAAAAGACTAATTGTAAATATCCTTTTAAGTTTATATTTACCTTTAGCTTTATTATACCTTTCTACGATTCGTGTTAAAAAAACAATTAAGAGTATATTATTACTAAAGGGAAAGACAGGTATAGTAAATATACTTTACGTAATTACACTAGCTATAATCTAGGCGAAACGTCTTTAAATGCTTATAATTATATTCTTTATAAAAAGAATCGTCTTAATAAAGAACGTGCTTTAACTAAAAAGAATTTAAAGTAAGTAATAGCTCGTTTATAAAGGATTTATTATTAGAAGAAATTTTTACGATAAAAGGTTATAAAGATAATTACTCGTAGTATAAAGAGTTTAAACGAGTTAAAGGCTTAAGAGCGTTTAAAGTTAAAGTTTAATATACTTAATTAAACACTTAAGTTTCTAGTAGACTTAGATTTTCTTATTTCTAATAAGTTTTTATTCTTTAATAAAACTATTTAAGTAACGTTAAGTAATTTATAAGATTCTTAGCTAGTTTCTAGGTGTTTTTAGAGTTTAAATATCCCTTTTATTTAATAAGATAATAACGATTCTTTATACCTTTTTGTACTTTAAGTATTCGTTTAACTTTATATTTATTAGTATCTTTTATTATAATATTTATAGTAATTATAAACTCTTCTAATACTTTCTCTAGTAGTAATATATAAAATATAGAATAAATTCTTATTCTATTTAGTAATAATAGTTCATAGTTAATATTTAAGATTTTTCGTTTAATAAGAAATAGTTCAATTCTCTTTTAATTAAGTTTATTATTAGGTTATTTTATTTTAATGTTTTTACGAATAAGGTATACTTTATATCTTTTCTCTAGGATTAACGCTAGTAATCTCTTTTTATTCGCGTAATACTTTATTTAGTTCTATAAAAATATTTATTTCTATTATAAGTGTTTTTATATTTCTATTATTATTACTATATATACTATAGCTACTAGTACATTTATATTTTATATCGCGTATATCTTAATAATAGGGTTAAATTTATAGTTTACCCTAAACGGTAATATCTTTATATTATTAATTTTAAAGCTATTATAAGCCTATTATACTAGTAATAGCTATTCTACCTAATTGTTCTATTAATAGTTAATATAGCTTTATAAATATTATTTAAGTATTTAGTTTAAGATTTCTATTTATTTATTTTATTATAGGTAAAATGCTATTAATAAGTTCTATTTAATCTTTATAATTTCTATAAGGTATTTCTAAAAGTTTAATGTAAATAATTTATCGCGATTTAATATAAGCTTTATTAGTAATTTATATTATATAATAACTATTTTAAAGAACATATACGCTAAGTTCTTAGTATTACTTAATTCCTTATATAAAATATAATAGGCGTATTTTATAAGTTTATTTATAATAATTAGAATACTATTATAAGCTACTCCTATTATAAGTTCTTTTAACTTTAGTAGTTTAATAATAAAGTTTATTATAATAGTTTACTATACTCTTTTAAGTAGTAATATTAGTTATAATTCTTTATATAATACGTATTACGTTAATTTTACTTTATTACACGTGTTATATTTCTTAATAACTTCTTATATTATTTTTTTACTTTTTAGAAAGTTATATAATCTTCTTAGCCTATTAATTATTTTCCTTATACCCTAATATTCATGTAATAGATACTCGTATATTTTCTTAATAAGCTATTCTTAAAGTATACTAGGAATATACTACCGTTTATTATATAAGAAAGTCTTATCTTTCTTAAATAAATGCGTTTTTATTTTTTTTTTATTAAAGTAATTATTATTCTTAATATATAATATAATTTATTATATTTATATTTTATTTAGCTTAACTTACTAGGTTATATTAATTTCTTAAATACCTAGTATAAGGTTAATATTTTTAATAGCGCGTAATAAAAGTGTATTACTTACTTACTTATTTAATTTTAAGTTCTCTCTTTAGTTAAGCGCGTTTACTCTTTTATTTTTAAATCCTTTATAATATATAATCTTAAAGTTATAATTTATAAGGGTTTTATACTATTTAATCTATCTTTATTTAAATTCTTTATAGTTAAAAATAACGTGAGATTCTTATAATTAATATAAACTTTAATTTAATACTTTACTTTTATAAGATAATATTTTTATTCTTTAAAGCACTTAATAATAGCTATAAGTTCTTTATTATAAACTCTATAATTAAGTTTAGGTTCGTAGAGTTTCTTTAAGAAGAATATAACTAGGTGTAATCTTCCTTAATTATCTTATTATTTAAGCTATTCGCCTAGTATAAAGTTTAAGGCGTTTATTTTAAGCTTATAAGGTTTATTTTAATTAAGTGCTTTTAATATAGGTTTTAATATAATTAAATCTTTTATTTTTTAGAATATTATAACTTCTGGTTTATTCTATTAAAAGTTAACTTCTTTCTTTATTAAATTTATAAGAGATTATAAAATATCTTTATATTTACTTAAGAACTTATAGTAAAAGTTTATAAATATTATAAATTCTTTAACTTCTTTTAAATTCTTTAATATAAGCTATTTCTTAATAGTTTTAATCTTATTTAAGCTTATTTATATTTCTTTATATATAAGTATATACCTTAAAAAGTATATAGTATTCTAGTAGAACTAGTATTTTAAGGCTTTAATTAAGAGTTTATTATTCTATAAAGTTTATAGTACCTTATATATATATTATTTATATTTCTTAAGGGTATTTAAATAAATAAGAATATTATTAAGGTATATAATTATAAATACTTTTAGTTGTTTTTATAAAATTATATTAATTATTCTTTAAAAGGTTACTAGTACGTTAATAAGCCTAAAAGGTATTACTAAATATTTATAGTATTCTCTATTAGTTTAAAATACTATTATTTACTTATAGCTTTCTTTTATTTATATAAGGTTATAGGCTTCTTTTAAGTTAAGTATAATAAACTATTTAGCTTTTTTAACTTTATCTTTAATTTTTATTATAAGTAGTAATAGGTATTAATTCTTAATTATAATCTTATTTAAGTGTTAATAATTAATATATAATTATAGTTTCCTATTCTTCTTTAATACCTATAAAATTAGGTATTCTATTAGAGACTCTAATAATCTTATATATCCCTTTTATAATATATTCTTTAAATACTTCTTAAGCGCTTTATCTTACTTAAGATTCTAAGAATAAATCTTATTAAACGTTAATTTAATATTAAGCTAAAGTTTAATCTTATAATCCTAGCGTAAATACTTTAATAGTCTTATTTTTAGCTCTCTATTAAATAGCTTATTATACTTTAAGTATTTCTTAAGAATCTTTATTATTTTAGCTTTTAGCTCTCTAGTAATTACATATATTTTTAAAGGCCTATTATAGTCTAAATAAAGTGCTTTTTATAGGCTACTCTTAGCTTTATAATTATATTCTAGTAAATTCTATTAAAGTTAACTAGTTCTTTAATTAACTTATAAATTACTTGCTTATAATTAAGATATCCCTAATATAATATTATATTTTAAGATTACTATAATATTTAACGTAACCTAATATTTTATACCTTATATATTAACGAGAAGTTACGTTACTTTTATATTAATTACTTCTTAGCTATACTTTACTATAATTTCTTCTATAATTATAAGTTAATAAAGCTTATCTTTAAGTATTTAAGGTAATTATAATCTATTAATAAGATTTAGTAAGATAAAATTTCCTTATACTCTACTATTAATTATTACTTAAATCCTTTATTTTATTATAGTTATATTAATTATAAGGTGTATTATACTACTAATATTTATAGTATATAAAGACCTATTAGATCTTTATTAAGGAATTAGTTTTAATTGTAATAATAGCTATTATTTCCCGATTTATTAATTCTATTCTTATATCGTTCTTTAACGCGTTATTCTAGGCGCTATTATTAGCGGTTATCTTTTAATATATTATTAAAGCTTTCTTAGTAATTACTTAACCTATTATTTATATTAATTAAACTTAAGCTAAGCGAGTTACTTATAGTTATATAATTCTCTTTCTTCTTATATTATAAGGTTATAACTTAAGTAGTATATACGTTATTCTTAATATAATATAACTTTTTATTTAATATCTTTAAATTAATTTATTATAATTTTAGTTATATTATAAGGGTTATTCTCCTTCCCTTTTATTCTTATAAAAACTATTTATTACCTTACTTACTATTAAAGTGTATATAGTAATTATTATTATAATAAAAGGTTTAATTAAGAAGTTTATATTTAATTTTAAGTTTATCTTTTTTAATTAAATAATTCTCTTCTTCTTAAATTTATTCTAGTAAAGGTTTACTTTTTAGTAAGGGTATTTAGTATTTCTAAAAGTTATTAGATATTAATTAGGTTTTAAATTTCTAATCTTTATTTAAATTAATATTATTTATTAACGTAAAGCTTTCTTTATTACTTATTATATTAAGATTTCACGTAGGTAAGTAAATAAAGCTTCTTACCTTTAAAAATTAGCTTTTATAGCTTCTTTAAAGCTTTATATTTATTTATAAAGTATTTAGTCTTATTATAATTATAATAAGTCTTTCCCCTTTTCTTATTTATAGCATTAAGTTCTATAAGTCTAGTATAATACTCGTATACTATTAATATTTAGCGTAGCTTACTACTATTAGGTTTATTAAACCTAGTATATAATTTAAATTTCCTATAACTTTTTTTATAATATTACTTATATAAATAGTTATTTACCTTAATAATTATTTTAATAAAGTTACTAAATAGCTTAAGATAATCTTCTTAATAAATATTATTCTTTACTTCTTCTTTAAGTTCTTAATAAAAAACTTTTATTTTAGGTTTAGTATTTTAATTAAGTTTTATTATAATACGTTTAAATTCCTTAATATAATAAGCTATAAATCTAGTTTACTTAAGTTAAGTAAGCTATTATGTAGCTTCTTTATACTTATTAGGGTTTTTAAATATAGCGAGAAGTTATTCTTTAAAGGTTTTATAATTAAAGAAGATATAAATAACTTTTACTTTAACTTTAATGCTATACTTAAAATATACGCGAAGGGTTAGCTCCTATTATTCTATTACCTTTCTAATTAAAAGATTACTAATATAAAGAATCTATAACTTAAGTATTATATAGATTTTTTCGTTAACTCGTAGGTAAGCTTAAGCTTATATAAGAAAGTTTCTTATATTACCCTTATAACTATTATATAATTTAAGCTTAGGGAATTTTAGTATATTATTATTATTAATAGAAAATATAAGTGTAAGATTTTAAACTATTATAAGTTTCTCTTCTTATATCTTAAGTTTTTCGTAGAGATTATTCTATTAGTTAAAAAGCTATTAATTTTACTTCTTAAGCTTAATAATCTTATTATAAAGGTACTTTATTATCTTCTTAGGGTTAATAGTCTTTTCGCTTAAAGTAAATATCTTAAAAGTTATTACTACTTAAAGTTTTAAGGTAACTTATTAAATAGAATTAATTAAAATGTAATAGTAGCTTAAGTTCTAAGGTATAATAGGTTTATTTCTTAAAAAGTAAGTTAAGTTAAATACTATAAAGTAGCTTTTAAGTAGTATTATAATAAGGCTATTAAGAGTATAACTCTTAATAGTAAAACTATTACTTAAATTAATTAATAGAGAACTAGATTATTTAACTATAGGAATACTTTCTCCTTAAGTATTCGTTTATCTCTTTATTATAATCCTAGATTAAATAGATTCTATTTAATCCCCTATACTAGATTAGGTTAATCCCCTTTAATCTATTAAGTTAAATTAAACTAATCCCATTTAATCCCCTTACGTGACCTGTAATCCTGTTAGCCCTATTCTTATCTATATACTAGCGGCTTATAACGCCGGCTAACTGCTTTAGGTACCCTTAGTTTATAACAATTATACCTAGTTATATTATTCTTAAAGAAACTCTATAAACCTAAACTTAATTATAGAATTTATAATAAAGAACTTATAGCTATTATTAAGTGCTTTAAAGAATAAAGATACTATCTTATAGGAGTAAAGTATTAAATTAAGGTTTATACTAACTATAAGAATCTTATATTATTCTTAACTATAAAGAATTTAAATAAATAATAGATTAAATAATATAAAACCCTTATAAATTATAACTTTAAAATTATATACTATAAAGAATTTAAAAATAAAAGAGTAAACGCGCTTAGCTAAAAAGAGAACTTAAAATTAAATAAGTAAGTAAGTAATATACCCTTATTACGCGCTATTAAGGATAAGAATCTTATACTAGATACCTAAGAAATTAATATAACCTAATAAGTTAAGCTAAATAAAATATAAATATATTAGATTATATTATATATTAATAATAATAGTTATTTAAATAATTAAGAAATGAAAACGTATTTATTTAAAAAAGGTAAAACCTTTTTATATAATAAATAATAGTATATTTCTAGTATACTTTAAGAATAGCTTATTAAGAAAATATATAAGCACCTATTACATGAATATTAGGGTGTAAAGAAAATAATTAATAGGCTAAGAAGATTATATAACTTTCTAGAAAGCAGAAAAATAATATAAGAAGTTATTAAGAAATATAACACGTGTAATAAAGTAAAATTAGCGTAACACGTATTATACGAAGAATTATAACTAATATTACCACTTAAAAGAGTATAATAAACTATTATAATAGACTTTATTATTAAACTATTAAAGTTAAAAGAACCTATAATAAAAGTAGCTTATAATAGCATTTTAATTGTTATAAATAAACTTATAAAATACACCTATTATATTCTATATAAGAAATTAAGTAATACTAAGAACTTAACGTATATATTCTTTAAAATAGTTATTATATAATATAAATTACTAATAAAGCTTATATTAAATTATAATAAATTATTTACCTTAAACTTTTAAAAATACCTTATAAAAACTATAAAGATTAAATAAAGCTTATTAATAGCATTCCACTTATAATTAAATAAGCAAATAAAAATCTTAAATTAAATACTTAAATAATATCTATAAAGCTATATTAACTATTAATAGAATAATTAAGTAGAATAGCTATTATTAGTATAATAGGCTTATAATAGCTTTAAGATTAATAATATAAAGATATTACTATTTAAGGTAAATTACGAATTTAACCCTATTATTTAAATATATATAATATAAAATATAAACGTATTAGTAGCTATAACGTATATAATAACTATAATAGAAATATAAAAACACTTATAATAAAAATAGATATTTTTATAGAATTAAATAAAGTATTACGCGAATAAAAAGAGATTATTAGCGCTAATTTTAGAGAAGAGATATAAAGTATACCTTATTCGTAAAAATATTAAAACTAAGTAACCTAATAATAAACTTAATTAAAAGAAGATTAAATTATTTCTTATTAAACGAAAAATCTTAAATATTAACTATAAACTATTATTATTAAATAAAATAAGAATCCACCTTATATTTTATATATTACTATTAGAGAAAGTATTAGATAAATCTATAATTACTGTAAATATTATAATAAAAGATACTAATAAATATAAAGTTAAACGAATACTTAAAGTATAAAGAGATATAAAGAATTATTATTATCTTATTAAATAAAAGGGATATTTAAACTCTAAAAACACCTAAAAACCAGCTAAAAATCTCACGAATTACTTAACGTTACTTAAATAGTTTTATTTCTAAGAAACGCATTCTAAGTAATCTTTTAAGTATTATTTAATAACTTAATATTAAATTTAGCATTTAAGAAATAAACTAAAATAAGATTTAAATTCTTAGAAGAAGTAAGAAGAACTCTTATAGTCTTTTAAAGCTATTTTACTTTCTTACGTTTTACACGTTTTAACTCTTTAACGTTATTAATACTACGCGTAATTACACGTATTATTTTCTTAAACTATAATTTCTTTTATTTTTATAAACGTAAGACCTTTTAATTCTTAGCTAAAACGCTTCTTAGCTTCTTTAAGCTCTCTTTTAAGCTTATAATATTAATTTATAATACTATAAAGCTATTAAGAGGTTACCCCTATAATATTATAATTCCCTTACTTATCTACTATATACTTTATATAATAACTTAAATTAAAAATAAAGGCTTTATATTAAAGAAGTTCTATATAAGCGTAGTAAGCGTAAGCCTTTATAAAGGATAAAAATAGATTATTAATTATTATAAAAAGAAGGTTATTCTAGTAAAGAGAAGAAGTAAATAAAGCTTTAAACTATTATTTTAAGACACGATTAATTAATATAATAGCATATAATAATAGAAGAAAGAAAACGTATAACACTTAAGCTAGCTTATTTTAATAGCTTTAAGAATAAGACTAATAAAAAAGGGGTATAATATTACGAATAACACTATATAAAATATAAGATAAGACTATATTAGCTAAAATAGGCATAACTTATAGGTATAAGAAGAAGGTAAGGGCACGTAACTAGCTACGTAATCTAAGAGGTAATTAAAGAGGTTAATATTTAAATATATTAATTAAAGAGAATTAAATTAATTAAATCTTAAGCTAATTAATTAAGGTTTAAAGGAATTAATAGTTAAGCTAATTAATTTAGGATTATAATAAAGAGATAAACGAGTACTTAAGGAGAAGGTATTTTTATAGCTAAATAATTTAAATCTTTATTAATTAATCTAAGTAATAGTCTTACTATTAAGAGTTATACTTTTAATAGTCTTATTATAATACTACTTAAAAGCTACTTCGTAGTATTTAACCTAACTTACTTTCTAAGAAATAAACCTACTATACCTTAGAACCTAAGCTACCGTTACACTATACTATTGTCTTCGAAATACTGCTCGTGCGTTAGAATAATCCAGCTCTAATAGTTTATCATATTAAGGTTATCTCTAAAAAGGGGCCAACATATCGCAATACATATTGGGGTCCTTTAAAACCGAGTCTATAAGGTTAATTCGGTACAGTACACGACCGCCGTTATAAACAAGATTATTATACGCTTCTATCTCTTCTCGCTAATATATCTCCCAATCGGTTTCGTCTAGCAATTCGGTCCGCCTTTTGCTTTCCTGCGGTTAGTCTCCTAATACGGAATTATCTTTAATGCAGACACCACGCAAAAGCGCATTAAGGTTATTAAGGTTAAGCGATCGTAAGGCTGCCAATATACATCTAAGCAGACGTGAGTGAGCGAAGAGAATAGGATAATAGGGGAACATACTATAGTCTCTTAGCAAGGCGATTTCGGTCCCCTTCTAATAATTTATTCCAGTCATTAGCCACGTTAAGCTCAAATACGCTATCCAATCGGCGGTATTTCTCCATAAACTCTCTCAGCTATACGTCGCTCAGAGAGGATATATCGTTAGTGGTCGTAAATCGTAAGCGAGACATGTTATCGTGCATAATGCAGACATGGCCAGCGTGGTTGCAGTTGTAGGAACGAGAACTGAGATATTTTCGATGGCTTCGAATTTATCGCTTTGCACAGCAGCCTAAGGCACCAATGCCTGCAATCCGGAGTGTCTGGTGGGGCCAGTCGTGTCCGTGCATAATGCAGTACTCCGTACTCCGTAAAGCGTCAACTGGTTACTGCATTCTCATGCTCGAAGGTGGGCGCGTACACGACCAATATGCAGCTCACGGCCGATGATGACAGCCATGCAGCCGCCCCTCAGTCTTAGAAAGGTGCAGGATGGCGGGCACGATTGGACAGGAGTATAGAGACATGGAAGGGTGATGGTGGAAGTCACGCTCGTTTCCCTCTCCGACCATAAAAGTCTACTGCCTATCCTTCCAGATGTCGCATTAATATCCTTATCCGACCTAAAAACAAAAATGGCTAACACGGATCTCATTGCTCGTGTGTACCCCTCTTCCCATAATTATCTTGCGTGGCATACTGCCAAGGCAATTATAGACAGTTCTTATTACGTGTTACCTCTTTATGAAGAGCCTGAGGAAAAAATCCAATATAGGCGTGATGACCGTGAGAGAACCGAGCTACCGGATGAGCCCGGTGACAGAAAACCATCCGAATTCGATGGCAAGCCTTTTATCGAGATTCAGTTTAGCGAGGCCCGCGATCCTCGCGTGGAGTTCAATTTGGATGTAGCAGTGTGATGTCGTTCTGCCTAATTTCAAGGGTCTTAGCGGGGTTTAATTCAGTTTAACGTTCGATAACTAGTAACGCTTTATAGTGAAAGATTTAGGCTCCCTTCTTGGAACCAAAGTTACCTATAACGGCGAAGGGGCTAGTAGGCGCCGGGGATTTCACTGGATTATTAGCGGGGATAAGAACGCCTATTAAAAGGAGAAAATCATTGTCAAGATACATAAAGATATCCAGTTCCAAATTATCGTTGCTTAGCATAATTTAAAATTAACGTTATACATGGAGAAAGTTAGCATATACCGCCAGGGCGCTGCTATCACGGAAAATCTCTTTAACGATCTAAATCTTCCACTTCGGCCTGATACAGAAATGCCCACCGGAGCATATACGCCACACGCTAGTCTAGTCTGCCTGAAACGAGAGCTTAGAAGAGGAAACTTTAGTGTCTTAACTTATTATTAGAATGTTAGTAACGGAGAAGAGCATGCCCTAAAATAGCCGTCACAAAAAGCAGTAATTAACAGCGATAAATGGCTGGAGGAGGCGGACACACTAAGTAAATTATCACATGTTTGTTCTGTCCTTTAGGTTTCTCTTTCTACGTTAACCTGAAACATGATAGAATAATATTATTAAAGTTTTTTGGGCTAATTTAGATCCTTATCCTCAATTATGCCTCAAATATATCCCGGGCGGTTCTCTCGATAAATGCGAGAAGATTACTGTTACCGAGAGCGTGTCTGTTCTCCGCCAAATCCTTTCAGCCTTAGTGGATTTTGGGATGCACGGACGTGGCGAACTTTTAAGAACGATTTGCGGCACGGAACCTTATACACCACCGGAAATCTGGGAACCATACGTCAAGAAGGTTTAACCGACAAGGTACTCGCCAGCTGTTAATATCCGGTCTCTTGGGATAGTAGTGTATGAGCTTCTGTTGGGCTTCCCGAGATATCAGCAATACTGGGACCAACCCCCTCGGGCAGTAGTTGCAATTGCTTCCCTAAAACGCCGGCTAACTTAGTGTGAATGGATTATCTAGTGTCTTTATAAGGAATACCGCAAGAAACCTAATGCTCTTAAAATAACTACTAATTAGTAGCATGCTGCATTTATCTTTAAATGCCAGAGATTCCGCCCAAGAATGCTATCGTAAGGCAATAGCGCTTCCACAGATGATTCTTGAAAATAACACTGTTCCACATGGGGGCATATTATGGCGGGAAGACACGATTGTCTGTTCTAGCACTAACACTGGGGACAATTCAACTATACAGAATGAAGCGTTGATTGGTGAACATTCAACTAGTCAGAACAATTACCTCGGGTTGTCTCTGAGACTATGTATGACAAGTACCAACTATGTAGCCCAATTTCTGCTGCAGTAGATCATGAATGGATGGGTAATTAAGGGCTGCGAAAGTCCTACTGGGCAGACCTAACAGCTTGGGAAGATCGTTGGCTTGACTGTCGCGTTGTTGGTTTACCACACTTGCTCCGACACACCCTCCACTGTGCAACAGATATTGAGCAAGGACACGGATGACTGCATAGTTCAATTACCGAGAAACGAGGCTCCATTAACGGTTTCCGGGACGAGTTTGATTCACAAGCCGGATCCGGCGGCGGCTGTCGGCTGGCTTCGGGCAGCTTGTAAACACATGCCTAGCAAAGCTCACCATGTTGCGCTCCGAAATCAGGACGAAGGACAACGGCATGCAAGATCCATTATGTGACTCACCACCTTGGACCCCGCTGGCCGTTGTGTCAGCGCTGTATCTTGGCCAATCTCATCACAATCTCAGAAGCATGACGAGTCATATGCCGGCTATGACGGCACATAACTTGTTGGTCTGCGCCCCTCGTAGCCAACGTGACACCTAAGCAGACCAATACCATGCTTTACAGTTTCTCCATCCAGGCAGCTTACATGGATGGAATGGTCAAAGCCTTCGAAAATGGAGAATCCTGGCCCACTGTGAACCAGCAACGACTATTCGAATTTTCTCAGAATTTAACGGATGCAGTATCAACCTCCACATTTCAAGGGCACGATTGCGGTTCCTGAATGATCAATCTTAAAGCTGGACGAGCTAAACAGTATACTAACTACGTGGCCATCTTATGACACTATTCACTCCGGGTACGTGGGTATTGGCAACGAGAATTAAATGTACATTGGTTGGCAAGGAGAAATTTGATTGCGGAAATCAATATTGTAGAACAATAAAGACGTGGGCCACAAAGTAGCTTGCAAGGCAGCTATAACCGTTGCTAACATAATTTGTGTCATTGGTACATAGGAATTCGGAATTCTGTTTATCCTTGTCATGGCTATCACAATCTTTGGGCAATGAACCGGCTGAAGAAGATGAATGATACACAAATGGGGAGTTTGTACTCCGTATCAAGGCCGGTGTCATCATCTACACGATGACACTGGGTCATAGATTCAATGGCATTTTGATATGATCTTGTGCGCGGCATCCAATGTATAAGAGAATCTCTTTTCAACATATTTCACTTACAGAACAATGCACCTTACTAAGGTTCGGTCAGAATCGAACGGCCCAGGTCACTGTGCAGTGAGTCCCAGAGCATTGACAAGAAAACTACATTTTCATTTTTTCAAAAAGCTTAAATAATTAATAATAAATCTAATAAAATACTTGGATTATAATAATAAATACATAAAATAGCTAATATTATAACCAATCAGCTTATTTAAAAAGTGGGTCCTTCTAGCTTATTATAAGCTTAAAAACTAGATTATGTAATTTTTTAAAAACACACTATACTATACTATACTATAAGAACTATAAAATATAGTTTTTAAAGTTTTAAGTTTATAATAGTATGTAAGGACCCACTTTTTTTAATATTAGCTTATAATATAGAATTTATACTAGCTATCCGTAAAACTTATAATTCTATAAGTATTTTATTAGATTTAATATAATTTTTTATATTCGAAACTACAAAAACTACAAAACTACAAAACTACACTACAGTCAATGCTCTGGCAGTGACTAAAGTCCTAAACCGCATGATCACTCGGGTATCTTGTCAGACCTCATGTTTCCAAATTGAGCGAAAGGATTTGACAATATGAAATGTTACCACTAGAAGCTACAGAATGTCAATTTTTGCACGAAATGATTTCCGTGGACTTTCAACAGACCCTTGTCAATTTGCACAAGTGATTGATATATCTACGAGCGATCTAGTACGAAACCTCACTAACATTCTAGATGCCTATAATACTCTACTAAGAAGAAGTACCTCTGACCCGTCAACCAGCATAGGGGGTTACCTCCATTTGTGACAGTTTTGCTATCTCTATAGTAGCAACCAGCTCTGATTGGTGAAAAGTCTGATACAAGTCGAGGTACTCAAGAGTTTCGAGAGTTCAATTTTTCCACACTATCAATAGTCCCATGACCGGATTCGCCTCCCGAATTTTGTATTCCTCGGCCGTCAGGTCAAATTGTTCAATCCATTTTCCCTTGAACCCAAGTTCTTGAATGCCTTCAGATCTCCATTCCAGCTTTCCTCGGAACCCTCCTTCTCTAGCAGCGGCCTCTTACGTAGATTGCTTCATGTGCGTTGCCACGAAGCTCACATCCTCATCCAGGTGTATGCGGGAACTCCAGCCTGACCCTTCATCAATCTCTTTGATGTATTCTAGACGCGGTCACATTCGGTCTAGCGGTGAGCGACTATATGCTTTCCTCCGCGCAATCAAGTCTTCAGTGGGATGAGGCACCACTCCAACAAATACCCCATCGTGGCTGAGATTATGCGCAATAGTAGCAAACATTGCTATCAACTCGGTTCTGTTCTCCGCGTAATTCAAAAACCAGCCGCCGAAAGCACAGTCAAAGAAGCCGATTGACTTGTCGGGAGCATAGGACCTTAATACAGTACCGTCCCCAAGCACGAAACGGACGCGGCCTCTACCGCCTGCCGAAATGTTCTTGGACGCAATGTCCAGCATGACTGGAGAAATGTCCATTGATGTTATCGTCGAGGTGGTCCACGACAATATTTCCTGGGTATAGAATCCTGTGCCACAAGCAAACTCCACGATAGTGGCGTCCGGTTTCAGCAATGGTCGGATGGCCCTCCTCACCATGGCAAGCTCCATTTGTTTAAAGAGAAGTTCGCCTACGACAAGATACGAAGACCCAATAGAGTCGTACTGCGTCATTTTGATGTAGACCTATGGTTTTGAAGGAAAAGTTGTAAAGCTTTAGAGTCAGTTTATAGTAAGATTAAACGTCTGAAATGTAGAGCTGAATTGATTGGAGATGGAGGATAACGGCCACATTGTACAGAACGACAGCTGTCTGGAAAGCAGATAAAAGTCGATGAACGAACGCTTGATTATCGTGTTTCGGCTTCAATAAAGCGGCTGCAAAAAACCAATAACTTACCCCCTCCTTATGTATCTGCAGCCGATGGACGCTGTCAACGGAATATAAGGGGGTACATTGCTATTCGATTAAAGCGCGTTCTTTTTCGCGATAGACGCAATCGTTCCCAGGGCTCGCGGCTGCATGAATAGCGCAACGAGCCGCCCCGGACCTTGGTCTCGAACGAACAAGAGGCAAATTACATAACAGGGTAAACGCAGTAGGGTCTTGAGCTGCTGGAAACCGGTGGAGCGACGGTTGACAGGGCAGTTTTCATGCATAGCTAAACACAAAGGTTTAGGTTAATCTGTAATAATCGACCTCAAGGTATTAAAAGTCCTGAGTTTGTTCAGAGGCTTTAAGGGACGGGGGTCTCTTTAAATATAAAAAATTGGGGTGTGTTAGAGGCCTTAGGCAGCTTTCGTTTAAAGTCCGACCCGGCGTGATACCTTCTTGGTTGTTGTGTGACCGTTGTTGGCCCAACTTTATTGTGGCCTACCGTGTGACAGTTTTGACTTCTCGCCGGTCATTCAATCCATCAACCAAACAATCTAGACTTTGTTTTTTTTATTGACTAGTTGCCGATAAGAAGCACCCCAGCAGCAAGCGCAATCATTCGTAGTCGAACGTTGTAGTCCGCCGTTGTGAACGCAACATAATGCCCACAGACTGCAACATGAGAAAACTGCGCGAACTGGACGGCCTGGTCGATAGGTACCCATGCTAAAAGTACAAGTGAGCAAGGGAGAGTTCCGCTTTGATAGAATCCAGCTGCAAGAGGGCTATCCTTCGGGTAGAAGGCGGCCCCGACGCCATCGCTGTGACAGTGACGGAGGAAGCTAGCCTTCTTGTCCACGTGTGCAATTCACCCCTATTGCCATGATAGTGATTTGCAATGACCCATTCTGTTCCGGAACGCGCTGCCTCGAGGGTACTTGGTTGGAACCGCTTCATAAGTTCGTTATGCCAACAGCTTTGAGCAGGATCGCTTCCACGGCGCGGCTGCTCTCCTCTGTGTATCTTGGGGGTCCCGAATAACCTCTACCGCGTATCTCATTGCATCATCCCAGGCCAGGCTTCTTTGGATGGAGACGACTCCAGTGAGGGCTTGGATACCGCTTCGCAGAGTTTTTTTATACAACGCCTGGTAGTATGTGGAGCAGTCCGTCAGTCCGTGGTGTTGTATGTTGTGGTTAATATAGGCGAGTATGCGGTCAAGATCCGATTTGAGTGCATCCGCTCTCACCTCGTTTCGCAACTTCCTGGAATCTCCTTACGCTATTGCTAAGGGCAGAAAACAAATTTTGCTGTAAACAATACTCGAGGATGTAGTTGAGAACTGTGGTGTGAGTTTGACTGGGGGCAACCTTGGAACTTTTGCCAAGATCTGTCCGGATAATTTTGAAGTATTGCTTACAACTAGGCATAATGAGGGTCTGGTTTAATATTCAAGACACGGACCATAGAAAGAAGAACTCGAAGTACTCCGTTCATTACAAGTTTCGTACATAGTGTCACACGGTTGAACCCAACAAAGGCTGTTGGGCCAACAACGGTTACACGACATCGAACCATCACGAGACTAGGTTACAGGCGTAAGGCAGCTATTAGGCTAGAGGCCTGAGCGTTGAGAAAAACCGAGAATCTTCGATGTCAAAGTAGATTATTAGATTATGAAAACAGTTCCAAGCCTTCACACGTTGAACCAGTGTCACGATCAGTGATACTATATCTCTCAAACCTCGGGACTGGAGGTTATCTCCATCACCTAGAAAGTGAAGTGCTTTGCACATATTATCAGCTAATACTTCCATCAAGTATCTGCATCTCTCTTGACAAGATGTCTTGCAGAATAAGTATCATCTCAGAGATAGCACGCAGGGCATTGTCATCTGTCTTTATTCTTCTGGTTAGTTACATTACTCAATCAGATCTCGCTATTGCAACTAACAAGAAATTAAAAGCACTCGTCTATGCATCGCCAGTATTTTGTACAATGTTTACCCCATCCTCTCTCACGCTTCCCTGGTCCAATACACTACCGGACGTCGATATTACCATGGGCATATCAATCAATTCGGGGAAAACTCTGTTTCACGGTCCTCAAACTTGATGAAAAATATGGCCCAGTTGTCCGCATTTCCACTTCACAGCTTTCCTTTTCAGAACCAGGGGCATGAAAAGACATATATGGAGGGTCGATTGGAGGAAACAAACCCCAAATATCTTCGATTCTATCAAGCCCTTAGCTTCAACTGACTTGTTTCAGAAGATCTTTCAAATCTAGAGAAGGAAACGCATAAAGTTTTGAGGGGCTTCCTGGCTGACGGATTTCCTGTCCGTAGACTTAAAAGACATGGGAGGCTGGTTATGAGGCACGTAATTTGATAATTGAATATATTTGAAGACACTTTGAACAGGACGTTGGCAGGTCAACGTCAGTCGGACTTGTGAATGAAAAATGCATTCACAGAAGCAATGTATTCGACTTGGCCGCGTGGTTCAACTGAACTATCCGCGACACTGTGGGTGATTTGGCCCTTGGAGAGAGCTTTTCCTGCTTGGAAACCTGCGCACAGGATCATACGTCGGGTTCATGTTCAAGGCTTGCGGGTAGGGGGCCCAAGTTGTTGTGTTGTGGTATCTAGGTCTGAGACTCTTGGCGGGAGCACTGAGATATTTGTTCAGCAAGAAAACCTTGAAAGTTCTGGAGCAAAAAAAGATCATGCGAGCAAAGCGGATGGACAGTGCCAATGGAAGGGACGATCTAATTGAGCCCGTTGTCAAGGCGAAAGAAAGGGCGGTAGACCCCAACCCGCCGCTCATCATACTATCAATTGATGTTTTACGGGCCCCCTCACAGCGCATCAAGTCCTTCGCTGTTGCACGACCTGACAGTTATATAGGAACTGACTTTTGACTACGTGCTTGCTGCTGTAAACGGCCTGATTGTTGCCGGGGCGGAAACTACGTCACTGGCTCTATCATCATTCGCCTATTATATGGTTAGCAGCCCGACATGTCTGTCTAGAGTCACGGGTGAGATTCGATCTGCGTTCAACTCTGAGGATGAGATTTGTTTGTCCAGAGTAGAGAGTCTAAAGTATTTGACTACGTGCATACAGGAATCGTTGAGGATCTACCCGGCTGCCCCAATAGGGTTCCCGCGGACAATACCAAAGGGAGTGAGAACCATCACAGGAAGGTATATACCCGAGGATGTAAGTATTCTGCCTATTTGATCATGACTATAGCTAGAATCAAACTTCAAGCTGCCTTTAGCCAAGACCATTGTTTTAGTTAATGGATTCATTATCACGCATTTGAGCGAACATTTCCAAAAACCGTTCAAGTTACAGAAATATCGGGGGACGCATATCTGTCAGAAGGGAGGTTTAGCGGTTTTAGCTATGTGGTTAGTTTGTGAAAGCAAAACAGACCAGCCGACATTAAAGAACACATTTAGTTCCTTTTACGACTCTTACGCTTTCAAATTCGTTATTCACAACCAAGGCAGGCAATAAATATATGTGTTATATACATCCACACACCCAATCCCGGTTAGTGGGGAACAAACAGACACTAGTTAACCTCAGCTGCTAGCCTCAAAGTCTGTCAACGCGGCGTAGAAGATGTGAGTTACTATATGTTATATTTGAATAGAATGCTATTATTCGCTAGTTCTCTAAGTAATCCTATGCCGTTCAAAATTCTTACTAGTTAGAAAAGCCTCTTTTTGTGCTTATTACCATGCTAGAAGTCGCGCTAACATTATTCGTCACTTATACTACTAAACTCGTAGAGTCTCGCGTACTCATCTCTTACTGAAATTACTCCTAGACTTTATACATTACTACATGCCTCCGTCTTTTTCTCATAGTACGGCAGAATAATACAGTTTTCACGAGGTTAATTTGTCTCTTCTCGCTGCTTCATCCGACACATATGCATTGGCCATTCCACATGTCGTCTATTTGGCTCACGCTAACCATAGTTGGAATGCTATCAATCTGACACTCTTTTTCCGCCCACCCCTGCCTGGGTGTTGTCAGAAATCACAATCTATTGCCAAGCCACCAACTCTTCTAGCCACGTCTAGCCTAATTAGGAAGTGCCTAGCTCTAGCCTTTTTCTACTTTGTTCTCGCGTGCTACCGTCAGACTGACTTTGCATAGCTGGTTCACTCGACGTCTCTCTCATTTCTGTTACGGGCAGCGTTTTTCCCAATAGGAAAAATATAATACAAGTAATGGATTCTAAATATGCTATCCACATTTGAGTAGCCGGTCAGCCGTGGAGGTGGAGAAATGTCTACAAAGTACATGGTCCGTGAGCCCGATTGATGCAGCCATCGAAGTGGCGTAATTGACATCAATGGGAAGAACAATAGAGCTGCAGAGCACTAGGAGAGCTCACCTGGTGTCTTCAAGGTTGTGAGCTTGACCTCCACCCGAGCAGTTATATTCGAGCTCCGCGCCAGACTGTCCCTTTGAAAACCACACTTGTCATCTCCAAGTTTATCACGACACTATTAGTATGCCATTCCGTGGCTACGCAAAACTTTCTAACATCAGGCAATAATGTTGACTGCCGTGCTAAGTGTTATGAGCGCAGCAACTGGCGCTTGGTTAGTGTCATATATTATTGACATTGCTGAGTTGCTCCCCGACGAAGATGGAGATATGCTCCGCGAAGCTATTCCTACAGCTCACCGTGAGCAACCCCTTGGTATCTATCTTTTTTCGCCTTCTTACTTACCCTCCCATCAGTAAAAGAACCTAGACTAGCCGGAGCCGGATGCAAACAGGGAAAGCTCCTTCATCGGCTTCACGACAACATCAGAAGCCAGTGAAAGTGAAAGACGAGCTCCGTTCCTCCTTTGACTATGAGTTGCTTAGAGAGGCGCGGGGTAGGTGAGCTTGGAGCCGTCTTTCCCGCTTCTTTGGCTTTGGACAATCCAAAGACATGTGTTTGTCGAAATGAGCCCGCGAAGCTTCACATGTATACGACGCGTGGACGGCAGAATTTATAATGATTTGTGGCAGTTTTCGAAGGAGCAGGAGATGAATACTTTTTGTCGCATGCTTGACGTCGTCGAGTGTGTTTGAACAGTTTCTGAGACCAAGACGGAGAGGTTGGTCGATGACTTCTCCGCCGTGCCTTGCGCCACGTAATTGTGTTGCGGTAAAAGAAGCAAAAGCGCAGGCCTACTGATAATTGTCTAGCAGGCAGATATGCCTGGTATTTGATCTGAATGTATTTCCATCGTCTCCTGCCCGTTATCCGAGTCTAGCCAGTGCTTTGCGTCTCCTGCATGTTGCACCGTCTAAAACCGCCATTGGCCGCAAGTAATACCATCACTAGTTAGGACCGTTTTTACTCCGTCTCCCAAGTTGATAGCTTTGTAGCCCGTGTTCATGTTAGCTGCCAAGGCGCCTTCGATGATATCCATGGATATATCCATCAACCCATCGAGGTCTCACCACGCCAACGGAGAGCGATATGTACCCGACAACATTCTCGCTGCAGGCCCCAAAGACGGATTCCCAGTCATAGTCCTCATAAGGCAGCCTTGACATCAGGAAACACTTTGTTTCTCGGGAGGTTGTTTATTTTTGAGCGATGGCTAGGCGCCGGACTCTTGTGGCACGTAGTCCGTCGCCTAGGGGCGAAATCTTGCCAGCCCACACATACAGGAGAGCTCCTCATCAGTCATCTCCCGGGCTGGATTCTTTCCGGAAAGATGTTGGGCATCCCGATGATAAGGCCTGATGAACTACACTGCAACGAACCGAATTTCATAGAAACCATTTGTACGTTTGGGCGCATGAAGCGAGACAAGCAGCCACAGGATGGCCAATGGCGTACGTAAGAACGAATCCCCAACACTCTCATTATATTTTGTGCTTGCTGCAAATTCGGAGCCGTTCCAAGACATCATAGCTAAGTCATTATATCGACAGCTTACGATCAGCAGCACGACGCAATTTGTCCATGTGCGATTGACAACCTCGCAATGGCACAGTCAACTTTCCCCACAACCGATCATGACCTGCATCAACTCCGCTGGGTGCTCTGAACAGGCACTTCTCCTAAAACCAAGTGACGAGCTACGGGGGTTTAATAAAGTTGGTTGCAAGGCTTCTGTGACAGGCTACTAGAGCATCGAGGATCCGGGCCGTTTTCACCAAACACTGCCTACTGCAGTTTCGAAAAAGATGTCGTTGTGACTACTGGTTTGGTCACGATCCAGAGCTACCCGATGATCCAGACTTGGATGCAAGTTTTGAAGAGGCCAGTTATATTATTACAAGGTTCATACACCTAGCTCCACACCTACCAGGATTAGCGCACTTGATGAATTAGGTCTCAATGCCGTATATACATTGCGTCTCATGTGCCTTTGGATCCAAGTCAAGGAAGTTGCATACCGGAGTACCCACATTGTAAGCAATTAAGATCGGTCATCTTCCTGCCTCTCTACAGTAGCCAACATCAAACCACGCAATTGTTTAATAAGGCTATTGACCCTCCATTATGCGTTGATTAGTGCTTTTGCAGCCACTGGTGCACCCTGTCGGCAATCTCCAGGTTGTTCTTCTCCATGAAGAACATGTGTCCGTTGCCGTGAATGCCCTCCTTGCCTAGATCCGCATGCTCCACGTCCACGCCAACTTGCCCCAGATACTTGACGGTGCAGTAATCGTACGGCGCGTGAAACGACGCTTCGCCGGTAACAACGAGTTGCGGGATTTTGCCGAGGTTTGTCAGCTGTTTCGCCGGAGACTTTTGCATGATGCACTCGTTGTGATGGTCGTCGATTGCTGGCTCGACAATCGTCTCCATGTTCTCGGCATTCTCGCCCGCGGACGGCTCGTATCCGATGGCGAGGTCGGTGAGGCCGAAGGCGAAAGCCGGGTCGTTGCCAAACGGCGGTCGGAGGGTGAACGGCGGACCAGACGGCTCGAGCTGAACAATGCCCTTGACAAGGCTTGAGCGCATGTCTCCCACCCTCCAGCCTGCTTCAATCGTCAACCATTTGAGCGGGTCATGGGTGTTTTTGACCAAAAGACAATACCGTATGCCCCCGCCTGCGAGTGACTGATGATATAACAGTCGCCTACGAGGTCTACTAGGGCCGAATATGCCTGGGCATTCTCCTCTTCGCTTATGAAGCGGTCCGTTTGGAACTGCACCTGGCTCCTGTAGAAAGCGTCGAAAGTTGAGTCGCCGACGCGACCGGCGCCGGGCCACTGCGTGTGAAGTTTTGCCTGCGGCCACTGGTTGCCGTTGTGTGCTGTGTCGGTGAAGATGTCAGAGACAGAATTGGGGGAGCCGATGTACCCGACGCTTCCCTGTCCGGGAAACCAAAAGGAGCGGCCGCGTGCAGGCTGGTCCGAGAGGTAGACGGTGTGACCTTTGGATATGAAATAGGATGCCCATCCTGGCCGTCCGTCTGGCGTATCAAGGAAGTTGGCGCCGGTCTGGGCCGCGCCGGCGATGAAGATGATGGGAAGTGGTGGGTTCGCCGGGGCCGAGTTGGGGGAAAGCTTCTCGACGTAGATTTGTCCCGTCATGGCCATTGATGTAGATTTGGTTGCATTGTCCTGTTTCTCCAGTCTTAGAGGCGCGTAAAATCAAGGGTGGATTCCAGACTTGCCGTCACATTTGTGTACCGTCCGCCAACATAGAGGACCTCGCGTTTGGGAACAATGTCCCTAAGCTGGGAACTATTGGCCTGCGCATGGCCTCCTAGCAAGGCGACTTGGGTCAATTGCGTGAGAGAAGTAAAGGTGCCAAAGTTGACCATACTGCAGAGGTTCTGGGGAGGAGATGTTAATTGGTTTGTAGGGAGAGGAAAGATTGTAGAGGAGGAACATCAATGATGGCATGAGGCGGGTAAGAAAATAGCGGGCATTAACTTGGCCTTGGGGTTAGGGTTGCATATACCTGGGGACGTGAATCCATCTTTGCCACCAGCAAGGTCACCAGCAATCGTGCATACCCAGAAGTAACCACTCAAATAAAAATGACTTGCCCCCCGATATCATTCTGACCTCGACAGTGGTCTAATAGCTAAACATCTGTACCAAGAGGCTAGTTTAGTTCACAAGGCCCTGGTACTAAGGAAGGAGGCGACCGGGTCAACCCATGGCATACAGGGCTTGAAGGCATTCCTCCTCAACCACTACATTTCTCTCAAGACAGTTAAAATACTACGCCACCCCTTGCACGTTAGAGCTGTGGGTGCAAGGGGTACGATCATCCGAAGGCTGGGAGTCCTTGGGCCAAGCAACTATTAAGCCATTACATTTAGCTAGCTATCTAGTTATGCAGAGCCGTGGTCTGACCTATATGGATTCCGTGTAAGGACCTGTCGTCTTCTATGCCGCTCATCCCTCATCTTCATCTTCATACCCTCTGGTGGAGACTCGTAAAACAGGTGACCACGATCAAAGGGCGCATCCAGCATCAAGCCCTGGAGCGTTTTTACGCGAGAGACAGCTACGTAGCTTAAACCAGTCTGAAAGTCCCGACAGGAGAGATCTGTCACGATGACATCTTCAGTGATGCTCTGCGACTTGTGAACCGTAATGGCGTAGCATACGATCAGGGGAAACTGCGTGCGAGTGCAGAGAGTGCTTCCGATGAGGAAGTCCCTGTCTACTGGGAGAATCGGGACAATCTTTCTGCCATCAGCGGTGGTCAGGAACACAGGTCCACTGTACTTGTCAAACTCCATCATGATAACACAGGGAGGGTCTTGGACTGGGTCAGCCCCCGGTGCCCAGCCGATATCGTAAACGGTACCGCGAGCGCCGTTGCAGAGACCAACTGGCTGCCAAAGGTTAGATGTCAGCATCAGACGGGCGCCAATGCATATAGGGATCTGCTTCGCAAGGTTGCCCGCCTTGTCATCAGGCGCCGCAGCCGCGCCAAGGCCGACATTCTTAGCCTTGACCTGAATGACTGGCCGGCCGAGGCGGTCGAGGTGGTAGTGGTTATATTCGTTCACCCTATCTTTCGTGGCGTATACTCGCAAGGCGTTGGCGAACCTGGCGACCTCCAGATCATCTAGCTTCGCCTGTACTCGACCGGAAAGGAGTTTCCAGGACTCGACTGACAGTTGGAGGAGCCGCAATTCCTCGAGAGCTGTGCGAAACGCCTTCTGATCGTCGCCCCGTTGCCGTTGGACAACCTTCAAGAAGACTGATTTATCGAAGCGTCTATATGCGTTCCTGCCTTTGATCTCCACTCCCTGCACCTCTTTATCGTAATAGAGCGGCTTCTGTAGCACGGGTGGAAGCTGGAAGAAGTCGCCAACCAGAAGGATGTTAAGACTACCAAAGAACTCCTCATTCCTACTCGGGAACGCCTCGCGCAGGCGGTCATCGATCCAAGAAAGCTGTCGCAGTCCCAGCATGCTCTTCTCATCGATGATCGGGTAGTTGATGTCCTTCAGCTTCTTCTGGAGCTGGGCCATGTCAGTGGGCGAGAGGGGCTTGAAGTCCTTGTTGATTGGAAGGTGTAACAGGGAGTGCAAAGTAGTGCCCGATATCTGATTTCCCGCGACGCCAGTGGGCGCGGCACGCCAAACAGGTGTCCCTCTCCCGGCAGCAGCGGCTTGGAGGTGCGCGGAGAGCAAATTAATGAGGTATGACTTCCCGGTACCACCTCCACCATCCACATGGAGCAGCAACTGAGAGGGTTCCTGATTCAGGAAGTGATCCATCACGGTATCGTATACTAAGCGCTGATCCCGGTTTAGGGAATCTCGAGCTTCCAAGGGCTGATGATCCACATCAAGGTCAAGGCGGTTTGCCGCCTTGCGTTGCTTCCAGTAGTCGCCCTTGAGAATACCGTCATCAGTATACCGTCCAACGTGAGGGGTCCAATCATAATTGATGTCGATGTCTCGGCGGCCGAGCATGTCGATATCCTCTTCCTCCAGCGGGCGGTCGGGAAGCATGCGGGCGAGTTCATGCCAGTCTTCATCCACAATGGGCTCTTCATGGACCTCAAGCTCAAATTCGTCGTCCTCAGCCCTCAATTCATTTGTATCTGGCTCCCCATAATGATCGTCCGCATGGGTGTCACGGTGCTGCTCTCTGCAAAACCTGTACGCAGCCGCGAAGGAATCGAACCGCTGCCCGCCCACGGTGAGCAACTCCTCTGGAGAGCGATGCGGATGAGCCATCATCAATTTAACACGGCAGAAGTCACCAAACTGGGGAGATGCCTCCACGGACCTGTATCGAGGAAAGTAAGACAGGACTCTCTTCTTCGCGTTGGCAGCGAGTCTCCTCCACGTCTTGAGATTATACGATTGCAGGTACTCGAGGTAAGTTGCATCCTCGTGCTGGTCATTTCTCTCGAGATACCTCCTGTAGCTGCCGACGGTCTCGTTGACATCTTCATCCACGCGATACGAACGTGCATGTTGCTCCAAAGGACGGCAGTCGACAGAGACCACCATCCGCGTGCCTTCCTGCAGAGGAATGTTAAGGAGAAGATGGGAAATCTCCTGCGCCGAGTAATCTCTCTCGGCAATCAGCTTATTCATCAGGCGAGAGGAGAAGGATAATAGCGGCTGAAGGTGTGCCGTGTGCGGCAAAACCTGGTCTGCAAGCTTACAGTAAGGCTCAGTCTTCTTCTCAGATTTGCTGCAATACTTGGCAGCGTACGTAATAACCGCCTGTAGGCTGGTGCAAGGAGATATGTCGATATTGGCTAGCCAGCCTAGTATAATGGCGGGATTGAAGTGATTCATGAGGTTGTCATTCCGCGCCGCCTCGAAGACATAGTACGACTTGCCTTCCTTCCTGATCACTGCGGCCAGCTCCCGCAAGGCACGAGGAAAGTCAAAACGACACTCCCGCTCTGGATTGGCCGCATTGGCCGCCTCGATATCTGCAGCAGCGCCTTCCATATCCCTCGCCAGATCAACGGTTCTCTTCCTTACGCGTAAGCAGTATGTGGTATTGCATCTGTGGCGCTGGCAGCGGTTGACGATTTGTGAGAGACGCAGGAATGTCAGTTCTGTACTCAGTGGATCTACGCTCAGGGGGTTACCCTCACCCTGGGGCATAGTCCTAGTCGGCTCAGGATTAATGGCAGTGATGTGGAATCCCCACGTGCGTGCAAAAACATCACGAGCGGCTTCATCCACCATGTCGACTCTTGGGCAATTCTCCATCCAGTACAGGCCATGGTTGTGCGGACTGCCACGCCCTTGCCATTCATACCGATCCCAGTAATCCGTAATGTTGAACTTCTTGCTTAACACGATATCTCGAAAGAAACAGTATCGGCGGTAGAAATGGAAAGCAGCAATGTGAGGATTCTGACGCAAAAGTTGGCGCGAGAGACCCATCCTCTCGGACTCGGACGCAGCCAGCCATTCATCATATCGGGGCATGTGCTGGTAGAGACTCCGCCAGTGTAAATCTGCCGGGCTGAATGTGATGAATGCACCAGGACATCCAAGGTTGTAGGCATAGGCCTCGAGGTCCTGCCTCTTCCTGTTCCAGAAGGGGCGCGTGCCGCGAATAGGTACCGCATGTCTTGTGATTGAGTTGATTAGCACCTGCGCCTCAGGGTCCTCGCTGTGCTCCAGTGCCTGAACAAGCTGCTCCCGTGTGAGCGGTTCATGACTACCATCGTGTTGCTTCACGAAGAATTTGGACCGTGCACGGGCCTGTGACCGCATCAGAGTATTGAAGGCGACGAAGCGGAAGGTCGGGTGGCGTGCAAAACGCCCGTCATGCCAGCGCATCGCGTGCTCGATGTAGTCCTTGTAGTCGATTGACCGTAGCCGAGGCTCAACAAAGTCGGCTCTCCCGTCAGGAAAGAGGCAGGGAAAAGCTAAGGAGAGTAGGGCATGAGAGCGATTGAACTCATTAATGGGTGTGCGCCGTATATTCGGAAGCTGCAGCTCGTGCTGCACCTGCTCCTGGAAGCTTGTGGAAAGCCTTGGTTCAGCTTCTGGTTCTCCGGCAAGAATAGACCGCAGAGCATCGAGCTCCGTGTCCTTGGCCAAAAGGTCCGGCACCGCAGCCTCGTCCTCCAGGTCCGGTTCTGCCTCCTCATCTTCCTCGGGTCCAACTTCGGCAGCCTCCACCTGGCTCTGGGGGATGTCGTCCAGGACATTGCCATCTTGAGGCAATTGACTCAGCCGCTCTTCGTCGATGACGATGCATCGATAGCCAGGATGATGGCGCCGGAGGTAGTTAAGCCATATGGCAACTGGCTGGCGGCGTACACGGAACTGGCGGGTGAATTGCCGGCTAAGGTTTGCATGGGACGACGTATTGGAAGGACGGAGTAATACAGTGTTCAACTCCCGCGGCAAAAGCGGGAGTTGGTTGTACACCAAGCCAACCTCGCGGAGAAAGTGAACAACATGTCCCCGATATTTGTACTGCTGGCCCCGCACAAGCATAATATTCACGTGGACGTGAACACGGCCTATTAAAGACTCTTCAGTAGGTGTAAGCTGAGGCAATTGAGTCGGTACGGAGCCAAAATCCAACTGGTTGTCCACAGAGAAGAAGTACGGCTCTTCAGGGCCGCGTTTATCATCCTTTCGACAGCAACGCGCACAAATGCCATCAGAATCGATCTTCATCTGGAACCAACGCTCTTGACATCGACCACAAAATTGCATTTGGTCATTGTCCAGCTTTGTCCAGAACTCACGGAGGATTGCTTTATCACGACAGGTCAAGGCGCAAGCGTCCAGGTCCCCATTCCACACCGGATCTTGTGCGTGAAATACGGCCGATTCTTCAGGTGGAATCATCACTGGACTCCGGTACCGTCGTGGCGGCCCCGACGATCGAGTTTGCCTTTGAGATTTTTTTGGCCGCCCTCCTGTACCAGGGGCAGGACCACGGCGAGCACGGCGACGAGGCCCTGACTTTCTGGAAGGCTGCCGCGAGCAATAGCGAAGAGGGCTTTCGTCCAAGGCATTGCTATTATCGTTCCCGTCTTCGTCCCCTAGATCGGAATCAGACTCTACCCCTAGGTGTTCGAGGTACTTCCGTGGTCGAGCAGGTGAAAGCAGCAAGTTGAAATAGTCCTCGACGTCAACATCAGATTCAGAGAACTGTCCCCTGTCATCCGCTTCCTTGGTCATTCCATCCCCATCTGGGAGCTCATTTGCCTGTAGTCGATCTTGACTCCCAGCTACGTTCCGTGGTTAGCTTGAACAAACTGCCGGGACCACAGCACAAGGATACCTTCTCCAGGACCATCAGAACCTTCAAAGACGCCGAGTTGAGAGATTGTGGGAGTTAGTGACACAGCCTCCCCTGCACGGCGTCGTGAACGATGGTCGCGCCGAATAGTGGCCTGCTTGGCCCTGGCGCCGGCCTTGGAGGCATCATCTTGCGAGTCCTTCCCGCCCTTGTGGAACCTAACAGCCAGGTAAGAGTAGTCCACACCAGTCGTGCTGCTTCGGACAGTAGATGGATCAGAATGTGAGGCGACAGGATCGGTCGAGGGCGGCACAGGCGGTGAGGGAGCTAGAGCCCGGAAGAGCCGCGAGCTCGCTTGGGTTGGTGGGATCGGCGTCCCCAGCACTATCTGCGGCTGGCTGCCTGGCTCTCCGAACAAACTCCTAGCTGTATGTTGTTGCCGTAGCTTCTCTGGCGATGTAGGTTGGGTTCCAGATCTCTGGTTAGGAGGCGATAGGCCAGCGTCTCTGTCGGTTCTTTTCGGGGCAGATCTCTCAGCTGAGGTAGGACGGACAGCCAGCTTTCTCAATGCAAGGACGGCACCTTTGGACCTGGCACGCTTGATCAGGTTAGGGAGGCATATATAGTATATCAATGGTGTCAGTTACCTCGGAATTGCGGTGGTCCCGGCATTCCAGACAGGTTGTAGTTGGATTGGCAGATTTCCTCCTGCTAACGAAATTACTTGGTGATTTTGTTCGGTCGCAAGACGGGCAATGGACTGCCAATTCAGATCTAGGACTAATATTACCCCTAGAATCATAATCCATACCCAACCATGCGGTACATCTGTTTCAATAATGGAAGAAAGGCTGCTGGCCAAGCAAACGAACAGATCGCTGGGCAAATTTAGCGATTGTAAACGATTGTAAACGATTGTAAACGATTGTAAACAGAGAAGTAAACAAAGAAGCACCGACAGACGGTGGCTGTCCTTTACCCACTTTTCTAGAGCCACCAACCAATCCAGCCTTCTTTCGCGATTTCCCATACAAAATTTGGACCAATAGAAACTTATTTGTCAAGCCTGCACCAAACCCTCATTATTCGGAAAACTTATGGATTAATGTAGAGTCAGCCTTCGGCTGAATTACGGCCTTGCCAATACATTCCGGCTCTCCTTTTGCATTTCTCTCAGGATTTTTGCAACGCTATTGTGAATATTTACTTACAAAGTTCTAGTTTTGATGCCTTGAATAAGCCTGTCTTGGCCAAAAGAGGACCAGAAAGGCAATACTTTATGATCGACTCTCAAAGGCATTTAATAATTGCTCTTGGTTCCATCCGAGTTTCCCATATTCTAGCCACAAAGACTCTAACAACCAAAGCAATGGCTGTGTTCGATCTACGGGTGACACAACCGTTTGTCCATGTCCCACTGATTGAAGCTGCGCTGTATGCTGCTGCAACCAAACTAGCCATTAGTCCGTTATGAGGGAGTATGAATTACAGTCAATCACTTAGGCTAATAACCTTTGATCCTAGCTACGTATGCTCCGTCAAGGGACCCGCCGGACCTTGCCTGGAATAGGTTCATCTGGTTGCAGTTCCCGCCTTTAACGACGAGTCGTGCATCTCCAGTCAGCTTACTGCACAACATCAAACCCAATGGTCGACATTAAGGACCAAAAAATTCCCATCCAAAACGGCGCAACTCCATCTAAGCACATAGAGATTATGATACCAGGAAAGAAAATACTAGACAATAACCTCCTCGATATGCTGGGTAACCAGCCATCCCTGCACAAATTATACACTCAAATCTCTTCCATCTACGCGGTTACCGATCCCGAGGTCCACGGGCACATTATCAATACTCTGAGAAACGGACTTGAGAGATTAGCAGAGAGCTTTCCATGGCTCGCAGGCTATGTCATCAACGAAGGGGCCAGCGAAGGCGTCACGGGTACCTACAGGATCGTACCTACCGATAAGATCCCGCTCGTCGTCAAGAATCTGCGCGATGACGCCTCAGCACCAACCATGGACGCGATGCGACAAGCCGGGTTTCCCTTCAGAACGCTGGACGAGAATGCCATTGCTCCGTGCACGACCATCAACATCCCCGGAATACCCATCGGCCTAGTTGACGACCATGGGCCGGTTTTTGCCGTCCAGGCAAACTTCATGAAAGGGGGGTTGGTGTTGACCATTGTCGGGCAACATAATACCATGGACATGGTCGGGCAAAACAACATCATCGATTGGCTGTCACGTGCTTGCCACGGTGATGCCTTCTCGCAAGAGGAACTGGCAGTCGGGAACATGGACAAGAGCCAAAGTGTTCAACTCCTAGACGCCTCGTGGCAGCCTGGCGCTGAGATTGAGCATCAGCTGTCGAAACCGCCCGTTGAAGGATCCGATGAGAGCACAAAATCACAAGGCACACGTCCCAGATTGTCTTGGGGCTACGTCAACTTTCCTCCGACCTCGCTGAAAGCTCTCAAATCGGAGGCGATGGCTACTAAGCCTGCCGATTCGGACTTTGTGTCCACTGACGATGCCATCTGCGCATTCATCTGGACATGTCTTTCCCGAGCCCGGGCAAACCGCCTTCAAATTGACACGAACACGACATTCGCGCGTGCAATCGATGTACGCTCACGGTTGGGCCTACCGGCCACTTATCCCGGGGCCCTCACAAACATGACGTACAACCGGTCATCGATAGGAGCAGTGGGAGGGCAGTCGTTGGGCTCCGTGGCATCCGATCTTCGCAAACAGCTTAACCCCAGCGTTACAGACTTGGCATATAATACCCGCGCCCTCGCGACATTCCTCAGTCGCTGCGCGGATAAAAGTCAGGTTCTCGTCACTGGGTGTGTAGATCCTTCGTCGGGGATCATGCTCAGCTCCTGGGCTGGAGTCAGTCTTTACGACCTGGACTTCAATCTCGGACTCGGACGGCCTGAAGCAGTGCGCCGACCGAGATTCTTCCCTGTTGAGAGCTTGATGTACATTATGCCCAAGTCTCCGCGTGGTGACATGGCGGTCGCCATGTGCATCAGGGATGAGGATTGGCAACGATTAAAGGAGGATGAGGAATGGGGCAAGTTTGTGGAGTTTATTGGGTAGCTGACTGCATGTAAATGGCGAATTAGGCATTACAGTTGACGAGGATCCAACTTGGACCAAGACATGGCATTTTAGGCATTTGTTGAGGAAGATTTAGAGCTATTGTATTCAGGTCGTCTTTACGATGGGTATATTCTCGATATTGGGTCATCTACTCGCAGCCTCGTACAATATGACAAACTACCGTGCTACTCCGTACTTGGTCGTGAAATAGAGTGGGAGGGACTGTTCAGAGCGCTCCCAGCCTACCGACACACTGGAAAGCCAAGCAAGGAATCTGCCGCGGTCTGCACCATCTTGCGGCGCAGCGCGTAACGACCTGCTTCTCCAGTCGTTCCCAATGCAACGGAAACTGCTTGTTCACCTTGTCTGCCGGACGAGTCACGGCCATCATCAACCCTGTCAACGAGAGAGGACCTACGCCGCATCTCAGACGCGGCTTCACGCACCCTATTTAGCTACAGCTGAGCACTTGTGGTGCTTAGCACGGGCTCTCGGCCCCCGGGATGTGCAAGTTCAGCCGTGGCATTCCCATGACAACCACCAAGACGGTCGGAATAGTTAGACAATTGAAAATCTACTTGGGCTTGAAGTTGGAGACGACGTTAGAGTTTATTAGACTAGTGCTCTATTGCGACAACATTCGTGTCGGATTAAGACACGGAACCCTGCTGCGCGTGGAGCGGATTGCGAAGGTAGAGAGCAAAGTGCGCTCTAGAACACCAGACATGCCATGCTGCTGCTGCCACAACATAACAGTACGGCATCGAGACTCCTTTGCTCGGCACTGTGGCCGATCGAGAGGCGTCAGGTTAAAGGCTGTTGGCATGGTCCCCAGTATTGTTGCCCACCGAGGCTTTGAGCTTTTGGTTCAACGGTATGACCTGGCTTACTTGAAAGTTGAGGGCGTCAGTGGCGCGCAGCTCCACAAAGACGTTATCAACCCAGTTACCCTCATCTCGTTGCCATGTCTATTGTTGGATGTTGAGCCGTCTACATTCGGATGTATCGTGACGCTGGGGACCCGTGTCCGGTACGAAAACATGGTTCATTTTTCTCTTTGACGGCGGCTGATGATGTCCTGGTGTGTAAAAACGGGTACCCCTTGGCACCCGTGGATATCCATGTTTTTCTTGGGTTATCCGTGGGTGTCACAAAAAACGGACGTGGCCACGCCACAGTATTTTGTGTGTTATACAGTTGACCCTTATATTCTCTGCGACAGTGGGCTACCCATTTTTACTATATGAGAAAATTAAGTAACCCACGAATAACCTAAAAAATGGGTCGTGCTATTCGTGCTACTAACCCTAGCTATTCGTGCTACTACCGCTCGATTTAGCCTAGTAGTTAACTGCCTACACCCCACTATACATTTTCATATATACCTATATAGTTGCGCTTGCTTTTTAAAAATTTAATTAGTATTTAAGTTAAATCTATTATTTTTTTAATAATATAAGCTTAAGCGAGTAATAATAAAGCTTAAATCGCTTAAAAACCCGATTTTTAATGTTTTTAATAAATATATATATATTTATAAGCTATTAATTATTTTATTATTATTATAACTATTACTTAAGCTTTTAAGAGGTTATTTATTAAAGTTATAGCTCTTTTAGCTATATTTAAGGGATAATTTCCTTAATTTTTAGTAACTTTAATACTATTACTTACTTTATAGCTTATTTACCTATTAATTAAGTTTATATATAATTTATAGCGTTTCTTAATTACGCTTATAGTTATATTATAAGTCTTCTTTATTATTATATCTTAAATTATTTAATTAATTTATCTTATATTACTATATATTATATACTTAAATTAGTTTATTAGTAATCTTAAGAGCTTAATTAAGGCCTTTAACTTAGCTATTAACTATTATTATTATTAGAATTTTAATGTTATATATTTAAGAGTATATTTAAGGGTAATAAATAATATCTTTTATAATTAATTTTATAAGAATAATAAATTTAAAGATATAAAGCGTTAAAAGTTTATAGATTATTATTAGGTATATTTTTTATAATAAATTAATGGGAATTAAAATTAAAGCTTATTAATAGCTTTATAAGCTATTAATAATAAGAAATATTACTCTTTATTAAGAGCTATTATACTTATAGCTTTAATAGAATAATATATATATAATATAATATAAATTAATATATAAAAGAGTAATTTTTCTTATAAGATTAAAGCTATTTACTATTATAATAATTAGCTTTTATAAGCTTATATTAGTAGGCTAATAGATTAATAGCCTTATAAGATATTTACGTGGGTAATTTATTAAGCTATTTATTATACCCAGAGCTCTTACGAATATAGTAAATACAAGTGTATTGTGTATTGTATTTTGTATTGTATTGTATTTTCGTGTATTGTATTTAAATACATTACATTACATTAGTAAAATACCTATAAATGTATTTTAAGGAAAAAAGACCCTTGTTTTTTTAACTGAAAATTATAAGGCTAATTATAAGGGTTATAAGAGAAAATTTTATATCATTTAAAAGAGCTAAATCAGCTCTTTAAAATGCCCCACTTTTTACCATTATAAGTTACTACATTAAAAAGTTATAAGCAATTGAAAATTCGCCCCGCTTTACTTACTTTTTATTTTAAGACATAACTTTAAAGCTTAATATCTCGCTTAATATCCACATTTTAAGGTTAATTTTGAAAGATTCAAAATCACGTGATTTTTAGCTTTATTTTAATATATAATATGCTTATATAAGCATTTATTTATAATATTAAATATTTTATAGCCTTATAATACATTTATAGGTATTCTAATCTTGTAATGTATTGTAATATATTACATTACAATACAATACAATACAGTATAGTAAAAAATACAAAAAATACAATACATTTAGAGGTCTGATTATACCTATACGCGTTTTACTATTAAAGCTTTATTATAGCTACTTTTTAAGAATATTTATAATTTTTTTTAAGAATTATTTAATAAATTAATTAAAAGAGTATAAATAAATTACTATTATTAATATATATATAGGATTTTACATTATAATATACTACTTTAATTAAACTTATAATTATATACCTAAAATTCTAATAAAATTAAGTGTAATAATAAGCTTATTACCTTTATTAATTATAATAGGTATTCTTAATATAATTAAGAATACCTTTTTATTATAAACTATATATATTCTTTATTTAATTTTAGATAAAATTAAATTCTTTAATTTCTTATACGTAAATAAGTAATTTAACTATTAAAATAAGGTTATTTAAGTATTTATTAAATGCCTTAACTTTTAGGTTATTATTATTATTATTATTATTATTATTATTAAAAGGCTTTTAATAGAAGAGGATTTTAGCATTTATATTTAATAATATATACTAAATATACATCTATTATTATATCTTAAAGAAAATAACTTATAAGGCGTTTTTAAGTGCTTTATTAAAGTTAATTATAATAACTTTAAGCGCTTTAATTTTATATTAATTTTAAATTTAATTAAGAGCTAGTAAAATCTATTAAAAGATAGGTTTATTCTCTTTTATAATAAGGGTAAATATAATATTTATGCTAAAGTTCTAGTTTACAATAATAATTACTTAAAATAAGTGTAATTTATAATAGTTAATCTTATAAGTATTATTTATATAAAGAACTTAAGGGAAAACTTTTTATTTATTAATATAAAACTTATAGGTTTAAATAATTAATTTTAAATAACCCTTATTATTATATTTAATAACGTGTAATAAATTTTACTCTTTAAGTAGCTTTATAACCTATTATATTAAAGAAAATCTATTAAGCTTTTTTATATAAGCTTTTATAACTTAATTATAAAGGTTTTTATAGTGAAAATAAACCTTTAACTCTTTCTTTTTTATTATATTATAAATAATATTACTTATCTTATAAACTAAAAGAGCTTAATATTTTATAAGGTTTATAAGATACTCTTTTTAATTAATTATAAACCTTTAACATATTAGCTTAGCTAATAAATTTAAAAATTAACTATAATTATATTAATAATATATAACTTTATAAATTTAAACCTAATTTATATTTATTATAATAATTATTAGCTAAAGCTTAAACTTATAATTATTCTTTTTAATAATAGCTTATTAAATTCTACTTACTTTAAATAGCCTTTTAAAGCTATAATAATATATAAAGCTATTATAATAAGGCTATTACTTTCTATTAACTTTCATAAACTTAATTATAAAGCTTTTAATAAAAGTAATATTATTTATCTTACCTTAAGCCTATAAATTATTAAAAAGTTAATTAAAGTTATTATAAGCTTTTAATAGTAGTATTTTAAAAATTAAGTAGCTAAAATCTTTATTATTAGGCGGCTTAATAACCTCTTTAATATTAAAGGCTTTAAAGGTAAAAGAGTTATTAAAAAAGGGTTTAAATTATACTTTAAAAAAGATATTAAAACCTATAAATTTAAGTAAATAATTATTATTTATTATAAATATAAGAAAAGCGGTATTTTAGTGTAATTATAAGGTTTAAAATTAAGCTAAATATTATATAATTTAATAATATTATTATAGAGTTATAAAAAGGCTACTTAGGTAGCTATAGCTTAATTTTTTAATATTATATAATAGTTATAACCGAATTTTTTATTATTATAAGGCATTTTCGTAATAACCCCCTTATTATTAGGGTAATATATGTGAAATTATATAGCGGGGCGTAGTAGGTTAGGGTGTAAGCCTAAAATTAGGGTGGGGTGGTAGCACGAATAGCTAGGGTTAGTAGCACGATTAGCACGACCCCTAAAAAATACGTGAACCTATAAGGTGCTTACATATTACCTTTTATAGCTTATTGATAAATTTTTATATATTAAATAAGAACGCGCCCCGTTTAACCGCGAGGTTAGGACGGGGCGGAGACGACACTAAATCGGGGCGAGGGGGTTTTTCTTCCCATATAAAGGTGTTACGAACCAAGGGTACCTGAAGCAGTTGGCCGGCGTCATGGGCCGCCAGCATGCAGACAAGAATGGGGCCCGACGGGATCGCAGGTCACGTGAGGGGATCAGATGGGATCAGTCTGATCCAACTCAATGGATCAGAGGGGATCAACCTGATCCAGCACGGGGGATCAGATGGGATCTATCTGATCCAGGACTACAATAGAGAGATAGACGAGTACTTAAGGAGGAGGTATTCCCATAGTCAGATAGTCTAGATCTCTATTGATCAATCTAAGCAATAGTTTTACTATTGAGAGTTATACTCTTAACGGCCTTATTGTGATACTGCTCAAAAGCTACTCTGTAGCATTCAACCTGACTTACTTCCTAAGAAACAGACCTACTGTGCCTTAGAACCTAAGCCACCGTTACATTTTGATCAATCCTGTTCAGTAAGTTACCTTGAAACTTTGAGCAGTAACGACTTCCAAGATGTCTACTTCAAGCGGAAAGACCACCAACCCCGGGGAGATGATGAAGTACCTTCATGACAAAATCACCGAGCTCGAGAAGCAGAATCGACAGCTTCTCGACCGACAGAATGATCTCTACGAAAAACTTGAGGCACGAGAAGAGGAACTTGCAGCAGTTCAAAATCTCACACCTGCATCCTCTATCAACAACAACAACATGCCAAAATTCCCCAAGCCTGAATCATACGATGGTTACAAAGGTGATGTGAGGAACTTTCTCACACAAGCCCAAGCTTACCTACGAGTCAACGAAAAAATCTACACGACACCTGAGTCACAGATTCTTTGCATTGGCAACCTCTTGACTGGGAAAGCAATGGAATGGTGGGAGCCAACCCTCCGCGCACATCTTAAGCACGGTGCCGAAGCCGGAGCGGAAGTTGTCCACATCTTCTCTGATTACGAAACCTTCGAAGAACGACTTCTCGCTGCATTTGGAAATCCCGATGAGCATAAGGAAGCTACACGACAACTTACTCGACTCAAGCAGACCGGATCTGCAGCTCATTACGCTAGGGAATTCAAACGCATCGCAGCAAAACTCAACTGGAATACCGAACCCAAAATGGAAGTCTTCTATCAAGGACTCAAAGAAGAAGTGAAGGATGACATTTATCGAGAAGATCGTCCTGAGTTATTTGACGACTTCGTCGAAATGGTCATCAAGGCAGACAACCGTCTATACGAGCGACGTCACGAAAAAAGTCACAGGAAATTCGGAACATATGCTAGGTTCAATAAACCTAATAGTAGCAAGCCACGCCGAACATCGACAGCATACGGGTACCACGCCGGACCTATGGAACTTGACGCCGCGAATAAGGAAAAGGGGAAGACTTGTTACAATTGTGGCAAGACTGGACACTTTGCGAATAAATGCAGAGCCCCGAAAAAGCCATGGAAGCCAATCCCTGAAGGCAAGAAGCTCCATGCCGCAAATCGAGAAGACTTGCCCACGCGAAATCTTAGTATGGCAAGCAATGAAGGAAACCACACGTCAGCAAACAACACCAGTTCGGATGAAGATTGGGAATTCGGAACCCAACCAGTACCCGACGACTTTTGGGAACACTGGACACCCTCACCAAAAAGTGAACCTTCACTGGAACAGATCCAAGAAGAAGAGAATCATCCAACTGAGAAAGACGAACCTGAAATCGAACACAGACTCCTTAATTGGACCTTCTGTTACGATGACAATTGCTACACGCACCTTAGCAGCAAGCAAGGTAGCGGATGGTTTCCACGAGAACGAAAGGGAAGGAGAACAACCCTTACGATACAACCGAAATTACGACGAACCGATTCAAAGATATTGAACGGAAAGTTATACTGTGCTAAGGATAACGCACACACTACCCAAGCCATAACCCCACAATGCAAGGAGGAAGGGAACTGTGTGACTGCGAGCAACTCGCTTAGCCCGAGTTCGATTAACACAGATGGTAGATCAAGCGATCACCAAGGAAGCTCCAACAATACGTCGGAAGACAACCGCCGACGACAGCGCCTAGAACAACGCGCTAGAGAACGACATGAGGACAGGATCAACAAATCGGGAAACGACAGCCGTCGTCGCAATTAAGACCGATTCCTCGACGGAGATCCGACAGGTCTCTATGTACTGCAAACATCGGCAGCACAGCACACCTCATGATCGACATGACTATAATGGGACGAAAGATCCAGGCAATGATTGATAGCGGAGCACAAGGAAATTTTATCTCGCCGAATCTCGTCAACAGATTACGATTGCCTTGGACACCCAAAGACGAGCCCTACCGACTCACGACTGTGGAAGGAACTGCGGTGAAGTATAGCCAAGGAGTAGTCGACATGGAAGTTGCGCAGCTTCTAGTCGACATACAAGGCACGAAACACCGAGTTACACTAGATATCACAGTGATCTCAAAACACGATGTTATATTAGGGATACCCTGGTTGCGAGCGAGCAATCCACGAGTCAATTGGAGAACCGGCCAACTTCAATGGGATTTACCAGGATGCGGTTACGAAGCAGAGAGCGGCCTACGAAGGGCACCTCATTCGAACTACGACAGGCCTCTAGGAATATATGTGATCGCCAGAGAGCCAAAAGCTGAGACAACGGAGATTCCCGAGGAATACTCACAGTACAGCAAGCTGTTCAGCGGAGAGCTAGAAACAGGACTACCGGAGCATTCACGCTGGGACCACGAGATCAGACTCCAGCCCGGTACTGAACCAACGTTCAACAAAATTTATCCTCAGAACCCTGAGCAGGACAAGGCACTCAAGGAGTATCTGGAGGACATGCTACAAAAAGGATACATACGACCATCAGAGTCCCCAGCAGGATACCCAATCCTGTGGGTACCAAAGAAGAACGGGAAACTACGACCATGCATCGATTACCGACACTTGAATAAGATCACAATCAAGAATCGATACCCGTTACCGCTTATGACGGAAATCAGAGACAAAGTTGGAAAAGCCAAATGGTTCACCACACTCGACTTAAAAGGAGCCTATAACCTTATACGGATGAAAGAAGGCCACGAGTGGATGACAGCATTTCGAACCAGCAGAGGACACTACGAATATCTAGTGATGCCTTTCGGGCTTACCAACGCACCAGCAACCTTTCAAAGAATGATCGATACAATCTTACGGAAACAACTAGGAGTGTTTGTGGTTGTATACCTCGACGATATCCTCATTTATTCAGATACCCTTGAGGAACACAAACGACATGTACATGAGGTACTACAAACTCTACAGGACAACAAACTCTTAGTCGAAGCCTCGAAATGCCAGTTCCATCAGAACACTGTGCACTTTCTAGGGTACGTGCTCACATACGGAGAAATACGAATGAGCCCGGATAAGATCAAAACCATCAAGGAATGGCCTACACCAAAGAATCTAAAGGAAGTTAGAGGATTCACAGCATTCGTGAACTTCTACCGCAAATTCTTGAGCGGATATGGAGACATCTCACGACCTCTTACAAACCTAACAAAGAAAGAAGTCGGCTTCCAATGGAACGAACCAGAAGCCACGGCATTCCAGAAAATGAAAGATTTAGTTACGTCAGAACCTGTGTTGAAAGCACCTGATCAGGACAAACCTTATGAGCTTGAAACGGACGCCTCAGACTTTGCACTAGGCGGACAGCTTGGACAACGAGATGATCAAGGAAGATTGCACCCAGTTGCATTCTTCTCGAAGAAACTCCACGGACCCGAACTCAACTATGGGATCCACGACAAAGAACTCATGGCTATCATTGAGTGCTTCAAAGAATGGAGACACTATCTCATAGGAGCAAAGCATCAAATCAAGGTCTATACCGATCACAAGAATCTCACATCGTTCTTGACCACAAAGGATCTGAACAAACGACAGATCAGATGGTATGAAACCCTCACGGATTATGACTTCGAAATCATATACCGTAAAGGATCCGAAAACGGAAGAGCAGACGCGCTCAGCCGAAGAGAGGATTTGAAATCGGATGAGCAAGTGAGTAATGCACCCTTGCTACGCGCCACCAAGGATGGGAACCTTGTGCTAGGCACCCGAGAAATCAACATGACATGGCAAGTCAAGCCAGATGAAACATGGATGCATCGGATCGCATCATGCATTAAGAATGACAGCTATCTGGACAATTGGGAAACGAAAACGCATCTGTCCAAGGAAGGCAAGACCTTCTTGTACAATGAACGGCAGTATGTTCCCAGTACACTTCAAGAACAGCTTGTCAAGGAAATACACGAGCACCCACTACACGGACATCAGGGTGTAGGGAAAACGATCAGCAGGCTAAGAAGATCGTACGACTTCCCAGAAAGCAGAAAAATGGTACAAGAAGTCATCAAGAAATGCGACACGTGCAACAAAGCAAAATCAGCGCGACACGCACCATACGGAGAATTACAACCGATATCGCCACCTGAAAGAGCATGGCAAACTGTTACAATGGACTTCATCGTCAAACTACCGAAGTCAAAAGAACCCATGACAGGAGTAGCTTACGACAGCATCCTAGTTATTGTGGACAAACTCACAAAATACGCCTACTACATTCCATACAAGGAATCGAGCAACACCAAAGACTTAGCGTATATGTTCTTCAAAACAGTCATTGCACAACATGGATTACCAACAAAGCTTATATCGGATCGCGACAAATTGTTCACCTCAAACTTTTGGAAATGCCTCATGGAAACCATGAAGATCAAACAAAGCTTATCAACGGCATTCCACCCACAATCAGATGGACAAACAGAAATCTTGAACCAAATACTCGAACAATATCTGCGAAGCTATGTCAACTACCAACAGAATGATTGGGTAGAATGGCTACCACTAGCACAATGGGCTTACAATAGCTCCGAAATTGACAACATGAAGATGTCACCGTTCAGGGCAAATTACGGATTTGACCCTATCATCGAGACACATGCGACACAGAATGTGAACGCGCCAGCAGCTACAACGCATGCAGCAACCATGACAGAAATACAGAAACACTTGCAACAGGAATGGATATTTTTGCAGAACCGAATGAAACACTACGCGGACAGAAAGAGATTGCCAGCGCCAATCCTAGAGGAGGGACATAAAGTATACCTCATTCGCAAAAACATCAAAACTAAGCGACCCAGCGACAAACTCGACTGGAAGAAGATCGGACCATTCCTTATCAAACGGAAAATCTCGAATACCAACTACGAACTATCATTACCAGATGGAATGAAAATCCATCCCATATTTCATATATCGCTACTAGAGAAAGCACCAGATGAATCTACAATCGCTACCAACATCACAACGGAAGATACCAACGAATACGAAGTCGAACGGATACTCAAAGCACGGGGAGATACAAAGAATCGTCATTATCTCGTTAAATGGAAGGGATATCCAAACTCCGAAAACACCTGGGAACCAGCCAAGAATCTCACGAACTGCTCGACGTCGCTTGAACAGTTCCACCAGAGAATAAAAACTCATCAGGAATAGGGAAACCCAAGTCTGCTAGAAACTCGGGTGTCTGATTGAGCATGTTGGACTCCAACTCCAGACGCTCCTGGGCCTCTAACTCGTCCAGACTCTCCACACCACGAGCAATCATCTCCGCAGCCTTTTGTCGCAAAAATTTCTCCTGACGACGAATCCTTTGCAAACGAGCCATCGCCCGCTCCAAATCCTCCTCGGCCGAAGCACGTTCTCTGTCGAGACGATCCTTTTCGCGAAGGACACGATTATAAGCATCCGAAGACGTTCCGCCCGGATTGCAGCTGGTGTAACCACGCAAAGCACATTCGCTGCACCTGTCTTTCCCTTCAGCGACAATGCACTCTCGATTGTTTTTTCGACACGAATCGCAGGAAGGCATGACGAAGCCAAAGGCAGATATGAACTCGGAAAGACGTTTGCGATCAATCTTCTGGTTAGGGCGAGATCGCTGTTTCGAAACACGGTCAGAAGACATTGTGAAAAGAATGACGAAGAAAGAAAAAAGGGAAAGAGGGGAAGGAAGAGAATACTTACCGGACGAAACGAAATGGCCTTGAGGACAAGACCAATGGGGGAGGAGTATTATGTTACGAACCAAGGGTACCTGAAGCAGTTGGCCGGCGTCATGGGCCGCCAGCATGCAGACAAGAATGGGGCCCGACGGGATCGCAGGTCACGTGAGGGGATCAGATGGGATCAGTCTGATCCAACTCAATGGATCAGAGGGGATCAACCTGATCCAGCACGGGGGATCAGATGGGATCTATCTGATCCAGGACTACAATAGAGAGATAGACGAGTACTTAAGGAGGAGGTATTCCCATAGTCAGATAGTCTAGATCTCTATTGATCAATCTAAGCAATAGTTTTACTATTGAGAGTTATACTCTTAACGGCCTTATTGTGATACTGCTCAAAAGCTACTCTGTAGCATTCAACCTGACTTACTTCCTAAGAAACAGACCTACTGTGCCTTAGAACCTAAGCCACCGTTACAAAAGGGTTTTGCCACCCGCACTAGGTGTAGAAGTACTAGAATAGCTTACTACAGCTCAAGGGTATTAAATAATGATAATTATAATAATAATAATACATTAAATAAGAAGCTAAGTCTTAAATAAATACCTAATATTACCTAAAATTACTAATAAACAGTCACAAATGACCCATTTTCCTCCATGAATACATTTAGGTCTCCTTTTCTTACCTCAACCTACCCAGAGCCCACGGATAAGCTACCCGTACTGGGTATCCGTGGACCTTTTACACCAGACCTTACTGGTCAGTGTTTCAAGTTGACACGCGTGGTGTTGTGCCAACGTGCCGTGCAGCAATGAATGCTATCTGGTTCCAATTGACCACTCTTGCAATTGACTTTTTCCGGTGTCTCTCAACTCTTTTTCTTTTTTTTTCCCGCTATTTGTCGGAGTGTCGTCACTGGACATCGGACGATTCGGCCTCCAAGTCGATTCTGCCCGTGCGTATATAGTATTATAGACCAGCATGTACATTCATGGTCTCCCTTCTGTCTCAAAGCCAAAGCGTCAATAACAGAGAAATCCTCGAGCTCCTCGCCGAGATCCCCCCGCTCCAGCCGCAAACTTCGGCCACAGACACTGGACATCGATTGCATTGTAGCTGATCTAATAGATCTATGCTGGGCTGTGAAGCCTTTAGCCTGCCCGGCACTTCGGACCGCTGTGAGCTGATAGCTAGGATGAACTTTCATTCAGCGATTCAACCGATCAAAGATGCCAAGGCCAACAGTACACGCCACCACCCCCCACCGCATCAGCGTACCAGATAAACAGCCACAACTTGGCCAATAGTCGGAAATTAATATTACCATCATCTCGATTCCTCTGCTATCAGCATTCGGTGCTTTATACCAAGCGTGGGATTCTAAATGCGACCGGCAGGCATAATCAAAGGCAACAGCTACAGCTTGTCGTTCAAGGATACCAGACAACACCTGGTTTTGGCACACAGCCGATGGTTTCAGTGCTTCACCTCCCAAAATCCGCTATATCGGTCATTGCCAAGCCAGTCTATCGTTTGTGGCTGCTTGGTTAGTGCGCGATCGTGGATGCCGAGCCGCACTTGGGCCACGGCACATTCCTTCCCCATGCCCCAAACATGTTTATTTCTTTCATGTGGCCAACTCGTGCGCCTCCCTCTCAGGCGGTCCAGTGGGCATCTCGTGAACCTGAGACGAATGCTGCCCCCCGTGTGCGTGACCGACACTGCTGGGGGAGTAAGCTGGCCCAGGCGCTTGAAACGGCGTGGAAGTGACGCTATTCGTTATGCTAGAGCCTGGGTAGCCACTGGCGTATGAATGCTCCGAGACAAACGGCTGCTGGGTAGGACTGAGAGCCCTCTTCCTCTGCCGCCTCCGAAGTAGCATGAATGCTAAAAGACCGATGGCCGCCAAGCCAGCTAGAGAGGTCAGCTCATTCAGTCAGTTCGCAAGAAGGACTTCCCCGCTTACCGACTCCTCCGACGACGCCTCCTACAATGGCACCAACTGGCGTTGAGGTTGAGTTTGGCGGTGGCGGCGGCGGCGGCGGCGGCGTCGTTGTAGTCGAGGTGGTGCTACTGGTGGTTAGAGTGTAGCCAATACTTGTCGTGTCACTACTGGTCGTCGTGTCAAGTGCGTGATAGTATATGGGCAAAGTTGTCGCGGCAGTGGCACACATCTGAAAAGTGTATCCGAGGAAGGACGAGTCTGCATATTGAACGATTGCGCAGTAGGGTCTCGCTGTGTTGGAGCTATTTTCTCGGAGCATTTAGCAAATTTAAATGATTCTCGCTGCAGGGTGAAATGTGCAATGTCGCTTACCAGTATAGTGTATAGCTCAAGTCGGCGGCGCTTGCGGCTGACGAGGATTCTAGGGGGAGACATGTTGTTGGGAATTTGCATGGACTTGTCGTTGTACAGCAGCCGAAAGCCTTGTATTGGGAATAGGTAGCGCAGAAATAGGCGCCTCCGCAAGTAAATGCCTGTTCTGGGGACCATTTCATTGTTAGGTCACGGACTTGGGACAATGTGAGAGTTTTGACGGAAAAGCCGCCACGTACTGGAGTCGCCATAAAGATATCCGCAGGTGTGAAGCTGTGGTTGCGAAGTCGTCGCACGCCCGAATATTGCTAGGTGGTCATGAGGGATAGCAGCGATTGTCGGCCTGGGGCCGGCTTGATATGTTTCTTGAGGTTGTGGCTCGGTGGTCGGTTGGAGCGTTGATCTGGCGTTGGCCAGAGGATGCTTGCAGGATAGGACGAGTGCGACGAGGGCATAGCGTCGCGACGAAACCATTTCGTTGCTGCCTGGTACGCGGGTAAGAAATAATATACTTCCAATCCAAGGTGAATTGCTCTGCAGACTGTCACAGCGCATGTGTCTAACTTTATAATTTCCATCTTGTGTTGCACGCGCCTCGTCAACATAGCAGCTGAACCACAAGTGCCGCCACACGCGTAGATGGCCTGTCTAAGGCCAATAGTGGTAAAACGAATTTCGGGAGCTTTGGTCCGTCGGCTTCAAGGCATTGCGGCCATTGAATGCCATGTATTTTGGTCCAGAATCAGCTGAGCAGGTCACCAAATCCCAGACGCCTCGAAGATTTCCCATCGGAAAATGTATTGCTCCATCTGGATCATCTTGCTACGACAATTGGTATAGTTGTTATATCCGTATAGAGGAAACTATTTCTTTTGCTATACCCGAGGGCACGTGCTCAGAGGTTATAGCTATCAGGTAAGTCCTTTCCATCACTTACTAGAGGACACTTGCCCCCAACCAGAGAGAATGCAGTGGAGAGCACATTCAGGACTGATAGCTGTCATGGGCTAGCAGATCTTCAGCAACTTAGACTCCAGAGTCTAGGGCTCACCTAGATTTGATTTTGCCCGCTCTTCCTTGTGGAACGGGCTGGTGCCGATGGCGGCTCGGTTTGCACTCTTGCTCGGTAGTAGTGTCCAATCTACCTAGGTAACCAGCTATTACACCTAAATATAGATGAACGAGTCTAAGACAACTTCTGATTGAACAAACGTCACTCATCAAAGCTGGACTCTGCTTCGCAACGTATCATGTCTTGGCCATTAGAAAACAATACCTCTAAGAGTTACACACAATACTTTTCTACACAAACCGAGCCCCCTCACACGCTCCCACATAATCTATCCTCTGTGTTGAAGTTTGCGGGGCCCAACATAATATCTTGATAGAAGGACGACTGTAGAAACGTAAGGGTTGATGGGAGTTGATGGAACATATGCTCAGAGGAGGATAATGGCAAGATAGGCGCCAAGGACAGCCCCCAATCCAGCCTTTATCTTATCGGCAGGACCGTGAGTCGGCGGGCTTGTGGGTTGTTGACCTCCAGGAGACTGCTGGTTATTCCCGCCGCCTTGCTCGCTTGTGCCACCACCTTGCGCGGTACCGCCAGGTTGCTCGGGATTAGCGGGAGGCACGGCATTAGCAGGGCCGGCTTCACCAGGTTGCTCAGCACTGGCAGGGCCTGCTTCACCAGGTTGCGCAGCATTGGCAGGGCCGGCTCCACCGGGTTGCCCAGCATTGGCAGGGCCAGGGCCGGCTTCACCAGGTTGGTTAACAGGCTGAGGTTGTCCGCCGCCTTGTTCCGGCTGGCCGCTAGCTGGCTGTGGCAAACCACCACCAGGAGCACCGGCGCCGGGGGCACCACCTTCAGGAGCACCCCCGGGAGCACCACCGGGAGCACCACCACCGGGACCACCTCCAGGGGCACCTCCTCCAGGAGCACCACCCCCGGGACCTCCTCCAGGACCGCCTGCAGGGGCACCGCCTTCGGGACCACCCCCGGGAGCGCCTTCAGGACCACCTTCAGGACCACCGCCGCCGGGGGCACCACCGGGAGCACCTCCAGGACTGCCTCCAGGAGCACCTCCTCCAGGGGCACCTCCGGGGGCACCTTCGGGAACACCTCCGGGAGCACCACCGCCAGGAGCACCACCGCCAGGAGCACCACCGCCAGGAGCACCACCGCCAGGAGCACCGCCAGGCTGGCCGCCGACCGGCCGAGGCAAACTCTCAGGCGGAGTGCCTCCAACCTCGGGAGGGACTGCCCCTGGTGGACTTCCAACTGGCGGACCACCCTTAGGAGGACCACCGCCAGGCGGCACCACAGCCTGTGTACGTGTTTGAGGCGGCGGTGATGGTTTAACTCCCGACTGCGTTTGGTTCATTGCTGCTTTAGTCTTAAACTGTGTCTTTATTTGAGGCCGAGGTGGTTTAACTCCCGACTCCGTTTGGTTGATTGGTGCTTTCGTCTTAAAATGTGTCGTCGTTTGAGAAGGAGGTGGTCGGCTGCTCTTCGATCTAACGCTTTCGGAGCGAGTGTGGGACTTGCTTCTTTGATGCGTAGACCTTGTAGTAGGCTTACTGCTGTGGTGTCTAGAGCTGGTTGGAGTCTTCTTTCTGCTCTTATGTATAGAACTTATAGTGGCCTTGCTACTATGGCGTCTAGAGCTAGTCGAAGGCTCCTTGCTGCTCTCATGCGTAGACCTTGCAGTAGGCTTACTACGGTTGTGTTTAGAGCTAATGGAAGGCTTCTTGCTGCTCCCATGCGTAGACCTTGCAGTAGGCTTGCTACGGTGGTGTTTAGAGCTGATGGAAGGCTTCCTTCTGCTCTCGTGCGTAGACCTTGCGGTAGGCTTCCTGCTGGTGGAAGGCTTCTCGCTACTTTCATGCGTAGACCTTATAGTAGGCTTACTTCTGTGGTGCTTAGAGCTGGTGGGAGGAGGCTTGCTGCTCTCATGTTTAGTACTCGACAGAGTAGGCCTACTGCTCTCATGCTTAGAAGTCGGGGGAGGCTTCTTTCTCTCATGCTTGGAAGTTGGAGGAGGCTTCTTGCTCTCATGCTTCCAGGTTGTAGCATGCATGTTGCCCTCGTGGTTTGATGTCGGGACAGGCTTGTTGCTCTCAGGGTTCCAAGTCGCAGCAGGCTTGTTGCTCTCAGGGTTCCAAGTCGCGGCAGGCTTGTCACCGTCATGCCTAGGGTCTGGCGCAGGATTGATAGTCTCTGGCTCAAAGTTAGAATACTTCTGGGATTTTTGCTAATGTCAGGAAGAGCAATACCAGCGGCAGCAAGCCCAGACGCCATGTAGACGGCAACGACAAGCTGAGTGACCTTCATTTTGCCTCTTGGTCTCGGAGCAAGATGGCAAAATGAGTTGAGGCAAAACGTCAATGGACTTGGTTAGGTGAATGACTGAACAATACGCATATACAAAGTAATCACGACTTGTTGTTGCAAATAAGACGAATCATATGATATTTTGCGTCGACATGCCCTCGCATCTTTATATTCGCCTGAAGAGCCTGACAAGCATATTGAAATGCGCCTGTCTGCTAGCGGACTGGAGCATCACATAGCTTAGTCCACATTGCATCGGAATACACAGCAGTAAAAGAATCTACCGGAAACAGAACAGAATCCCCGAAAACAGCCAGAAAGATTTGCGAATATCTACACTAATAAGCCCGGAAGCGTAGGTATGGTGTAAGTCGGCTACAGTGTCGTTGATGTGCTGCGGGCCGCCCTGCGTCCACAGCGGGTGAAGTGATGCTCTCGCTTCGTTGACTGGTGCAGAGGCCACGCCACCATCTTCGAATGTCAGCCACGGAAAAAAGTGTTGAAGAGTCTATTTATGCAGTTGCAAAAACCAAAAGCAATGGAGTTCAAAGACAAAATGTGCTGTGGAGCTGATGATGGTTTATGGCGTAAAGTCAAAATACCGTCCGATGGTTATGATAAGCTTTCGGAAAATTCTAAACTTAAAGGCTCAGAGATACTAGTAAAACTGAGAACTTCGTCTCAAGGTTTAGCAGAAGAAGAGGGCCGTTAAAAGTTAATTACTGGACCTCAGGGGGGCCTAACACATGAGTTGCTCGCGGCCTTGAGGCACCCTACAACGTTGAGCCAACCAAGGAACAGAAGGTACTCATGCCGAAAACTAGCCAAATAATGAGAATAAAATGGGAATATTCACATTTTTTAAGCGGTCGCTCGTGTTGCCCATTGTTTGCAGTGACGAATAGTGAGCCAGAAGGCTAATGTAATGGTGGATAAGTGTAATACGAGGTTCCAATCCGTCAAACTTCGCCAATGATATAACAGGAGCCAGCTTGAAGCAATCAACTCATCTACCGAACACTCGTGAAATGGCATCCTTGTTGTCTCGGCCTGCTTCACGCTGCCTCTAGTGGTGGATTGTGCCTAGTCTGACGAGCGGCGAAAGCGTTCCTATGGTGGAAGAAATTCAATAAACAGTCAGGAGAAGGCTCGGGCTGGTATCGAAGCACGAAATCAGTAGTGGCTATTTCACATGTAATAACAGTTAATGCGAATGCAGGTACATAGTTTTGATACGTCCATGACAAGATCAGACGCTGGCGTTGCCGCCTTGATCGGTTGGTGACGGGATGCAGTAAGCCGTCTGCTGAAAGCGACGGCACTTGGTGTAATGGGGAGCCGCCTCATCTTCCGAGTCATCTAATAGCTTGTTACATGAGCAAATAGAGACCGAGAAGGTAGTCTCGTGTGTGATTCATGCCCCCCAGATGGTTTCGGTAGCAAAGGAGTCTCAGCGTGATGAAAAACAGACGAGGTAATGTTATGTAAAACGCCATGCCGATTCTCAAAGCGTACAAGGCATCTCCCATGTCATTTGACAAGCGGAATGATGGCTGGCTTCTTTCGATCCGATGATGTTCGCTACTAACCAAGGTAAAAGCGTGGCTAAGCCCTCAAAGTTTATGCATTTAAATTGACTTTTTGTCCACCAATTCCTCGCACCCTGGGCTCGGACGGGAGCTTCACGGGCCTCTGGAAGTCTGAACCAAGGCGTGGCTACAGAATACACATAGCTGAGCATTGAGTTCTAGGGCTTCAGCAGGTAAATCAAGTATGGAAGTTCAAATTGAGACTAAGTAGGATAGAATCTCGTGAGGAGATGCCTTCTCGGAATATTTAGCCGTTCACTACGATACCTCCGTTGGGATGTAGTGTCTGTCCACTCATGAACTGACTGTCACTCCCCGCGAGGAAGACGTAGCTGGTGGCAACTTCAACTGGCTGGCCGATTCTATCCATTGGCGTCCAATTCCCCAACCCATGTCCATGCTGCCCGGATTTTTCCACCCCCGAAGCAACCAATGGTGTCCAAACTGGCCCAGCAGCAACGGCATTTACACGGATGCCCTTCTTGATAAGATCATTGGACAATGAGCGCGTGAACGCGATAATGGCACCCTTGGTAGTGGCGTAGTCAAGTCGGCTGGGAACACCAATATACGAGTCTACAGAAGCGCTATTGATGATAGAACCGTTCTTGGCCATAAAAGGCAAAATAGCCTTGGTCAGGTAGAAGTAGGAATCGATATTGACGCGGAAAGTAGAAGCCCATTGTTCTCTACAACTAGTTAGCATTTGAGAAATACAGTGGATAGAACTGGTGAATCGACATACTCAGAGATATCGGAAATGGTGCCCTTTTCGTGTCGGGTAGCGGCATTATTTACTAGAATATCTACCGTGCCAAATGTGGATTTGATCCTTTCGGCCACATCGGTGCAGTTGATTGAGTGGCTCAAGTCGCTGGCAATGAGAACAATCTCCCCTCCATTCTTTTCTACCTGGGCTTTTGTGTGCTGTGCATCCTCTTCTTCGGCGGGTAGATGTACAACGGCCACTTTGGCCCCTTCCATGGCGAAAAGAATTGCCACGGATCGACCAATTCCAGAGTCTCCGCCAGTAATCACAGCATTCTTGCCTTTGAGCTTCCCACATGGGACGTAGGGGGCTTGCCCTTCCTCGCTGTGCTGGAGGTGAACCTTGGTAGGCTTTGGTTCCATGTCTCGCTCGAGACCAGGCTTGGCTTGGGTAGTGCCGCCTTTATCACCAGATGTAGTTGGGTGGGCGACTTTGTGAACGGCTTCCTTTGCGGCTTCCATTGTAAATCGAGATGTCTGATTTTGATTTCAGGAATAAGTCGACTGAATGATGAATTTCTTTGACTGGAATTCAACACACCTCACGGCCGACCTTATCCCTTTTTATAACCACTTATCACGAGCGCGATAAAGCAGGTTGATGCATCCTGTTCCCAAAGCTATACTCCCTTGACGTCAGGAGAGGCGAGAGCAGAAAAACAAACTTGCTGGATGATATCATGCTGTGCTTTCAGGATGACGGACTCCGTGGCAACTTGATGTATGGGCGACGTAATGAGTACGTAGAGCATGTATGGCGCGACACGGTCGGTGGTTGATTGTGACGACCAACCCTCCCCCTCTACCCTCCGGGACAGATGGCACCCTCTACCTCTACAACCACTTCAAATGTAAGTCGCACGGTAAAAATGCCAATATGACGTCGCTGTTCGCCGTATGACTGAGAGGCAATAATCATGGCCTCGACTACTTGGGCCACGTCTTAAGACATGATGATCGTGATCCTTTGGACATGATATAAGATCAAGCAACCCTAAACACAATGCATGTCGTTATGACAACCATGGTTTCCATCACCGCCGCCCTAAATTGACCACACAGGGCAACAAAGGGGCATGGTGAAACAGCAGTTATAAACATGGAGAGTTGCTCGTGATAGCGGATGCTCCTGGTGCCTGGCGCTGGGCGGACTTCTATACATATCTACTGCCACGTTACGAGTCATTGCAACATCTAAACCCACTGCCAATCGCTATAGTTCTTTGCGATACCCCCATTCACACCACGTGTGTCATTGACTGATCACGCAACCGTCGCTCCTGGACTTGGGAGGTGCATCACGAAATGACTAGTCAACAAACAAGGCCTAGAGCTCGAGGCGGCCCAAACCAGCCCGGCCCAAACCAGCCCGGCCCAGCGCCACGCACGGTAGGGCCACACCGTCACGATATTGTTAACAAGCTGGACCCTACCGTCGATAGCCAATCTGGGGGCGCTCAGGTCCTGGGCCCGGGAATGACTTCATCAGCACAGGGAGCTACCGCTGCACCGCCGCCTGCTACCTAGGTTGGAGCCGGCAACAAGCATGAGCCAAGACACATCTCCCATCTGGGCAACGTCCTCGATCCCCGGATAGACAGCAGCCAGACTGGAGATGACGTCCAGGGAGCCTCTGGGCAATGCAGGGCCAGCCTACTGCGGCGCAGCCGGTTCGAATCACGGCTGGTCCGCATAGTACCGACACGATGAACAAGCTGGATCCGACTGTGAACAGCCAAGCTGCCCAGCAGCAGACGCCATGTAGAACTGCCCAAGTCATGCCCTCCATGTTTTCGTTTGTAACTATATCTAGCTTTTGTCTATCTTTGAGTGCTTGAGAACGACGTGTCCCACATTTGTGCCTCTCTGTCGTACGATGCGACCCAACCGCCGGGTTTCCGGAGCGGCAATTAACGAAGCCCGGAAGTAGCTGGTTGAGCCGACTCCAGTGCCGGCCCTCACTATTCAGTCCAGGAGGCTAAAGGACGTAGCTCTCTGCGAATTCGATGAGCGGAGGCATGTCGCTCCTTTGGCACTGTTCGGCTTCGGGAAACGTGCATAATAATTATAGTTTTAACAAGTACGTAGCAATAATTTTATGTTGGACGTATTGCCCTTGAAGAGCCAATTCGTCGAAGCGAATGTCTGGACTACAACGCTGTCCGGATTCTCCTAGGCTACCAGTCAAGATTGCTGTTAGGTCTGTTCCGGTCCTTGACGGTGATTAGAGGGTTAAGTTCGCCTTACAAAAAGCTACAGATGGCGCTCATTCGAATAGCACATATAAAGTTGAGTGCAAGGCGTTCACCGTGCACAACCGTAGCCGGGTTCGGCTCACGTTGCCCGAGTTCCACAGCCCAGACAAGGTACACGCTAGACAGGCAAGTGTCTCGCTATTTTTAGCCAAGGCTTTCGATATGACAATGTTGGGTGGAAAGCATCCCGTAGTTTTATCGCGGAAATGTGCTGCCTTGACGACTCCGCAACGCCACGATACTGCAACTCCGGCCCTGGGGACTTGTCTCGCAGGCGACACCACCAAGTGCCGGTCCTTGCCTGCTGAGCTTTTCGGCCGGCGATAATGGGCCAATCAGGCTCGTCGGAGCTGTCCCCGAAGGTGACCCTGATTGCCGTGCCCAAGAGCTTGCCAGGTCCGCATAATCTCACAGACTGAAACTCCCTTCAGCGCATTGCCGTCTGCAATTTGTGCACCCTCTTTCCTTTATTAGGGTTATGAGCGTAGATCATATACCTTCTCTCGCCTTGTGGCATGCTACTTTAAGCACCCGTGATGTCACCATGGCGTGGCTACTGCGCTCCAGGAGTTGTCTCCGAGGTGACATATGACGTCGCTGCACTATGAAGTCAGACCCTCGCCCTTTTCAGTTTCTAGCAGTTCTCTTTGGGAACGGTCAAACCAATCAGATGTGCTGGAGGCATCCCTCATTGTTGCAACTAAAACCTAAAAGGTAGCGTTCCCCCGTCAGGGGCTTAACAACGGTGTAGGCTGGGACAGGGATACACTCTGGCGGATGTTATCTAGAAGGACAGGTCATAATATCCCGCAAGTCTGCTCGGCGGGTTCCGTCATGTCCCTCCTTACCGCTGCCTTGGCGGGTCGGTTGGGACTCAACAAAGCAGCATTGAGCCGTTTCGACAAAACAGTAGCAGCTTGAACTCGGACCAGCCTCCGCCGTTCTCGGGCCAAAGCGTCGCCTTTTCATGCAATACACTGGAATCTGTCCATCCAAGCCACTTCACCCAGCCACATAAATACGTGGTGGAACAATTCTATGCATTTCCATTTCAATAAGAAAATACGACAATCAGCTGCCTTAGCTTTCCTCAAGAACGGGTTACTTAGACCAAGCCCCTATTTCTTTAGAGCACCAAGGCCCATTGTGTACTTAGTTCAAGACACAGTATAGTCATGAAGCAGCCGACTCTTCCATATGACCACAGCGAATTTTATGGAATAAAAACTCCGCAAGGCAAAGTCATGGTGTCTGTCAATCTCCTCATGGCATCTGGCAACACGACCGATGAGAATCGGGGCTTGCTTTCGTATCAAAATCAGCACGCCGACGGCACCATGCCCGCGACGTATCCGCCAGCGACAAAAACCAGCCCCAACGCTCCTGGGGATGACATGGCCCCTATAGGCACCGGTTCGCTGCCATTAGTGTGCCCTGAAGCCGGTATGACCCTATTTGGTAGTTGCTCGCCTGTCGAGACGAGTGAGCCACCTGATCCTCCAGCTTATCCTTCTGGTCTAGGTGTCGCCACAGAAACAATGCCTGTGTCTCCACGTCGAGATGAAATTAGTTACACCCCGCCGGGGATTGCTGTGCCGGCTCAGGGGCATCCTAGACGTGCAACATCGGGCTTCGTGTCAAGCGGTCACATCATGACGCCTGGGACGGGCCTGGTACAGAAAAATAACGAGTCAATTCCGTCATACATGACGCCGCAAGCTATCAGGGCAAGGAATATTATACTTGCATGTCCCCCCCGAACCAGAAAACCCGACAGAGTCACTGGCGCCCCTCGACCCGGTGCACGACATGTCCCTTACATCGACAACCCCCAACTGCTAAAGCGACGGAAACTGGAGGGCTGTCTCTGCAGTAAATATTCCCAGAGCAGGGTGCGACCAGGTTGATAGGAAAAGGCCCACTGTATATAGCTTAAAGTCGGAAGAGTTTTCCTTATTTTTCTTTTTTTTGTCCTTGGGGGAAGGGGGGAGATCGGGGGGTTCGTAAAGTCTCATTACATCCTATCCCACCCCCCTTGTGGGTGGGGAATCTTTGACACAGTCTCTCCATCTCAATTTTATAGCATTTGACCAAGATGCCCTATTCCCGTAATATCAACGCCAATCTCTCCGTGGTGATCAGTCATAGTTACTTTGCGTGGATAACATTTTATTCCTTCCCCATGCAACAAAGAAGTAAAAACATAAGGAATTCATGTGAGATGAAAAGCCTGCCTGCAGCAGTACCAATTTGGACCAACAGCTGAAAACTGCCCTCGTCTTCCACACCAAACGCAATTCAGGGCGTCTGTAGGAGCGTCGGGCTTCCCGCAACGCACCACGGGCGCCTGAAACTGACTGCGGAAGAGGTCTGGTGGAAGGAGCTTCGTGAGCTTGCCCCATGACGAGAACCCATTTCTCATTGAGGAGAGACGGCGGTGCTTGCAAAGATGGCTACACCGGCGAGTCCGCTCTGGACGTGTGCCGCTCAGTATCCAGATTCGTCAGGTTACTTGAAGCTGGTTCCTGGCAGCATTCGCTGCCGGATGTGCGGACCCCATCTTGGTAAGCAGCAGACGCGCGTGATCGGTCGCCGACATTGTAATGTATGGCGATGCAATCCGTACGTTGCCATCATCCGTACTGGGAGATTGCTGCACAGGTAGTCTTTCGTACTCCTGTGCAGTGTGCTGTAGGCGTAGATGTACCGAGCTCATGGACCTGCCCTCCGTTTCCAAACCAAGACCAAGCATACCCGCAGTGCAAACGAAATAAGGCATGAGCTCGGACACGCGCCGAAGAGTGAAAAGGTCGTCGTAGGATTGAGTCAGCGCCAAGACGGACTGCGCAGTCTCTTTGCATATCGAAAATGGCCGGATGTCGGTACTTCCCATGTCCCTGCCGATGAGGGGCCGAAAAGCACACAGGAGGCAGTGGTGGTAATATATGCTGCATTTCCCATTAGGTCCCTGTGCCCCTTTGTTGGCGTCATGTGCTTACTGGGCGAATAGTACAAACGGCGTTCTGCCGCAGTCACTTTCAGCATAGGCAAACAACTCCTTGTACCAGTCCAGACACTTTTCGTAGAATGCCCTCACACTCCTCGAGCCATTTCGGGTGTTTGAGCGAGCCAACGCTATAAAATTGTACACCCACTCGGTCAACTCGAAAATCTTGCCCGAGATGAACTGCATACCGAGCATCTGCAAGTTGCGCCCGCCCGGGGTCAAGGCTGCTATCCTGTTACCCAGTAGACTTTGGACTATTTTGTCTGGTCTTCAAGTACGCACCTGGACTAGACCCACGACGTCCGTTTCTAGTATGCATTATGGGACGAAGCGTATTCAGGATGGATGCATGTGCTTGGGCGGTGGAAAGTTGGATATTAAACACCCGCCCCGTGGTTAAAAGTAACATGCTACAAAACATGTCAAATAGCCACCCAACACGAGTCATGGCATCTCTCATCAACATACCGAGATAGGGATACCGCCCCACAATAGGTAATGTCCAACACTCTCTCGTATTGCTCACCCTTGTTGCGAGCTGAAGAGTCAGGGTCGTGAAACTCTTTGATACTGGCAATAAAGTTTTCAGCATGCTCCTGAGCTTTCACTTCTTCTCCGCATCGCAGGTGATAGAGTGCGAGTATTCCGATTGCTTGTATATCCGGAAGGCCCTTGGACCGGTGTTTGTGTAGCTTTGCATTAGCCTGGTCAAAGAAGGTTTTGCTCCCAATCCAGCCAGACGGAAGAACTTCAAGGTCGTCTTTATCTTCGTTTACCATGCGACATGCTAGTGCTAGGATGGCGCATACCAACGCCGAGGAGCAAAACTGGTTCGAGTCGCTGTAGAAGCTCTGCAGAAAAAGATCGTGAGATAAAAGGCTGAAAGGAAGGTAGTCCCAAGAAAAAATGGCATCGATAAGGTGATGTATGTGCGCCTTTGTCCATCCTATCTGAGTCCACCTATCCTGGTGCCAGTGAGAAACGTAGGCGTCAAGCGGCCGCGGGGGAAGAGTCAGTATAGTTGATTGGTCTGTTTCGAGTGGCAACCCGTTGTTGCTTGAAGTAGGGCGGCAGTGCTTCCACGAGCGCAATTGTTGGAAACATGAACCAGGAGATTCGTCACTCGCCGTGCTCGGCGGCGTCGTGGGACTGGTTTTCTTGCTCTGGACAAGTATGCTCTGAATATCTACGCCACGCCTAATCTTGTCGAAGACTCGTTTCGCATCTGCCTCGTTTGCGACTTGGAGAAGGCCGTGAAGTTTCTCATACATGGTGTTGGTCGCCTCCATGTCATCAAATTTCCTCCTGATAGCTTGCAAATGCGTCTCGCCCGACCTATCCGTTTCGTAGAGACAAGTATCGCCTTTGGTCGCGCAGCTTGCACACATCGGGCGTTCCCCGCTACACTATCAATAGGTTTGCTTAGCCATCAAGCGAGATCCTAGAGACTAAGTCATTGTCATACTTTGGACTTTCGCCTTTGACAAGCCAAGCACGCAGATTTTGTCGGGTGCTTGCGCCGCGTTGATTTCGATGCTGGGGTTGGGAGTACGGGGCCATGTGGACGGTCTTCGGGCTTACTCGGAAGTAATCGTCGAGGTTGGTGGACTTTGGAGTTGATCTGTCTCCTTTTGCGTGCCATAATTCCAGATGCACCATGTTCTGACTCAGGGCCAAAGAGTATATAGTTACAAGGGTCCGAACGGGGATCTCAAACAGAGGGAGAGAAATGCGCCGGGTGCGTTCGTGTGTCTGTTACCCCACAGCGCCCCGGTTTTTCTACGGTCAGCGCCGGGGCCGCACCACCCATTGCTAGTGAAATATGGGGCGCGGGTTGCACTAAACCCAATCAGCCATCGCGTCACGGTGAGTGCCTCACGTGATATAAAGGGAACGGCAAAGACCGATGCAGATGATGACCAGAGTGAGCGCCCAGCGATTCCGCGACGTTCATGCCCTCGTCACCAAGAGCTAGGGTGTAAAAGGTCCACGGGTACCCGTGTGGGTTGCTTACCCGTGGGCTTGGGGTAAGGTATAGGTAGGAAAAAAAGACTTAAATGGATTCGTGGGGGAAAATAGGGTACCTATAACTATCTATTAAAAATATTAAGTGTTTTTAGGTACCTAAATAAGACCCATGTAACTTTAAATGTTACTTTATACTTTAAACTTAAGACTTATTATTATAAATATAATTAAATATTAAAGAGTTAACGTTAATTATTATAATTAATTTATTTATTTAATTTATATTATTATATTATACTATTATACGTTTATAGGTATTTATAAGATACCTATCTTTATATTAGGTTACCCGTGGTATACCCAAACCACCTACATGATAAAATGGGTAGCCCACGAATAACCCAAGAAAAACTTGGATACCCACGGGTGCCCACGGGTACCCGTTTTTACACTCTACCAAGAGCATTCGTAAAAAAGAGATGGCTATTACCAGCTAACCCACAGCCTATCACTCTTCCCTTTTGGTGAGGACCAGCGTGATAAAGAGAGATAGCGACCATGCACTACCAGGAGAGTCAATTTCTCCGCTTTTGGTAGGTAGTGCAGCCGGCAAGCCCTATGATGCCCAGTATACCGTTGACATCAACCGTCATCGGACAACAATTAACTATACCGAGACCAACACACACGTCGACCAAGTATAACGAATTCAAAGCACAGCTATGGGCTGAAAAGGTATCAGGAAGAGTCCCTAGCCGCCAAGGTCACTTTTAATCTCCGGATGCGCCATCCTCCTGCTATGCAAATCAGCATAAATCGCATCAGACTCATCCGGCGACAAATGCTTCATCCTGTCAAGGTCGTCCTTTTCAAGCTGACTCAACGTCTCGACCGGATCCTCTCCATCTTCACTCTTCTTGTCCTCCTCGCCGAGCCCGGTCTTGTGTCCGATCAGCAAGAGTTGCGCGCGAGGATAATCCAAAAACTCGGGCTGCGCTCCCACCCAGCGCAAGTCCTTGAACTTATCAAGTACCCTGCCAGATATATCAGATGCCGCACCTCGAATGACTCTTCCCGAGTATTGACGTGCACTTACGATTGAGGATACTCCGGGCCCTTTGGTAGCCGCGCGTACGACGGCCCCTTATACGTCGGATTCTTACTACTAATGATAAAACTTCCCTTCTCGTTGAATCGCAGCGCATGTTGCAGCTCACCCAGCTCATCTGGCAGAGTTGCCATATACGAAAGGTGACTCTCACGCCCCGTGGTCGTAATAACGTACACACCTTCCCCTACAGGCGTTGCATCGGGAGATTGACGCCGTCCCACCGTCTTCGTCTCGTAAACCTCTCCCTTTAGAAACTTCTTTTCAAGTTCGTCAAAGGACGCATGTGATTTTTCAACAAACGCCATGAATCTGTCCTTGGGGCCTGCAGGCAACGCCTTTTTGGGCAAGGCGATAAGTCTGGCTGTAGCCGACGTGGGGAGTGCGCCGCGGAGCTTTGCGTCATCGGGGATGGGCCGAAGGATGAGATATCCTCTGGCGATGTCGTCGATGGACTTGGGTTCATCGCTGCCTACTCGGCCACGGATAAAGTAGTATAGCACTCCCTTTTCTAGGACACGAGATGGTGCTTGTGTGTTGGCGTTTTCTTGTTTTGCATCCGTCTCTTTTCGTGAGCGCTTTTTAGTCGAAGCAGTGGTACTTTTTTGCTCTCCGGCTTTTTTATTCTTCCTTTTCGGGCTGATTTCGTGGGTTGTCTCTGTTTTGCGCTTCTTCTGTACTGGTTGCGTCTGCGCTCCGGCGCTAGATTTTCCAGACCGCGTGTTGGGCATAATGGAAGGTATTCTCTAGACAGTCAGGTTGTTTTGACGTTTTCCGTAAGTTTCGGCTTTCAGCAGAGCAGGGTGCGCCCGTTTTGTAGTTTGGGGTGTTGCAACGCACATCGGCGTCACCATTATATCATAGATGTGGCACCTCCACATCAGAACGTCATACCTACGCGGATGACTTCCGACTGGATGGTGCATTCAAAATGCCAGGACAGACATGTCTCATTCATTACTGCAGTTGCAGCTGAATACGGAGTCCTTCGCATTTTACCCTGAAAACGCTGGTGCCCTGTTGAAACGTGCCCTTCAAGCACGGCAGCAAATTTCCCAACGCCGTAACCTTGATAAAACCGGCAAGAGACTCGACCAACTTCTACGGAATTCCGTGGTAATTAACAAAAATACTTCGGAATTCGATTTAAACTTAATACTATCTAGGTCTATATGCGTGTGATTGCCTGTACGACGCCTAAATGACAGTATGAATGATTACATGCTCATGTATATCTTATAGCATAGAACAATTGAGTTTGTGAGATTCGAGTTGCCCGTTGAGTATTTTGCAACTCCTGTAGCTTTCACTCTTTAAGAATCTAAATATAGTACCGGGATCTTGGCCACTGGAGGACCGCGCAATTCGAACGTGACCTTTAGAAAACGTGCATTCACATCGGCTGCGTGGTCTAGGAACGGCCCCGTGGTCTTGATCCGTCTGTTCCCGTTCTCGTATGTCTGCGCCAGACCTGGGTCAGTTGGCACCATGTCGACAGCGAAGAATACGTGGTAGCCTGCCTCGAGAACTTCACGCCACACATTCCGAGCTGTTGTAGCATCATTGGGATCCGCGTGCAAGCTAAAGAAAGCCTCTACTATGTCAGGGGGTAGAAAAAAATAAGAGTCGCGGATGGTGGTTGCCCAAGGGAGCGCAGCTCGGTCCTTCGTATTAATGAGATGTTTGAGGGGGGAGACATTGCTGTTGTCCTTCAGCATTATGACCCCCTCATCCACTGCAGTGCGCAGATATGACCATAGCTCGGCTTTCATAGCTAGAAGAACGCCGTAGTTCTCGTATGATATGTCCTCTAAGAAGCCAGGCCCGGGGAGTTTGTTGGTTGAGCCGGTCGGTAACGGCTGTAGGTGTTGAATGCGAAGACAGACAAAGCTGCACATGTGAGCCCATCGGAAATTTGGCTGTAGAATTGACCTGGCCCATTTTCAATGTCGGCGGTCACCAAGTTGACAAGTGCTTTGTAATCAACGGTGGAATACTCTCTTTGCCATCCATCGTCAAGATTTTGTTTGAGGCGAATAATGCAAGCGCTGAGCAAGTTGATGGGAGGGTCGAAGCTTGTGTCTGTCAGCCCTCCGATTAAACGTCGAAGAGTTCGAGGCTCTGAGAGAAAACTCCTCACGAATTCTTGGAAGAAGCAGACGTCGTTTCTATTTTGAAGAGACAGAAGAACGCCACAACGGCTGTTCATATGTATAGTTGCCCTAAGTCTCCATTCTTCCTTAGCTGACTCGTTTTTGTCCACTTTATCACATCCAAATCTGGCATTGATAGCGTGAAGATCGCTTCGAACATCCTGCATAGAGATACCGGGCTCAGAACTAGAGCGATGATCCTCGACTGCCATGCTTAGCAGATCAATGTCTAATGGAAATGGCACGATAGCGACAATTCGAAGAATCCTGGCTGCCTCCCGCCTGTAGGCTGACAGAACGTCGTCTAACACCCTCTCATAGAGAGTCTCCAGCGCTTCTGGGGTACGGTCAAATTTGGTGCTTGAGTTGCTCATACGAGTCGCCGTTCTCCAATCGGTGAACCAAATTTTCAACAGTGAGAGCTGCCCACAGCATTACACCCCGAAAACGATCGGCAACCTCTTTCGCTAGTTTCTGGGAGATTTCTCCTCTGACGTCGCTTGTCTTGGCTGGTCGTTGTTCCAACGTGATTGGTAATATCTACGCTGTTGTATTCTATGACAAGGGCTTGATATTAAGGGCTTGGAGTGGAATGACTCTATTCAATAATAATCTTATAGGATATTAAAAGTCCTTAATTCTTAAGGGGAAAGAAGGTGTAAGTAATTATTATATACATGAAAAGAACAGTTATGCCTAGGACTCCTAGTGACTCGGTCTGTGTAACCTCTAGGTCCTGGATCGGCGATGCCCCTTTATTAGATGGTGTGGTTGTTGAGCTTTGACCGTGCAACATATTCTCCCATCCGCAGCTGTGCTACCGCGCTGAACTCTGCGATCGGCTCGTTCGAAGGTCGGCCGGAGAAGCATATCTTCAGATTGCGATGCCATCGGCAGTCAGTTATAAACTGACATACTTAGGAACGAGAATACGAATCATACCCATTCTCGGGCATGCATTCATCCAAGGCATCGAGCAGGAGGATAAACTTGGTATCTGGAGCTACTTGTACAGCTCCCTCAAAGGCCGACTTTAAAGTAGGCCACGACAAAGGCGATTCAAGAAGATATGTGCCGTATATGAATGCCTCTCGCATGAAGAGATTGACAAGATCACCCCGTTTCATGAGTATTTGACAGAGAGCGGACCGAAGCATGTAATTCACTGTCTTTTGTCCTTGGAGCGGTATGTTGAAGAAGAAGGCTGCAATTACCGTCTGGCCCGCCATAGTGCCCGAAGGACTATGAGCTTCGAAGGATTGGGTCAAATGATGGTATATCTGCGCCGTCAAGGTAGTATTACCCCTACTGGCATTGCCCTGAATCCAGAGACCCCGGGCATTCGGGATCATCTATCCAGTCTGATATTTTGCACTTCACCGGCTTATTCGGCAGGCTGGGTAGAGACTTCAGCAGTGGTGAGGTGGTTATGTTCAAAGTATCAAGCGTATAACCACCTGGATCATTTTGCAACGCCGAAATAATATCTGCGGCTATGTTAGTAATCTATTTTACCATAATGGGCGTATCGCCACGTACCTTTTTTACGATACATGGGCTGACGCGGCTTCTCTGATAAGATTTCATGAAGGAATTCCACGATATTTCTGTAGACGACATCGTCCGTGCACGATAATCTGGAGAGGCTCTTGTAATCCTTCTCGAAGCTCATAATTTGCACAAAGTAGTTGATAGCCTACGCTGTCCGCAGGCGTAAACTTTTGAAGGTTAGTAGACTGACTCCCAAGCAACCAAGTAGGAACGAAAGGCATCTTACCTGACCAAATGTCTCTGTGATGGAGAGGACCTTGATGTGTAGATCTTGACATACTCCCTTCGAGTCCAAGTCAAGTCTACTGTATTCCTTAGCCTGATCCGACCGGGCGAAACGTGGTTTGGCTCGCCCGCTAAATGAAGTGTGCCGCCCCGGGTCGAGGCGATTGTCAATTGCCGCTTGAACTAGGCTATGAATAGCATCGTTGAAGGAATATTCATCTGAGGCTTTGCATGGAGTCCCCCAAAAACACGACCCCCCTCACATATCCGAGGCAAGAGTCATTGGTCCGGGCTGCACCAGCGAGCGCTGCTTTCACCACCAGACCACCGAGGCTGTGGCTGACGAACACCAGCGGTGTAGCTTTTCCATATTTTGAAGAGAGCTCTGGAGCATGCACTGTGCTACGGATGAAGTCCAAGAGCTTTACACCAAGCCGACGGACATCTTCTGCGCTTGAGAAGTCTGTCAGTTTAAACTGGCGGTCCCAGAAGAAGACTCGGGCATGTGACTCGCTCGCCGGGAGGTATTTAGTAGGCCACAGCCATGAAGCCGACCCATCACACCACGACTTGGTTGGAGAATCGTAATATCCCTGAACGAAGATAACGTTAAATTTCCTTTGCTGCTCCGGGACAACCTGTCCCTGGTCGATGACGGCATGTGTGATGGGTGATCCGGACAGTCGGTGGTAGTGCTGGATTATTCGTGTGATCTCCTGGTTCCTTTGTGCTAGTTTCAAGAGCTCTTTGACTCCGTTGAGGTAGGTGACGGCTTTAAGCAACAGCTCTATCATTCACTGCGATATGCAGAGGCGTCATGCCTTTCAAATCCATAGCGTGCGGGTTGAACTGTCGTCGCAGGAGAGTAAAAACAACGGCCAAAGAGGGGTTAGGCGATTTGCAAGCGTAAGGGGTGTTTGCAAGGCATTGGTAGTAACATCTGTCAAGGCCCCAAAGTCCAAGAGTTCATCAACTACACTGGTCCAACCTCCAAATGCCGCAACATGAAGTGGCGTAATTCCCTTGTCACCTTGCACCTCCCTGTCTGCCCCCTTGAGCAAAAGTTGCCGAACATGTCTGTTGCTCCCGTGGACGAAGCGATGTGCAGCGGTGTCCGTTTTCGCTTGTCAGAGCACTGGGGGCCAAAGCCAAATCGCAAGAGGAATTCTATTGTAGATGGTGAGACGCCTTCGCAGACCATGAATATTGGCCATTGGTCCCGCGCATCTTTGTCTGATCCCATGAAAATAAGTTGAGCAATCCGGCGGTGACCGCGCTCCGCGGCCCGGTGGGCGGGAAGCATACCAAATGCATCAACGGTGCAAAGTGGCGGTATGTAATTCATGAGTTCCGTTACCAAATCTGTGTTACCCATTGAGGCAGCAATATGGAGAATCGAAGGCCGCTGCGCATCGCCTTCGTCAATATACCTGCAGCTTGCTCCATCCATTTTTAAGGAGATCTGTAGCAACTTCCACGTCGTTTCGGCGGACAGCAAGAACAAGTAATTGGTCAAGATAACCTTTAGATCGCAACTTTTTGAGCTTAGAGGCATCTTTGGCAATGCTGCGTACTGTCGCCCAGTCGCATTTACCCATTTTGTCTATCCCTATGACCTCTTGGATCCAATCAGGAAGAAAAAGCTGTTCCGCCTTATATTTTGATCTGGCCCAAGCTTCGTAATTTTGAAAGGTTCTGTCGTACTGATCTCCGTAAATACTACGAAAGCGTGAAACATCACAGATGGAACAATGGATGAGATGATGTAAGCTCTCGGAAGTCATGTCGGACTAGGTGTGCACATCGAATGAACAACGAGTGAGGCAGCCCAACACAAAGGAATTGGTGGGGTTATTTGCGCTAGGTTCTGGACTCCTGATGAGAGAACTGATCATTTCCTCTAATACGAAGTAAGCAACTAAGACTTTGAAACGAACAACGAATGAAGTCGTCTCACTGACGGATTACACAAGGCCACCGCAATATACGTACATTATCCAATCCATCGCTCACTATGTCACCACATGTATACTCCGTAGAAAGGAGGGTAAAGCACACATGAAAGTGGTCGCTGGTGCCACTGTACACGGTCGAGGCTCAACAGGCCTCACCTCCCAATAAAGGGGCATCTAGAGGTTACACAAACTGAACACATGACCAGTTTGGAAGCTTAGGCATAACTGTTCTTTTCATGTATATATGAGGTTACTCGTCCCTTCCTTTCCCTCGAAAATCAAGGACCTTTGACATCCTATAAGGTTATTATTGAATAGAGTCATTCTGCTCCAAGCCCTTGATATCAAGCCCTTGTCACAGCCACGTCCTGTGTCGAATGGTGGTTACGATACAAAATTGGCATTATCTCGGTCTTCTGGTGGTTTGGGTTGGCGAAAAGCATCTTTGGGGTCTACACAAGGGAAGGTTCTTCCCGTCAAAAGCCTTTTTATGAGATTATATTTAAATAATTCTCTAAGATTCGCCTAAATTCGGTTAGCTAGTGTCATTCTGATATTGCTCTATTGGGAAATGTCTTGAGAAGCATCCTATAAACAGACAGGCCAGTAGAGTTCTACTAGCAACTTGCCTATGTGGTGAAAGTGGAGATGGTACATGGCGATTGTTGGACTAGCTATCGGTAAACCTCAACTCATAAAAGTGGGAGAAACGGCTGGTAAAAGAATGTTGCGATGCAACATGCCGTGAATCATAAATTCGGAACTAAATAATGAGATGTAGCCCCCTACACATTTGGAAGCCTCCAATACTAGAGACGTCTTTCGGCTTAGACTTACCGAGTCCATGTATTATACTAAAAGTGATGAGAATGCCGGGCAAGATCCTTGGGTCGGGGAGGAAGTGTAGGCCATACAAGAGGAGGAAGAGAGAACTCTGCTGTGGAGCCTGAGAAGGCCTTCCCTAAGGCTAATAACAGGCATCCGGCTCGGAAACCAGACAGAATCCGGGTGCACAAAGATAGCAGGCAAGGCAGCTGTTGTTCGTCTGCTTGTGCTGGAAGCGGTGAAAGTATAACAACATGCTTGGATCGGCTGTGAGATGATTAAATGATGGTCTGTCCATGAGGCAATCGGAGGTCCTAGATAGTATGATATTCATGGAAATGACTTGAAGGCAGGTTGAATCCGAGCATCGAAAAGGGGACAAGACAACAATGCTATGACAGGGCGAAATAAGAAAATAAAATACCCCCGCAGCTGATAAATTTTCGGAGAACCCCGGGCTGCAGTCTTGATGAGCCTTAACAAAATTTCGAAGGCTTTGAGAAATACAATGATCGCGATACACACCTCTGGGATTGGGCGAAAGTTGCCGCGCAGTGCTTCATCACACCGAGCAATATCATGTTGGCAGGCTAGAAAGCAAATGGACGGACTGTAAACTATTTAATATGGTCTCAATACGGACCCTCCAGAGGATGAAAGATGAGACGGTCTAACCTTAGTTGAAGGGGAGGATGCTTCATTTGAAGAAAGACACGGAGTTGAGAAGGTAGGCAAGGACCAGAAGAGGGACAACGAATTACCCCCATGACCACTCCGACCCGATCGAGAAAGTATTTTGACTCGACTGGCGAAATCCAATGCGGGGGCGGGCAGACGGAAGCAGAGCTTGAGACAGGATTAGCTGGTGTCGAGTTTGCGGATTTGAATGGGATCCCGAAGGCGATAAATGAGTGGATAAGATCGGGTAGATCATCTGGCCCGCAAAAGTCGTAGTTTTGATGACATGTACGGAGTAATACAAGAAATGGTCTTCGCTACCAGGGTAGAACCGTGTCATGTGGTCCGGATGGAAAGTCTTGAACAGCATGTCTTGAATTCTCATTGTTGTACATGCTCATGCTAGTGAGTTCTCATATATACTAAAATTTCCCCAAGGGTGGAAGTAGAATGCTATTCGATACGTGCTTTTTCGTCATGCTTCGGGTTCGTGTCTCTCTCTTGTTTGGCACCGGGTCCGACATGGTTTAGAGTCAGGCTGATGCCCTTCCCAGCCGCGACAAAAATTACCTCAAGTCGCCGAGCTGTGTTACCGTGTCGCTGCGGCCGACGTCGACATGGTGTAGCTGTCTTATCTGGCAGCGAGACATGCAAGGGTGATATACGGAATAGTACGTGAGAAATTTTGAATGACGCGTAACTGCTCCCGTCGCCATGCCCGAGCATGGTCGCACAGGTCTGACCATGCATTGCCGACGTTTATGAATCATGACGCGACTAAGCCGGCAATCCCTGTGTAAACGATTTGCTCTAGGGTAGGTCAGGACGATTGACGAATCAAATGGACAATTGGCGGCTGGCTGGACGGTGGGGCTGCGGCGGCGCACCCGAGCAGGGGCGGCAGGTGCTGGTCGGTCGGCTGCTTCCGTCTGGTCAATCATAGCAGAGAGCGGTGCTGGTCTCGTTCAAATGCCGTCTGGCTTGATTGATAGCTGAAAATTTGATCGAAAATTTCCGCAGCCAGCATCGCTGACCTTTAAAGCCGCCCATGCCCGTCACGACCCTCGAGGAGATGATTGAGCGCCAGACGGGCCAGTTCAATGAAAATGAGTCTGCGAAACGCGCAGCACGGCACATGCACGCTCTTGGCCGCGGCTTGGCGGCGCGTCGTCGGCCTTGGCAGCCAACACGTCAACTTTGTCTCTCTCCACTACGCCTACTTCATCTTCGTCTCGTTGTTAAGCTCCGTCGTGTTTTGGCTGCTGTCCGAGCCGAAATTCTCCGTCGCCTATGTTGACAGCTTGTTCATGGTCGTGTCCGGCGTCACGGAAACCGGTCTCAACACCGTTGACCTCAGCAAACTGACGACGGCACAACAGGTCCTGCTGTGCCTGCTAATGATCTGTGGCAGTGCTGTATGGGTTTCGATATGGCTTATTTCCGCTAGAAAACGCTCATTTTGTCGACTTCTTGCACAAAATGGCGTTTCTCAGCCTCAATTGGACCGTCGACAGAGCGTCAATGTGCCCTATCCTGGCGCCTATCAGAATGCCCCGGACAGTGACGCCCATGAAACAAAAGCGACCGAGGGCGATGCGGGACAGTTCGGGAGACTGCCGGTACAGACAACCTGTTTCAATTCCACTACACCTTTGGGGAGCCGCAACACACGTTTGCTCAACCTTGGATCTGAACAAGTGCTTCATCAACCCATGGAACCTAGGCCCAACCCTCTAGCATTCCTGACAAGCAAGAACATAGGCCGAAATGGCGACTTCATCAACCTGACTTCTGAAGAGAAGATTCAAGTCAGTAGCATCGAGCATAAAGCCCTTCAACTGCTTTCTCTCGTTGTTCCGCTGTACTTCACCCTATGGCAAGTACTTGGCTGCGTGGGCCTTGGAGCTTGGATTGCCACAAACCAAGCGCGCCCGGCTTTAGAAAACGGCATCAATCCATGGTGGCTCGGCATATTCAACGGCGTCTCTGCCTTCAACAACTCCGGCATGTCGCTACTCGACGCCAACATGGTGCCGTTTCAGGCGGCGTACTATGTCTTGGTAACCATGGGTCTTTTAATCCTGGCCGGAAATACGGCCTACCCGATATTTCTTCGATTCATCCTTTGGTCTGTGTACAAGGTCCTGAATGTCTTTTCTCAAGGACCACTCGTTACTGAATGGCAGTCGACCCTTGAATACATTCTACGCTACCCTCGCCGTGTCTACACAAACTTGTTTCCTACGCAGCACACCTGGTGGCTTGCGTTCATGGTAGTTATGCTCAACGGCATAGACTGGGCGGCATTTGAGCTTCTCAACATTGGGAACCCCGTCATCTCCGCCATACCCTCTGGACCGCGGATCATGGACGGGCTCTTCCAGGCTGTCGGTGAGTCGTTTCCTTCTGTCCCATGGGGTTCATTATCCACGGCTGCTAACCAGTACTGCTTATAGCGGTCCGATCGGGAGGCTTTTACATCGTCCCCATCGCCAAGACACACATCGGCCTTCAAGTACTCTATGTCATCATGATGTACATTTCCGTCTACCCAGTCATCATCACCATGCGCAACTCCAACGTGTATGAAGAGCGCTCCCTGGGAATGTTTGCCGCCGAGTCTACCAAAGACGAGGAATACGTCGATCCATACGCCAAGGCCCTCAGGTCCTTTAGGACAAGGCGGCTGTTCATCTCGCAGCAAATTAGGGGTCAGCTAGCCGATGACATCTGGCTGCTCGCACTGGCCACATTCATCATCACCGTCATGGAAGCGCCGCACTTTGCCGAGGATCCAGTGTCATATAGTGTTTTCAACATTATATTTGAAATTATATCCGCATACGGCTGCGTTGGAATATCCGTTGGCTCACCCGGTGCCAACTACAGTTTTTGTGGTGGCTGGCGCGCCGGTAGTAAGCTGGTGGTTTGCCTTGTCATGTTGAGAGGCCGGCATCGAACACTACCTGCCAGTCTGGATTATGCGGTACGTCCTGCCGGAAAGGACATACGAGAAGAGGCATTCGAGGAGGATACGGAAGGCCGTAGGCGGCCTAGCTAGCTAGACCTTTGCTAGCACCACGTGGATATCGTTAATGACTGGTAAATGTACAGCAAGCATCATTAGCGCGGCGTTGCAACATTTAGATTTACTTTGATAGAGCATTATACCTGAGATACCTCATAGAATATGATTATCCTTCATCTAAGAAATTGTTTCGGGACTTTGTTCGCTTCTGACTGTACATCTAGTGCGCAATCAGTTTTGTGAGAATGTGGCACCAAGCTCTCGAAGCTCGCTATATCTCACATCCTTCTCAATCGTAATATTCCTATTACTTGTGAGGACCTTGACCTCGTCGATGGTCCTTGTGCCAAAGTCAAAGTCCTCATCGCCACCAACAAACGCAACCAGTATCTTGACCCATGCATCCAACATTTTGCGCTCCTCGTCCGTCGGAAGCTGACTGATAGAATAACTGTGCTAATTAGAGCCCATGACTTTAACATCGACGCACAGAGAGGAAAGAAGAACAACATACTTCCACAACGGCCCGTCCATGGCGTGACTAACCCCGTACTCCATCGGCGCAACCGTCTCGTCGATGAAGCTCAATCTATAATCAATTCGATACCGCCAAATATCCCTCGTCGTAAGACCATGTCTGCTCAGCGCGTCAACCAAATACCTACTCGACGCTCTAACTTGTCCATCCGCAATGATTCTACCAAACACGTCCTTCCAATCCTCGATGTCATCAGTCTTTGGGAGCGAATACTGGCTTAGAATCTTGGCAGTCGCGGCAGGGGAGTAGTAATTCGCCGCTTGGAGCCGCAGCGACTCCAGAGTAGGTTCCGTGGGCCCATTGAACTGCGCGTACAGCGTCTCCTCATTGGCAACTTCCCCTATGAGAAGCTTCATCCCCCGCGACTCAAAGGCCTTGGCGAACGCCTCTGACTGTATGTACTCAACCATGTCGGCGTGGAAGAACAAGTCGTCCGTCACAGGGCGGAAGGTATGGTTCTTCAAGTGGCGGATGCATTGCAAGAGGTCTGCTTCGCTTATGCCCCGAAGCTGCGCGAGCTTCTGCGCCGGCGGCGACGAAAGTGAGATACCAAAGTGTCGACAGACTTCGTCAAACTGCGCTTGCGCCTCTTGGACAGTCTTTGGCTGCGCGGGAATCGCGTTCGACGACATCCACGCACGGTGGAACAGCTTTCCCGCACATGAATCATCATGGTGCCGTCGAAAGTCATGCAGAATCTGCGCCTCAACGCCGTATGCACCCGCACTCCGGCCCGCAATCGTTACATTGTTCACGTCTCCCCCAAACGCGGCAATGTTCTCATGCACCCATTCCAGGGCGAGCCTTTGGTCCCATAGGCCAAAGTTGCCGGCTACCTCGCCGCCACTCTCCTCCAAAAAGGCCCCCGAGGACAGGAAGCCGAATACATTGAGGCGGTAGCTCACTGCCACGACAATCGCGTTCAGGCCCCCCGTGGAAATCAGCTCTGTCGGATCGCTGCCTGCATCGTGGCATGCGTCGCCGACCTGGAACCACCCGCCGTGCAGCCACACCATGACTGGCCATTTCGTTGCCGCGGCTGCGTCTGCAGGGACAGGGGTCCAAATGTTGACATACAAGCAGTCTTCTGTGCCCTTTACGCCGTCATTCGCAGAGTTGACTTGCCCCGTGGCGATTTCGCGGTCTTCCTGGGCCGCAGGGGGGCGGATCTCTGTGGCGTTGAATGGTTGGGAGGCAGGAGAATATGTGAATGACGGCGGGAGAGGGCGAGGTTTACGCCATCGATGTTCGCCTGTTGGAGGCAGCGCATAGGGCACAGCGGCATAGCGACGGGCTTTGTTGTCGTACTGCAGACCTGTGATCTTGCCGCGGGTACCGAGGTCGATGGTGTGCTGTTGAAGATTGTATGAGAGCGTGTTGCCCATGATGTGTAAGTTTGGTTGTGGTGGCGATGGCTTCCAATGGTGTGCTTTCAGTACGGCGGCATATGTGTGAATATTATGGCGCATCTCGGATATTAAAGAGAGACCGATGATGGTTTCGGAGGTCAGATCTGAACCCGACTTTCCGAGGTTCCTGGCTCGACGGGTGCGGGGAGTGAAAGGCGGAGTTCCGTCCGGCGTCGAGGTTCCGATTCGGACATGGCCGGCGAGGTTTCCGGCAGGGCTTCAGGCCCGAAGCGGCTGTAGTGCGCCGGGACGGGAAATATTGGGTACACTACATGTGGTGCTTTCTTTGGATGCGACTCCTCGGCCTAATCTTGGCCAACTTGGCATACTCGTGGTTGGCTGGATGGACTACTGCGTCACGGTCACCTAGTTTCCAATCGTCGCTGTCATATGTACCTTGAGCCAAACAAATTAGCCTGACAACTCTTTAAAACCGAAGCTGTCTTTCCATACGCTTTAATAAGAGAGCTACAAATTTTCTTATTGATTTTTTCGGAAACAACACACAATAACAGCTTGTGCTATTCGCCACTATAAAAAGCCTGAGCCAGGATAACTCGCATTACTTTCGTCCCGAAATTCTGCAAACTCCGGCTTGGGGGTCAGTCTGACATTGAAATCATCACCCTCCCTGATGGACATGGTCCCCAGCACAGGTCGGCCCTCGTCGGCACGCGGGAACCTGGGGCTTCCCACCAGCTCGACGTCGAAGCGGTGCAGGAGCGTGGCTACAAAGCTCGTCACGGAGAAGCGAGCAATGAACCGTCCACTACACATGGTCTTGCCGCCGCCAAATGGCCGGAACGAGGGATTCCGAGGCAGGTTTTTGTTGTTGCGCCAGCGGTCGGTGCGGAACTGGTGCGTGGCGTCGCCGAATATGCTTTCGTCGAAATGCAGTAATCGATGCGGCACCATGATGCGGTTACCCTTACGCATGCGCTTCTCCCCGATGACTGTATCCTGTGTGACGAGCCGGACGGACGCTGACCAGCCCGATATGCGCAGCGTCTCGTGCCAGATGGCATCGACCTCGGGACACGCCACTGCGTCTTGGATCATGAACGGGTCGGCCAGGTCGGCTCCGCGAAATGCAGAAGCTGTTTCCCTACGGTAGGCGGCTAGCAGCTCGGGGTTGTGGAGGAGATACGCCAGGACCCAGAAGGCTGTTTTGCGGGTGTTTGTGTTTATGCTGTGAGAGGCCTGTGGTCAGTTTCTGGCTCATGTCCCAGTGCAATTATGAAGCTTGAATGGAGAGCGGGCCTACGCAAGATAGAGGTGGAATAGGACAACGGCGAGGTTTTCTCCTTTGACGCCCACGGCCCTCATCTCATCTTCCATAGCATTGACCAGCCACGCCGCACCTCCGGTTCTCTCTTTCTGCGGCACCTGCAAGTATTTATCGAGTGAGGCGATGACCCGCGCCCTAGGAACTGACATGTCCGAGGACAGAAAGCCCGGGTATTGGTAGAGCATCTTCCAGATGAGCTCATCGAACAGCAAAAACGTGGATGGAAGTGTGGGATCAATCTTCGCCAGCATCTCTCCGAAGTAGAGGTCCTGGCCGAGCCGGATAAAGTATTCTGAACACCACTGATAGAGCAGTACTTCGACACTCTTGCGGCCTGACGAGGTGGCCGTGGGGTTCGAACAGATTCCTTTGGGGTGCACATGGCAATTCAACCATTTTTGCACCTTTTTCTGCAGAACAACCAGATTCGCGCCCGGATGTAGTTGATGCGCGTGCATCCCAGAGGCCAAGCGGCCTATGGACTCGCCCCTTGGGTTGGGGAAGCCGGCTTTATCGATGGGCAGGGCCTTGTACACAGTCTTGATGACCTCTTCGCCATTGCCATTGTTCCTCATGAGGGCCTGCACAAAGTCGTCAAAGGAAACAGTCTCGCTGTTTCGGTATACTTCGTCCGACTGCTTGACCTGGGTGACGACGTAAAAGGTCTTTCCAAACACCACTAGCGCGAACGGCTCCTTGGAGCTACCAAAGTATGACCTTGGGGACTATTGGTAAGCTTTCTCTGCCTCTAATTATTGTCCGGGTCGAGGGGTCGAGCGCGTCCATCATACCTGGCTCTTACGAGTAGGCCGTTTGAGTCCTGGAAAAATGCACGGGCATGACCTGAACGGAGACAGTTAGACAGCGTCAACGGGATGGGTAGAATTTACGAATCCTCAGGGCTGCTAACCCAAGACTATTCAACGACACAGTTAATGCCTTCATCGCTTCCCAAGTCCACTTCCTTGTCGGGCGCTTACCTGGTATCCAGTATGGGAACTCTTTAGGAAGGTCGGGATATAGCAAAGGCAACACAGTAAACCGCCATAATCGCCACAGCACCAGTGTAGAGAACACAAATGCCGCAGGAAGCATCGCGGTTGAGACCACGTTGGGCAGGCGTACAGAGTAGTAGGCGGCGTGCAGGAGACCAGCGGAGTGGCTGGCAGACTCGTTGCTCAAACAGAGCGTGGAGTTGGCCGACATAGACATCATTAAGAAGAATAGCACAAATATCTTGATTTGCTCGGAGAGTCTGTCGTATAGCGCATATCAATGCTCGTTTGTATAAATGAAGGAGACTCGGCCAGCGGTCGCCAAGAGCCCTCCTGCAGGGACGTTCGAGTGTTGTCGTAGGTCGTTGGGCCACCCTTGAGCCTTTGGCCGCCTTGAACCTTTAGGCCGCCGAATCTAATCTATGCAACTAGTTCTACGTAATGACGGATTACTTTGCCTCCTTTCAACCTTGGATATCATTTCTAGTGCTGTGGATATGGCTGAGGTTCGTTCGCTTACACATGGCAAGCTCATAGACAAGGCACTGTGCGTATTCATACGCTCCCATTACAATCTCTTAATGCAGGATGCTTTAATCCCTTGTATTTGAGGCGGCATCTGGTTGGTAGGATTCCATGACATCTCGGGAGCATTGTCATCCTGTCGGCATATGCGTGTAAGATTGCGCTGTACACATAATAATATATCTATCAAATTCATACCCGACGGCTTGCATCTCATACAACTCCACGATGTTTGGTATTGCTTTTGGGGGCCGTTGAGCATCAGCAGCAGCACTAACATTCAAGTAGCCGGCAATACCTGTCGCCGATTTATAAACAGTTCGGCTCCTCTTGTGCTTACCATGGATGATGACTTGATCTAAAAACAGCTTCTAAGGTGTGATGCGAAGAATCAGTAGATTGTATAATACAAAGTTGGCAGCCACGATATTATCAACCGACTAATAATTCAAAACGACTTGAACTTAACATGTTCAATACGACCTGCGCTGCGGCCATCTGCGTGAGTCTCCTACGTCAACCCTTCCTCACCGCAAGCCGGTACGGGATCTAATGCTTGGGATGGTCCTCGAACCCTGCAGTGTCTCGCCTTGTCCAGGGTACTTGGGAACAAAGTATCGTTCCCAGGAAGCGCAGCCTACACAGCATCACTGGGATCATACTTCTCCCAACAGGAGGCAGCCGTCCGTCCACACTGCATCGTCTCACCCCAGTCTGCGCGAGATGTATCAAAGGCCGTGATTGTGCTCACAACGGGGGGCGCAAATATCCATCATGGTGATCAGCAGAACCCCGTGCCCAGGCCAGACTGTCAGTTTGCGGTACGATCCGGAGGACATGCCAGCTTCGCAGGTGCAGCCAACATCCACGGAGGCGCAACCATCGAGCTCAGCGGCCTCAATGCCATCACGATGAGCAGTCGGGGTTTTGTGTCTGTTGGCGCTGGCACAACATGGGGCGAGGTATACTCGCGGCTCGACGCCGTAGGTTTGACAGTGGGTGGGGGTCGCTCCTCCAGCGTGGGGGTCGGCGGGTTGTCTGTCGGTGGAGGCATTTCGTACCTGGGCCCCCGCGTGGGATGGACTTGTGACACCATCATCAATTTCGAGGTGGTGCTTGCCAACGGCTCCATCATCAACGCTAACCACCACCAGCATGCGGACCTCCTGTGGGCTCTCCGTGGCGGCTCCAACAACTTTGGCATTGTCACCAGCGTCGACTTGCGGGTGTTTGAGCAGGGACAGCTCTGGGGCGGCTTTGTCGACAGGCCCTTTTCCACCGTCGACGACCAGGTGGTTGCCTTGTCCGACTTCAACAACCCGGTAATCTACGACGACTATGCGTCCTTGCTCACCACGTTTGCCTATTCGGGGAAACAGGACGTCAAGGTCGTGGTCAACAACATGGAGTACACCAGGCCGGTGGTGAATCCGCCAGTGTACCATGCCTTGTCAAGGCTGCCCTCTCTGTCCAACACACAGCGAATAACCAACATGTCAGATCTGGCGGCAGAGACCGAATCGAGGGATATCAAGGGCTTCAGGTATGCTTCCTCCCCGGTTCAATGCTCCCTGTCCCACACACACTGTTGTCGTCTCACCTGTTTTCCCATTTTCCAACCAACCGCTGCGAGACGGACTGCTGATGGGATGGGGGAGCGGATCCAGGCAGGCAACGGCCACCGTTACCATTCAGTCTTGTGTCGACGCCATCAATGCGACCGTGAGAGCATGGGATGCCCTCGTGCCATCAGTACGCCAGATACCGGGGCTTGTGTGGGCAATCGCAATGGATCCCATCCCTCCAGCACTCTACACGCGGCACGCTGAGGCCAATGCCCTCGGGCTGGCCAACCGTGGCGAGAAACCCCTGATCATCGTTATGGCGACTGCGACCTGGTCCAATGCCGCAGATGACGAATCCGTCAACATGGCGATGAAGAAGCTGATTGCAACCGCCGAGTACAGTGTGGGCCAGATGGGCAAGCTGGACCCCTTCATCTACATCAACTATGCGGCTCAATGGCAGAACCCCATCGCCAGCTACGGGCAGGCCAGTGTGGACATGCTTCTCGAGACGCAGCGCAAGTACGACCCTCGACGTGTTTTTACTCGCATGGTCCCGGGTGGATTCAAGCTCGCCCACTCCGTGACACAATGATGAGGGAGGGCTATTGGGACAGAGTACGGAGTAGTGGCAGTACATATTCACCCCGTACAGTGTACAAATCCCCAGAAAAGGTTGAATGCTACGAAGTACGTGCAATGTTCGTACCTGTCGCCCAAGTTAGCCAGTTGCGGGTATAAGTATAAGACATTTGCGGCGGCGGGCCGCGTCTAGCTAGACAAGCAACAATTGCCGCACACGTACTTGGCTAATCAGCGTTTCTCTCAAATTTGCGCCGATGTTTGCTTCACTACTCTTCTCATCGATTCTTACCTACTTGGCGTGGGCTTTTTTCCGTCTCGAGTCCAACGTGAAAAGGGCTCGCGCTATGGACATCCCTATTGTCAGGATCCCGTTCGGCGTCAACAACTACACCTGGGTCATTCTTCAACCGTTTGTGTGGAACCTTCTAAACTGCCTGCCCCTGCCGTGGAGCTCATACCCCGACTTTGTACGATACTCGCACCGCAGTTGGCACTTTCTGGAGAAGAGCCGGCCTAACACAGCCCTGGGGCCGGTCTGGGCGCTCGTGTCACCAGAAGAAATCAGCCTGCACTTTGCCGACCCGGACATAATTGGCGAGATTTTTGCAAGATGGCGTGACTTTGTGCGTCCAGTGCAAAAATACCGTAAGCCTTCTTCCATCTCTTGGCCCCCAACCCCTGGCCTAGCTTGTCTCGATGCATCTCTGCCAAGAGGCGGACATCCATGCTGACATCGACGGACGTCGGCCCGATGGCGCTAACAATGGAGTTCTGCCCTAGGGATGCTGGCTATCTACGGGCCATCTGTCTTTACTGTGGGATTGGATGACTGGCCTCGCCATCGCAAGGCTGTCGTGGCCCCGTTCAACGATGACTTGATGTCTTTGGTGTGGAGAGAGACGTTATGTCACACGCGGTAAGTGGACTTGCTGAGGTGGCTGATTGCAGGCTAAGGTTAACTCAGGCCCGAGATAGATCGATGCTTGACGCTTGGACCACTCAATTTCGTGGCAATATCCAGAGTCTTGAAAATGACTTGCGAGAGCTCACATTCAATGTGCTCGGTGCGGCAGCCTTCCATGAGCGTGGCCAGTCACAGGCCGATACTGGACCGAAAGACGTGGAGAAAACCGCGGAGGACTACCTGGATACCTTGCGAACTGTTCTCGAAAATTCTATCCTCTTGATGTTAATTCCCTATCACCGTTTCAGAGGGACTATTATCCCGAGGCATCTTGCCAAAGTTGGACGCGCAGCCGAGTCATTCAGGTCTATTCTGCTGAAGGTTCTCAGTGAGGAGACAGCTGCTCTCGGCAGTGATAGCTCTAAACGAAATGGCTTATTGACACCTCTCGTCCGTGCCCTAAAGCCAGATGCTCGCGAGCAGGCCAAAAATAGTGCAGCCCCGGTATCTGCAAAGGTCAAGAAGAGTGGCCTTTCTGTTGATGAGATCCTTGGGAACAGCTTCGTCATCAATTTTGCAGGCCATGACACCGTGCTCCTTACACTGACTTTCACCCTTGCTCTCCTTGTAGTACATCCAGACGTACAAGTGTGGATCTACCGGGAGATCAAGATGTTTTCAGGTGGTCGCCCAACTGATGAATGGAGGGACTACGAGTTGTTCCTCAAGCTAAAACGCTGCCAAGCTGTGCTTCTGGAGACGCTCCGCATCTTCCCCCCAATTACCGGCATACCTAAGATTGCGTCCCACACGGCGCCGACTCTCCGGCTCGGGGATCGAATTCTCGCCATCCCCCCGGGGACCGAGGTCTTCCCGTTGCTCCTCGGCGTACAGACGGACGCCAGGTACTGGGAAGATCCATACATTTGGAGACCATCTCGCTGGATCTTTCGCGACGACAAGGGAGACGAAGAGCTACTCATTCCTCACAGAGGGACGTTTTTCCCCTGGTCGGAGGGCCCCCAGATCTGTGTTGGCAAGAAGTTTTCCCAGGTTGAAGGCGTGGCAGTGCTGGCTTGTTTGTTGTATGAGCATCGCTTGCTCGTGCAGGCGGAAGCAGGCGAAACGCAGGAACAGGCCAGGCGTCGAGTCCGAAACTGCGTAGACGACGTCAATTACAATCTGCTGCTTAGGATGAACCATCCCGAGCGCGTCAGGCTGAAGTGTGTCCCGATCCAAACCATAAAACCGTGTCTAGATTAATTTCAATCTTGGCTTATTCGACCCTCTCAAGTTCAACACAAACGTTGTATCTACCAGCTTGTGACTGCCAGCCGCCAGGCAAAGTCGCCTTGGATCAAATTTGCCGCCCATGCTCTTAGCTGCAGATTTCAGCCCCGTGCGTCAATCTCCTCCGCCATCACTGGCCTGTTTTCGGTGTACTGCAGCATATACAATGAAGCACAATGCGTGGTTTCTGCCAAAACTTATGCTTGGCCAAACTTCACCATGAAGCAGTGTTACTTGGCTTGGAACCAGTGCGCCCTGGCTCACACACAAAACAAGAGCTTGTGGGAGCCGAGTTGGCCAAAGCAATGGGATGGTGTCTGCCATGCATTCCTGCTCAGCCCAAATGGCGAGTGTCCCTGGTCGTGCTATGCGATCGACGCTGCCGGTCGCAACTTTGACATGCTCTATCTTACTTTTTATTGACGCCGGTTGTGTCTGATTCTGTAGGCAGCTTTAATTACCATACATATGTACTCCTACCTCTCGCCCTCCACTGGGTATCACTTCTGCCAGGGCGATGTTTCCGCAGAATCCCTGCCTTACAGCCTTTGATGCATGGAAACGAGAACCTGGGGGCTGAATATTCGAGTGTGTTTGAAGAGAAGTTTCTAATGGTGTGGTCATCGGGAGAGTATTAGCTATTCCGAGGGTTAGAGGGAACACCAAGTTTTTTCTTCCACGACTCCATAAACGCATCAATGTGATAGTTAAGCTCAAAGGCCCCCATCCACATTGAATGGGAGTGAAACAAGGCTATCTTTAAGCTGATCTGCTCGACAACGAGCTGGATTCCCGCCAAAATTTGTCCAACTCCTCCGTTAATGGTCCTTGGCCAGAGATGAATTCGACAAAGGATCTTTGCGAGATACCAGCAGGAAAACCCCCTGGTGGCAAGTACAATTTCATTGATCCTCCAAGTCTGGGACCGACCGTCATCGCCGTCGGCACTACGCTGCTGGCCATTTCAACCGCCTTCACGGTTGGACGACTGTTTATCAATCGCAGCAAGTTGCACTCTGCTGACTGTGAGACCCCAACCCGGATCCGGAACATGCAGTAGCTTACCGGCATACAGACATCACATTTGTGGCGTGCCTGGTCAACATTGCCTACACTGGCGTCATCATCGCTCGTAAGACACGACTTTGTGGCATGTTGCTTTTTGTTTCAACCGTCTCTCCTCATAGTACTGATGAAAGACCTCGTCTCGGCAGAGCACAATTCCTTTCACCACGCCTGGGACGTTCCGGTGTGTTTTTACACCGGGCAATTCCTCCAGCTCCCCTTCATCCAGACGGTACTGTTCTCGCCCGTGTTCTTCTTCTCGAAAGCTGCCATCTTCTTGCTCTACCGACAGCTCTTTGCGACGGGTAGACGACTCAAGATCGCCATCAACCTTGGCCTCGCCGCCACCTTCCTCGTGTACCTGTCGAACATCCCGCTGGCTGCTGTGTATGCGGCACCCGATCCTGGCAAACCATGGTCCTCGCTCCTTGTCAAGCTGCAGACCAAGGGCCAGAAGTTCTCCCTGGCTGGCGCTGTGCAGAGCGCTGTTGGAACAGCAATCGATCTGTACATATTCTTTCTTCCCATGCCAATTCTCCTCGGCCTCCACCTGCCGCTGAAGCGACGACTTCAGCTTGTGTGCGTCTTTTCTATCGCGCTTCTGTACGTCTGATCCTCGAACCCCCCAATTTGAGAACTCATTGGCCAACTCTCTTTTGCCTTGCAGCGGAGTGGCGGCTAGCGTAGTGTCGCTTTACGTGAAGACGCAGCTCCTCTCCTCTGACGACTTGTCGTGGCTCGGCCCCCAAGCAAGTCTGTGCTCGTGAGTCTAATCCTTACTTCGGCTTATTCCCTGGATATGTGACGTTCCATCTCGCGCTTTGGCTGACTAACTTTTCCCAGTCTGATCGAGACGGATGTAGCTATCATTGTGGGCTGCATGCCAGCCTGTGCCCAGTTTCTGACACCTGGCGCCAGAGCATCTACTTTCTTCAAGTCGCTGCGCTCTCGCCTGCTGGGTAGCCATCGCGCCGGCACCAGCACTGGGAAGACTGCATCGTCCAAGTTAAGTGCGTCTTACGAGCAGCAGCAGCAGCAGAAACGGGGCCAATTTGGTCGCGGCAGTGACCAGTCGAAACAAATACTTGACTACGAAATGAGTGACACACAGCCGCTCAAAACTACGGCTCGAGATGACGACGGATCGGAGTGGCATCACCAGTCCAACCACATGAGTGAGCACAGGCCGGCTCAACAGTGGGTGTGAGCGGAATTCACGTCGGAGAATGTGTAGTACATTATGTATACAGCCACTGATGATAGACTCTGCTGCATATGCCTGCCCATGGCGGGATATCGCTTCCTTCAATTTTCTACCCTGTTTGTTGGCCGGTTCCTACGCTCGGCAAGGTGTCCAGGGAGATGGACGTGAGCTTGAGTCCGGCAAAGTGCCTGGACATGCCAAGATCATAAACAGTGCTCGCAAGGTTGCGTTGCACTGCGCAGCACACAAAGAGGAACTGTACTTTGTCTGAAGCTGCAGCTGAACCGTTGGAAAAGGCTGGTGCGCCTTGATGCCGTCAGCCGTCGTACGCGGAAACAAGGATCAAGGAACTCGAAGCTCTCTCCCTTCTCTGGTTGCATAGCTAAGACCAACTGCGTTCAATATCGTCATCAATATTCTCTTCGCCCCCACCATCGAGAAGCTGTATCAAGTTGTCCATGTCGACAACCTCATGCAACATACATACCCAGTGCTGGCCCTTGCCATGTGTGTATTACACGAGGCCATCCCTGCCCAAAGGGCCTCAGGTATCCCACATTGGCAGGCGAATACATGGCCGTCAGACAGCCACTGAGTATAGCGCAGTTTGAGGACGAAGGATCAATTAATCAACAGCACAATGTTGACTTGTCCGCCGCCACGCGCGCTTCATGAAGTGGAAGAAAGCGAGCGCGAGACAGATTAGGGCGGGAAGAGCCAGACCAGAAAGACCGAAAGACCGAGAGAAAAAATTGTATGCCACCTGATTCTGTATAATTGAAAAAACCATGAATACCCACGTTGACCCCGTCGCGGTCCATTACCACGCCCAGACATGCAGGCGCCGGTTTACTCGAGTGCTCGGAACCAACAAAAGCTGCAGTTGGGTCCTCGAGCGGTCATGTATGTTCATAATCCGTCACCTACATAACGTAGGGTCACATTGTGCACAGGCGGCGCTGTTTCCTGACCCAACAGAATGATGGACAAGATGAGTCTCCGTCGTGTGTGTGTAAGGTTCCTCCTGCATCAGTCCCCAAGTCCTCTCCGCCCTTCCACGGCGTTTTCTTCACGCTTTTTTTTTTCCCTTTTCTTTTTCCCTCTCTCTTGGCTTCTGAGCTGATCCTGTTACGCAATGGATAAGACTTGCGCAGCCTTGCAGGCTGCCCTCGGTTCCGACAAGGTCCTGTTTCCGGGAAGCGCCGCATACGCCGCAGCGCTTACGTCGTATTTTAGCCCGCAAGTTTCGGGCCTCCATCCCCAATGCTTCGTTACGCCCAGGTCGGTCCATGATGTATCCTGCGTGGTCGAGACCATGAAAGCCACCGGAGGTGAGTTTGCCATCCGGGGCGGCGGGCACCAGTGGTTCCGAGGCGCGGCCAGTTGCTCTGGAGTCACAGTTGATATGCGCGGCCTCAACTCGGTCGTGATGAGCGACGACAAGTCGAGTGTGACTGTCGGCGCTGGCGCGACATGGGATGCAGTCTATGAGACCCTTGAGGCCCTGGGCCTCAGCGCCGCCGGTGGTCGTGTTGCTGGCGTCGGCGTCGCAGGACTCACTGCCGGAGGCGGCATCTCATATTTCGGACCACGTGAGGGCTGGACCTGCAATCAAGTCATCTCGTTCGAGGTTGTTCTCGCCGACGGCTCCGTCGTCGAGGCCAGCGAGCAGAGAAACTCGGACCTCTGGCTGGCGCTCCGTGGCGGCGCAAACAACTTTGGCATCATCACCAGCTTCACTATCAAGACGTTTGAACAAGGCCAGCTATGGTCGAGCCTTACACTGAATCCACTCTCGGCAGTCGAGCAGCAAGCTCAGACGTATGCCAAGCTTATGGACCCGGCCAACTACGACGAGAATGCGTCGTTTCTCTTCGGCTGGTCATTCAACAGTACGCACAAGTTGAGCGTCGCTCTGAACCAGCTGATCTACACCAAGCCTAATGGCAACGAGGTTCCAGCCTTTTATCAACCGGTCCTTGACCTGCCGACAATCCCTTACCCTGCCGCCGGCGCTACCGTGGCCAGCATGTCGACCCTCGCTAGACAAGGGGTCTCATTGCAGCCGCCACAAGTGGCCCGGTACGTAGCCATGTGTTTTTTTTGTCTTGCACCTTGCGTACGAAGTCGGCTAACGGGTAGTAATTAATACAGTTACCTCTCAACAACGGTGACGTTTGTGCCTACAGAGGAAATGATCCATGCCACGTTCGACGCCTACAACGCCAGCTTGCCGTCGGTACAGAACATCGCAGGCATCAGGTGGAACATCAACTTGGAGGCGCTGCCGCCGCAGCTGTACTCGCGTGGCGCCAAAGATAACGCCTTGGGGCTCGCAGACCGAACCGAGCCGCTCGTTGTGTGTCTTTTGTCGCCCGCGTGGTCTGATGCCGGCGATGATGAGAAGGTATATGCCGCGGCGCGCGCGCTGATGGAGGACATTAATCATAGAGCAAAGGACCTCGGAGTATACGACCCATTTATTTACATGAATTACGCGGCGCCGTGGCAGGATGTGATTTCAAGCTACGGGCAGGCGAGTGTGGCACAGCTGCAGCAAGTCAGGTCAAGGGTTGATCCCCATGGCATGTTCACCCATCAAGTTCCGGGAGGGTTCAAGATCCCGTAGTGATGGAATCCAGCCGGTAGACTTTAAAGGTAGCAATCATTCCCTACTACAGGTACATGCCATGTTATTGCCAATCGCCAAGAATTGTCTCGCCCTCCACCAACCGGGTATACTTTACTGTTTCCTTCCAGACCAACTCCCGCTTCTGGGAGTCCCTCGCCTCAGGGCTCGTCTCCATCGGCTCTCTGCCATTAAAGCATAATGCCTTTGGTAGGCCGTCCCCTGCGCCCAGGCCCGACCCGAAGGCCGCTTCCAGGACATCCGCCCCGGAGCGCTGTGGCGTCCGCACCGGGCCGTTGGGGAACAGGAAGGCAATGACGGGATAGATGACGCCAAAGATGAGCACGCGGATCGCCCATGGCGCGAGGCGCGGCAAACTAGTCATCATGGTGCCCGGGTCGACCCCAAGGACACTGATGTTCTTGAGGTTGGCGTCCTTGTCCAGACGGCGCTGCAGCTCATACATCATCATGAGGAGGCACAACTTTGACGCGCCGTAGCGCCGGAGCCCGCTGCGAAACGATGGGTCTTCTTTGGCCGAGGCCCATGCGCCCTTTGCAACGGCCTCGACGCTGGCCTCGTCGGTACCCATCAGCTGCTTGTACTTGTCTTCGAACGCCTTGGAGCGGGCGTTGCGCGGATCACTGGGGCTGCAGCGTGGACCCTCTGTTAGCCTTGATAGATAGACTTGACTCTTCCGTGTTTCTCTTGTTCAGCCCAGCATGGGGAGATTGGGACGCTTACTCGTGTGTCTGGCTCCCAATGACAACAATACGACCGGCTTCCTTGTCCATACTCTGGAGCAGCAGAAGTGTGAGCAGCCAATGTCCGAGATAGTTGGCTGCAAACGTAACGTCGAACCCGTCACTCGTCCACTTCTGCTTGCCAAAGTCTAGGAAGCCAGCGTTGAGGATGAGGGCACGGATGGGCGGGATCTGGCCAGCAGACACGCGGCTCTATTCACAGCCAGCTAACGTTAAACAGGGTCAAGACGTGTAAGGAGCTGGGGGGGCAATCGGATGGGAGCTCACATTGATGTGCTGTGCGACTTGTCGTACGTTGCCGAGGTTGGTCAAGTCCAGAGATGCCACCTCTTGCTTGTGCGACGCTGAGCCTCGCGAAAGGGCCGCGGTGAGCGCCGGCGCTGCTGACGCGTCTCGCACGAGGTAAATCCCATGATGACCCAGAAACTCGGGCTTGGAGGCAATATGCTCGGCCAAGGCGCTTCCTAGACCGCCGTTGGCGCCGGTGACGATGATGGTTCCTTTATCCGCCATTTGTGGTGACGACGAAGGTTCTGTTCGCAGTACGGTGGAAGAAACTAGATTACCGGAGACGGGAAGCGAGGTGATGAATGTAAATGGGGAGAGATGAAGCCGGCTTGGGATTTTATTGAAGATATGGCACCATGGGCGTGAAATGAGGCAGAGGTGACACCTCAACTACTGGCATCTGCGGTGTCCCTCCCCCCTGCTCCGTGTGATGTATCACCATTGTGCTCAAATGTGAGTGGGGAATAACTATGATACGGCTTCTTTAATTGCCGTGTTGGTCGTACCGAGTCCAGTGTTTGTATGACACGAGGCTGTGGGCGCACGTTGGTCAACCCGTCACATTTAATGCTGTGCTGGGAGCATGACAATACCCCAGTGCTACACCGTGCTCGCTGCTCACCCATGCTCGCATTCATTCAAAGTACGTACACATACTCTGGAGGTACTGGAGCAGACAGTTGCAGCAGCACCAGTCCATGGCCGGATATTCCCAACATCCCGCTGATGGGTGCCCTTTGGGCTCTGACAGTCCCGCAAAGGCCATTCATTCAAGTACACAAAGATACGACATCACGTTGCGCTTATTCTACCACTATGATTACGTTTTCACTCATTTCAAGTGATGAATGCACCACAGATGACTTAGACTTCGTGTTCCTAGTCTGGTTCCCCCCGCCATACGGAGTATCTGAGTATATGTAACGAATTTCTTTGCGTGCGACCAGTCATGTTCAATTCTGAACGACCTGGACTATGACCAGAGCTTGAAGAGTCTTTGACATGTACTACATATTATATCGCAATTATGACCCGCGGTCTTTAACGAGAGCGAGATGCTGCGAGCTTGTCGAAATACGAGAACCACGTGATAAAAAACAACCGATAAAAGGTCAAAACTGACAGTTAAAGGAAAGTGCCAACTCGATCAATTGCACATCCATTTTGTAGAAATGAGGCTTTTACTTCTACTCTGACGAATCTGCCTTAACACGTCGTTTCCAGCGCCACAGTAGCTGGATCCGTCCCGAAACACACCCGGAACGTATCAGATGAGGTATACTTTAAGTGAAATCAAAAGCCCCAAGTTCTTTATGTAAAAATTGAAAGTTATAGTACATTCCTAGTCTTAAGGACGGCTCTGTTTAGGCTAGGGTATCACATCGATCATTACTTTTTAAGAACTGTCGTTTAATTATGTTATAAAATGAATTCCCTCTTATTAGGTAGCAATTACTTGCTCGCTTGTTCCGTTCCATTCGCCTGGAATTGATCAACGGGGCTGTATATCCAAGGTGCCCGCAACTAGCTCCCTGGAACAGCTAGTAGGCCACATTTGACGGCATTATATAGATCTTTCGAGTGAGCATCAGCTACCTAGGTAGTCAACCAAAACAAGCATCTTCCATAATACCGGACCCCCCTAGATTGTAACAAGTGTAACAAGCTTCGTGGGATGAGCAAACAGAAGAGGAGCCATGAATAAGTTTGTCCCGAGCAGTACGGAAATCTAGCAAGTGATGTATTAGCTTGCGGAAAAGTGGGATGATATGTTTCCTCTGCTAACTTGAGGCTATTAGAGGGGCATTTAAACAGCTGTTGGGTGAAAAAGGACATGGTTGGAGGCCGTTGGTCACGATAGTTGCCTTTTCTAGAGCTCAATTTAGGGCACGGATTGAGGGTCTCGGCAGGGGTCTGCAGGGGCTCTTCCAAAGTATAAAAGGGTAAATTTTCAGGGTTTTCAGTGTGTACGAGAGAGATCTCTTTCCGTCGTTAATATCCTTGAACTCGCTTCACCAAAGCGGTCAAAACCCTCCCCAATATATGCCTTATCCAGTGAGTGAATTGCTGCGATATTTCCAACAACAGTAGCTCGTATGTATAGCCTCATCATCATTGGGAGCAGTCATTTTAACATACGAAGCAACCTTGGTTGTTGTCTAAGCTAGTATTAGCTTTTAGTCTTTTAGGGCTACTCAGCTATACGGGGCGCTAGATAAGAATATTTACTGCACTAAATTAACGATTAGCGCTGAAGATATATATGCACTTTATGTTACCCTGATCAATGTATCACATGAATGTTCCCTCATTCCTCTCCCGCCAGATCCAGAGTCTTGCTTGTACCAGATTTCGGAACAGCGTCGTTTTCAATTCAACGCCAAGTTTCCGGGAACGTCTGGTGCTACAGTTGCAGACAAAGCGGCCGCAAGGGATCAATAATCACAGTGCAAACATACGGTATAACCTAAAGTCCGACCTCTTCCTCCGTCAGCTTTACCGCTGCCCTCTTCCAAGGGCTCCAGTATATTCCACTTCATGCTTGTTTAATCATGATTCATCTTGCTATCCGATTCAGTCTTTGTGATACAAATTGGGCAAACAGAACAAGACATTATTGTATGGCTGGCAAGTTGAAATCAGAAAATATGAGACCCTAATTGCACAACGTCGACGGCGTAAATAAAGGTATCGACCCTGTTTTTCCTTGAATCATGCAGTGGCTCTACGGTGCTGTAGGCGCAAGTCACAAAGAAATGGAACGTCTTTTACTCCTCGCGGCCGAGCATCGTTTGCTTCAAGACGGTAAACACCCCCGTCAACAGCAAATGGCGGCGCAGGGCGTTCCAGGGTTTCTTACGTCCTCATTGCTTTAATTTTGGATGCTCTCGTGTCCAACACTGAACGAACAAATGTTGCCGTTATAATGGCTTCAGAGCATTTTGGCATGAGGGATGTTGCCCGTACGGCCTCATAACACTTGGCTACACGATGGAAACCCAGCGTTATAGCCTCGCAGACTGCCGGCCTTCTCATAAGTCTGCTTTAATAAATAAAACAACCTTGAAGCACCTGGTTTTAGGACCTTAGATCGTCTTGACAGCACTAAAGCATGGTTTGGAGAGCTGTTAAGGCTCCATTAATAGTAGGAGAACGCTGCGTATTTCGAACGTCTTATATAACGGAACTGACAAATTATCCCCTTGGCAAAGGCCTCTTCGCTGCTTGTCTCGCGAATTGCCGCTGCCAGTCTTGAGCCGCTTGCTATGATAAAGTACGACGCAATATCACCCTTTTTTCAGACTGATGTCGACATTCAACACACTACGGTGCCATTACCCCAGATGACAGACGATATGCACCCCATACCGGAACTTACCATTCCTCATCATCCACACTTGGATGTCATTCCATGGCCTTTCTCTCGTGCCCGTGCAACGCCTGAATCATCCACAGACCCACCGCTTGTTGGCTAGAGTGATTTGTGCTTGTTTGTACTCAACATTTGGTGGCTTACGTCTATCTTGGCGCAAAAGATAGAAAAGCCCCTTGAATAATGCTGTCACCAGCACACACGTCAACTTTCGGCTGTTGAGTCATATAAGAGCAAAAGAACGGGACAGATAGCCAAGGAGAGCATTGTATTCCACGCATCGCTTTCTAAAGGCTTTGCCGAGACATCTTGGGCTCCCATGCCGATCAGAGATATAAGAAACGTACTTGGAAAATGAACCTGTATAAACAGGGGGGATACTCACTCAATAGCAGTCATGCACGATCAGAAGTAAATATACTTCATCTGGAGGAGTCTATCCGGGATTTGACTTTGGCGGCCTACAGGTGGCGATCAGAGGGCAGCCTAGTAAAGAAACAGATAGTGCTAAGTATTTCACCTTGTTCAAAGCCAAAAAGTCCCTTAGGAATAGGCACCAAAGCAATTGGGTGGATTTTCAAGCACACGAGATCGGTGTGGCACGCACATTAGCTCACTCAACAGTCAATATTTCTATTTTCAATGTAGAGTAATAGCAGTCCTTTTAATACTAGCAGTTCCACCTGTCTATATTCCAATCTGAAAAGGCCACCAGGTGACAGTCCAATACTTTAATATCCCGACCTCACTCTTTGCCACGAGTAGACGGTCTCAACCACACCTTGGCACTCATGTCAGGCAGAATAAACTTACCAAATGGCATATTCTTCGGCCTTGGACCAAAGTTTTCTACACAGAAGTCGAAATTTTGCAAGAGATGCACCATGGCAAGCTTCACCTCGTCGGAAACCATGAATCTGCCAGGGCAAGCATGACGCCCAATTCCAAAATGCATGCTGCGTTCGTTGGTTGATGTGAGGTCACAGGAGGACACGAGCTTTGGGTCATCCCTCATTTTAGAAAATCGGAAACCGTCGAAACGCTCGGGGTCCGGGTAAAATCTCTCGTCCTGGAATATGGGGGCGTTGGGTGTAAAAATTGCGCTCCCCTTGGGAATGTGCAGGCCATTCGAAAAGGTGTAATCCCGAAGGGCTAATCTTGCAAGCGCGGCTAATCTTGAGGTTAGAAATTGTGCCTCTGGCGTAGATGGGCGAGAGGGTAACACGTACATGCGTCGAGCGGGTTCATTCGCTGCGTCTCCTTGATGAAACTATCCACCTTGTACATGGAGTCTAAAGCTTTCTTAGTACCCTCGCCGTGCAACTCAAAGCATTGCTTTATTTCCTCTCGTAGCGGGTCAGCATATTCAGGACGTGTAGCGAGCTCGAAGATTGTATGCACTACTAGCTGTCGGAGTTGTTAGCAGTGATGTCAAGATATTCAGAATGGGCAACGTACTTGACTAGAAGTATGTAGGGCAGCAAATATCGTGTTGGTCATCATATCAGTAATATGCCAATCGTCATATTCTTCGCCCCGTTGGTCAACCCAGTCGATGGTGAAGTCCAGGATATCCTACAGCCTTGTATTAGCGAGTCCAGCTTGGCCACTGTAGTTGCCGAGCACAAACCTTCAAGGGATTCTTTTCCCGGGTGGTTCTCCTTTTTTGTATCTCTGCGTACAAAATGCCCTGCAGCTTCCTCACAAGTCGCGGGGCAGCCAACAGCTTTGCGACAGAACTAGGCATTGTCAGTCGCAGGACGAGAGAGTGAGACGACGTGAAAAAGGTCGGACTTACGCTCTTGCCCAGCCCGGCCAGGAGCGCAAGATGAGGGCATCCCGAGGAATGGCATCACCAAATCGGCGGCACATATTTAGAAACTCTTCATCCCTACATAGAGGCTCGCCAAACAAAGAGTACGTGGTAAGTCGTGCAATCACCTTGATCGCAAGTGGGAAACAAGGCACCGCACTCCATCCGGAGTCTGCGGCCGGGACAGTACCTCGGAACAGTGAAAAAATGCCCGAGCTCTGGTTCTCTACTAACCGCTGCGTTTCTTCCTGGAACCCATGCACAAACTCGGCCGAGAAGGACTTGAAGAACGGGTCCTCAGGTTTGCTGGCCCTGGTCCTCTGCCAGCTCAAGGCCTTTGCAATGACTGAGTTGGGTATTCTGCGTACACTGTGTAGCTGCCCTGGAAGGAGATGTTCGAATTGGAATTCCTTTCTCACAGTTAGAAGTGCCGTTAGGAGAACCATGTGACATAGTCAATTGCATACCTCGGACATGACGGCCCGGAAAGACAAGTGATCATCATCCACGGTATAGTACTCCCTTGTCATTTGTCGATCACATATAAATACGTCCATTCGGGTCATGGTTGGTATCTGAAACGCAAAATCACCATGCTGTGTATCCGCCGTTAGTGCATAGCTGCGTTGCCATAAGAGTCGACAGTAACTTGCCTTGGCGTATCCCTCATTAATAGACTCTCTTGCATACCAAACGTTGCGAATCGCCGCCAGCCATTTCGTATACCGCACTCCGACACCGATAATGGGCACATTGACCTTGAGACATGTTAATTTTTTTTGGAAATGTGGTGCTGGAGAGGGAGTGCACTCATACCGCTATGGGGTAATCGAGATATAGAAAGAATACGGCACCAGCTATGGTAACGCCAATGATGGCAAACACCACGGCCGGATAATCGCCAAACACATCCAGTCGTTCTGATAGCATTGTAATTTCGATTAGGTATCTGGAAGTCTTGTTTAATACTATAGATGTGAAAGTTGTAAAAGAAAAGTGTGAGCCATGACGACGAGCAGCGCCGTTGCTCTTTGTCCCTCTCCGTTAAAAAGGACCGGCAAGGTACTCTGACTGTAGTTTCCGTCCATGGCTCCTCTGGAATGATCAACCTGTCATGGCTGCCGGCCGAACCTTCCGATCCTTGACGAATTGCAGCACTGTCTAGGATTGTCCAGGGTTGGTAGATTGATGATTCGATTTCGGTGATAACTTGCATATCCTAGCAGGAACGCCGGCCATGGCGATAGCCGCAATGATGAAAGTCGAGCATGTGCCCCGAGATGTCACGATGGGTATGCTGCCCCGTCCCGACAGAAAATGTCTTCGGCCAAAATGATCCGCGATGGTGGGCCGTTGGCGTCAACACATCATGCAGGTCCTGGGGCGGCGGCGATATGCGAAGAATGCTAGAGTCCGAAGCTGCATAGCTCCCGGACACGCCACGCACATATCCGATCGAAATGTGACAAGCAAGACATCACTAGAAAACCCTTCCATGCGTTCACGCCACCCTGCGGTTGAGACTAAATGCGGCATGTCGAATGATTCGTTGCAGTCTGAAGTTGCGCCGCAGCTGAACGATGGGGCTGAGAGATCCCGGAACCACCGCGTCATGTTACATTTCCAACACCCAGCCAATAACCAATGCCATAGTTCTGCTTAGCCAGTTTTCTCCTTATGTTCTGCTGCATAAGCGTCATCGTCACAGGTGGCGGCGACTCCAGCAGTGGTTCTCTATTGTGGGCAATTGTCCCGTCGCAAGGGTCATCATCATTCAGGGTCCGGGAACACGTGAGTGTGCCTTGCATTGTATCACTTGAGCCGGAATCACAGTGACTTGACTTAAACTTGAGCTAAGTCTAGAGCCAGTGGCATAGTGCCTATACAAGGTGTAAACGTTTACTTCTCCCTGCTGAAATCTTTCATACCTTGCTCACGTTGGACAAGTCCATTTCTTCAACATGTCGCTTTTACCAGTCGTCGCAATCGTCGTCAGTCTCCTCTGCTATGCTGTTTATAGTAGCAACCTGAGAGAAAGCATACCTAGTGTCAGATGCTGGCCGTCATTCTTTCCCAAAGTCTTTGACCGGCTGAGTTACAATAGCCAGGCACCTCAACTCATCAAACATGGGTATCAAAAGGTATTCGATGCGAAACTACCGACAACGTCACGGGATAGAAACTTACAGCGCTACAGTTCCGAGATCAACCGTTTAAGCTGCTTAAAATGGACATGGACTTGGTCGTCATTCCACTCAAGTACGCCTCTGAACTGCGAGCGGTTACAAACGACAAGTTGGACCCCTTGACAGCGAGCTTTGATGACAATGCTGGCGCCGTTACGAGTATTCTTCTCGGGAGTGAACTCCACACACACGCTATACAACGGCGCTTGACTCCCAGGCTTCGTAGGCATTATCAAACCGGTCATTGGCCGAAGTCGTGCTAACATGACATAGCGAAAATCATCCCAATGATGATGGACGAGCTGAGGCTTGCCTTTGAGCAAGTTCTACCTATGCGGGATGGTGTGTATTTCCTCTCCTGTAAACATGTATTTATCTGGCAAGAACTGACAACCATGGGCTACTAGATGCTTGGATCCCAGTCAATCCGTACGAGATGGTTCTTCATCTAGCTACTCGTGCCGCGGCAAGGGTGTTTGTTGGAGAACCAACCTGCCGCGACGAGATTTTTCTCAAGACAACCGCTTCATACAGCCGCAACGTTTTCGATAGCATCTCCACCTCGCGCCGGTTCGGCAGCTTGCTGACATCCCTTTTTGGAACTTGGGTTCCCGAGGTAAGAGAGGCCCGCGGCCAATTGCAGTACATCCAACAGCTCCTCGGCACAGAGGTAAAGAGACGCAGAGAGTGCCCCAAAGAAGAGCACGATGACTTTTTGCAATGGTGCATGGACCTGGCAAGAACCGAGGAAGAATCACAACCAGAGGCCCTTGCCCATCGCACCCTTGGAATTTTGAGCATGGCCGTGGTCCATACAACTGCCATGGCCAGCACACATTTAATCTTTGATATGATTGCGGACCAGGACCTGACAGACAGCCTTCGAAAGGAACAGGCAACTGTGCTGAAAGAAGGTTGGATGGGCATTTCGCAGCAGTCAATGCTTGACATGAAGCATTTGGATAGCTTGATGAGAGAATCCCAGCGAATGAATCCAGTCGGAGAGTGTATGCACAGCTCCAACTCTATTACATGTATGAAACATGGCTAACCATCATCTCAGTCACTTTTAGGCGTGTTGTCCGGAAGCCTCTTACATTATCTGACGGATATCAACTAGAACGCGGTCAACAGATTGCGCTTCTTGCACGGTGTATTCACATGGATGAAGAAAACTTGCCTGATGCAGCTACGTTCAAGGCAGACCGGTGGCTCAAACAACAGAATTCCGCGCCGACTTCGTTTTCAAACAGCAGCACCGCCAACCTCAATTTTGGCCTAGGCCGATATGCCTGCCCCGGAAGATTCCTTGCTTCCGTACGTGATTCAAGCCTTGAAACTTCAAGTGTCCCGTTGCTTGAGCAAATTTCGTTTTGGCCAGCCTTGCTAATTTGAGAATTGGATTCACAGTATGCGATCAAAGCGATTATGAGCCGACTTCTACTTGAGTATGACTTTGAATTGCAGGGAGAAACCCCCTCAGGGCGTCCTCCCAATATGCTCCACGGAGACAGAATCTTTCCTCATCGCACGGCGGTTGTTCTCTTGCGCCGCCGCAACGCTGTAGCATCTAAAGCTTGAATCAGCACTGGTCCAGGACACACATATCACCAAAGTTAGAGAGTTGTAGCTATAGAACTAGAGATTGTCCAAGGAATAGTTGTTTTATTGATTTTAAAGTCATCTTGACATGTCAAGATGGGAGTATAAATTTGATAGGAAATTTCTGGGTTACATTTGCCGAGTGCGTTTTCAACTACGTCTGTGTCAGGTGAAAACAGAATGGACATCCAATCTCAGTGTCATCAGCCGATCAGTAGAACCTGCATATTCATGCATCGTAATGCTATTAAGTTCCGAGCCGTACTGCGCAGGTCCGCCGATGACGCCATCTAACAGACACAAGGGGTATTAGGTCGATTTTCCGTAGATAAAAAGACCCTGCTTCGTTCCAGCGGATGAGGTTCCACATCTTCCGTCTCAGGCTACTATTTTTGGGGTGTGGTATGTAGTATCCATGTATAATGATAAAGCCAAATACGTCCGCAGCTTAAGACCGGCGGGCGGCGGTTAGTGTCGTCGGTATTATCAGGTACTTTGCCACTTTGCAGGGAGGTATGCGAGTCATTGCTTGATGTGATCTCTTTTGAATAGTTGTAGCCGATCTGGATCGTTTTAGAGGGAATTTGCAATTGACATGTGGACGGATGACGTATCAGTTACATATGCTAGTACCAGGAGGAGCTCTGAGCAACATTCAAAGAGGCTCCTCGCGCACTTTTTCTTTGCATCATTGCACCAACAATACTCGGACAATCTGTTTCCAACTCCTCAGCCTTTTTCACCTCTTGTCTTCTGTGGGACTGCCCGAATATTACATAATGGCAACACAAACGGTAACGGCTGTTAGCCAAGATGTGACGGCAGATCCCTTGGATATCAAATACTGGTCGGATAACTTTATCCCACCACTGAAGTCTCTTCTACAGGCTACCGAGTCTTATTCCCGATCGGAAGAAGAAGCGCAGCTACGCATCTTGAAAGAAGATGTTCTGCCCAACCTTGGTCCTCGGCCGTCCAAAGCCGTTGGGCCCTCGCATCTGACTCAAAGTGGCTCTCCGCTTCAGCTCAGTCTCAATGCGTCATCCAGCAATTGCGTAAGGTATTGTTGGGAGATGTTGGGTGCCAGCGGAGGACATGGTCGTGATCCGTTGGCCATACAGGCCGCTCAAGATATCGTGGCTTCTGTTTCTGCCAAGTTTGGCTTCTCGACCAAATGGAGCAGCGCGTTGCTGTCCGCTTTTGCTGTAAAGCCAGACGAGGCTCAGCACATCATTGATATGCTGCCTCAGTGGTTGCAAAGCTTTGTGCCCGAAGGTGTTGAAGCTGCTCCTCTGAAGAGAATACCCTTCGCGCTGACCGCGTTCGACCTCAAGGGTTCTAACATATCAATGAAACTGTATGTTAATCCCAAGGCCAAGGAAATCATCACTGGTACTCCGGCAGCAGATGAGGTTTGGAAGGTTCTTCGGAACCTCACGCCAGCATTTAAACCCGAAGCAATTGACATGCTAGAGAAGTAAGTCTTGTGTCAACACAAACGTCCATGGTTGTAAACACAAATACTAACTTTGTTCAACAAGATTCTTCACTGGACTTCCTGAGCCGTCCCCGATCGAATTGGTAGGCATTGACTGTGTCGACGACGGCCATCTGTCTGATGCTAGGGTGAAGCTCTATATTCATACCCGAAGCAACTCGTTCAAGACTGTGCGCAAATATGTTAGCCTTGGAGGCAAGCTCAATGATGAAGAGACCAACAAGTATTTGGAGAAGCTTCAGCCGATCTGGCACCTCTTGCTTCAGCAACCAGAAGGCCCCGTTGACGACGATTTCGAAAAGCCGATTAACGATTCGTCCATGCTTTGCCAGAAATTGTACTTTAGCTTTGAGCTCCAGCCAGGCAGGGATTTTCCCAACGTCAAGACTTACTTGCCGACCTGGAACTATGTTCGAACCGACGAGGAAACCATTCGTAACTACCAGGAGATCTTCCAGATCTGCGGCCACCCGTGGGGTGAAGAAGGGAAATACAAGAAGATTTTCACAGACGCATTGTAAGTTGTTCTTTATTCCTCTCGGAGCACCATGTCGATCAAGATGTGCTACTGTACGCTGCAAGTCGCACAATGACTCACTATTGATGTTTTCACAGTGGCTCGCCCACACACGGTCGCAAGAAGCCGGTTCACTGCGACGCATCGTATATTTTCACAGAGAAAAAGGGCGTTTATCAGACATTGTATTATAGCCCTCCTCTTGGGGAAGAAGAAGAGTGAGGAAGTCCTCATGAGGACTCGAGTGCCGTCCTTGTTTAACGCATTTGTCTATCTTTAAATTACAGCTGCAAAAGATTTGAGTGTTTTGTACACACTAGTTTTAGGAGCGGCGCGTACAATGGGTGCAGGAATAGTTTAGAGTAATCGCGAAGTGTTGAGAAATCCAAGAGTGTTTATACGCAGAATTATGCCATATACTTCACAAACTAGTGTATAACACACTTCGGTCCGGCTACGGTGGACGGTGACTCTCTTCCCATTCGTGTCTTTCGCAACAACCTACTATAAGGCTAACGACCAGCCATACACCGGTGTAGGAGTTCCGCCAATCCAGACCATACTAAATGACTGATTGTTGGACGAAGGCGTCTACGCGCTACAAGGAATGGTATTCGGCAGTGTCGCGGCACTCTGGAATACGTCTGGTACTATCACTTGGTAGTGTTTGGGTGTGACGCTTTGAGGAAACGAAAAGCCACGTCTTCAAGCTGTGCAGTTGTATTGAGGCTGCCTGTCATATTCCTGAGACTAAGGCAGGCCATGAATTTCACATCCGACTAATACAGCAGCAGCTATCAATTCAAGTTGAGAGTGTCATTTCCACGCAGGATGCAAAGAGGTTGCACAGGGCGGGTATTATTGGAGATAAGAGCCCGCATGTCACAAGCCAGAGAGACATCGAGCCAAAAACATTGCCCACCGGCCAGGGGCCGCTGCCGCCGTTGCTGCATCCTTTTTGCTGCAGGGCTGCTCCCGGGCTGAACGGTCGAGCAATACCTGTCGTGCCACCGCGCCAGGTTAGGTCCCAGCTGGTAATACTGCAGACGAACGAGAAGGATTGTTTGTTTACCATTTCCATCACCCGACTCAGCGCAATTAGCATATCTATGCTGAACTGGGGGTGACACGTTATCAGAATGCTGGAACATGTGCGTGTGCGTAGTGCGTAATAGTCCACATCCGAATTCTCGTGCAGAACTGCACATCCCAATTCCGTATCAGACTTGCCAGCCCGCTAGGTCCGAATACGTTGGTAAACCAGAATTAGTGTTTGGTAGGAGTTTTTTGTCTTTGCTCCTTCTTTTGTTTAAATTTGAGCCCTTCCGTGGCGTTACAGTATCGACTGTCCTCTACTTCCAAATTCATTTTAGAAAACATTCCATTCAAAACAACAATTACAATGTCCCATCAAGCTTCCCTGACCAACAATCTGGACTTGAGGTACTGGATGCGTCACAGCGTCCCGCCGCTGCTCGCTCTCCTAAGAGCGGCAGGGTCATACTCGGATGCTGATCAAGGCAAACATATCCAATTTCTTTGCGATTATGTCCTTCCCAACTTTGGACCTCGCCCAACAGAGGCTTCCCCAAGCAGATCGCGGTTTACCCAGAGTGGTTTCCCTATGGATCTCAGCCTGAACCTAAACGCCGGGAAGCCAAAAGTGAGATATTGCTGGGAATTCTTAGGTCCAAATGGGCCGGAGGATAATGATATGTACGCTATAGGCGCTTTACGAAAATGCCTGGAATCTCTCGCCACTGAATTGGGATTTAGCACTCAATGGGCTGATGCTCTATTGGATGCCCTGGCTCCAACGCCTGAAGAAGCAACCACAACCCAGCAAAATATTCGACAGTGGCAAGCGAGTCTTTTGCCACCTGGTGTAGAGCCAAAGCCTGGAGCCAGGCTCCCCTTTGCAGCTCTAGCCTTTGGCCTAGATGGCCCCCGGACGGATACCAAGTTCTACATTAGTCCCCAAATCAAGGAGCTTGGGTCTGCCAAATCTATGAATGAGACTATATGGAATGTTGCACGTCATTTGGAGCCTCCGATTAGCCAGAACGCTATTAGGGCTGTTTCGGAGTACGTTGTCGTGCTATTATTGCGCACGTATTGGTGCATATTTTAACTTGAAGCAGATTCCTTCTCGAGCGTCCCGGCCCACCCTGTATGGACATGCTGTGCGTGGACCTCGTCAAAGAACAGAATTTACACCGTGCCAGATTCAAGATATACGTCCACACAACTAGCAATTCATTCAACACGGTGCGACAGTGTATAAGCCTAGGCGGCCGACGGCAGGACGAAGCAACGCTCAAGGGCCTAGAGGTTTTAAGAACTATATGGCACTTATTGCTCCAAGAGAAGGAAGAGGTTACAGATGACAACGAGAAACCAGTCAACGACCCTGCAGAGCTAGTTATGAAGCTCTTCTTCTGCATAGAGTTTACTCCTGGCGAAGATCTCCCAGATGTCAAGTTACACGTTCCCATCTTTAACTATTTAAAGAGCGATAGGGAAACTATAGAGAATCTTGAAAAGGTTTTCCTAAAATGCGGCCAAGAGTGGGCAGTAAATGGAAAATATAGAGAGGCCTTTGAACTTGCTTTGTAAGTTTTCCCTCTAATCACGCTCATTCAAGAGAGTTCTAAGGGGCGGAAACTAACACAACGAGCTCCAGCGGAGATCCCAGCACAGATCGTGAAGTGCCAATCCACGGCCACACATCATTCAGCTTTAATAACTCCGGGGTGTACCAGACTTTGTATTTCAGTGTACCAAGATGCCTAGAGTAACCTGGAAAAACAGAACTGTGCGTCATGAACTGTTAGGCTGACGGGCTGGATATCGTGGAAATCCCGGTGCTTTTTGCCAATTCCACGCGTACAGTGCTCTGAAAGCGCAAATAGAGCATATAGCACGATTTCAGTGCCCCGAAATATCATACAGGTGGAATTATGAACAATTTCTGGCAACAAGTGGTTTTCTCTGGAATCGGGCCACATAGACACATTCACAGGAGGTGCGGTTTAGTGTCTTGGGGTGAGGGTTAGGGTTAAGTCTAGTAACTATGTAGCTAGTTGGAGGAAGAAAACATGCTAGAGTACGTGCGGCTGCCGTGGTCTTAATACCAATGTGCCCCGTGTAGTCCACGTCATAGTAGCTACTCTTGGCAGCAGCCTCTGGATCTTGTGACGAGAGTCAAAAACAAAAAAACCTTTTTTTGTTCTTATCTTGGCAAAAGGTGCTGCAATACGTTTCTGTGCAGAGATGGCTTATTCCTTGGTAAGCACTTTAAACTCCACACGAGACATAACGACGAAGAACGGATCGCCATTTGCATCGTCTTTATAGCACTTCCTAAAGATAGATCCAAAAGTATTATTCTCTTTCGGCAAGTATCCTAGCAAACAGATGGTATTTAATGAGTAACAATCCGGATAGGTGATTCCATAGCCAACAACAAAAGCACCCAGCTTGCGAACTCGGTACAAACATTAAAATTTGAGGTGTCTTTGGGTCTTTGGGCACCATTGCAGAGCAGTGAACCCCAAAACTTGCGGGTAGGAATATTCGGTGCAAGTGCCAGGCAAATTCCTCATGGTTTGTCTTAATACTCGCTCCCACCATGGGCATGATTCCGTATTAAGACGTGAGAAATAACGCATGATGGCACCTGCAGCTTCCATGAGCATTGCAGAGAAATCGTATGTTGTTCTTTATCAGGGAACGGTATTGACAGGCTCAACCTCGAAGCAATCAATTAGTGAAACGTTATCAATGATGGCCACCAAAGGTCCCGAATACACGACAGAATGTAGAAGATTCGAACTGTCCACCCCGCTCTGATACTTCTATTACACTGCAAATGGGAAATCAAAGAGTAGTTTACCATGCTGCCAAATCGTCAAAAGCGGCGATATTTCCCGCCAGATTCAGTGGGCGTCTCCAGGATTCTGTCTCTATTTCAATCACTTTGCATATTCTCGCCAATCTTCATAAAATAAATAACATTTGAATTGACTATACTGATTCTATGGATTACTTCAACTCCAACATCTTCAGGATTGCTCGCATCTTCTCTCCACGGTTAGTACCATCTTCAAGATCTGTCAATTGTGCCTTGGCCTGCTGAAGCAAAGACTCAATCTTTTGTCGAGAGTAGGTAAAACTTCCTGTAGACTCTATGTATTCAACCGCGTACTGCTTCACCATGGGATCTTCGCTGCGCTGCTTTAAAATATTGAGCAGTCGAAGATCCCCTGGGCGCGATCGAATACTATGAATGATGGGATATGAGAATTTGCCTTCGGATATGTCTTCGCAGTAACCCTTATTTTTTGAATAGACGTCACTTTGCAAGTTTTGATAGTCGTCCCGAATCTGAAACAGGGTTCCGAGAGTCTCAACCAGCGGCAGATAATCACGTTTGCTGGAGCTTTCGCCCTGCATCAACCGGATCGCTAGGCGAAATAGGCCCCCGGTTTTATTTTGAATCATGCGCATGTACTCATCCTCGGTTGGGCAGTGGAGCGAGTCTCTCCAATGAAGCTCCATGCCCTGGCCGCGGTGTAGGTTGACTAGCTCCTCGGTGAAAATGGCATATGCACGAGGGTTCGTGAGCTGGTCCAGCTCTTTTTGGGCCATGAAGTAAGCGAGGTTGGCAGAGTTTATAGTCTGCGCAATGCCAAAGATGCTATGAGCAACGGGGACGCCCCGCCGTAGTTTGGACGAGTCTTGGATATCATCAATGCTGAAACTTGTCAGACACATTGTGGCAAAGCTTGGATGACGTTTTATGGAAACCTACAGCAACGAGGCATTATGGAGTAGATCGATTATGCGTTTTATCACACTAACCTTTTCCTCTGGGACACAAAGGAACTGGTTAAATGCATTCGTTAAGCCGCCACGGATATCTTTCCCTGGTGACTCTCGCAAATAATCCAGAGGTGCAGTCAGAACCTAGTGTGTGGTGAGCAACTCTTCTTTGTCATAAATTTCATTTCATAACAACCTTATCTTCCAGGTATGTAGTATTTCCATTGGAATGTGCACGGGTCGCTTGAGACCAACATGTTCCATCCTGAGATTGATGAATAGTTTCCACAGTGGTGGCCACCATTGTGTTCGAGCAGAGACAATCAAGTCTTTCGAGAGTATCAGGTCTAGTGAGCAAAGGAGCGCAGAACATGATTTGTCTCAGGCAGCATATGCGCGAGTGTGCATTTGATAAAGGAAGGATAGGGTTAGCTCCAAGTTCATCAACCAAGTACAACGAGGCCTTATCAGTGCAATATGAGCTCGCTATTCCCTCAAGATTGAGGTTGTATATGGCGCATCCGAATATGCAAAGAAATGGAGAGGTTACATGTGGCAATTATGACGGCATCTCCGTTCGCTTTCATTAGTCACAAGGCGTATCAAAGGGGATTGTTTTCCATCTGCCTGCATATGACCATGCAGTGCAACCGGCGGGATCCGATTTGCCAAGAAGTTGGTTTATTTTCTATCCTAGGCAAAATATCCACATTATGCAAGATGCATCAAATCCGGGACGTGAAGATAGCGTTTGCGATGGCGACATAGGCCATTCCCGGCGGCCGACAAGGCAGATGGTGTTTCTGTCGCCCCCTTTCACGTGCCGTACGGCGATCCCAAGATCAATCAAGTTTCGCAGTCCTTTGCTCGGCTCGGGACACTAGATACAGACAAACTCCGTAGGTTGAGTCGGCGAGCACGAAAGTGGCGAGACTCCAGAGGATGAGCGGGCTGCTGAGCCAGCCATATACCTCCGGCCAGTACTTCCAGCGAAGAAAGGCAAAGCCAACTGTGCAACATGAGCCGAGAAATCTGCTGAGCCTGAGGTGATGTCAGTCACATACTGTCACGGTTACACAAGTCTGCAAGACCCTTAACATACCATAGCGCCCAGGATGTTCCACGTGTGCTGTTTGGCGACTGATACATGGGCACCCGGGTGCCCAAATAGACTAGCGCACCCAGGTGCCCAAATTATGTCAGCACTCCTCTAGCGCTGGGACAGAACCTGTGCCCCAGCATGTTCCTGCAGCCACTGCACATTGCAGCGCCAATCAGATTGATGAAACATGGATCAGGCAGCATTCCCTGACGACGTTCTTCCACCCGAAGGCACATATGAATCACGCGAGTCCTTACTTGATGCTATCAATTCTTGGGCGAAACCTCGAGGGTACGCATTTACAACAGGGAAATCCCTCAAGACACCAAATGGCAGAGTCAGAGTAATATTCGCTTGTGATAGGAATAAACCTCCTCCAAGCCCTTCTACTGATCGAGTGCGACGCACTTCGAGCCGAAGAACTGGCTGCAAGTTTTCAGTTCTAGCCAAGCAATCGCTAGATGGTAGTACATGGGTCTTGAGCCATCGACCAGACATCGAATGTGCTAAACATAATCACGCGCCCAGCGATGATCCTTCTGCACACCCTGCCCACCGCAAGCTTGTGGGAAAAGATGCGGCGATCGTCTCCAAACTCGTGAAGTCTGGAACTGCCCCTCGAGAAATAAGGACCTACCTCCATAACCACTCAGAAACACTTGCAACTCAGCGGGATATATACAACCGGATTGCGGCAACCAGGAGAGATCTTCGCGAAGGCCAGAGCAGCATTCAAGCCCTAGTCGACCAATTAGATAACGAGGGCTTTTGGTGTCGCGTCCGCTTGGATGTAGACAATCGACTGACGGCTATCTTCTTTGCCCATCCTGACTCTGTGGCGTATTTACAATGCAACCCGGACGTATTATTGCTGGATTGTACCTACAAGACGAATAAACACGGTATGCCGCTACTCGACATGGTCGGAGTAGATTCTAGCCAGCGGTCGTTCTGTATCGCATTTGCATTTTTATCCGGTGAATCGGAAGAGGATTACTCTTGGGCGTTACAACATCTCAGGTCACTTTACCAGCGTGAACTTCCGTCAGTTGTCTTGACTGATCGATGCCTAGCTGCAATGAACGCTGCTGCACATTGGTTTCCAACGACCAAAGCGCTCCTCTGCCTCTGGCATGTCAACAAAGCGGTCCTCCAGCGCTGCCGGCCCTTTTTTGTGCAGAAAGAAAACGAAACCTCAGAGCGGGCAGAAAATGACACATGGGAAGAATTCTACACCTCCTGGCACTCGATTGTTGCTTCACCAAGTGAAAAGATATTTGACGAGCGCCTGGCCAAGTTTGAACTGAAGTATGGCGAAAAATATCCAGAGTGTGTAGGGTATATCAAGATGTATTGGCTCGAGCCGTACAAAGAGATGATCATTAAAGCATGGGTGGATATGCACTTGCATTTCGGCAATGTGGCCACCTCGAGGCAGGTGGCTTATACTATATGCAATTGACAAGACGCTAATGGAACGTTCCCAGGGCCGAGGGTATCCATTCACTGATGAAAGCACACATTAAGAAATCGAATTTGGACCTTTTCGACGTTTGGCAAGCCATGAAGCATGCCATCGCAAACCAACTCAAGGAACTTAAACATATTCGAGCTTCGCAACAGTTACGCACACCTCTAGATGTATCCGGGCTCATGTTCGAAGCAGTACGAGGTAGGGTTTCGCATGATGCTTTGCGCAAAGTCCAGGGGCAACGGCAGTTATGTCTACAAGAGCCACGTCAGATTCTATGTAGTCAGACTTTCACTTCGTCACATGGGTTGCCGTGCTCCCACACCCTCGAGAAGCTGGAAGAAGAAGCTCAGGGTCTTCTGTTAGAGCATTTTCACCCACATTGGCACTTAAAGCGAGGGGTGGCACTGCCAAAACCTGTTCTGGAACCTCGCCGGGCTGCAAACCAACTAAATAGGACTCAACCCTTAACGAGCACAAGACGCGAACCATCCGGTTTCGAGAGAATCCAGGGTAACAGAAAGGCTCCCACTTGCAGCGCATGCCACGTGGTAGGCCACATTATGACCTCGAGGTCCTGTCCGCTGAAGTTCAAGGGGTCGCCGGTAGTACCTCTGCCGGAAGCTCGAAGTTCAGTCACATTTTCAGGTGCCACGGCGGAAATGGCTCCTGCGGGTGTCTCTAAGGCCCCCCCGGAAATCGTGCCAACGACCCAGCAGTCGCAATGTTCAAATGCAGTGGCGGATGCCTTGGCAGAGATTGATCAACCCTCTTCCTTTGCAGCACGCATGCCACCCATCCGTTCATCTCCTCTCATGAGATTTAATACGTCGACTGACTTGGGGTCGCTTGCCACATCAAACAACGCGCCCGGCAGTCCGCCAATGTTGACCGTTGAAGGGCCAACGGTTGAGCAAGTCCAGTCTTTGTCTGGTGTCACCTTGGAAGAGCCGCGGTACGATTCCCCGGGTGCCATTTATGAGAGATATGTAGCTGCTAGAAATGCGTGGTACGCTGCGCAACCTGCTGGCAGCATCAAGACCAACCAGCAATATCGCAAAGCGATGGGGCTCCCACAAAGATACGACAAGCGGAGTTACGAGTGGTGCTTGGACTACAAACAAATGTCGAAGCATCGCGTCACTGCGACAGGGTCCAGAGAATGGACGAAAGAGGAAATGATGGCGTATCTAGACTGGAGCAACCAGGAAGATGAGCGGATTGAAGCCCAGGTCGCTCGGGAGATGGGTGATCATCCTTTGGCTAACAAGAGAAGAGGAATGAAAGAAATATGGAAGAGAATAGAGGTAGACAGTAATGAGCAACAAGCTTTGCACTCAGCGAATAGCGCGACGGAGGATTGCATTGTTGTCAAGTTGTAGATTAAACTGGAGAGAGTAACTAGTTGAAATGATCTTCCAGCCGGGTCTTGCGGGTCTGTCCCAGCGCTAGAGGAGTGCTGACATAATTTGGGCACCTGGGTGCGCTAGTCTATTTGGGCACCCGGGTGCCCATGTATCAGTCGCCGTGCTGTTTCTCTGCAGCAACTGGCACATGCCACCGATACTCAACGCCAGTTGGCATATAACGGCCCCCCATGAATAAGCCAGCGCAGGCCCTATTTCCAGGGCCAATGCAACATGACCAGTAAAGCATACCAAAGTTCCCAAAAGGAGAATCAAGGCTGCATGATCCGCAACCAAAGGAGAGTGACTCCACTCCATCCTTGCTGATCGGGCTGCAGTTGCCATGATGAAGACGTTTAGAGTCACACCCGCGGCGAAGACCGCCAGCTCAACCTTGTTGGAAGACGGATATACAATTGTATACACGAGTTCCCAGCCAATGTTGTTGCAAAGCGGAAGAAGAGCCATGCTGTATGTTTCTCCCTTTGTGGAGTGCCAGATCATCAAGGCGTAGTTCACGACCCAGCCGAGACCCATCAATGCAACAAATGTGTCTGCTAGCCATTGAATTTCCTGGTAGCCGGATGGGGCCTGCACGTTGTTGAATCCGTCCATGTCGTCAAGAGCCGCAGCGTCCAAGGGAAGAAGAAAAAAGTGAAAAAAAAAAGTTGGTTCACCAAGAGAATATGATGGACGCGAGCATTCTTTTTATACCCCTTGGAACCTGATGGTTAGGCCACAAAAGCCATAAAACTCTTGGCTATCTCTTCAGCTACTAAAACTCGACAAGTCCCCGTCTTAAAGCAATCATTATTACCCGCTCCCTTTCATCTACTTTATGTCCGCTTGATTTCAATACCTGGCTGTATACACAGCCTCTTGAGTACCTACTTCAAAGGTCGATTGGTGGCCACAATATTACGATTTTAACTTTTTCATCACTACTTCTCCATCAACCCGGCACATACCACTCACAAGTGCAACAATGGCTTGGTTCACAGGTCGCTTCATGGCTGGCGAAGTTGCAGCTATCTTGTCTGCATTTGCTCTTGGATACCTCGTCCAGAACAAATCCCACGACAAAAATATTCCATCTCAAACCGTCAAACATTATGGATATGAAAAAAGTCGTTCCATTGAGAGCAACAGAGAGGGTAGTGACAAGCTTCCTAGCTGTCCTTACGAATATCTCCTTGGCATCTACGGCCGTCATCATTTCGCGCCATTTGTAAAGGCGTTTAGTCCGACGTTGAAAAATGACGACCCTGAGAAGTACGCTCTCATCCTTGACATTATGGATGCTGTACACTTCTGCCTCATCTTGGTGGACGACATTTGCGACGACAGCACCAAGCGCAAGAACCAAACTACGGCTCACATGATCTACGGATCGTGTGAGACGGCCAACAGAGCGTACTTTGTACTCACAAAGATGATCAACAGAGCAATGCGAGAGCGGCCCGTTCTCGGTGTGGAATTGCTCAAGGCCCTGGAGCAGATGCTCGAGGGACAAGACCTATCCTTGGTTTGGCGCAGAGATGGGCTCAAAGCTTTTGGTTTCTCGGAGGAGGAGCGAGTCCCCATGTACAAAAACATGGCTCAACTGAAGACAGGGACACTTTTTGTACTTCTCGGAAGACTGCTCAACGATGGCGGCGACCAACTGGATGATTTATTCACTCGATTCGGGTATGGACAAACTGTTTTCTTTTATGTACTCGTTTTGCTCTTTTTTCACTAAGCTAATCGACTTTGCGACATAGTTGGTATGCGCAGCTGCAAAATGATTGCAAGAACATATATTCCGACGAGTACGCGATTAACAAGGGAGGTGTTGCGGAGGATCTGAGAAATGGCGAATTGTCTTTTCCTATTGTCATTGCTCTCAACGATAAACATACACAATATCGGATCGAAAAGGCGTTCCAGAGCCGCAACGAAGGCGATATTGAAAAGGCCCTGGCGGGGTTGCAGTCTCCCAGTGTGAAAAAGACTTGCCTGGAGGCGCTTCAGGATGCCGGCAAGGGGTTGGACAAGTTGGTGGCGGTCTGGGGACGACAGGAACAGATGAACAAAACGGCATAGATTTGTAAATACAACAAGTATCGTTTCATAGGACAGTATTAGCTCATAAATTAGGTAGACATGAATTTCAGGATAAATAATGCGTGCAAGCCAAACTTGCTTGAAAGTCGATTGTTGCGCACGTTGGCAAATACAACCAGCCTATACCTAGAGTGTAAAAACGGGTACCCGTGGGCACCCGTGGGTATCCAAGTTTTTCTTGGGTTATTCGTGGGCTACCTATTTTATTATATAGGTGGTTTAGGTATACCACGGGTAACCTAATATAAAGATAAGTACCCTATAAATACCTATAAACGTATAATAATATAATATAATAATATAAATTAAATAAATAAATTAATTATAATAATTAATTATAATAATTAATATTAACCCTTTAATATTTAATTATATTTATAATAATAAGTCTTAAGTTTAAAGTATAAAGTAATATTTAAAGTTATATAGGTCTTATTTAGGTACCTAAAAACACCTAATATTTTTAATAGATAGTTATAGGTACCCTATTTTCCCCCACGAATCCATTTGGGTCTTTTTTTCCTACCTATACCTTACCCAAAGCCCACGGGTAAGCAACCCACACGGGTACCCGTGGACCTTTTACACCCTACCTATACCCATGACAACTCTGTGTAGCCATTGCAATGAATGTTTAACGGGCTGATTAATTTGCTCTCTGACACCCAAATGTCACCACGCTTGTTCATGGCTGGGTCCTAAACCGTGTATATCAAGAGCATAAGCGTTTAGTCGTTTGGTTGACAACGACGGGCTAGGACAACAGCCGGTTTACTGAAAGCAGTAAAAACAAGTCCCGACTACTTCTCAATTCAGCCTCGGAGGAAACAACTATGCTCCTGTCTGCCTCATGCTCCATAATCGCGTCCTGTCCCACACACACCTCTACACAGCCATCAAAAAGCGGGACGATCTCGGGAACGATGGATCGCATTCAGAGCCATAGAGTAGAGTTGGGTTCAACTATTGAGCTAACTACTTGGATTTCTTCGTCTCCTTCCGGTCCCTTGTGCCGTCTCCGATCCCGATCAAGGAATCTCTCAGCGCCAGCGCGTCGGCACCGCCCGCGGCCGGACCGATGACCAAACTAACAAGAAACATCCTTGCCAGCAGTTTCCAGCTCATGTGTCTCCTGGTGGCCGAGAGTGCTTGGCAAAAGAGCCCCATTGCCAAGAAAAACCCACTGGAGGTGCCAGTCATTTCATTGATCTGCCGTAACCTAGCCTGTCTCTGGGCCGCCTGCGCACATGCTAGTTGCGAGCAATCGGGCACTCCGAGCAGACTGTTCATTACATGGAATGGGCCCCGGTCCGGAGACATGATGGTTGCTGCGAATGCCACCAGAAAAGCACCGACATGTGTTATGCCAGTGAGCCAGAAAGCCGTTCTTAGGACCCATTTCCGCTCTTGTCTTGATTGTGCGGCTGGAACACTCTTGGTCGGGGGCTGATGCAGGATCCAGACCGATACGATGGGCATAGCTGTCGAGAACCCAAAGCAGGAGGAAATGCAGCCCATTGCGGCAACGACCCTTCAAGATGGGATCGTGGTTAGCATTGCTGGCACCGGTGACACAAGGAACTGACCACTCTACATACCCAAAGCCGCCTACCAGCCCCTTGTGCGACACAGTCTCATGCAGGACTATCAAGACGAACCCCACGAGTTGACCAGTGTAGAGAACAAGATGAAGCACAAACCATGGCCAGTTAGACTGGAAGGATGCTGCTGACGTGCCCGTACAGATCTCAAGCCATGAAGGGGCGTCTGAATGACGTATCGGACGGCCAGAAGCATCCAGAGGCCATATTAAGCCGGCTGCATGCATGATCGGATATCCTTCACTTAACTTCCATGTAATTCCAGCAAGTCCCAGAAATACTTGCAGCATGCTGAATAGCCCGATGTGAGACGCCATCGCATCGACGAAAGGGATATACCGCACTTGCTTTCGAATCGGCAATAATGCAGGGACGGGCTTGGGCTGAAGACGTGTTGGCGTCATGAATCATGACGAGCTTTCCAGATGGTCTGTCGGTCTTTTTTTTGTATCTGGTTGAGTATTTTGTGTAATAAGGGGGTTGTAGACCACGGCGCAAATGGGGGTTGACATGAGGATCCCAGTCCATCTATTCCGTGTTGAATGCTTGCAATTTGTCTCCTTTCGGAAACATGATCCAGAGTGCACCGGCGGGTTTTTGACAACCTGCATGCCCTGCACATGGGTAGCTATCAACGAAATAGATATCGTGATCAGTGTTGTATCCAAGATATGCGGACTGCTTTAATGGTAAGCGCAGCCTGCAGCTCGCCTTTTGTGCGTACATCTAAACCCAATCAATATCACTTTGACGCTTCTGCCTATTATAGCGTGTTACCAGGGTTCTGGATGGCAAGGTTTTCCAGACAGTCGTACGGTTAGCGCCGGCATGCGCGCAAGTCATGCGTACTCCGTAGCTGGAGCCGATAACTCTTGTCATATTTCACATGAATGACCCGGATACCGTCACTTCATTACATAATGTGGTAATGTTGAGCAAATCCGTGGCATTGATTGTAACGCACAGTCATCCTATATTTGCACCAAATATCCCTGCGCCAGAAGGTGGCCTGAAAGGCTCATCAATAGGCGCACCCCTCCGAAGCTTTGTCGTATCATGCAGTCAATATCAGGAGAACAAGGGTCCAAGCAAAGACATCTTTAGTCCTGTTAACGTTGCATTGGATAACGCTAGCGATTCTTCTAAATTGTTGATGCGCTGTGGGTTAGTTGGTCAAGTCAGAGAAGACATGGGGATTCGCACTCGAGTAGAATCCATCTCATTCAACCTTCTTGATAGAAACCGTAGCGCCTCACAGCAAAGCATTGTCACAATGCCAAACGACTTCAACGTCATAATCGTTGGGGGGTCTGTGGCCGGGTTAGCGCTCGCTCACTGTCTACAACGGCTTGGTGTCTCGTTTACCATTCTTGAGCAGGGAGAAATCGCCCCCCAACTTGGAGCCTCGATTGGCATTCTGCCAAACGGAGGTCGCATTCTCGATCAGCTGGGTATTTTTGACAATATCGAGAAGGAGATTGAGCCCCTCGAGTTTGCGAGAATACGCTACCCAGATGACTTTTGGTTTGAAAGTCAATATCCCAAGGCATTGCACTCCAAGTAAGAATCATGTAGCACTAGACACGCGTGTATGTCATGAGTTGCTGATTATTTTCACCAACAGTTACCATTATCCTGTATCATTCTTAGAGAGACAAAGGTTTCTTCAAATATTATATGACACGCTCGAATCAAAGCATCACGTCCATACAGGGAAAAAGGTCCTGGCTGTGGAAAGCGGTTTGGACTGCGCCGTAGTCAAGACTTCGGACGGTGGCGAGTATAAAGCAGATCTTGTTGTCGGCGCCGACGGTGTGCACAGCGTGGTTCGATCCGAAATATGGAGATATTTGAAGGAAACTTCTCCAACATGCGCAACTGGGCAAGAAAATTCAGGTATGATGCGTTCATAAAGCCCTTGAATCACGTATTCCTAAGGCGGGAAGCACAGGTATCAAATACGAGTATTCCTGCATCTATGGACTTTCCCGAAATGTTCCTCACATGGAACTTGGGTCGCAGCTCAGTCGTTTGGATGATGGCGTTTCAATACACGTCTTTACCGGCAAGCAATCCAAGTTCTTCTGGTTTGCCATGGTCAAGACACCACAAGCCGGGTGCGCCGGACAGGGCGCTTGTTCGGACCATGCAGCAAGACAGATCTGTGACAGTATGCGCTCCAAGAAATTATCCGATGTCCTAACATTCGGTGATGTATGGTCCAGATGCACAATATACAAGATGACGCCGTTGGAGGAGGGGGTTTTCAAGCAGTGGAATTACGGCCGCATGTTGTGTATTGGCGACGCTATCCGCAAGGTATGCCCCAGACTTGATTTTGAACATGTCCGCTGGTGCAAAATCACCTTGACATTATCTAGGGCATAAAATACCCGACTACGAGACTGACGAGCCGCAGATGTGCCCTAACATAGGGCAGGGTGCCAATATGGCCATAGAAGATGCCGCTAGGCTGGCAAATCTTATTCACAAAAGACTGCCATTGGGGAGACTTTCCGCAATAGAAATTGATTCCATGCTTCAGGAATTCACTGCGGCCCAGAAACCTCGTACAAATAGTATTTGTGCGCAATCAGAGTTTCTGGTCCGTATGCACGCGAACCAGGGCATTGGAAGAAAGCTTCTCGGCCGATACGTCATCCCATTTTTAAACGACGCGCCGGCTGGTCTGTCCGGGCTTTCTATAAATAACGCGGCAAAGCTGGAATTCGTCGATCTGCCCACCAGGTCGCTCGGGGGTGCATGGGAAGCGTCCTGGGAATCTGTTCTACGGATTCTCACTGGCTTGCGACCCAAAATAGGGATACACTACTCCGTATATGTGCTTGCACTTTCGCTTGCAACATATTTTCTTCTATAGAGTAGTAGAGTGTGCGTGGCACTTTAGTAAATATTGAATTTTGCTATGGAATTAGACACAATATGGACCACAATAAGAAGTCACTGTGAGAATTATTGGTCTACTATACTAGCCTTACCCAGTTGGCATTGAAATTTACAATTATAATACCAAGTTTAGGATGGGTGAAAAGTCGGTTCGTTTTGTTAATAACTCTTAACGTAACGCCGGTTAACATTTTGTTGTCAGATGTAAGTACGGTGTGATATGTCTTTGACCTCGGGAAGGCTCGACGTAAGATAGGACCAAAGCAGAGTCTGGTACCTTTACGATTCTTGCCTCTCTGTACCTTTTCAAACAACTCGATGGGATATGTACGTAGATGGAAGTATGTTTTCCCAACAGTACCAACCTTGACAGTGTAACGCACCATTTAATCGTAGCACCAGATCCACTTTCGAACCCGACATTGCCGCTGATGACACGGCAGAAAATCCACACCTGCTGGACTATATCAATTCTCTTAAAGCCTGGTATGTTCGCTTGCCAGAGTGGTATGGTCTCCGTCAACCGTAATCCCTTTTCCTCGATTTATCTGTCCTACCTGCTCCAATATGCATTATAGTAACTCAACCCAATCTCTTCTGGGCAATGTTGTATCAACGTTTTACCACTCATCAGTTTACAATGTTCCTGCGAGACAAGTCATAATTGCTATTCTTGTCCTGGCAATATGCGCTTCATTGTACTGGAAACCTTCTGTCGGCGTCGACGCACCATTTGTAGGGTTCCGCTCATCATGGGAGCCGCGGTTCTTGGCTCAGATACGCTACACTTTCAGCGCTGCGTCAATGATACATGAAGGTTATACGAAGGTGTGCAGGGCTAACAATTGGTACTTGTTCCCAGGCACATCAAGTTTCTAACGATTCTCAACAGTATCACGACTCCCTATTCCAGATTTCACGGTATGATGGGGATGTGCTTATCTTATCCCGAAACTATTTAGACGACCTTCACAATAGACCACCCCAGGAGCTAAGCGCAATCTATGGATTAATACAGGTACGAAGGGAGCCACGCGAACGATGCCTTTCTAATCTACAAGAACGCAATCTCACCACCCGCTGAATTAGAACTTTGGTGGCCATTACAGTGGTATCGGATTGCTGGGGAAGCACGACGTCGGCATCCGCGCGCTTCAGGTACATGTTAAAGCCGATGAATTGTGACTGCACCCGTGCTAAGCTTTGACAGCTGAAAATCACGCCAAATCTTGCCAAGCTATGCGATGATATGAAAGATGAGCTGGAGTACTCTCTACGAACTGATTTGCCTCCCTGTCACGGTACTTTTTCCCCCCCTCCGATCCGAAAAATAAGAAAGCTGACGCACCGGTGATATTTTGCATAGATTGGACCTCAGTGCCGATTCAGCCGTTCATTCTGAGAGTGGTTGAGCGAATAGTACACCGAGCCTTTGTGGGATTGCCGCTATGTCGGGATCCAGAATGGCTCAAAGCGGCGTTTGGACATGCTGACAATGGTAAGACCTCTATACAAGTAAGCTGTAAACGTGCTGACCCGGTTCGGCTGGTAGTAACGATGACACAAATCGCCATGAGATCCGTTCCTTGCTTTATTCGACCGCTTTTGGACCTTGTTCTCCCATTCTCCTGGAAGTACAAAGCATACCTCCGCGCAGGAAAGAAGGTACTCATACCCGAGGTGGAACGTCGGCGAGACCTCGAAAAGAGCGGTGTTGATTATGTGAAACCCAATGACTTGCTGCAATCCATGCTAGAAATGACGAGTCCCGACGACAAAGAGGGCCAACCCGATACTCTGGCGGAGCTGATGATCACCATGACTGCCATCGCCGGCCACAGCACGGCGGCATCTGGATCCCATGTGCTTTTCGATCTCGTCTCTCGCCCCGAGTATGTTGACTTGCTACGTGAAGAGGCTCAAACAACCTTGAAAAACAGCGAGATGCGCTTCACAAAGCAGTCCTTGTCCGGCTTGCGCAAAATGGACAGCTTCCTGAGAGAGTCAGCAGTCCCCGTACCTGCCATGGGCCGTGTTCTTTACGACGACGCCTTTCGAACCACAGAAGCTAACAAATGATAGATCTCAGAGGCATAACCCCCTTTCTCTGTGTATGTTTTTGCCAGCCCCCGGCATGGCTCGCCATCATAACTTGGGTTCTAATACAGCTTGCCACTAGTGGGATTTCTTCGCGTTGTAAAAGCGCCGGCCGGCATCACTCTCCAAGACGGCACCCACGTCCCATGTGGCACGCAGCTCTGCATTACGCCGCACTCCATCTCCAGCGATCCAACGGTACTAGAAGACGCCGAGTCTTTCAACGGCCTTCGTTACTATGAGCAGCGCCGCCAGGACCCAAGCCAGGAAAATAAACACCAGTACGCCACCACGGACAAGATTCACTTGCATTTCGGTTATGGCAAGTGGGCTTGTCCGGGACGTTTTATGGCTTCCGACATGCTAAAGATGATTGTCGCCACGCTTTTGCTCCGCTATGACATCAAGTATCCGGAGGGCGCAACGAGGCCGACAAATGGATATATTCATGAGTTTCCATTCATGAACATCTACACGCCGCTCATGATGAAGAGAAGGGATGAAATGCCAGTCGTATAGCCGCTACACTTGTCTGTTGACCAAGTATACCAGAAAATATATATACGAAGACAACATAGCACTTGACGATCTCATCAATATTATTCTTATTCTTGCCATGGATGTTTCGACGCTCTACGAAGCCTGGGCTATGGCGTGATTTTGCTACTCTAGTTACTTGTCAATGGAACATGCGGGTACTAATTGCAGCACAATCAAGGCGCGTTCTTTTTGTGGTAGACCCCGTATGGCCAATGCCTCGAGTAATGATAAGAACATAAATGCATCCAACTTTTCTTGTTTGATTCTTCACAGCCACGAGTCAATTTGTAGAACATTAACAAAAGTTGGTTCCAGTTGCTAGCATGACGCTTTAACTCAACTCTCAACCCTGCAACAGTGATCAAGTGTGGCTCGTCATCGTGCTCGACCAGCCTTGCCAGGGTAGGATCCCAATGGAACGTCTATCGCAAGAACCAACCCCTTATATAGCAAGGACGTTTCGGATTCCGAAGGGAAATGGCACGAAAAGAATGCCGAGCTTGTACTTGTCCATTACAGCCAAGATGTATCACGAGCCATCAAAGAGCTTGTGCTGTTGTGCCATGCCGTTATTTGTATTGCTTCTAACAATGATTTCTCCCTCCGAGGTCCAGAAGGACATTCCAATATCATGAACATGGTGATTGTCTGCCAGGAACGCCGTTGTACACCGGGTAGTATCCTCTGTTGAGTGGATCAAATTCGAGGTTTCTTTCAACAGTCTAAACGTGGCACAAAATATCTCTCATAGTCTTGGACTTGTGAGCGATGGCCTTCAATTCAGCTGCATGAGTCATTGGGGCCTAAAGATGTCTTCCTTATCGACCAAGGTAGCCGTCCTTCTAAGGGCTACTGGGTATATTCTGGCCTTCATGAAGGGAGGCATGGCACGCCAGCTAACGCCACGAGTCGCTGGCGAAAAGGTGTGTATTTACTCGTCCAAGAATGTATGTATGACTGAGCGGATACCAGGCCGACGGCCGATCTAAATTAATTCTTTATTAACGCATCAATCACTTCGTCATAAGCTGTGATAATAGCTCTGTAGAGTTCGTCCGGGTCACCAGAGGGAGTTCCAATGGTCAGCCTTGCTGTGTCTCCAAACATTATGGACCGCATCTTCAGGCAAAGTGGCTTCACCACATCAAATATGTCCGGAAACTCGTCCATAACCCGTTCAAGCCCATTTATGGTCATATGACCCACTTTAGCATCCGCAATATGCTCAAAGGTGCCCATCTCCCATTTCCGTAAGATGCTGTCCCTAGGCGGCTCCTTCTTGCCACCAAATCCATTGTTCCATGATTGGCGCGCACACATCCAAAGTAGGACATAGAAGAACGACTCAAGGTCATGACGGTAGGTGTGATCGGCCGTCCGTAGCACTTCGATTGCCATGAACTGCATCGTGCCAGTTTGGTGCCGCGCTCCGCTTGGGCCACTGTCTCTCACTTTCGCCAGGTCAAGGTCAATGAGCATGCCCTTAAAGCCATCCGCCGTCTCGGGGTTTGTAATAATAATGTTATTAGAGGAAATATCGCGATGTAGGATGTTGCCAGCGGTGTAGAGAGACTGGTGTGCCCTGGTCGCGTCTCGCATTGACTCTAGCAGTTCCTTGATCGTCTTAAAGTCACTAATTACACGGCCGGCTGGTGAGACGACGAGGCAGGAATAAATCCTATTCTCCCACAGGTCCTCGCCAGGCATATATAAGCTGGGCTTAGCCTTGCCGATCGACAACTGGTCGTTAAATTCTGTGGATAGCTCTGACTTTTGACTGTTGGGCCGCCGCTTCTTGGATCCTAACGTATTATCGGACGCGTCATCGTCGGATGATCTGCGCTTGTGATCCGACGTGTGGGTGCTTGCGGTGGCCGACGGCAGATCTTCAGAAAAATTGGCCTCATTACGGAACCTGTGATGCTTCGGAAACTCCAGTCCATCCCGTAGCTCTGCAATGGTGGTGATCTGGCGATGCGCTACCACTCTGGCCACTCCTTTGACGCCCCGTTGTTCAGCCAACTTTAGTTGTTCCGCCTCTAGCTTCCGCTTATCCGATGCCCACGAGAACTTCGCGACCTGGCTGTTTTGGGCCTCGTGGCACGTAGTTCCGCGACACACGATGGCCCGCTGTCTGACCATCGCCTTGTCCAACCTAATCCTCATCTCATTGCCGCTCGCGTCGTCCAGTGTGACATGACGATACGCATCCCCTCGCTCAATGAACGTGTCAAGGCCCATCATATCGTCATCCATTGTAGCATACCCCACAAGAGCACGCGCAAACTTATCCGGCTCGTCGTGAATGTCGAATGGCCCCGAGCTGTACGGCCCAGAGCGGTCGAAGACCCAGAGCTCCATCGTGGAAGCGCAGAGTGAGAATGCGTGGATAAATCGGCGTGTCGGCTGGTCGGCGAAGACGCCTCGCACATAGCGCGCGAGCTGGAGGAGAGTCGCCTTGAACCTGCCCGTGTCGTTTGACTTCTTTTGTTCTCCAACTACGAGGACGTGTTTATACTTAAAGGTGTCGTCCGCGTTCGTGGCTAGTGTTTGCAAGAAAACATCCATCTGGCCTTTCCGTTCGTTAAACTGGTTGGCGGTTCTAGTGGTATGAAGCTTGTGTGGTGCATCGGCTAAGAAGCGCTCTTCAAGTGAGCAAAGCCAGTCCCAAACGGGTCTTTCGTCGGTAGCGGAGGGAAATTCTGTCCATTTCTTTCCGTCGTGTGCTGTCATCATCGCCCGCAGCATCGCTTTCTGTTCTTGGCGCCAGGACTTGGGATCAAAAAACTTGTCGCAGAATCCCTTCACATTGCGAAAGGTGCAGTTTTTAATTTCCTCGAAGAGCCCCCTTTCAACAATGTCGCGCGTTTCGCTATCGGCAAGTCGACTCAAGCTGGTCTTGACAGGTGTTCCTTTGAATGATGGGGCGATGCTGGACGGAGGGGGTGTGAGTGGACTGAGTCTTTCGATGAGGTTGAGGACCGCATCCCAGATGTCGACATCAGGAGATTTGTCAAGAACATGGCAGACGAGAGGGCGGAAGTGCTCAAGCTTCAACCCACCTCCTCGCACATGCTGCTGTATGGAGAACAGTTTTACTGCCACGTTGCCGCTCCCATCTGGCGACGGAAGGCTGAAAGCTGCCGGAGAGGCGATTAAAGGTCCTAGAATGTTCGCAACATCTTCCTGCCGTGGAATATCGGATTTGTGGAGGTCACATAGTTTCTCTCGCTGATTATCTAGCGCATCATTGAGCGGGCGGTCCGATATAATCTTGATTTGTTGCTCCATAAGGGTCATGTGGAGAAGGGGTAGAAGCAAATTGCTTCCTGGGGCGGAGAGAGGGATGGAAGTGAGATGTAAACAAAAGACTTGTGGTGACAAAAGGAGCGCGACGCGATCAGTCACGTGAGCTGACCGCGGCTGGCGTTGGAATAGAACACAAAATGTCCTGAACGTCTCAGTAGAGACGATCTATTATTCTTTGTCATAAATATCAGCTTCAGCCATGGGAACTTCTAGTGAAATATAGTTTTGTGCTGGAGTAATTTGCCTTTATTGCCAAAGCTGGCAAGCAAGGATTTAAGCGCCCTAGAGGAGCGTGAACTAAGAATAATGACCTAGCGTATAGTCGCACATTCTGTTGGAATATCCATAACTTAATATCACGTGTAACATCATGTGTAGACCCGCAATTGGGTGACATCACGGATAGATATTGTTCGATTTCCACAACCAATTACAGTCACTTCGGCTGGATTGGTAGGTGGGGTGTACATTAGGGCTCGTACCGCCCACAATGTGTACCGGTGTAACTTGTACTTTACATCCCACATAACGGGACAATACATACAGTTGCAACAGATATCGTGAATACCAACGCTCCCCCTTTTCCTCCCTTGAATAGCAGATAGACTTAAATTGACTTTTATTACTACCTCTATTGCAGTACTCCATTATCACTTTAACGATCCAACACATTCCTTCGCACCTTTTCTCTACGGCTTTGCACAAGTCTGTAGTGCCAACCCGTCGTGTGAATGTTAGATTCAGCTTATGCGCTGTAGACTTAGTTTTTTGCGTCTAGCTCAGGACCCATTCATTGAACTGTAATAAATTACGAAGAGTTAAAATTTTAGGACTGAGAATCAGAAGCTGCGGAGGAGCAACAAGCGTCCTCAGGGTTACCGGCAACTTAGCGGGGAGGGTGCCTAGCCTCAGTTCAATCCAAAGGAGATTTAAAGTCTAGACATGCATTTGCCATTTGCTATCTAGTCCTATTTGCCCTTCGTATCCACGCAGCCGAACTTACTCTTCTCCCTCTCCCATGTAACGTGATTAAATTTTCTAATTATTAAGTCTTTCGTCTCCTTAATTACTTATTCCCCACGTAATTAATCGTATAATAGAAAGATAAGTGCCTAAAATACTTTAACTTTAATTAACTTATTTAGCGCTTAACGCGCTTCTCTTAATTGCTTATATTTATACTCTTAAATACTACTAGTTAACGCACGCTTTATACGCGAGAAGCCACATAAAGCACCCTTCTTCCGCCGCTAGGTCTTGCGCTTTAAGGTTCGTCGTTGCTGCGAACGGGTAACGCTCATAAGGGGGCGTGGGATAGCTTAATGGCCGGGTTCTAGGTGGTCAGAACGCCGAGACTCGTCATCTATAAATCGGCTGTAAATCAGGCGAGGACTTTATCTTACTTTTAACTGGTGAGCTAACGCGTTCACGCGGCCCCTCCTACCTACTATGAAGATTCGAGAAGTATTAATATGTAACTCCGCCATGATAGCGTCTGGCTGCTCTATGTCGCCGTGCATATCTTAGACTAACACAACGGTCAATTGGCTTCTCAGTGAGGAAGTCGCACATGCGGCGAGAATTGCAGAAAATAATGACCTTCGTGTTATTTAAGGCAGCGCATGAGTTGAGAGAGGACTTATGAACGTCCGCGGACATGGTTGCTGAGAGCAGGATAACTTAGAATTTCGGGGGCGAGTTGGAAGACTTTTAAGATCTACTTTTTGAAACTTCGCTAAAGTTGATCATTTAGCAGACCTTCTATCAAATATCCCGGGAGCACTCACAGCACTTGCTCCGCCTCACCAAGAATAGATAGCTTCGCTACATTAGTCGTGAATATTCAACGGTCGATCCTACCGAGGATGCAGCTAGATGTGCAGACGACTAAAGGAGTGCCAGCACTAAACGCCACCTGGTAATCCGCTGTTCCGGGACCGCCACTACAAGCGTAGATGTGAACATTCCGAAACTCAAAAAGGCATATGGTGATTTTTTGTATCTGCTGCGCTGATTCACGTAAAGGAAGCATTGGGGCCTGACTGTCTTCAATTTAGGTCAATTTTGTGGAGGATAGATATTCTGAAGGCGATAGTTTTTCAAGCGCCTGCTTGGACTTTGGTGACAACATCTTTGCTTGTAAACCGAGATCAGATGCTCTGCGGCTTCGCAGAGAAGATTTCTGGAGAGCCTAACCTGGAGGATGGGCATGACAGTACGCTGCTGAATAGCGGGTGGATGCTTAACCCATAGGCGTAGATACCTCGTTGGCGATAGTTTCCGGACCTTTTTTTGTTTTACACAGACTCAGTTCGCTTATTTCCAAAGCAAGGTTAACTCACCTCAGCGCAGTTTTTTTTTTAGAGATTCATAGCATAGAAGAAAGCCGACGGTCTCGCCCTAGCTGGAGCATATCTCTTCTATAGACCCCAAGGTACTCAGATTACCGACACGTTTTCCTATCTTCTAGAGCAGTCGTCTCTGGCTTCAGAGTTCCCACAGGCGTAGGTTACCAGTAGCTTCCCACTATCACCATAAGCAGCCCGGAATATCCACTCGTGCTAACATCTCAGAAGATTTCCTCAGCCATGATAGTAGTAGTTAGCCGGTCACGGGCGAAAAATTCTGTCCAGGGACATCTTTGGAGGATATGGTAGCAGCGCTTAGTCACTGAAATAAATGGTCCAAAAAGGGTCTCGGGATTACGATGCCTTTGTAAATGTGCGTCACACCGAATTACACGGGTGTTACACAAGGGCTGTAATCACGAGACCTAGGGCAAATGCAATCATCGGCTTCTGTATGAATAGACATCTTTGATCATCTAGGCCTTGAAAGAAAATCAAGGACATTTAATACCAAAGACTGATATTAGACGAATCGAGTTCTTGCTTCAAGCCCTTTCCTGAGCCCTTGTCGACTCACAATAATCACTGACGGAAGAGAGGTCAGTGAAGACAATGGATGGGATGTTTGCGACCACCCACCAAGCGATTGCTCACCTTTTCATAACCCTCCGTTGACTAGCTGATGCCACTAAGTAATCCCAGTAGTAGAAGATGAAAATTTCCTAATTTATCAATGTCTTGGACGGAGGTGTAATTTAGAAGTCGTGCCTGTCACGGAGTCCATTGGGGGAGGTTACACAAGCCCTTGTTTTCTCACAGTGGCGTTCCGCCCATGAGGTAATCGTTACACCAAACTACTTGACACTACAAAAATGATGCCTAACCCCTCTTTCGAATCTTCCTCTCGACAACCCTCGGTTGTGAAGCCCTCGTTAGTCGTTACAACCCGATTTGGAAGCCCCCTCTGCAGCCCGATTTGAATCTCTTTGCGGCCCGATTTTTAACCCTTCAAAATGTAAGGATTATTTGGGTCATTTTGAAGCGTTTAAAATCGGGCTGCAAAGAGCTTCAAATCGGGCTCCAAAGGGCTACAAAATCGAGCTGCAAGGAGTAGCCGAACCATGTCCTTGTTGTAATGCTTATCGGTTCTACTAAGCATGGGCTGCGGCGTACCAGCTCGCGGCTAAATTTACCAACCCTTGAGTACAGGGATTACGCACGCTCTCTATTCTTAATATGACTTGGAATGCCATTTGAGATGCATGTTTAGTCTTTGGCTCGTCGAGTTACTCTATGGCAACGCTGCGTCCATCCACTCGATTCAAGCCTTTCCAACCGCGCGATCACGCTCAAAATATTAACATGGATAAGTGCAGCATCTTCTCCTTCTGATGTGTCGCAGAGAAGGTTAATCAAGGAAACTTAGGTCAGTCTTAAATTTGTTCGCTCCTACGAAGTATCTTGATTCACACGCCCTCAACGGAAATAACCTTACTATTCACAAGATTGCAACGGCAACGTCAGACAGCGGTAAGAAACCAAATAGCGGATTGATCGCTCTACAGACGAAAACCGTCGCAAAAGGAGCCGTCAACTGGTCTTTTAAACAGGCGATCGGATAAACCTCTACCCCGGAGACGCTACGGTATCGTCTTGAAACCTCGAGGACCAGGCTGACGTGGCGATCTAAGCCCCTATATTTTTGTACGCGTCGAAACGAACGCAAAGTGGATGGCGCCAATGCCCTGCGACCAGCACCCTCCAGAAAAGATCTAGAACACAACCTCGACGAGTACAACCGCTTTGTTCGCTAACCGGATTCTAAGGTCTGAATGGGTCTTTGGGTGGCTTTGTCTGCAGCTAAGTTGGAGGAAAGCAGCCAGTCATCATCAAACTCGCTTTACTAGGAGCCGAAGCATGGCGCAACGAGATGGAAGCCCTATGGTAGTCGCGTACATCAAGAAAATGATGTATGATTCGAAACAGAAACACACTGGGTGTACTTACTCTGTTTACTCTGTAAGAAGCCTTTTATGAGTGGCGTGTATAGAGTACTACGTACCATCGCTTTATCAGCCTGACTCCTGTCATCTTTTCAACTTTTTGAATCAGAAACATGTTTTTAAACCTGGCTATCAATGTCTAGCGTTCCCCGTTTTCGCTACCATGCTCCACAAACATTCCCTGACGCCCTCCCTTCGCCATCCAACACCGAGATATTGGCTTGCAGGGTGGCCCTGTGTCTCGCCACAGATGTTAATTGATCTTCTGTCACACTTTAGAGGGCACTAATTGTAACGATAATGTATATATACAAGTCTATGTCTAGCTATAAAAGAGAGAATTATATACGCTCTTTTTATAAGTGCGCTTATTATTAAGGTTATCTACTTATAGTTAAGGGTTTACCCTTATTTAATTATACGTACGTAATTTATACCTGTAATAAGTAACCTATTCTAATACACCCCTTAATTAAGCCTACTATTAAGGCTATTATAAGCTCCCTTTTCCTTATTTAAATGCTTAATTAAGCGTTAAGGCTACGATTATAGGCTTAATTACGTATATCTTACCTTTTCTTAGCGTTTTAATTAACGTAATCTTTTATTAGCTAAAGGCTAGCTTATTAATCTTTTATTTATTAAGGTAAGTTAAATATAAGCTATATATTCTTATTAATTATACCTATTTTACTTTTATACGCGTAGCTTATTAGTATTATTAGCTTCTTTTTTCTTTATTATATACTACTTCTTTAACTTTAACTACATTTTAACTAATATTATACTAGTTTAAAGGCGCGTATTACCTTAAGGTTATTAGAGTATATAGAACGTATTAAACACCCTTTAATAATAACTATTAGGCTCTTATTACTTACTTTTAAAGGCTTTTAGTGTAAAGCCTTCTTCTCTTAATAAAATAGCTAAAGCTACCCTTAAATTACTTAATTACTTTAATAATTAATAGTAAGAGATTAATAAAGCTTAGTATATTAAATGTTAACTAACTATTAAGGGAGCTAAGAAACTACTAGTATCGTGTTTTTTAAGCTATTAATATATTAATTAAATTTATTAACGCGCTTTTAAGCTATTACCCTTAAGCCTAATATACTCTATAATATCTCTTATAAGGGTTATATTTAAGCAGCTATTACTAGTAAAGAGAAAGATTAATACTATAAGGTAATTAAAGGCTAATTAAAGCGCTATTATTTATATAAGGCTAATAATTACACTTATACGCCTTAGTAAGCTTATTTTCCGTTATCTTCTTTAATTTTTATGCTTAATACACCTTAAATAAACGTTAACTTTATATTAGCGATCTTATTCTAGTCTTTATAGTTAAGCGAATATTATTAACGCTAAACGTTAACGAAAAGGTTAGTCTTTCTCGCTCTAATATTACGATTTAAACGCTTAATTAAGCATATAAATATATAACTAGTATTATAAGGCGCTATAATTATAACTTAATCTCCTAGTAAAGCTAGACTTTATCTATAAAAACGCTAAGTCCTATAATATTAGGGCTAACGTTACTATTAGGGGCTTCTTAATAGCGTTAAATCGTAAAAAGGCTTATATAAAAGCTATAATTAGTATTATAGTAGATAAGTTCTTTTCTTAATTAAGTATTATTATAATGTAAGCTATACTTGCTTTTACGTGGTATTAAGACCTTAAAAAGTTATATTTACCTTCTATTACGTTTTACCTTAAAAGAGGAGGGTAATCTTATATTTATAGGGCAAATATATCTTATACCTCTCTTTAATAGTTCTCTTACGCGTGTAGCTCGTAAATATTAGGTTATATTCGTAAATCTACTAAATTTAGCAGGCTTTTAAAGTATTTAAATTGCTACCTACTAAGTGCCTTCTTAAAGTATTTACTAGTATATCTACTATAAAGAGGTATAATACTCTAAAGCTTCCCTTTTTATATTCCTACTTTAACTATAATAAATAGATATTTATATAGCGTAAACAAGTATAAATTTATTCGCTTATATTAAGCACTAAGCGTATAGTTTATTAATTATTATAATGGATATTATAGTCTTATTATAGGTTGAATTTAATATTACGAAAAAGGCGCCTTAAAGCTATTATTTCCTTTACTATTTACTATAAAGCAAGTAGCTTTACTTTAATTGTAAACGTAATTACCGTTTATTAGCGTATTACCTTCTATATAATAGGTTCTTTAAATAATATTATAAGGTAGCCTTATAATAATTTACGGGTAACTAGATTATCTACGTAAAAGGCATTACTCGTAGTTTCTAATACCTTAATATCCCTAGTCCTACCGTAATTAGACCTTTAAATGTATTGTATTTTTTGTATTTTTTACTATACTATATTATATTGTATTGTATTGTAATATAATACAATATAATACATAAATGAAATACCTATAAATGTATTATTAGAATATTTAATAATAAATTTTAAAAAATATATAATAATAATAGATTTTTTCCTCATTATAATAAAATAAAAATTATACTTAAAAGTTTACGTATTAATAAAATATTTCACTTTAAAAATGAAATAAATATAAAATATTATATAACTTTTTATATAAAATAAATTAAAGAATAAGGTTTTTTTTAAGCTTTATAAAGACGTTATATTATATGAATTAAGTAAATATTTTTAAATAAATTTTTTTTACTTATATTATATATAAAAAACTAAAAAATATATAATATATATTAGTAAATAATAAATAAAAATATATATATAATATAAGATAATTTTATAATAATATATCCTTAATAATATATATTTTTTTTATTTTTCCTTTATTTATTACTAATTTAAATTATTTATTATATTTTATATTTTAAATATTTTCATTAATATAATATAAATTATATATAAATTATATATTATAAAATTCTTTAGCTTTTTTTATATTTATTCATATATTTTATGATTATAAAATATTTCTATATACTTATATATTATAATATATATATATATATATATATATTAAAAATAAATTCTATGACTTTTATTATACTATATATTTAATCTATTATAACTCTATGAAAAAAACGAATTTTATTATAAAATTAATATCATTTAAAAGCTTATAATCTCAGCTATTTAAAAATAATATTTTTATTTATTTTTAATTAATAATTATAGAGATATTATATGCGGTATTTAATAGTGTAAAGAAAGTGGAGTATTTAAGTTACCCCGCGTAACCCCGCTTTAGTAAAAACGCTACATTATATAAACTAGAATATCTCTACTAATAATAGACTAAAATAAATAAAAATAAAACTAATTAATAGCTCTTAAAAAGCTTTATCTTTACATATTAGGTGTATCTTTATAAGTCTTATATTATAAAAGTTATATTAACTTAAAGTTTAAAAATGTAAATACTTCTTATAGTATATATATGTATGTTTTAGGTGAAGAAACGCCTTAACGTAACACAATAGAAAGCCCTTTATGCATTATAATTACACTAGTATATTCTACTGTTTTATAATAGTTGTATTTTGTCTTATAAATTTTTCACCGGTTTTTATACGAATATACACGTTTTAAGAGTAAGTTAGACATTAAAAAAATGCCTAGAATTTAAGGTTTTCATAACATCTTTCATTATATCTAAACTTTATATATTTACTGTATTATCCCTCTTTAAAGTTTAGAATTCTCTTTTTTTATACTAACACTTTAACACCTATAACTTAATTAATATCTTACTTTTAATAAAACTTTTTTTTCACTAAGTAACCCTATTTTTAGGGTATATAATAACTATTTTTTTTACCTTAAAACCCTATCTTATTTATTATTAAAAATGGCTGAAAATCCCTTTAATTCTAAACCCAATTTATCTACGAATAATAACTCTACTACGAGTCTTCTAACGCTAAATTAATATTAAAATGACCCTAAAAATGATAAGAGCTATTAATTTAGTTTAAAATCATATATCTTTTAATATAATCTCTTTAATTTTCAATTATTAGAGATTAATTTCAATAAAGAAAGATTAATTCATTGTTTTTACACTTAATAAGACTGTTTATTTACTTTTTATAGTAAAGTAAAGCGTTTTTAGTCTTTTAATAGTATTATACACTAAAAAAAAAACATCCTTTTATTATAACCTTAAAAAACGAAGAAAATTCTAAATTAACGTGTAAGTTATTATCTTTGAACTATTCTTTTAACATATTAATATAATATTATAATACTTTAAAGATATTAATTACTAATTTATTAATATATAGTGCCTATTATTACGGAATCACCTTTATTATCCGAAATATCAGCTTAATCTAGTATATCTAGCAGTAAAAGAGGCAATAAAAGACCTAGAAATAATACTATTATTAGTGAATTTTCTAAGGATACTACTCTTATGCTAGCTATTAAGTTTATGCTTTAAAATAACCTATCTTTTACTACTATTACTAGTAAAAGCTTTAAAAAGCTAATAAGCTATTATAATAAGTAAGTTTATAATATTATATTATATATTTAATAATATAATACTATATATTTAAGAATATTAACTTATTTTAGTTAAGATACAGGCCTTTTTCACTATTAAAATATACTTTCTTATATAGATATTTTATATTTAAAAATAAAGAAGAATATAATTAATATAATTTAAAATTAAGTTAATAAATTAGGTTATATATCTATTTAACTTAATATTTAGACTTCTATTAATTCTAAATCTTATTTAGGAGTTATAGCTAATTAGCTAAACTTTAAATTTAATTTAAAATACTATTTAATTGGTTAGTTTATTATTTTTATTATATATTATATTATTATTTAACTTTTTAAACTAATTATATTTAGGATTTAAATATTTACCTAATACTTACACTAGAAGTTCTATTAATCTTTATTTTAATTAATTATTATTAGAATATAATATAAAACTAGAAAAAATATTAAGGTAAGTTAATTATAAGGTTATTTTATAATATTTTATGATATTTTATTAACTTATTTTAAATTATAGTTTTACTAGAGATAATAGCTCTAATAATAACACTTTTCTTACCTCTTTTTTAAACTTTTATACGGAAAAAAACCTAAAACCTTTTAATATTCGTTGTATAGCTTATATTTTAAATATTATTACTAAAGATATTATATTTACGTTTATTACCAAATTAATAACATTTAAAAATATTAAAAAATATAAAAATAGCGAGCTTTTATACTTTTTAATAGAAGAATTTAACCAATTATCTTCTAAAAAACAAAAACAATTTTTTAATTTACTTCCAGGTATTTTAAGTTTTTTTTTTTTATACTTATATATATTTTAAGCTAATTATTATATAGGAATTATTAGAAAAGTTAAAAAAGTAGTAATTCTTCTTAGAAATAACCAATAACTTTATTCTTAATAGATTAAAGCTTTAAAAGAAGCTAAATCTAAGGGCTTTATAGCTAAAAATAATAATATTACAAAAATACTATTAGGTAAGTTATATAATATATTTAATAGCTTTTATTTCTATTAAAACCTTAGAAATCTATTTAAAACTATTAATAATTATTACTAACTATTTTTACTTAACTTAGCAAACGTAATAAGATAGAATTTAACTTTTAGAAGGATAAATACGATTATTATACTTAAAAAAGCTATTATATTATTATAAAACGTTATAAATATAGTAGCTTTTAAAGATGCTAATTTAATAACGCAAGAATAGCTTAATTTAAAGACTTTATCAAGTATTTTAGAGGTTTTTAATGAGCCTACAAAGAAATTATAAAGCTAGGCTTATAATACTATAAGCTTAGTATCTTTTTATATCTTTAAAATATACTTTCTTCTTAAAAATATATTAAAAGATTAAGAAAGTTAGCTTAAAAACGTAAGTTTTTTATATTTTTAAACTTTTTATATTAAAATAATAATTATTCTAACTTATTTATAGAAAACCGCTTATAATCCGTTAGCTAGAGCTTTTATTTTAGCTTTAAATACAGGTTTAAAGAAACTAAATTACTATTTTCTAAAAGATATTAATAGTAATTATAGTTTTTAGAAGCCTTATTTATTTACTGCTATATTAGACCCTAGATTTAATATTAAAACGGTTAAAACTCGATTTAATATAAATTCAATTACTTTACATTTATTATTAAATGATTTAAAAATAGAATATTAAGAGTAAGTATAAATAATTATTAAAAATAACCTTTTTTTTAATATTTTATAATTAATTATATCTTAGAACATATAAATTATATATAAAAGACCCTAAAAAAAAAGCTTATTCTAAATATAAAAATAAAAGAAGATTCTTCTTTTAGTTCTAATTTAAATAATCGAGTAATAATCGATTTATAATAACCAGCTAAGAAATTAACATCTTATAAAGATCCTAGGCCTAAATTAAAGCCTAATTTATTTAATAACTTATTTTCTAAGCAAAAAAATAAAGCTATTAAAGAAACTAGAAAAAACGAGATTTCTAGTTATTATAAGCTTAATTTAAAAGATAATAAGGTATTTTTAACATTTATAAGCTTAATTATATAAAAATAAATACTAACTTTTAATAGAAAGATATATTTATTTAGTAGGCTAATTCTATTAAAGCTTTTCCGATTCTTTTAATAATAGCACGAAAATATTTAGCTATTCTAGCTACTTTAGGAGCTATAGAAGGGAATTTTAACTAAGGAGGTAACGTGATTAGTAAGCGAAGAACCTCTTTAATGCATTCTAATATTCGAAAAATTTTATTATTAAAAAACTAGGCTAAAAATAAGGAAAAACGAGTTAAAACAAAGAAATATTATAATTTATTCTCTTATTTTAGCTTAAATTTAGAAAAATTTAAATTAAATGAAAATGCAGCTTTTTCTAGTAGTAATAAAGCTATTTCTAAAGTTAAATTTATAAATAGTACTAAAAATAGGGAAGAAGAGGAAGATAGTGATATTTATAATGTATAATAGCTTTATATTAGTATAAAATAAGCTTTTAATATTTTTTTTGAATTTTATAATAATAAGAAGAACTTTAGCTTTATAAAGATACTTATATTAATACTATAAGTTATATATTTAAAAAGTTACTTGCATTTATATTTTTTTAAATTTAACATTTACTCTTAAGTCTTTTTATAGTATATTTTTAGATATATTATTAAGAATTAATTATATAAAAAATAGTATTATATTAATATAATTTTAAGGTTTATAATAATATATTATTTATTATTATATTTTTAATAATTATTAAGATATTAAATAATAAAGCTTAAAAATTTAAGTTTAATACTATATAAATTAAGAAAAAAGGACTTAAAAATAATAATAATTAAGTAATATAATTAATTAACGCGTTAATAGCTTTAAAGTATTTAATTTTATAAAATTTATATATTTAAAGTTTAAACTTTATATTTTAAATTTTTAATAATATATTTTAAATAATAAAAATATAAATAACTCTCTTATTATATAACTTATAATAATATAAATTAATGCATTTTAAAGGACTAAAATAGCTCTATTTAATTATATAAAAATATTTCTTATAAGCCTTATAATTAGCCTTATATATATAAGTAAAAAATTTACTAGCGTTTTTCCCTAATAATACATTTATAGGTATTTTAAGAATGTAATGTATTGTATTTAAATATAATACACGAAAATACAATACAATATAAAATACAATACACAATACACTTGTATTTACTATATCCGTAAGAGCTCTAACCATAATAAAGAGTAACTTTACTCATAGTAGCTAAATATTAGATAGCTTAGTTTATAGCCTTTTAGTGCTTAGGGCCTAGGTTCGTAAGGAATTAGAAGAGCTTTAATATAGTAAACGCTATATTTAACCTTATTATAATTATTATATATAGCACTAATCTAACCTTTTCCTAATACCCTTTAATCTTCTACTTAATTACCTTTTTAATACGCGTAGTTAGCTTTATAGCTAGAATTAGTTGTAACGGTGGCTTAGGTTCTAAGGCATAGTAGGTCTATTTCTTAGGAAGTAAGTTAGGTTAAATGCTATAAAGTAGCTTTTAAGTAGTATTATAATAAGGCCGTTAAGAGTATAACTCTTAATAGTAAAACTATTACTTAAATTAATTAATAAAGATTTAAACTATTTAGCTATAGGAATACCTTCTCCTTAAGTACTCGTTTATCTCTCTATTATAGTTCTAGATTAATTAGCTTAACTATTAATCCCTTTAAACCTTAATTAATTAGCTTAAGGTTTAATTAATTTAATCCTTTTTAGTTAATGTATTTAAACATTAACCTCTTTAATCGTCTCTTAGGTTACGTAGCTAATCACGTGCCTTTACCTTCTTCTTATACCTATAGGTTATGCCTATTTTAGCTAGTGTAATCCCGTCCTATGTCTTGTATAGTGTCGTTTATAATATTATACCCCTCCTTTATTAGTCTTATCCTTAAGGCTATTAAAATAAGCTAGCTTAAGTGTCGTATATTTTCTTTCTTCTATTATTATATGCTATTATATTAACTAATCGTGTCTTAAAATAACGGTTTAAAGCTTCGTTTACTTTTTCTCTTTGCTAGGATAATCTTCTTTCTACGATAATTAATAATTTATCTTTATTCTTTATAAAGGCTTGCGCTTATTACGCTTATATAGGACTTTTCTAATATAAAGCTTTTATTTTTAATTTAAGTTATTATATAAAGTGTATAGTAGATAAGTAAGGGAATTATAATATTATAGGGGTAACCTCTTAATAGCTTTATAGTATTACGAATTAATATTATAAGCTTAAAAGAGAGCTTAAAGAAGCTAAGAAGCGTGCTTTAGCTAAGAATTAAAAGGTCTTACATTTATAAAAATAAAAGAAATTATAGTTTAAGAAAATAATACATGCGGTTACGCGTAGTATTAATAACGTTAAAGAGTTAAAACATATAAAACGTGAGAAAGTAAAATAGCTTTAAAAGACTATAGGGGTTCTTCTTACTCCTTTTAAGAATTTAAATTCTATTTTAGTTCGTTTCTTAAATACTAAATTTAATATTAAGTTATTAAATAATACTTAAGAGATTAATTGGAATGCGTTTCTTAAAAATAAAACTATTTAAGTAACGTTAAGTAATTTATAAGATTTTTAACTAGTTCCCAGGTGTTTTTAGAGTTTAAATATCCCTTTTATTTAATAAGATAATAATAATTCTTTATGTCTTTCTATACTTTAAGTATTCGCTTAACTTCGTATTTATTAGTATCTTCTATTATAATATTTATAGCAATTATAAATTTATTTAATACTTTCTCTAGTAGTAATATATAAAATATAGGATAAATTCTTATTTTATTTAATAATAATAGTTTATGGTTAGTATTTAAGATTTTTCGTTTAATAAGAAATAATTTAATCTTTTTCCAGTTAAGTTTATTACTAGGTTATTTAGTTTTAATGTTTTTACGAATAAGGTATACTTTATATCCCTTCTTTAAGATTAGCGCTAATAATCTCTTTTTATTCGCGTAGTATTTTATTTAATTCTATAAAAATATCTATTCCTATTATAAGTGTTTTTATATTTCTATTATAGTTACTATATACGTTATAGCTACTAGCGCGTTTATATTTTATATCGCATATATCTTAATAATAGGGTTAAATTCGTAATTTACCCTAAATAGTAACATCTTTATATTATTAATCTTAAAGCTATTATAAGCTTATTATACTAGTAGTAGCTATTTTACCTAATTATTCTATTAGTAGTTAATATAGCTTCGCAAATATTATTTAAGTATTTAGTTTAAGATTTCTATTTATCCATTTAATTATAGGTAAAATACCGTTAATAAGCTTTATTTAATCTTTATAGTTTTTATAAGGCATTTCTAAAAGTTTAAGGTAAATAATTTATCGCGATCTAATATAAGCTTTATTAGTAATCTATATTATATAATAACTATTTTAAAGAATATATACGTTAAGTTCTTAGTATTACTTAATTTCTTATATAGAATATAATAGGCGTATTTTATAAGTTTATCCACAATAATTAGAATGCTGTTATAAGCTACTTTTATTATAGGTTCTTTTAACTTTAATAGTTTAATAATAAAGTCTATTATAATAGTTTACTATACTCTTTTAGGTAGTAATATTAGTTATAATTCTCTATATAATGCGTGTCGCGTTAATTTTACTTTATTACATGTATTGCATTTCTTAATAACTTCTTATACTATTTTTCTGCTTTCTAAGAAGTTATATAATCTTTTTAGCCTATTAATCGTTTTCCCTATACCCTAATATTCGTGTAATAGGTACTCGTATATTTCCTTAATAAGCTATTCTTAAAGTGTATTAGGAATATACTATTATTTATTATATAAGAAGGTCTTACCTTTCTTAAATAAATGCGTTTTCATTTTCTAATTATTTAAATAACTATTATTCTTAATATATAATATAATCTAATATATTTATATTTTATTTAGCTTAACTTATTATATTATATTAATTTCTTAGGTACCTAGTATAAGATTCCTATCCTTAATAGCGCGTAATAAGGGTGTATTACTTACTTACTTATTCGATTTTAAGTTCTCTCTTTAACTAAGCGCGTTTACTCTTTCGTTTTTAAATCCTTTATAATATATAATTTTAAAGTTATAATTTATAAGGGTTTTATACCATTTAATCTATCATTTATTTAAATCCTTTATAATTAAGAATAATATAAGATTCTTATAGTTAGTATAAACCTTAATTTAATACTTTACTCTTATAAGATAGTATCTTTATTCTTTAAAGCACTTAATAATAGCTATAAGTTCTTTATTATGGATCCTATAATTAAGTTTAGGTTCGTAAAGTTTCTTTAAGAAGAATATAACTAGGTATAATCTTTCTTAATTATTTTATTATTTAAGCTATTCGCCTAGTATAAAGTCTAAGGTATTTATTTTAAGCTTATAAGGTTTATCCTAATTAGGTACTTTTAATATAGGTTTTAACGTAATTAAATCTTTTATTTTCTAGAATACTATAACTTTTAATTTATTCTATTAAAAGCTAACTTCTTTCTTTATTAGGTTTATAAGAGATTATAAAATGTCTTTATATTCGCTTAAGAACTTATAATAAAAGTTTATGAATATTATAAATCCTTTAACTTCTTTTAAATTCTTTAGTGTAAGCTATTTCTTAATAGTTTTAATCTTATTTAGGCTTATTTGTATTTCTTTATATATAAGTACGTACCCTAGAAAGTGTATAGTATTCTAGTAAAACTAGTATTTTAAGGCTTTAATTAAGAGTTTATTATCCTATAAAGTTTATAGTACTTTATATACGTGTCGTTTATATTTCTTAAGAGTATTTAAGTAAATAAAAATATTATTAAGGTATATAACTATAAATACTCCTAGTTATTTTTATAAGATTATATTAATTATTCTTTAAAAGGTTACTAGTACGTTAATAAGCCTAAAAGGTATTACTAAATATTCGTAGTATTCTCTACTAGTTTAAAATACTATTATTCACTTATAGCCTTCTTTTATTTGTATAAGGTTATAGGCTCCTTTTAGGTTAAGTATAATAAACTATTTAGCTTTTCTAACCTTATCTTTAATTTCCATTATAAGTAGTAATAGGTATTAATTCTTAATTATAATCTTATTTAAGTATTAATAATTAATATATAATTATAGTTTTCTATTCTTCTTTAATACCTATAGAATTAAGTATCCTATTAGGGACTCTAATAGTCTTATATATCCCTTCTATAACATGTTCTTTAAATACTCCTTAAGCGCCTTATCTTACTTAAGGTTCTAAGAATAAATCTTATTAAACGTTAGTTTAATACTAGGCTAGAATTTAATCTTATAATTTTAACGTAAATACTCTAATAGTTCTATTTTTAGCTCTCTGCTAAATAGCTTACTATACTTTAAGTATTTCTTAAAAATCTCTATTATCTTAGCTTTTAGCTCTTTAGTAATTACATATATTCTTAAAGGCTTATTATAGTTTAAATAAAGTGCCCTTTATAGGCTACTCTTAGCTTTATAATCGTATTCTAGTAAATTCTATTAAAGTTAACCGGTTCTCTAATTAACTCGTAAATTACTCGCTTATAACCAGGGTATCCCTAATATAATATCGTGTTTTAAGATTACTATAATATCTAATATAACCTAGTATTTTATACCTTATATATTAATAAGAAGTTATATTACTTTTATGTTAATTACTCCTTAGCTATACTTTACTATAGTTTCTTCTATAGTTATAAGTTAGTAAGGCTTATCTTTAAGTGTCTAAGGTAATTATAATCTATTAATAAGATTTAATAAGATAAAATTTCCTTATACTTTGCTATTAATTATTACCTAAATCCTTTATCTTATTATAGTTATATTAATTATAAGGTGTATTATACTACTAATATTTATAGTATATAAAGACCTATTAGATCTCCGTTAAGGAATTAGTTTTAATTATAATAATAATTATCGTTTCTTAATTTATTAATCCTATTCTTATATCGTTCTTTAACGCGTTATTTTAAGCGCTATTATTAGCGGTTATCTTCTAACGTATTATTAAAGTTTCCTTAATAATTACTTAATCTACTATTTATATTAATTAAATTTAAGCTAAGTAAGTTACTCGTAGTTACATAGTTCCCTTTCTTCTTATATTATAAGGTTATAGCTTAGGTAATATATACGTTATTCTTAGTATAATATAACTCCCTATTTAATACCTTTAAATTAATTTATTATAATTTCGATTATATTATAAGGGTTATTCTCCTTCCCTTTTATTCTTATAGAAACTATCTGTTACTTTACTTACTATTAAGGTACGTATAGTAATTATTATTATAATAAAAGGTTTAATTAAGGAGTTTATATTTAATTTTAGGTTCGTTTTTCTTAATTAAATAATTCTCTTCTTCTTAAATCTATTCTAGTAAAGGTTTACTTTTTAATAAGAGTATCTAGTATTTCTAAAAGTTATTAAGTATTAGTTAGGTTTTAAATTTCTAATCTTTATTTAAACTAATATTATTTACTAACGTAAGGCTTTCTTTATTACTTACTACACTAAGATTTCGCGTAGGTAAGTCTTCTTAGTTTATAGTATAAAGCTTTTTACCTTTAGGAATTAGCTTTTATAGCTTCTTTAAAGCTTTATATTTATTTATAAAGTGTTTAGTCTTACTATAATTATAATAAGTCTTCCCCTTTTTCTTATTTATAGTATTAAGTTTTATAGGTTTAATGTAATACCTATATACTATTAATATTTAGCGTAGCTTATTACTATTAGGTTTATTAAACCTAGTATATAATCTAAATTTCCTGTGACTTTTTTTATAATGTTACTTATATAAACGATTATTTACCTTAATAACTATTTTAATAAAGTTATTAAATAACTTAAAATAATCTTCTTAATAAATGTTATTCTTTACTTTTTCTTTAAGTCCTTAATAAAAGACTTCTATTTTAGGTTTAGTATTCTAGTTAAGTTTTACTATAATACGTTTAAATTCCCTAGCGTAATAAGCTATAAATCCGGTTTACTTAAGTTAAGTAAGCTATTATATAGCTTCTTTATACTTATTAAGGTTTCTAAATATAGCGAGAAGTTATTCTTTAAAGGTTTCATAATTAAAGAAAATGTAAATAACTTTTACTCTAGCTTTAGCGCTATACTTAAGATATACGTGAAGGGTTAGCTTCTACTATTCTATTACCTTTTTAGTTAAAAGGTTACTAATATAAAGAATCTATAACTTAAGTATTATATAGATTTTTTCATTAACTTATAGGTAAGCTTAGGCTTATATAAGAAAGTTCCTTATATTACCCTTATAACTATTATATAATTTAAGCTTAGGGAATTTTAGTATATTATTATTATTAATAAAGAATATAAGTGTAAGATTTTAAACTGCTATAAGTTTCTCTTCTTATACCTTAAGTTTTTCGTAGAGATTATTCTATCAATTAAAAAGCTATTAATTTTGCTTTTTAAGCTTAATAATCTTATTATAAAGGTACTTTATTATCTTCTTAGGGTTAATAGTCTTTCCGCTTAAAGTAAATATCTTAGAAGTTATTACTACTTAAAGTTTTAAGGTAACTTACTAAATAGAATTAAATTAAAATGTAATAATAGCTTAGGTTCTAAGGTATAATAGGTTTATTTCTTAGAAAGTAAGTTAAGTTAAATATTATAAAGTAGCTTTTAAGTAATATTATAATAAGGCTATTAAGAGTATAACTCTTAATAGTAAAACTATTACTTAAATTAATTAATAAAGATCTAAACTATTTAGCTATAAGAATACCTTCTCCTTAAGTACTCGTTTATCTCTTTATTATAATCCTAGATTAATTAGCTTAACTATTAATCCCTTTAAACCTTAATTAACTAGCTTAAGGTTTAATTAATTTAATCCTCCCTAGTTAATGTATTTAAACATTAACCTCTTTAATCGCCTCTTAGGTCACGTGGCTGGTCACGTGCCCCTACCTTCTTCTTATGCCTACAGGTCATGCTTGTCCTAGCTAGTGCGGTCCCGTCTCGTGTCTTATGCAGTGTCGTTCGTAACATTAGTATAGCTAAAAATATGCCTTTTTATACTTAGTTGAATTTTTCGCTAATCTTATTAATATAAGCCTTATAACTTAAGTAGATTTTCTTGTTTTTACGATCTTTAATAATTTATATTCTAAGAAAGAAGCGCGCCTCGCCTTTATCCTCTAAATCGTATGCTTCTTTTAAGCTATTAATTACGCGATTTACTACTTTCTTATTATTCTTATAGTAGGTAAAAATAATATTATTTATAAAGAAAATTAAGAATACGTTTTAAGCTTTTAAGTAAAAGATATAAGGCTCTTTTATACTAAAAGTAAGCTTATACTTTTTTAGTATTATACTTAATTCTTTAAACTAAAGGCTTAATAAGTCACGTAATTTATATAAAGCTTATAATAGTTTTACGTAAAATCCCTCTTTTTTAAATTCTAAGGGAAGCTTATAAATTACTAGTATCGCGTGCTTACTACGTTTTACGTAAAAAAAGGTATTCTTTATATTAAATTACCTTAACTTTAAGTTAAACCTAGCTATTAGCGTAATTATAATATAAAAGGCGTATACTATAAGCATTACTATATAGGTTCGTTTAATAATAGTACGCTCTTATATATCTCCTCGTATAACTATATAGGCTTTACATTTAATAAGATAACCTTTCTTATTAAATTTATAAGAGTATACCTACTTTAAAGGTAATAGCTTAAATTTTACTTTTAAACGCTTAATTTCCCTTTAAGTACCTCTTTTTTATAGTACTTTAATCTTTACTCTTATAGCTTTAAACTATTATTCTCTTAAAGGGTAATTTAATATTTCCTTTTACGTTATTAGTACCTTTAATAGGTCTAATATATAAATTTCCTTTATTTTAAGTTATTTATTAATTTAAGCTTTATTTCTCTTATTATAATTCGCGTTAATTACTATAAATACTATAGTAAAGCCCTTTATAGTCTAATCCCTTATTATCTAATAATTAAGTAAATACGTTTAGGTAAAGGCTTTCTATATTACTTTAATTAAAAGAGTATTAGGTCTTCTTTTCTTACTTAACCTCTCTAGTATATATTAGTTTAGTTTTCTCTTTTATAGAATATTCTAGTTTACGCGTTTATTACCCTTAAAGTATACGCTTTTACGCGGTAAAGGTAACCTTTCTTTACTCCTTAATTCTTTATTAATTACTAGTATTAGTTTAGCTTTTAGTTATACTAGTTAAGGCACGCTTTCCTCTAATATTAAGGCTTAACCCTTTATAAGTAAGCAGTTAATTAAGCTATTATTTACTTAAAGAGCTTACTTAACTAGAGTTCTTTACTTATTTAGTTCTAGCTATTATTTATCCTTAAAATAGGCCGTTTTTATTATTTAAGAAAATTATACGCTTAAAAGCGCTAATAATATTATATTATTAAGCTTAATAACATTTAATAATTTATTACTTATAGGTTTCTTTAAAGTTAACTATAGCGTGTAAAGGCTTAAATTTAATTATAGCTTTAGCTTCTTATTTTAAGTGCTAGATTAAGCTTTTACCTTTAAGCTTATAAGCGTATTAAAGCTTATCTTAGTAGATTCTTTATTAAAAGTTAATATTAAGTTAACCTTTTTATTTAACTTATTATTAATTTAAATAAACTTAACTTAAGCGATTAACTCTTTTATTAGAAGCTCTTTTAAGCTTTTAACGCGTAAATTATAGAATATAAACTTATTAAACGTAATATTTTAAGTTATTATTACCTAGCTAAGTTAAGGTACTTAAATTTAATAGATATTAATAGTAAAGTAATTAATAAGGTAACTAATATATCCCTTAGAACTTATTTTATATATACACTTATTTTAGCTAGCTTTATAATCTCTTTAAAGCGAATATACGCGGTAGCTATAAGTATATATTATACTTTAATTAAGTCTTAGGTTAACCGTATACTCCCTTATAGGTAAGTAAGCGTTAATCCTAAACTATAATTTAAGGTATTTAAAAGAGCTTTTTTAGTTATAAGCTTAATTTAGGCTTATATTATATAAGAAGGTAATAGCTTAAACGCTTTTTAACTATAAGTTTATAGGGAGCCTTATACTATTAAGTATTAAATTCAAGCTAATTATAATTTATTAGCTAGCTCTTTTAACGCTTTTATTTAGCTTATAGGTATATAGTAATAAGTATTTAAGCTTAATACCTTACGCTTTTACCTAGTATTTAAAGACTAAATTACCTACTATTATAATTATAAATCTCTTATTATTCTATATAAATTTACATATTAATAGCTTAAATTACCTTATAACTTATCTCTTAAAATACACGATAATATTAAATATAATAAGTTATTTCTTATTTAGTAGCGAATAATATTATATTATCTTAGAATATTTATTCTTAAATACTAGAAGCTATTTTATACTATTATAACTTAGCTTATAGTCTTAAAGGTCCTAATATATTCGCTAAAATAGTCTTAGTAACTTATACTCTTTAAGTTACCTTAATATAACTTAATATACGTAAACTTATATACACGTTTTATAGTTAATACGCTTAGTTCCTTTAATACGCACGTTTCTAGTATATATTAATAGCTTAAATAAAGCTATTAGTTTTAAATAGCTTAAATAAAGGTATTATAACTCTTTAAAGTCTTCTCTTAACCTTAAAGGGTTATAGCTTAGCCTTTAACGCCTTAAGTTTTATATTCTTATTTTATTTACTTTAATAATTATAAATGTATTAAGCTTATTATTATAATAAATGCTTTAGGTTTAAGAGGGTAATTAAAAAGTAGCTTATATTTAAGAAACGTTAAGTTATACTTTTAAATTAATAATACTAGAATTACGCTTTATTTTATAGGTTTAAAGCGTAACGTATTATTAAAACTATAAATTTAAGCGCTCTTTTCTTATAAGTAATTAACTAAGATAATATTAACGTAAAAGTTTTTAATTATATTAATATCTTTAAGTATTAGATCCTTAATTTAAGGTTCGTTTATACTATTTAAAAGCTTCTTAAGTATACGAGTCTCTTTTCCTTAAATTAAAAAGATACTTACGCTTACCTTTATAAATTCGCTCTTAGTTTTCTTATATAAGCTAGGCTTAAAAATGTTAACGTTATTAATAAGATATATAATACTATAGTTATTAAGAAGTATACTTAAAGAGAGTAAGTGCTTACCTATACTTATAGTATTATAGATTTTAACGTATTATTTATAAGCTTAAAGAGTAAAGGGGTTAATAATAGTAATGCTAATACTTTCTTTTACTAGGTATTTTATCTCTTTAATAGTTAAGCTTTTACTTTATTCTTTCTTTACTACTTAAGCGTATAACTTATTTTATTATTTACTCTTATAGTATTCTTTTATCTTTTTATAGTTCTCTTTCTTTAATAGTTAGCTAAGCTTTAAATCTTTATATTTAATAATTACGTATTATAAGATCCTATAATTCTTTACTTATTATTTATACCTTCTTAATTAATTACCTATTAGGTAAAGGTACTTTAGCTTTAACTAATCTTTATTATTATCTTTATTATTCTTTATTTACTCTTTATTTTCTTATTCTTACACCTATTAAGGCTATTTCTCTTAATTTAAGCGTTTCTTAAGTATTATATATATACTTCTAGTATTATTATACTTATACTTATACGTAATAATAAGTACGTAAAACATTAATTTAAAATTATAAAGAGTACACCTATTCTTAATTTCTTAAGCTTTATTAGTAATAATTATATTAAGTATAACTCTAGCTTATTTAAGCTTAAAGTAAGCTTTAATTACACTAAGAAAATTATAAATAATATTAGTTTCTTTAATCTTATTAATTTTATTATTTTAAGCACGCACGTAAATTTTATTTTATTTTATATACTATTAGTTTTATTTAATATTTACGTAATAAGCTTTATTAAGGTATATTACATATAGCCTATAAGTTTTCTCTTATATACTAGAGTTATATAAGGTAAGTTAACCCTTAACCTCTTTAATTAATTACCTTAAAGTATAACCTTTTAAATATTAATTAATAAGGTAAAGTATAATAGATTTATAAATACTTAGTTTAATAGTATACGTAATTTACTTATAAATATTACGTACTTTAGTCTCTTTACTTACGTAAGCTTTAAGCTTACTATTATATTATAGTTATATAGCTTAAAGAGTATATAATATAATAAAGTTATTCTTTACCTTAAGTAAGGGTTATTAATTTAATAATAGGCTTACGTAAGCCTTTATTAGAGTAAGTTAAAGGGGAGTAAGTAACGTATTAGCCGAGTAATTTAATTAATTAGGGTCTATAATATTTTAAAGCTTATTAGCTTAAGCTTAACCCTTTAATACTTTATACTAATTATATTATTAGCTTAAAAGCTTTAGCTTAAGCTTAATAAACAATTAAGTGTTTATAAAAGTAGTATTAGTATCTATTAAATACGTGAATATAATGAAATAAGTATTAAAATAATACCTTAAATACTTAGTTTTCTTAAGTGAAAGTTATAGAGAATTTAAAGTTCTCTTAGGCTTATAACTATTACACTTTAAAGGGCATTAATTATAACGATAATATATATATATAAGTCTATATTTAGCTATAAAAGAGAGAATTATATCCGCTCTTTTTATAAGTGCGCTTATTATTAGAGTTATTTACTCGTGGTTAAGGGTTTGCCCTTATCTGATTGTGCGTACGTAATTTGTACCCGTAACAAGTGACCCATTCTGACATCTTCGTATTCTTGCTTTTTTGGGTGGTGGCGCATTGCCCCTGATCCCCCCGATCCCTTGATCCCCTTGCTTCTTTCCGTCCTCCCAGCAGCGGGCGGTTGGATTCGGCTGGCCCAGAAACGATTGATATTACGCTTTCAAAACGAAAAGTCTCCACCTCTTTTGTATGCGCGTCTATCTCTTACGCGGATAGTCGAAGCCGTCACCTCCAGGATCGATGTGGCAACCCCATAGAACTGACTGACGTTCAGTAGCTGCTCCAGGCCAGTTTTCCCATCGTGTTGGCAAAGCAATCACTCTCTTTTCGACAGCATCGCGAGAACTCGCCATTCTCACCATGATTGCCATACAAGGCCGCCGCTATATAATCCCGGGCATCATCCTTGCAGCCCTTGCCGTTGTCCTACTCTCCACTGATCGATCCCACGTCGTCATTCGCGAACAAGTCGACAAGTACAAGCAATACCAGCAGGGCAAAAAGGATGCCCCGAAACAAGCGAAGCCGCCTGGTCCAAAATACCTGCCCGCGCCTGAATACGTTCCTCCTCCAGTGGTCGACCCCTTCATATCCCTCGCGATACCGCCGCCGCCCTCTATTCCCCACTGGAACGTCCCCGAAAAGAATCTACACAAAAAGTATCAACTCCCGTATGCGCCGCCACTGTTCATTGGCTTCACGCGCGGGTGGCCGCTTCTTCTGCAAGCCGTCGTATCCTACATCACAGCAGGGTGGCCAGCATCGCAAATTTACGTGATAGAAAACACCGGCACGCAATGGGCAAACCCGAGGGGCAGGCTCTCGCTTCAAAACCCCTTCTACCTCGACTACGATGGCTTGCGGAAACTAGGCGTCAACATTATACAGACGCCAGTGCTTCTCAACTTTGCACAACTGCAAAACTTTTACATGCATCTTTCCCAGGAGTATGAATGGCCGTACTATTTCTGGTCCCACATGGACGTGATTGTTTCCTCTTATGAAGGCGGTCACAATGGTAAGCCCAAGGCGGGTGAAGTAGGCTATCAGACCATATATGAAAACTGTCTCGCCGAGCTCAACACCACGCTGCATTCAAATGATCGCTGGGGAACGCGGTTCTTCGCCTACGACCACCTCACGCTCGTCAACCGGGCGGCATATGAGGAGGTCGGCGGATGGGATACCTACATCCCTTACTACATCACCGATTGCGACATGCATCAGCGCTTGCTCATGCACAACTGGACCCTGGACGCGAGAGACGTCGGCATAATCAGCGACGTCAACACTGTTCTCAAAGATCTGCGGGCACTATATCGCGACCCTTCCGCAGAGCTAGATTATCGAGATCCGAATCCTCCAGAGAAGCCTGCAGCGCCGCCGTCTGCTGTAGAAGATGACAAGAAGGACACGAGAGATGACGTGCCTCCTCGTGAAGAGGATGATTCTGACGATGTCAAGTACTGGCGCAAGTTGCAGGCAGTGGTGGACAGGATGGTGGAATACAAGAAGGGCGACCGTGGACGAAACACGTGGCAGTCGTCACAAAAGGGCGGCGAGGGCGAGCCATTCTACTATTCCTCCCGCGGAGTGCAAAAGGCATTTGACATGCTCACGGCCGTCGGTGGCCAGATATATGAAGAAAAATGGGGGCATAGAGACTGCGCGTTGATCGAAGGGGGCAAGCTGAAGCTGGAAGACCAATGGCGAGTGGCCCACGATTGGGATTAGGGTTTTCTGACGATGGATTTCCACCAAAGTATTGAAGAGGCACTGTATGTGCAAGGAGGGGATGGTGTGTTGTACATGGAAACGCTTGGTTGCCGCCAACCTCGCAACATGCTCGTGCGAGACGGGGTTGTATCATTCGGACACACTCTAGATGGTACAGGAACAAATTTTCCAGCTCCGAATGGAAAAGCTCCTATATGAGTCGGGCAACGAGGATTTTGATTTCCGGGATGAAAAACAAGTCGTGCGAACACCGAGGACTTTTGGAACGGCAGCACAATCAAGCGGAAAGGAGTACACGCAAAACAGCTGTAACTTGTCATCCCCTGGCTCCAACTCTATACGTCGCCGGCGCTTTTCAATGATGAGCCTAGCATTGTATACCTTGAGAAGACGATGAAGGGAGCCTGAGTGGTGTCTCCTGCATACTGCTCGCCTGCGTCCGAGTTACAGCCATCATTTTAAGAGCTACAAGGATACTTCGCGTTGCCTAATGGTTTCTCTTCCGCAGTGAACTCAGAACAGTTACGCAGAGAGTCTCGTAATGATTAACCGGTTGGGACATGATAGTCTCTGGGGCACATTGGCTCCCTTTCAAACTTGTCGAGTCTGTATGGAAGTCCAGTATATTAACATGCCAAGTATAGAATCTCAAGACTAAAAGTAATAAATAAATAATTCATCCAGATATCCAACGATGGAGCCACCGCGAATTCGTATCTCTATTTTCTCGACTACTGCATCTTTAGTTCCACAAGCATGGTCCCAAAGCCGTCTATGGTAAAAATATCGTGTAATGAGTGGCTCCCAATGTTTCGAAATGGAAATGCATAACGAGACATCAAAGTGATGGATGCTGATATAAGATGCCGAAGCATCACGTGCAATTCATCATGTCAGCCGTGAACCCATACATGCATCCTCACAACTCCAACCAACATGCGGCTTAAACCGCAAACAAACACCGCTTGATAATCTGGCGCCATTGATTCTCAGGTCCGGCTGCCGATTTCATTATCCATTTCTGTCCATGACACGCTCACCGCAGGTGTCAGCCGGGTCTCGCGCCACAATTCATCCAAACAGCGGCGACGAGCCATCAACCTCACTTCCCGTACGTTTGGCGCCTCGACAAAGGAAATGGGCCCCCAAAGTAAGGACGGGGTGCGTGACTTGTCGGTCGGTTGAATCCACTCCCGCAGGCCGACTGCGCATTGTCGTTGTTGAGACGTCAGCTAACCCGCGACAGCCTTCGTCGCGTCAAGTGCGACGAGGCAAAGCCAGAATGCAAGTGATGTCGCTCAACAAGCCGTCAGTGCCAAGGGCATGGCTACGGTCGCACGGGCAATGAGCCTTTCCAAAGGCCAGCACTGCGTCCCAAACGAAATGGCAACGCATTGGCACTCGCCAGCCAGCCGGGCTTTGCCGTGTCGCCATCGGAAGTCGTCTCGTCCGAGGAGGAGATGGCCAACCAAACTAGCTGCGAAATCCTCCTGACATCCTGCTTGATCTTCACAGCCATATGCTGCCTGCAAGGGAACTTGACCACGGCGCTGGTCCATTTGCGCAACGGGCAGAAACTGTTCCATCAGTGGAAGAATGCGAGCCGGGGCATGCGGGCCAACGGTCTCATTGATGTCAGGGCCTTTGTTGCCTTGTTAAGCCGGCTCTGCACACAGACGATTGACCTGCGAAACGCACCGTGGGAGGACTGGGACATTGCCGGGGCGGCGCTGGCAGAGCTTTCCCCGGAGCCGTATACTTCACCAGTCCAGGCTTACCTCGAATTCGAACCTATATGCAACGGCTTCATGGAACTTCGGCACAGGGGACAGCTGACTCTCCACGAGGGGCAGCCCGGTCCGGCAAAGGAGCTTCGTCACGCCTACCAACAAGCTCTCGCTGCTTGGGCTGCAAAGTTTACCCATCTTCAAACCTCAGAGGCTCTCTCCGCAAACGATTTCGAGGGAATTTTGATCTTGGAGGCACGCTATTTGTCGTTTTATATCGACCTCAACAGGGATCCAGAGTCTGAGATGCACTGGGACGCATTCCAGGCCGAGTTTGCTAGAATTGTCCACTTGGCTGAGCGCGTCTGTCAGATATCAGGCCAGGATGAGCCGTCAAACCAGCGTACACGCGGGATGCTGGCGACTCGCGTCTTTGCATTCTCCTCGTCGGGAATGGATGCCGTGTTCACCGTCGCCAGGTACTGTCGACACCATGCCACCCGCCACAGGGCTCTCCATCTTCTCCAAAATTGGTCCATCAAAGAGGGCATTTGTGATACCAAGATAGCCTCCGTCGTAGCCGCCGGCCTCACAGCAGTAGAGGAGGGGCCCGGGAAAACAAATTCTCTGCACGACAGGCCACCGGGATGCGAATGCGACGGTGTCTTCATATGCCATGATGATCGGATCAAGGTGGTTGCGGGCGAGTTTGTCGAGGACGGGAAAGTAGCAATGATGGCGAGAACAGTGAGAGACGTGAGGCTAGGGCTTCCAGGGACGTTTATTCCAGTGTCATGGTGAGCCATGAGTGTTTACACCTCGCTGCGTCTGTTTGTGGAAAGGGAATAAATAGTACGCACAGGTTCACCTGTGATTGTAAAGGTGTGTGTACAAACCTCCGTCCATATCCATGACGGTGCTTTGTACCCGCTCACAAATCCAACAATGCAGAGTTGAAAAGGCAGGCATCGCCTTCGGGAATCCACCATGTTGACTCACGGAGTAACATGATGCCAAGCAGCGTCAGATCCCGATCGGCTACACCTCTCCGCTTCCGAAACCCCTCTTGCGTCGTGCCCGACGCCGTATTACAAATGGCCTGGCTGGTGTGGGCCGGGTATACCTGCATCAAGAAGCAAGTCTGACATGTGCGGCTCCGAATATGAAAGCCTGCTTGAGCTCATACACATTTGAACTTACCATCTGCCTACTCGACCTACTCATATAACCCGGAAACATGGACTACACTCAAACCTTCCAGTCCGCAATCAGCGACGGCATCCTCCCTTGCGTGGCGCTTCTGGCCAGACGTCTCGATAGTAGGAGATTCCCGACACGTTCCACATGGCTATAGCTGACAAGAACAGACTCGGACGTGCTTTCAACCTATCTGGGCCCAAAATCCATTTCAGCCGCGGATTCGGATCCCATCGACGCCAACACCATCTTCACTCTGGCTTCCGTCACAAAGCTGGCCACGACGGTAGCCGCCCTCCAGCTAGTGGAGCGGGGTCGCATCCAATTGGACGACGATGTCGGCGAATTGCTCCCAGTTCTGTGTCGGCAGAAGATCGTGTCCGGGTTCGACGACCAGGGACAGCCCGTACTGGAAGAGCGCAAGAGTCCCATCACCCTCCGGCACCTGCTCACGCACTCGTCGGGCGTCGGATACAGCTTTCTGGACTCGGGCGAGAAGCTGCGCAAGTACCATCATTACCACGGCACTGTGCCAAACCACGGCCCTACAATCGAGTCTCGCTTCGGCGTCCCGCTGCTCTATCAGCCCGGCCAAGGATGGGCGTACGGCGCCGGAATCGACTGGGCCGGCCGACTGGTCGAGAAGCTGAGCGGCCAGTCGCTACAAGAGTATTTCAACCAGCACATCTGGAAACCTCTGGGGGCCTCATCCACATTTACCTTTTTCCCCGGCAAGGAGTCCACGGGCAATAGCCTCGCGGCGATGGTGTCCAGAGGCCAGGGGCCGGAGGAGCTCGAGGAAATGCCGGGCGGGCTGGATCTGAATGCCGGAGTGCAAGAATGCTTCGGCGGGCAAGGGGGCTACGGCAAGGCAGACGACGTCCTGAAGCTCCTGCACTCGCTCCTCGCCAACGACGGGCGACTGCTGCGGCCCGAGACGGCGGACATGATGTTCCAGGGCCAGCTGTCGCAGCCCAGCAAAGCGGCATTGAAGCAGTCGCTCGAGGGCTCGCCGTGGGCCGTCGGCGACTACTACAGCGGCGAGGAATACAACTGGGGGCTGGGAGGCTTGTTGATCGAGAAGGCCGGCCCCGGTGCTCCGTACACCCGGGGCGCCGACACGCTCATATGGAGCGGCGCACCAAATGTGTTCTGGGTACGTCATGACCTCGAAGACAATACGGAGCACGACAGTCTAACATTTTGCAATTTTTTGGGGGCACGCAGTTTGTCGACCGAAGGAATGGGCTCTGTGGATTGTTTGTGACCCAGCTGCTCCCGCCCGGTGATGCCGGCGCGACGGATGCCATTCGAGAATTCCAAAAGGTGGCTTACCGGAAGAACAAGACGCGAGGCTGAACCCAGCCCAAGCATAGGCGTCGGTTGCAAAGTTGAGATCCCGACATGGTATCAATGTGTGGCGCCCCTGGCCAACACGTGAGCACGTAAGCATTCTGGCGTTGCAAAACAAAGAATGAAATGGCATCAAAAAACACCCACAGGCCAAAGACGGCCGACGTCGCATGGTGAATCCATCCAGAGAAAACATGCATACATGTCAGGCGCCAATGCATTCGACTGCGACTGCTCGAGGTATTTGTTCGCAAGACCAGACAGTTGCCCCGCGCCGACCTGCGGCGGGGTTCATAACTTCATCGAGGTTCATCCTCCCCTCGACCTTTTTGCTTCATTCACTCTCCATGCACTCGCCCACCTAAAACTAAAAACAACACGTCCCTTCCATTAGCACCACAAGCTCACAATGGTCGTCAACCACGTAGTCATATTCCAGTTCAAGCCCGACGCCAGCGCCCAGTCCGTCAAGCAGGTGAATTCCGCGCGCCCACCCTCATTTTCCCCATTTTCCCGCCTTCACTAATGCGCCCGCCCAGTGCTGCGATGAGATGCTCGGCTTAAAGGACCAGTGCGTCCTCGCCTCCACGGGGAAGCCGTATATTGCCAACTCCAAAGGCGGCAAGGACATGTCCATTGAGGGCCTCAATGTGCGCGGCAACGAGTCGAAATCTCCCTTGGCAGGCGCCTAGACACTAACGAGCACAGAACGGCTTCACCCACGTCTTCGTAGTCGAGTTCAACTCGGTGGCCGATAGGGACTTTTACGTCAAAGAGGACAAGGCCCATCACGGCTTTATTGGAAAGTGGATCACTTCGTCGGATGCTATTGTTTCCAAGGCCATGGTTGTCGACTTTGTTCCTGGGTCTCTCGAGTGAGGTTGGTGGCCAAGGATTGTAACTGGTGGTATCAGAGGGTTCGGCTCCCTACAAATGGGACATGTTGATAGCAAAAAAAAAGAAACAAAGAGAATAAAGAAAAAAGCTACACAAACGGCAAATTTAACGGAGCCGTGTCATGGGGCTTTGCTTTCCTTATTTCATTGCTTGCGACCTGCTGGGACAGACCGACTTGCAACTATTTACGTATCCTTTCGTCTCCGTCTACGCATCAAGTACATTTGGATCCTCGTTTTCGCTGTCCAGCTCCGAAATGCTTGCAGATTTCAGACACAAGTGCCATCCTTCCGAAAAACCTGTCCATATACAACTGACGGCAATGTTCTCAACCGCAAAGCAGCCAGCATTAGTCGTGGCATGTCGCGCCGGTTGGGACGTTCAACAGGTCCCGAATCTATCTGTAAGGCGGATTTCGCATGGATGGGAATGAGATGCCATGGTATTTTTTTCCACTATGTGTCTTAGGTTTGGTATACCCGCCCAATTGTAAATTTGTTGCCGTGTTGGCAGGTGTGGCCAAGTCGGAGATGCCTCCTTGCTGAAGCGACTCAGTTTTGTGAAAATTGACACGACAAGTATGAAATGGAATGGCCAAGGTGGCGAGGCGCATGGATTGTCCGTTTGCCGTCAGCTAACCCGTCGCCAAATGCGTTGCCGCCTTGTCATGATGGCTCGTTTGTTACAGTACACATGTCAGTGGCACTGACAACCGATTTCACTGCCTGCCATGTCAGCACAATGCTGCATTATTATTTTTCACATGTCAAGTTCCTTCATTCTCCTCTCCATTGGCCATGGGAACCTTGTCTAGAGAAACTCAAGTCGATTTCGTACTGCACCATTATCGCTCCATCCGCGCTCCCCGTCGACGTGGATGACGACAGCTTCTCTTTGTCCTTGCCCGTGCTTATTATGACGGTGTCGGATCCTTCTCCCTGTCCGAATATTCGTCCCGAATCCGTCACCCCGGCCGTCTGGCTGCTTTCTGACCCATTGGCGAAGTTGCAGGTCGACTCGTTCCCATATGTGACGCCCGCTGAGCGATGGACGTGGCCGAGTTTGACAGTGTTGTACGTCGGCGCGCTGGCTTCTTTGCGAGAGGAGAAGTTGTGTCCCCACCAGCCTCCAAGAGCGTGGATAACTGGTCTCATCACGGGGAGGCAGCCTGGGGATAGAGAGACTTGGTCAGATTGGTGTTGCGGGCAATTCGTCCCTTGCATCGTCGAAAAGTCCCACTTACATGCCATCACGCTGAGGTGAATCTCTACCGCGGACCAAACCAAGGCGGGTGTGCAGTTCCACAACACGTCGTCGGCGTACGAGTCGTATCTTGACGAAGCGGCCAGCGTCATGCTGGCAGCAATGACAACACTGCCAAACTGTTAGACGACCTGGATCGGCCTAGCACATTGGGTAGTGGAAGCTTACGCAACGCCAAACATGAACATGGCAGCGATGGCCAATTTTTGCGGCCAGGGCAGAAACAATCTACTAATTTGCGCTGTGGAAAAGAAAAAAACACACATTAGACCATGTCCCATTGGCAGTCATCAGGGGACGATTTACTCACTTGCCGGCAACACCATCAGCGCAACATCGATAACAAGATGTGCCGAAACGGACCAGAGGAAGAACTGGGCCGGATCAATGGTACAACTCCCCTCAATGGACTTGTCCCATAGAAAGTTGGGCGGGAAACACTGGAACACGGCGATGAACAACTAATTGCCACTTTGTCAACGCATTTCTTTCACGGTGATGACGCGTCTGGGAGATGGTCATACTCGCACTAGACACCAAACGCTCACAAACGTGGCCAGGGTGTATATAGTTATTTTTGCCCATGTAACTGATTTGAATACTCGATAGAATAGCGCCAGCAAGGATAGCTGCGCAGCTGTTATAGCCAGAGTATACGTGTGCTCATGAATCATAAGTGCCAATGCTTGGTAGTAGCGTGCTTCGTCGGGAGATATGGAGAGGTCTTCAAGATGTCGGCCGAGGCCCTTTGTTATCACTGTAGTCAACATTGGTTAGCCAGCATCCGTCGGGAAACAAAAAGAAAAAAAAAAGAAAAAATACAAAGGCCGTATCGTACAAAAGAATGCGGCTATGTCGTAGGCAAGTGCCGACGCCTAAGAGCCTGTCAGTCAAAACGCCGCCGCGGACAGATCGTCACCCCTTGGGGCCGTACCAGCGCCAGCACGGCTAAATAATCGTCCCACCATAGCGGAACATGTTTTAATTTTCTCGCGTAAAACCGTAGGCCGAGTACTATTGACGATGGAATGAATGTCGCAAAGATACCCGCGTAGACGGTATAGGTGATGGATTGAGTCATTGCGGGTGCCGTCGCCGCCCTGGTCAGTGTCCAAAGTCGGGCCAGAATTCGCACCTTGGCCTCAATTTCAGGTCAGAATAGTCATGATATACAAAGCTGTGTTGAAACATCAGAACGATTGTGCTTCTTCCTGGGTTGAAACGGGGACGAGAGGGGTATAAGGGCAAAGAGGAAAACGAAGGTACAAAGCAGTGTGGTATTTTGTTGATATATCCTGATTTGCTAGCGTGTAACACTTTTGGTCTAACCAGCTTGGCGCCTACACCAATACAACACAGCAGGCTCGGATGCAGGCAACATGTACATTGAAGCATGGCTAAATGTGTTTGTAGCACTCTAGCAAGGGTTGCCCTAGTTGCATGTAGCAGACTTGGGATGCGGTTGTCTCGGAATATGGTTCAAAAATCGGGACTGTGACATTGGTGCACCGAGCAGCGACAACCAAACGCATCCGTGCAACGCCTTTGACGATGGGCCAGGATCCAAATGGCCGGCCGAAGCCTCAGACGTGCCTCCCTATCTCGTGCCAATCAGCACAACTTGCCTGGAAGCCTCAATCCTCGGAAGGATATCGGATTCGGGGCACAAGGGGACCTTCGAAGACGTACAAGGCGTCAAGGTTGGACTACGAAGGAACTAGTGAAAAGGCTTCCAAGGAGTGAACGCACAGCCGTACAGCCACGAGGCCCACGACACTGGGCTGATTGATGACACATGATAGATAACCTTGAGGTCAAGGCTTGTGATTTCCGGGCTCGCTTCGCTCTTGGTTTACTGATTGGTGCCAACCCAAGTCCAGGTATTTGATAAACCGCGAAGCGCATGTGTCGCTAAAGTGATCCTATTCTACGGGAACCAATCGTTTGCAACATTCTGCATGAGTTTACAAAAACACAACCTCCTGTTTCGTGATTTGTACAGGGTTGGGTTTAACGTGTGCGCGAGACGAGCATTTAACCAAGACGGGTTACTGTTCCAAGTAAACTCAGAAAAGGGTGTTGGGGAATTGCCGAAAGGCACATTGAAGCGTCATACGAGCCCAAGATGTGCATGTCACCCTCCATACTCGTGCAGCTCCACTGTCAAAATTCGGCCAACGTGGGCTTTCGGGTCGATAGACGGGTGTTATCTCAGGTGTACTCCGTAGGGCGATTAAGATTAAACAAGCCGGGCCACCCGGGAGTCGTGATGCGCGAAATAGACTCTGGAGCTGCGGGACGCCATTTAACAGGTCCAGTTGTTAATTTATCCTAGTCATGGTATGCCAACTACTACTCCGTATTCCCCCAGCCTCCAAGCATGGGGAAGCGGGTTGCGTTGCGTGGCAAGTGGCCAATGCATCGAGCCGCCAGGCCCATTCAGAAGAGCGTTCCATAACCAGGGTTATGGATGATGGGAGGAGGGGGGACAGGGGGCAAGGGGCAAGGAACAGCTTGGTGTTGGTGGTGTTGGTCGATGTTCGGTTGGTCGTGCTCGGTGGTCGCCCTAGACTCTGGCGGTGAAGTCATTTTGCTTTCCGGGCCTTTGGGACGAAAACGTAGCGCAAACAGCTGAACAAAGAATCAGTGATATCAGCTTGAAAGAAGAAGAAGAATACATACCGTGCCACAAGCTCATCAGTATCAACTGGTCAGTGGCTGCCCGTGGGAGTTTGCCATGTACGAAACATTGCTCGCCAAGGCCAAATTGGCAAAGGCACACGACAGGGAAGGGCTTCCGGCAGCCAGGTTCCAGGCTGGTGGCCCGTGCTGATCCGCCACCACAAAGGAAGGTGAACAGGAACTTGGAAGGAAGGAAGGAACGTCCCAGTGCCGGCGACATGTCATGGGTCTGGTACTTTCACTCGGAGACCCCAGTCTTGTATCAGATTCGAGATGACATGGACGGGACTTCTGGATAGCGCTCCCGCATTCTGCTCCACCCCCTCACGACTCACCAACGTGCGAACCGCTCAAGCCACTCGACATCAAACGACGACGTACTTCTGGCCGTGGTCGTCCATTGCAGCATCGCAATCCCCAGCCCTTGGATCTCATCTTGTCGGTCGTTTGCGAGCGCCGTGCGTTGGCCGTCAATGTTGGTGGGGAAACACGACAGCATGTTGCCACCAACGCTGCACACTTTCGTTGTTGGCTCGGCGGCTTCTCATGTACGATTCATCACTTGATCAAATGTCTTATTCAAATGCCTCAAGTCTCCCGAATCAGCCGTCAATGTCTCGTCCGCGCCGTCTTCCAGCTGCCTTCCAGTCGCTTTCCTCAAGCCTTTAAATCCACCCTCAAACTCTCGTCCTCGTAGACTCATCACCACCACGGACACGCCACCGCCTCGGCGTCCAGCCACCGAACCACTTTTGGACAAAACATTCGACGGGTTCATCTGTTTACGGAGTATCTGCTGCCGAATCTACTTGACACACGGCCATTGCCACACGTTCTGGCCGTTGCTGCTATTGGCCGCGGTCAAGGTTGAGTCATTATGGCAACTGACCTTTCCAAAACGCCGGGAACTCACAGCAGCGCCATGGAGATGGACGCAGCACAGGTACCGGGCACAGTTCACCTTGTTGATTTGGATCGTAGTGCTGCGACTTCGCACACTGGCAATCGCAATGATATTATTCTCGTCCCGACGCCATCGTCTGATCCCAATGATCCCCTCAACTGGTCGCCGTCGCGGAAGCGTCTGCACCTTGTTTGCTTAATTGTGTGAGTGGAACAATTTGTGTCAATGGGCCCTTGATAGATTTGAACAAGAGTCCCAAATTTTGTGATGAAACGCCATTTAAAAAAGAGGCTGATTGCTGAATATACATGACTTGTACGGTACAGCTTTGTCTTCTTCAACGGCATGGCCTTGTCAGTTGTGTACTCGGTTCTGGTTCCGCTATCACCTGCATTGCAGCTTACAGGCACGTTGAGAATGCCACACGGCAAACCTTATTTGCAAGAGACATGTCTGACCTATTTTTGGATTTGACTTGATACAGTCAGCGACCTCAATGCTGGTACAGGATACATGTTCCTCCTGCTTGGCTGGGGGCTTCTCTTCTGGCAACCATTTGCCCTACAATATGGAAAACGCTTGACCTACCTGCTATCCATGCTTGGCATTGTGGTACTAACCTCCCCATTTACTCATTCAGATTCAATTCAAACGCAGTCAACCTCATTTCTAAGTTTCGAATAGGCCGTCTCCATATGGAGTCCATATGCCAGTGGCAACGGACAGTGGATTGCTCGCAATATCGTGACCGGCTTCGTGGCCGCTCCAATTGAAGCCCTGCCAGAGACATCCATCACTGACATTTACTTCACCCATCAACGCGGCACATATATGGGCTGGTATGCTTGGGTGCTGGCTTCGTCCAACTACTTTGCTCCCGTCATCTGTGGCTTCATCAACGACGGCATGGGCTACAAGTGGCCGTTTTTCTTCATGGCTATTTTTGGCGCTGCCGCGTTTGTTTTCCTCTTCCTGTTCATGGAGGAAACCAACTACGACCGTTCAGTCGTAAACACGGGTGACGTTCCGCTAGCGACTGTCGAGGCTCAAGGAGGTAAACCCGCAGCTGATGTTGAAAGTGTCCCCGCCACACATCAGATCTCTCTAGCAGGCAAGGAGAAGGCTTTCCTCCAGAAGCTATCGTTGAAGGATAGCCCGCGCCCATTTCTTATGCACTGGCGAGCCTGGCAATCGCTTAGACTACTTACCTGGCCAAACATATTCTTTGCCGGCTTTTCATACGGGACGTACCTGATCTGGTTCAACATTCTCAACGCTACGGCGTCGCTTATTCTCGGCGGCCCGCCGTACAACTTTCAACCCAGTATTGTCGGTCTGAGCTATATAGCATGCCTCATTGGTGTAATACTCGGGTGCGTCGGGTGCAAACATGGACCTCTCTACAAACCAATGCTAATGCGCAAAGAGCAGTTCTGCATACAGCGGCATAGCGTCCGACTGGGTGGTTCTCAAACTCGCACGTCGCAATAACGGCGTCTTTGAGCCCGAGCAGCGTCTCTGGCTGTTCTCCGGCATGACAATCGCCGCCCCCTTCTCCCTCATTCTTTGGGGTGTGGGCGTGAGTTGGCTCCCTCGCCATATAAATCCAACCGTATTCAGCTTCTAACCCATGTAATAAATGTAGGCTGCTCATGAGGTGCACTGGTTCGGCCTCCTCTTCGCAATGGTTGTCCTCTCGGCAACAAGTGCTTCGGGCGTTACCCTGTCTGTCGCGTATCTGGTAGACTCGTTCCCTGAAATCTCTGGCGATGGCCTGACGACCATTATTATTATCCGCAATATGATGAGTTTTGCAATTGGTTACGGCATCACGCCGTGGCTGGAGGGACTGGGTCTGCAGAACTGCTTTATCAGCGTGGCATTTGTCGCTCTTGCCATTTGTTCCGTCTTTCTACCCATGATATGGTTTGGCAAGAAGTTCAGGGGAATGAAGAAGGAGAGTTATTGGCGGGAAGTGCAAGTTCGGAATGACATGAAGGCGCGCTGATACTTGCCACGTCGTGTGGCAAGAGTTGGCACATGAGCGTAACGAGGCTTCAGGCAAAGGTCAATGTCAAAAGGATGCGCCGTCCGGTCCAACAGAATTGAACTTTCGCCCTAGCTAGTTTCATGTAGACAAAATGAGATATACAAGGGCCCCTGGTCCTCCTAGACTCATATCAATGGAGTACTCCGTACATACACAGCAAGCAACGCCTCGGCTCAAAAGTGTCGCAATTACTGCGAATAACTGGGGGGTCCCCCGGCCTCGATAGAATAACAACTCGCCTTCAGGTAGCACAAGACCTCGAAAACAGCCTTGCACACCTCAATGGCCCTCTTCTTCCAGTCCGAGTCGGACCACAAGTTCTTGAGCATGTTGTCCTGAATCACCGTCACGATAAACCGCACATGGTGGTCGTCGACGGTCCAGTTCGTCTTGTCAGGGTGGTAGACGAGGAATTTGACGCTCCGTCCGTTGATGGCGCTCTTGGCCGCCTCAGCCGTCTTGTTCTTGTCGGGCTCCGGGTACGACGTGCGCGTCTTTGCCACGAGGTCGCGCCAGAATTCAGCCCACGAACCCTGGACCAGGTCGCTATTTAGCCACTCCTTGAACCTGGGGGCGTCTTTGAAGGGGAGCAGCTCGAGGATGAGTCGTTCGTGCTGGGCGTTGAGCATGGGCATTGGCGGAGGGGCCGACATGTTGGACATTTGGGGGCTCGGAGAGGGAACGCCCATGTTTACGGCTGGTTATATTCGCAGACGTGGTACAAGTTGGCGGTGATGATTCTTTGGCAGATGTGGACAGGCAGCCCAGGGCATGAGAGGTCAGAAAATGATTTCCATCTTTTTTGCTGTCAAGCGGCCTTGTTTCTTGTTTATGTAGCTGACTGATGCGGCACGACAACACATGGTCTCACGGAATTGGGGCGAGCTGAGCGGCCGAATCGGTTAACAAGGTGAGTGAAGCTGAAGCGACGAATCATATAGCTGGGCTTGGCCCAAAGTGACGCGTCGCCTCGCACGGCGTACGCCTACATGGGATATATGCATGTCAGCACGCTGTAGCCGGGCGTCACGACAATTACCGGGTCGGGTATGCTTTTATCATAGTTGGGCACCGTTATGAGGGGGGGTTATCGCAATAGACAATATGTGGGAGGTGTTGCGACCCTGGAAGGAACTTTTTCGTGTGTTGTGTGCTTGTATAGTCTCTAGCTAATAGTAGCTCTTACGAACCTGCCAAAAGTGGATGACCTCCTACAGATGGAGATCGTATTGCGGTATACAAATGTCGGTGCTATTACAGTAGCCAACAAGGTCTATAAGAAGGCGTCGAATCCAGCTTGCTAGCCGCGAAGCTTCCACACAGCCGAGTTGCCTAATTCCGGGACGTATCAGATGTAGATGGCTGATTTTTATGTAGACTTGCATCTTAATAAACCGAGGTTTAATTAGGGACATCTTTGAATGACCTTTCCCTAGTGTAGCATTATAGTAAGCGGCGATCTTCAAGCCCTGGCAGAAATTAAACTAAATATAGAACCCATTAAGAAACAGCGAGCCAAACTCAGGAGACAAATGCGAGATGATGGCGGCAGAGTAGTTTGGACGTGGGCAAGTCCAGAAGATTGTCACCAGGTGCAGGCCTCGCATTCACCGAACGGTTCAATTGATAGTATTAGTGAATCTACATTAACATTCAATCTGGGAATAATGGCCAACTCGTACTAGAATCAGATTTGGAGCCTCTCATCGATGGCCCGTAGGCAGAAGAACGGGTGTACTTTTGACGGCAGCACCGACGAGCGACATAGTTGCGTTTTCTTTGGCGGCAACTCGCAACAGGCTAAATGCAATGGCAGCAAGAAACAGGTATACTAAATATACGCAGCTTCCGGCCAGCCCTTGAGGCTTCGGTATTCGGAACAACTCGTCGTGAACAGCCACCGTTCTTTGACGAGAGGCCAAGGGAAGCATGCTGAGCGAAACCGCTGGAGGGATTGTCCTGAGCCAGCGTTCCCTCACAATGGATCTGGCGAGACGCGGAACAATACATCGCGCTGCAGACTTCAACGACGGGGTTCCCAAGCATTCTAGCCTCTGGCGCGCATGGGCTTCCCTCAACAGATCCCAAGCCCGATGCCCTCGCAATCCCTGTCCTTGTCTAAAGATGTCTGAAACTCTCTCAGTCGGGAGTCGATGCTCAGAGTCTTGATTAAGTGCGGCTACGAGGCGATTGACCAAAGCAGCTGCCGTTTTGACTGCGAGTTGCTGCCTTGGCCAGTTCTCGGTTCGAGCTACGGCGTAATGTCAGTCTTGCAAGTTTTATTCAAGTATAGACTAGGAGGTAAGAGGGTAAAAGTTTTCCACCTCCAAAGTACCTCCGCTTAAGGTATATCCAGCAAGACTAGTGTAAAGTCGGAGCGATGTGGTCGTCCAAGTGTCCATTACTAGTGCCTTCTCATCAGCCTTGGTGAACCTGGGAATGTCACTTTCATGGACGGCTTCTGCCAGTCTTCTAATGACAAACAAGTAGCTCGGTTCATCAGGCCCGCTGATGCCAAAGATACAGGCGTACGTGGCAGATAGTGCTTTGTTTTTTCAAGATGTGGTCAGCGTACGCCGCCACGAGACTGCAGGCCTTTACGAACCTTGTCCTTCTGCAGCGTCTATCCAGCTCGGATCCGCTTTCTGGGCATTTATTACCGCACCATGCAGTGAATCCCGTCGGCGCGACCACAATGTCGCCTGCGAAAGTTCGATCAGACGCGGTAACTGGTGCTCGGGTGGTATTGGACTCTCACCAGACTCTCTTTGGTCAAGACTCTGGACTTGTCCTGAATCTCGTCGTAGAAAACCTGCATCAGAATTCGGCGGTCAAGAAATAGCGCTGGATTCCCGTGATTGTAGGGCAGGCGTGTGGTTGGAATGAGTGCTCCAAACGGATTTCCGCGAGTTGAAACAAAAAAATGATCATTTGAAGCCAACTTACTGCTGGGACATGCCTGGTCGAGACCTTCCAAAAGACCAGGATTCGTTGGCACGTGAGTCGCGATATATCACTCTATTCACCGGATAATCTGTCATCTTCAGCATTCAGTCATAGCAGCCTAGCTGGTCCAAAACTCGGAAATCAATGGGAAGCATGCCATTGCTCGCTCCAACTTGTGGCGCAATCTCCTGGTAGGCCTCAAGCATGATGAAGTCGACACCTACTTTTTTCGAACATCAAGCCAAGTGAAAGCAAAGCCCTGCTACGCCTCCGCCGACAATAACGGTTTTCAAATTCTTCGTCTCCGCACTCATGATGGAACACGGGCAGAATCTTGCGTTCGATCAAAATAGACTAATGAAGTTGAGATGCTGTTCACTTAAGATTCTACAAACACTACACGACCGCCGATTACTGATACTCTCCTGACCTTTCCCGGGAACAGCGAACTACATGCACGAGTTTGTTCCAGTTTCCGAAAGTCACCCCAAACCAGTGAGTATCTTGGCAGTGGGAGTCTAATGCTCTCACGGAGCGAGTACACAAACCCCACCGATCTCTGCTTCAACACCGATGCCTGCCTCGAGTCGTGGTCAAGTACGCGCTGTATCATGGTATCATGGTGTAATGCATACGACAATAGGGTAGTGGATACTAGGATAATGACAGGCATGGGAGTCACTCGGGACGTAAGATGGATGGACTGGAGGAGAGAGCAGGAAAACGACATGCAGTGGGAGACAAAAGCTATGTAACCAGACCAGGTGCCTGGCTATCGCGCTTTCTACTATGATAAGCTATAGTATATTAGTGCAAACTTCCCGGTGGGTAAATATATTCTGCCACAGACTGTATACATTGAATATCCAAACATTGACTTGGATTTGATACGGCTCACTAGGGCTGTAGATGAGCGATACGATACGATACTTGACCAAGAAAACATAGTAGCTAGTAAAATTCAACTTTCACTTATTACTCCCATGCCAGAAGTAGCATCTTGGACATCATAAACGGGCTAATTTTATCTCACCGCAATAGACTGCTACTGCGGTATGAAAGGGAGGATTACAATTAGCGTTTAAATTAGAAACATAGACTAGCTATGCACAATAATAAGAAGATCAGAAAATAGAAGCAAAGAAAAGAGATGTCAGCATGAATTCACGCGTCAAATGCTAAAGGCAATGGAACCGTTCTTGCATGAGCCTAGAAGCAACACAAAGAACACATGGTGAGACGTTGGGGCTATTTGGGCGCAGACTGAGCAAGACTGCAGGGAACAACAGACTTTTCACAACATCAACACAACCGAGTTCTTTCTTTTTACCTACTCTCCAACAATGCTTGTGCTTGGGAGGTTGGGTTGAGGTATCGAGATACATGTCAAGTATCCAAGCAAGAAGATTCCTACCTAGGTACCTAGGTAGGTAGGTTGTCGGGCAAATCGCGACATAGCAATGAATCTCAGCCCATCACAGGCCTATGGGGCAGCATGGCGACTCAAAATTCGGCAAGTCCTCCGGCAGTTTTGTGAAGTGATCCGACGTGGGTTGGGCAACAGAAGGACACTTAGCCATGAGTACCAAATCATCGTTCCACGACACTCCTGACATCAGCGTAAAAAGTCAACGCAGCGAGCATGACTGGCCGCAATACTGCCGACGAATAGCGTGGCAAACGAGGTGCCGTAGTGGCCGCCATCACGCTTGGCAAGTCGCATACGCTCCGTTGCGCCGACATGGACGGCCATGTTGAAATGCACATCGGCCCTTATACGCGGAATTGCTGCCGAATAGTCCTGTCCTGCTGGTGTCGGGTTAATCCCACAGTGACTCTTCAGCCATTGCCGAAGCAGCCGCCAGGGGCCCTGTGTTCGCAGTCCATCTACCGTCGCTCTACTTGGTAACCGACGGCGGCCACAGATGATGCCAGGTCACTTTTGATGAAATTGCCCACTCATTGTGAGAGGCTTAGCCGCTGCTTTTACAAGACATGGGTGCCGTACAATTGTCTATTTAAAGCCAAAGAGGAAAGGATGCATCCGTGCCATAGCCTCGGGCCTGTTTGGTTAGTAGTAGATACACCAGTATCCGCAAGTACCCAACCGTGGAACTGCTTTTGATCATCTCGTTCGATCTGCCTGGAAGGCAGACGAACTGTCAGCTACATGGCTATGTTAGTTTCTGAGGCAGATAACTGGACCAAAAGGGAGGGGTGAATCAACATACCTGGGGCGGGAGAGTATGCAACATGACTCCAAGCTCAGTACCGATGTATTCGAGCCTCCGTTTTACCCAGGCACGCTGAGCTACTACTAGGTAGTCCTGCAGTAACAGGCAGGTAAGTGGCCACGGAAGGAGAAATCCCACCACCCGCTGCCCTTGGTTGACTCTGTAGCCAAAGCTAGATAACTGTGCGGGCTGGGAAATGTAGGGAACCGGGGTGACAATTTCAGCTATGAGCCTGGTGCAAGTTCTATTATAGCTGCATTGGCACAGTCAGGCGTGGTCCGATAATTCGAGGGGAGTGTGCTCTCCCCTGGCATCTAGTCGCACAATAGTCGTCCAGAGCATGAGACGCACACAGCGCATTGAATTCCATACCCGACTAACAGACGGATCATTACAAATGTCAACTCTGCCCGGAAATATCTCGTCCTCGGAGTGCAGCCCCGGGTTGCTCAGAGGCGAGATTCTAGTTTTTGAATTTTACAGCGTCACGTCTTGTTGGATATCCGCTGGCGTTTGCGTGTTGCGAGTTTGGACGCCGTGGATATCCCCGGCATGGCTTGAGAATGTCGACGACACTGGCAACAGCTCGGTTGTATAAGTGCCTTATACCACTGAAAGCTGCAGAGCGACTTACTTTGAACTCCCCTGACTCTGCATTGGACGCACCCTTTAGAACCCGGGCCGTAATAAACCATTTCGGGGTTTGATTGTCGTGTACGGTTCCTGAGAGCTGGTCAAGTTGTAGACTCTCTGTAGCTTCAGTGTTGCCCGCAAGAAATGTCTGGCCAGTACCATGGCGGAATTCAAGCTGTTTCTCACGCTACGCCGCATTGTTTTCAACACGCAACTCGTCTAGTAGTTGGGAAAATGCTACAAGTTATAATACTGGTTATAACTAATAAGACTGATCTAGCCCTTTTTTTTGTCTTTTTTCATAATTTAACTAATGACTAATAAGACTTAAATAACAATATTTCTTTTAAATTTAGTCATCGTATACGTAGCGTAAACGAAAGTCATTAGAGAACAAATAAACAGCTCATCAAAGTCAGTATACTCCCTCGTGAAGCGCCTTTAGAGAGAATGAGCCACAAGAAACCGCATACACATCAAGTGGAATCACTATAGGGAGGCTTAATTGCTTGACGGCGACGGAAACCCTGATACATAAAGAGAGATAGAGGCCTGCACTACCGTACGTTCCTGCACTTTTGGTAGTGCAGCTGCAAGCCACGACAGAAGCAGGCGGCTCGGTCGATCAATTCCATTCATGACGGGGGTCTCACCAAGGTCGGCGAGCTGGTTTTTCGATGCTAGCTGTCCAATGGCAAGGTTGAATTGGCCGCTGCGCACATGTTAAATTCTGGCGGGTATCGCGCAATGGGTGATACTATGATCTTGGATCGGCCGTTTATAGGCGGAGTTTGCAGACGGGTTTTGCGGTTTTGCCATGAACGGATATGCTTATCGCCACGCTTCCATTTGTTCCCATGCCAGCACTTCCGCTTCTCCGCAAATGGGTTACCGGTGGTAAGGAGAATCGCCGTGGTGTTGCCTCGATGCTATCAGCTCGCTCGTAGTCGCCCCGACTGCGGAGGACCATCCATCCGTCTCGACTGATACCTCACTTCTATCTTCTGGCCGACTAAATGCCATCCCTTCGGAAACTCTCACAGATGTCTGCCATGATATACTCAGTGCGAACAGATGCCCAGAATAGCATTCTCAGCCATCATGAGAAGCGGCGAACCCGTCTTGCCGACGACGCGGCACAGCTCGCGGCCATGGGCCACAAACAACAGCTTCAGCGCAACTTCTCCATGATATCCATGCTAGGCTTAGCCCTCGCCATTATCAACACCTGGACCGCCCTCGCCGCTTCAATCACACTCGCTCTCCCCTCGGGAGGATCCAGTTCCGTCATCTGGGGCCTCGTGGGTGCCGGCATCTGCAACTTGTGCCTGGCGGCGTTGCTCGCCGAGTTCCTGTCCGCGTATCCCACGGCCGGCGGGCAGTGTCACTGGGCCGCCATCATCTCGTGGAAGCTTGCGGACCGCGCCATCAGCTACGTGACGGGCTGGATCAACGTCTGCGGCCAAGTTGCTCCCAGCGCCACCGGTCCGCTGCTCGGCAGCACCTTTGTCGTCGACATTATTTCGCTTTTCAACCACTCGTATGATGCGAGGCCGTGGCACCAGTTCCCGATTTACGTTGGCTTTGCACTTGTTGCTCTCGCCATCAACGCCTTCTTGCTGCCAAACTTCACACTGAGGCGGCCTTCTTCTGGTCCATGACGGGATTCTTCGTTATTCTCATTACCGTTCTGGCGTGTGCGAGGCCGCATTTCCAAACCAGAGGCTTTGTCTACGGCCAATTCATCAATCATGTCGGGTGGCCGGACGGCTGGGCTTGGCTTCTTGGTTTGCTCCAGGCCGCGTTCGCATTGACGGGTAGGTGTCTTGTATATATCAACTATAAGTCATATATGACGAAGGATTTTCGTATATATATACGTAGCTAACAAATCCTAGGCTTCGATGCCACCGCATACATGATTGAGGAGATTCCCGACCCCCAGCACCAGGGCCCCAAGATTATGCTCTACTGCGTCGCCTTCGGCATGGTCACGGGCTTCATCTTCCTCAGCGGCCTGCTCTTCTGTGTCGACACATTGACAACGCCCTGGGTGCGGCCTGGGGACCTCTCTTGGAGATCTTGATGCAGGCCACCGGGAGCAAAGCCGAGAGCACATGCCTGCTCGTCTTTCCCTTGCTCTGCATGGTTTCACGACAACCACGCTGGTCTGCACCAGCACACGAATGACGTACGCATTTGTCCGCGATGGCGGCATGCCCTTTACCATCATGGCTTTGGCGTCATGCTTCTCATTGCCGGCGGGTCGTGGGTGTTTGATGGACGCAAGCACTACCAAGGTCCGCAACTGGATGTTCAGGGCTTGATTAAGAGCAAGGTGGAAGGGATCGAGCCGGCCACGGGGTTGGATTCGTCGAGTAAGACGCAGGAGGCGATGCTTGAAGGTCGATAGAAGCATAGATGTGAAGCGGCGCAAGTATCACGACGCGGTGTCACTGGATATGGAGTTGTGCACAATGTGACAGTGTAGCGAGAACTACACACGTGTAGGGCTCTTGTACATGCCTAGATACATAATGACATGAGACGCTATTAATAGGCGCATTCCTACGTCTTGACGTTACTAAACCCAAATAGAACGCTCGATGGACGCGTCTGATGATTTGATCCCCCAGGCCAGAATACACGGCAGCATGATAGTCTACCCGTCATGGATGCAGATGAAAACACCAAACTACTCGAGATCGGCGCCGGCGCAAACTCAGAACACAGCTCCGCGACTTGTTGACCCCTCGGGGTTGTATTGAAGAAGTTGCACCGATTCGCACAAAGCAAGCTTACTGCTTCACGCGCTGCACTTGGCAAGCTGGCGGCTCTGCTCGAGCTCTAGGGTAGCAGGTCTCACAGCCACCCGAGGCGCAACACAGCGCTGTCCCAAAGTTTGATTGAAGAAATGAGTTACTTTACCTGATTGGCTTACGAGGAGCCGCTCTTGCGGTGAGCAATTTTTGTGGTTTGGGTGTGATGAATCATGTAGGTCTACCAGGCCAAAGTGTATCGACCTCGCGATGTGTCACGTACTGTCAAGTACTCAACAAGTATACTGTAACTTTTGAGAAACAGGGTCCAGGGCAGACACTGTCTGCCCTTGTCTGCCCTTGGCGGCCATGAATTGTTGCCCAGCAATCATGTTTTTGGAGCGTCAAAGAAACAAAGGCTACTTACTCTGTAGAAGACCGTTACCAGTCTGAGACAAGTATAGGGCCGATTGTCGTTTCAGGAGCAAACATCCCATCATCTGGCATTATCACGTCGGTCCGCACAACCGCGACCATGCATTAATTATAGAAGCTGCCTGATTCACCCATTCGAACTGTAGCCCAGACTGGGTTTTGTATGCACCCCAACCTCGGCGCTCGCGTTGCTCGGCTTACCTACTAGAGCGCCAAGCTGAGATTGTCGTAATGGTCGTGATGCTACAGTGCTGCACTGGGAGCCACATGATGATTTCATTACTTGCAGCCACTGTAGTTTGGGTCTGCACAAACTGTACGCAGTTCACTGTACTCCGAAGGACAGGGGCGTGGCTTGACGCCAAGCCGTAATTCGTGGGGTTTGCCCACGGGCACAGTGTGCAGCTGGGCGGTTGGGTCAACGGTGGTTGGTCGTGAACAGAAGTTTGCTCTCATTGGCGTTTTGCTGGCCGTATTTTCCAGACGTTGGGTATGTTGTTGGTGTCGGTGTGATTTGTGACGAGAAAAATTCGTAGCGCAAGGCGAGAAATCACCCGTTAAACTACGGCGGTTGCCACACTGGGCAAATCACTGTTATTGGCTAACAAGGTTGACTGCAAGTGTCCAACAAGAGGTAGTTTTGCCTACGGACCAAAGGAAAAAATTGAGCTGGCGGAAGTGGCCCCTGTTCCTGGGCTGTCCTGTCGGTCTCTGTTCAAGTCCCAAACAGCGGTAAGGGCAGTGTTGTGCTGTGCTGGCCGCGCGATTTTCCGGCATCACATGTATCACATGTAGTGCTGCAGTTGTGAGTTGTCTTTCAAAGCGTGAGATATCATCACAATCTGTGACTGGGAGCTTTGGTAGTGCGGTAGCGCTACAGCATTCGCCGCATTGGCCTGGATCGCACGGAGTAAAGTCTCGAGGCAATGCAACGACGCTGGAGAGACGGGGTAAATGCTCACAACTGTGCTCCGCACGGAGTAATGGACTTGTAGCGTGCGTATCACCTACTGGGTTAGTATGTAGTTAGAGAACGGAGTTCAGAGGTTCGATAACGAGCAGGACGGCGGGTCTTGTGCCCGCAGTTTACTGCCTTTGCATCCCACAGAGTTCGCACTGGGGGTGGAGGGATTATTGCTGGGGCACCTGGGGAACACCCGACATGTCGGCCGCTGTGGATCTGTACCACAGAGTCGTAGATAATATTGAGCAGCTGATCCAATTTCAGGGACTTGATATATCACGGGCCGGGTCGCAGTACTCAGGACTCCATAAGCCGGCCCGTGTCTCCGTCGCATGAGATAGGAGAGAGTGTGAAGGGCAAAAAGCCAGTGGCGAACATGTCACTGTTGGCCGAAGACCTGGACCTTGCGATGACATTGCGCAATGTTGTTGGGAGCACAGGTTGGGGCAGCGCATCAGACTCGAGCCCAAAGGCGCTCTGTTCATGGAACTGCCTCGGGCGAGGCTATCATTTCTCCTCCCCCGCATTCGTGGCATTCTCATGGGCGACTAATCAGCCAATGTATCCCTTTGAGTGTGCTAAGGTGCAAGTGAGGTAGCGGGACCCACTTTTCTGCGATACCTAGGAGCTACCTCGTCGATAGCAGGGTCGGCCGCAATAAGATGTAGCTCTTTGTAAATTTGGAAATTTCTGGTACCTTTATTATTATGTTATTTTCTGGTAAAGTCATGTACCTTTTAATATAATAATTCTTATTGGCCCGAATCCTGGTCGATTACAGAAAATGGACCTTAGCACACTCAAAGGGATTCCGGCAGTGGCAGAGTGTCTCACACCAAGGTAATCGACGATTGGCGAGGTGCGCGTGAAACGTGGTGGCGTAGTTTTCTGGCTGTGGTGATGATGCCAACTTCAGAGTTTGGTGGCCGAGATGATACCACATTGTTTGAGAGCAGCAGATCTCGGGCTAGTGTCGACGAAGGAGAGATGTTTCCCTGACAAATGTGGCAGCTTGGCAGACGGTATGTGTTGCAATAAGCAATAAGCAATAGTAAGAAATAAGCTCGCGAGAATGGATGACATGGCTGCAGCTTCAAGGCAGCCGAGACAATGCAAAGCGGTGGGAGGGCAGATATGGAGGAGACATGGACGACATCGGACCAGATCTGAACACTGAAGGCAGTTTGACTATTAGCAGTTCGCGGCTGGCAGTTGGCAGATGGCATGTGCACTTGGCAGCGTCGTGCCTGCCCGATTGGACCAGACATGCGCTTCACGCAGTCAGGGCCGAGGAAAAGGAAGGCGCGAGAAACCATGATGGAGTCAACTTCAGAACTTCAGATGAAGTGTAATGTTTGCAATACTCCGTACAGATTACGGGATGACCCCAAACGCTCTCCCGTCAATGCAAGTGGTTCTCGCCCATCAGCACTCATGCATCCGACCCAATAACAGCTGCCGAATTGACCGATCGATGCGCCGGCCAGAGCATCACCATGATGACTGATAACACATCTCTTGATTGGCACCTGTTCGTTTCTTTAGCTTCAACTTCGCCCCGGCCAACCAAGGCCCCACCAGTTGACACGATGCCACGCTCAACAGCTGCCACTTTTGCCCCCTCCAAGTCGCGCTCACGTCAACTCAGAATGCTGCTCACTCGTCCGTGCTTGCATGTTGCACTTGCTGCAGGCCGAGCAGATGAAGCCAACACTTGGTTCCTGACCATCCAACCATTCTGTCTTTAGTTCCGAGGAGCCTCCTTTGAAGTTGGCCGACGGCTATCGTCACCGTGGCATGTCAGTTGTCACAGCCGGATGTGTGCGTGGCAGGGATTCAAAAAAAAAAAAAAAAAAAAAAGGCAAGGAAATTAACGCCCCAAACCAACAAGTAATGAGTTTATTGCTGCTGCTGCTCATACTTGCGACGGAAAAAATTCTGCTCACTTGCCGCTTGTTCACTCTCGGCATTGGCAAACCCGAACAAACCCCGCGCACAAATTTCGAACGCGACATGGAGTGCTCCGTATTGCTCTCCTAATTTTCCTCGGATTCTTCGTCAACTTGCTTACTCCTCCTGAACTATTCCCAAGACACAATCACGGGACGCACTGCCGCTTGGTGGCGGCCCAGTCCTCCGTCCATAGCCCTGGCTTTACGGAGATCCAGGCATTTTGGCGCTGTGTCGACTGTGTCGACCGAGACTCGGGTGGCGGCTGGAAAACCCCATTTATCGTGCTGAGCAGCCCCGCCTAGTCCCATTCAAGGTCGTCAAGTGGCATTGGTTTTGTACAGACGTCCTCATCCCGACGTCACCGAGCAATACAGCCTCTCCATCCCACTTTGCCTTGGCCCTCTTCACCAGCAACCACCTATTGTCAACGCTTCCAGGCGTTTGAAAAGCCGTCGAATCAGGAATTGCTGTATCGTTGCGATTCGGCCTCGACACTCTGTGATCCGATGGTGTCAACAATTGCCTCCAGACTGTAGAAATCGCCTACCTTTTGCAAGGGAACTATACCTTGTGCCACCGAGGACATGTTTGCGCCGATAACCGACAACTTCCGCTCACGGTGCTCAATTATAATATACCATACACCATTCCTCAATCACCAGCAGGAGCCGACGACCGCAAATCTGTCTGTATGACGGGCTAGCTCCTCGCCTCGCCATGTCTTTGTCGGCGGTGGAGGGTAATGCTTCGATACCGAATCGAGGCCCGGCCGTGTTCGCCGTCACAACGGCGACATTGATTCTGGCTTCAGTATTTGTCGGCGCCCGCATGATTTGCCGCTACTTCATCGTCCGGAGAGTCAGTTGGGATGACAGGGTTATGATACTGGCCTGGCTTATTGCATTTGCCCTCTCATTCTCCATCTGCTACGGCGCGACAGTTGGGCTTGGCAAACACGATGATGACATTAGCGACACGGATTTGCCGAAACTGCGGCGGTTCGAATATGTCTTTTCTATACTATACAACCCCGCGCTCATGGCAACAAAAACCGCCATTTTGATTTTTTATCTGCGTCTAGCGAAAAATACCCAGACAGTCCTGCGATACGCCTCCTGGGCCACCCTGGCGGTAGTCAATGTCGCAGGCATCGTTCTGACCTTTATGAACATATTTCAATGCAACCCAGTCGCCGCGGCTTGGAAGACCACGACCGACGACGGCCCAACACAATGCATCCCGCTCCTGACCGAGTTTATTTGCGCCGCACCAGTCAACATTGTTACCGACCTGGCCATCTTGGCTTTACCGATTCCTGTACTGACTGGTATGCGACTGCCTTCGCGGCAAAAAACTATTCTGGTCATAACCTTTACCCTTGGTATCTTCGTTACCATTGTTGATGTCGTTCGTATTTACTACCTCCAAAAGGCCATAACAGATGTACCCACTGGTTTAACCAGTGATCCCAACTCGCGATTTGGTGGCCAGCAAGACTTTGCATGGAACGCATCTTTGTCTTTCATGTGGAGCGCAGTTGAGGTGAATATTGCCATGACTTGTGCCTGCATCCCTACGCTCAAGCCGCTCATCCTCAAATTACTACCCGCCATGTTGTACGACCCAGAGGGAACACGGGTTTCTCGCACGACGAAATCGAACAGTGATCACGAAACACCGCCTTCGCGATACGTTGGGAGTGCCGCGCGCGAGTCCATGGTGACACCAGAGTCGGCCACTGGCAGTAACCCGGGTGGCGCCAAATCCGATTCGAGCAATGAGATTCCCATGACCGCCATGGAATTCCTGACGACGCCAGACATGAGGAACCTGAGCGAAAGCATGCACCCAGATCTTGTAGCCACACGCGCCCAAACCAATCTAACAGCGTCCACCTCCTCCGTCGAGAATGGCATCTATTTCGGTTTTGTCAATATGACGAAACCGAAGAGCATGCTCCGTGCCAACGCCTCTGAATCCTTCAAATACTGCACGATTGTGGCCATTCTATTCTTCTTATGGGGCATATCCTATGGCCTTCTCAATACCCTTAATAACGCCATTGCAGTGGTGAACAAAATGTCGACCGCGCAGACACTGGGATTGACCAGCGCCTATTTCGGCGTTGGGTATTTCTTTGGGCCGTTGCTTGTTGGAGAATGGATCCTGCGGAGAGATGAGCACAACCGGTCCAAACGCCACGAAAAGAATGAAGCTGAAAACGTGGGCGGCTATAAGGTCACTTTCATTGTCGGGCTGTGCATTTATGGTATTTGCACCATTATATTTTGGCCATCAGCCGTGACCAACTCGTTTGGTGGATTCATGCTGAGCAGCTGTGTGGTTGGCTTTGGGCTCTCTGTGCTGGAAGTGGCTGCAAACTCCTTTATGATTCTTTGCGGACCACCAGAATATGGCGAAACTCGACTCTTGCTAGCTCAAGCAGTGCAAGGCGTCGGCAGTGTCGTCAGTGGCCTCCTCGCCCAAAAGGTGTTTTTCACCGGGATCGGCCAGGATAGCACGAGTAGGTCAAACAGCATGACGCTCATCAACGTGCAGTGGACATACCTGGGCATCACTCTGCTCTGCGTTGTGCTGGCCTTGTTCTTCTTTTACATGCCCTTGCCAGAGGTCAGCGACAGCGAGCTCGAGTTTGCTGCTAATAAACTTCCCATCGACACAACCAAGCGAAGCATCTGTGGCCTGCAGCTGCGCACCGTCAGCCTTGTGCTGGCCGTATTCGCGCAATACATGTACGTTGCCGGCCAAGAAAGCAACAGCATATACTTCCGCAGCCTTCTTGTTTCGATCCTCCCGAGTCCCCCAGCCGGCACCGATGCAGCATCCGGCATCACCAAATCCAGCTCAACATACGACCCGGACAAGCCGCCCGGCATAGCCATCTCGATCCCAGACTACCTGCTCATCGGCCACACCGCATTCGCGGTATCCCGCTTCCTCGCAGGATGCCTTACCTACTTTTCGGCCTCTAATCGCCGACTTCCACAACCACGCACCGTTCTTACTGGTTGCATCTTGCTGTGTTTTCTCTTCGCCTTGCTCCCAGTCGTGTTACACCCGCCTAATCCCGACCTGCTCGTTATTCCGGTTATGCTATTTTATTTCTCTGAAGGGCCTATCTGGCCGCTTCTTTTTGCCATTGGCTTGCGCGGCCAAGGACGTCGAACGAAGCGAGCGGCGGCCTTCATAACCATGGGCGGTTCCGGTCCGGCTTTCTTTCCCTTCATTATGTATGCGATTATCGAACACGGCGGCAGCGTACAGACGGCGTATATTGTCGTCGTCGCACTGCAGGTTGCAATGTTTACGTACCCTGTATTCCTGCAATTCTCCCGCAGCGCGAGGCTTTTGGTCGACCCTAACCCGGATGTCCGGGCGGCACTGGAGCAGGACGGGGATGGATTATCAACCAATCAAGTGATGAATGGCCAACAAAACCAGAGACCGAATGGCCTGTTCGGAGGATTTTGCCAGAGTCCCAAGTTTGGTGAAAGGAGAAAATCGTCCCCGCCAAATGTTCAGCATAATGAAGGCGCTACATCGTTCAACGCCACCCATATCACTTAATTTTTCCTCTTCTTTTTCTTTATGAAGTATATATTTTGGACCATGTATATATGGCTTCCTCCGAGGTTACGATCTCAAAACGCTTGCGAGCGTTAGGTATTTGGTTGGATATTGGGTACCCGGCATGGGCGGCGTAGAACCAGGCAGAGGCTCTGGGATGGCGTGTTTGTTATATACCCCGATTCGATGGACTTTATCTTTTTTTTATATATTCATACAATATGAGAATAGGGTTTCTGACGGGCAGTGTGAATGATAATACATATATCGGGAAGTTGCTCCTGTGCACGCATGACACTGACGAGAATGACCCCATGCCAGTGGGCTGCGGTTGCCATGCCTTTGGATGCTATTATCGACCTTGTTCATGGTAGTCCTGCCGGGAACGTCAATGGTTCAGCGGACCGAGACGGCAAGAGACCCGAGCAGCAGCAGTGATTCACCGGCGACAGCTCCGCAGAGGGCATGGTCTCAGAGAGCTGCTAGACTCGCACCGAGCTCTCAGTTGAGGTTGGGAATTTAATCTGCACCGACACCTGGCCTTGCGCAAATCATCCCAAGCTACCACTCCGAGCCGACATCTCTCTCGATCCTCTCAAACACGCCGACGCCCTGGGCCCCCAGCGCCGTCGCCAAGCCGACGGCCACGGCGCCCGCGCTCCTCATCCTCCTGTACCCGGCGCCGTCCTGCACGCCCCCGACGCCAATGACGTGCACGCCGGCGAGTCCTCGCTCGTCCAGCACCCCTCTCAGAATCCTCACGTTGCCCACGGACAGCGGGTGAATGCCCGCGCCGGCCAGGCCCCCCACGGCCCCCGGCAACGCCTCGGTCCCGCCGTCGCCAAACACGACGCACGAACCGAGGGTATTCGTGGCAGTGACGAAGCTGATTCGCGCGGCGTACGGCGCCAGCGCATCCGCTAGCGCGGTAAACTGCGCCGAGTGCGTGTACGGCGGCGTCTTGATGCCAACTGGTATGCGCGGCTCTTCCGGCAGCGCGGCCAGATACTCGGCCAGGCGCACGGGATCGTAGGCCGGCGGCGGAGAGCCCGGCATGTTGGGACAGCCGAGGTTGATTTCCATGGCGAGCGGCAAGGAGATGCGCGGCGAGGCGGCGAGGATGTGGGCGTAGCACGCGGCGACGGAGGAGGGCGAGCCGGCGACGCTGACGACGGCCGTCTTGCGCACGCTGGGCAGGGAGGCGCTCAGGCGTGCGAGCGCGGCGAGGTATGCGTCGAGGGGGAGCGGGCTGTAGCCCAAGGAATTGATGCTGCCGACTGGGGCGGCGGCGGACGGGGCCGTCTTTGGGGCGCGGTTGGAGGCAGGGTCGAAGAAGGCGTATCGGTGGATTGCGTCGTCGTGGGGGAACCCCTCGATGAGGCTGGTTCGGGTGGTGATGGCGCCGGTGGAAGGGCACTGGAGGAGGCTCTCGAGATGCTCGGGCGTCGTGGCCCAGGGGCAGGCGGTGTTGAGCAGCGGCGGGTGGATGGAGAGCTTGGGGGCCATTGCTTTTTCACATGGGGTAGATGGAGCGGAAGGGTTGCGCGGTTGAATGTGTTGAGGTGTTGGGCATCTGGTGATGGTGGTGGTGGTGGTGCGTGTGAGGTGGTGGCTCAAAGTGGGCCGTGGACCGACGTGTGTATTTGTATCATGGCGGGGCGAGTCCACGTTGTGTCAAACAAACACCCGCTTGAATCTTGGCCATATACAAGGAGAGGTATTGAAAATGGAGAGAGAGGTAGCCCCTCGTCATGGTCTCGAAGGAAACGACATGCAATGCCGCCGAGCCACTGGCAAAGTTCGCAAGTCACCGATACATGCCCTCCGGCTTAGACGGTACTAAACACAGTGGCAGCATCACATCTTGGTCGGGGACTGATGGCATTGCGACAAAAAATGGCCCATCATGGTGAAAAATTTACAAGAATTCTATCTGCCCAGTAAGTGAACCCTCCTTGACGCCTTATTCGTGACTACACATCCTTCCGGGGAGATCCAAGCTCATCACAACTTACAAGTCCGCCAAAAAGCAACATCACCAATCACCAGCCAAATTCCTCGCAGTGCAACTCGATACTAGGACCGTCTGACCGGATACTTTCCGCTGTCGTCTCTCTCATCAAGTCCATCAACTGAGACGGCCCGCACCCAGTGATGAGAACTCGCTCCTCAGGATGGGTGCCGCCCACCACGTCACGGATCAGCGCCGTAATGTTGGGCTTTTGGTATTTTATTGGAATGTTGCGCAAGTCCACCGGGCAGTACGAGCTCGCGGCAGATACAGACTCGCTGTCTGACGAGGGCTGAGACCTTTCCAAGTCGATGGATGAGTCTGAACCCACCGGGCGAATGCGATGGACCTGCTCCTTCTCCATCAAGATCTCGCTGACGATACTAGTCTCAAACTGCCCGGGTGAAGGTCCGGAGAAGCCAGTGGGCAAGGGTGGCAGTGGTGATGCCGATCTCGTGACAAAGACTTGAATTATGAATCGAGGATCGTCGCTCAGGTTCGCAAGATGATGGGCGAACCAGTTCAAATATGCTGCCAACAGTTGATTAGCGAATCATTCCCACAAGCGGGGTATCGTGTCCGAGACGTACAATGATACTTGACCACCCATACAAAGATGACGCGCTTCGTCATGGCCCCCGTCGCTCGGCTCAACAGCGCATTCGCCAAGCCAAAGGTGAAGCTGGCGCCACTACCGCCAGCAACCAAGACCACAGTCTCAAAAGCCGATGGGTCTGGAACCGTGCCATAAGGCCCTTCGATCGATGCCTTGAGAGTCACACCGGGGTTCTCAACGGCGTACTTGTGCAGATCTCCGGTAAAGCCGTTGTGAGATGCAATCACAAGCTCGAGAGGGTCGGCCGATGCAATAGTGAACGGGTGTGTTTCGAATAGTCGAAGCCTGGGAATCCACAGGAAGCAGTGTTTGCCGGAATGAGCACCCAGGGGAGACTTGGCCAACGTGACCCGAGTGCCTCCGTTGGGCAATGGTGTAAGAGTTGCCGTGTTGCTGCTGTGTACCATGAGTCGAACGAATCGAATAACACGATCTAGCCCCCACATGGAGCCGGCAATAATCGTGCCATATACAATCTTGTTGGTCAAGAAGGGTTGATGTAAGCCAAGGGTGACAATGGACACAACCCAAAGGCCGACATGCACGTAGTAGAACAGCTCATACCACCAGCGCCGGATGAACACGGCAGCCAATGCAAGCAGCACCCAGCAACCCCCCGAAACAATCCCATAAATATCAGACGTGTCCAGCAGTTTTTTACAGTAGTTGATGCTGCAAAAGTAAGCAGAATAGCAGGCCGCGTGAACAATGAGATGCGTCACGGCAGCGTAACCCGAGATGCGGTGGAGGCAGTTGAGCCGTTCGTATGACCATGCGGTCAAGAAAGCGAGGGGCGTGTTCTTGAGCGCGAAGAAGATGACAACAACTAGATTCGCAATAGCCAGCCTAGGGGAATCATGAGCCTTTGGGCAACATCCCCGGGGGAGTCGTGGTGTATATATACTTACCAGCCGGTCCGCGAAGCAATGTTTGTTGTCATGTTCATGCTGCTGTCCAAATTGGCAAAGAGGCAAATCAAGTTGAGCGCCATGAACAGGGTCGTGATGACTCCGTGGCCAAGTGATGGCACCCCGGCCGCACGTTGAATAGTTAGCTTTCTGATTTGTCTACAGCATGTCAGTTGTGAATGATGACCCCAAGACCGGGGCTTATTATTCCATACCTGGGTAGCGCAGCGAGCAAAGATGGTGACGCTGAGCCCCGAGATCTCCGTCTCACCCAGTGATTCGACTGTCTGATCAAGTAAAAGGCGATGTAGGCAAGTCCTATCGTGCCCAAAGTAATGATGAACCCCAGCGTCGTCTGCTCATTTCTCTCTGCGCGAATGGCAAACATGCGCAGTAGCGCCTCGTCGTAGCCCGCCATCGTCAAGTTGAATATGTGTAAGACAGCAGAAGATGACTCGAATAAGGAACTATGGCGGCGCGCCGGTTCCGGCAGAATAGTGTGCGACGGAAGGGGTCGAAACTCGTTGAAAGTAGGGACACGGGAGGGAAAAATCGTATTGTTATTGTTCGTTGAGGCGATTCCGTCTCCTGGCGATGCTTCAAGCCGGTCAAGATGACTGAAATGGATCCAGAGCCGAATCAACAACTGCTTCGTGACCCCAAGCGTTTACTCGTAAAGGTGAAGACTTGGACACTTAAATATGGGACGGTATCATGGCTCGGATGAGGAAGATGACAGTAGAATATCGCGCTATGGTCGTTCTTTCCCAAGTGACTTTTACGTCTCGAGACCGAGCTTCGATGGCCTGGTGCGTCTCAGAGCAGACAGAAGCTCGCCGGTTTGCGGGCAGAATACAAATATGAATGCCTGGATATATCTGCAGGAAGAGATGGTGCAAAAACGCACAGCCTCGAATATACACACTCATATATATTGAACTCGGAGCCCATGTCGAGCCCAACCTAGGTTACCTTGAGGCCATTATTCACAATACACGCCCTTTTACCCCCGTCCCCTCCTCATAGCCAATAGACAAGAGTGTAATCCATGTCACAGTTATCAACAAGGTCGAAGCGAAGTGTGCTATACGGATGGTATCTAGTAACGGGACATGCTACCAAGCCAGGGGATGCTTGTGATGGTTGCGACCACGGACTTTCACACCCCCCACCCATAGCCCAGAGGTTTACAATACATTCAACTTTTCGAAACAAGCCTTGGACTAGGGGCAAGGTTCTCTTGGCAAGCAAATCATGCCTAGCGGGTAGGCCCACGTCCTCCCGATCCAAGGAGCGACGCTGATGGAGAAAAGTGTCCCAGTAGGTTGCGCCGTCAACACTACGCAGGGACGTTACACCATCCTTATAGGATATCAGATCGTCATATACTAGGCCATACCCACTACATTCACAAAAGCAACTCGTCTCGCGCGGAACCGAGAACCAAGCCGTCTAGTACGCCAAGTGCGGTTGAGGGGGGTCGTGCGCACCGGCTGTCTTCCCCTTGGTAGGGAGGACTGGGACCCAACTACTTTTGAAACTGCTGACGAAAACTTTTCTTTTTGTGTTTGCGTTTTTTTACCTTCTCGAAGAGTTGCAAATTGCGATTGATAAAAAAGGAGGCTCGAGGTAGGTCGGTGGATATCCACCAACTTGCGACAGCACACGACGTCGGATGACGTGACCTTGTCAACATCTGCAACGGGACAGGTTGCGTGGCATCGATGCGTCCGAAACTGGAAGGTTGACGACAAGATGAGAAGCCACGTGTGCGAGTGAGACAGACAGCCCGGGTGCCGTGATGCGTCCTGCCCCCCCCGCGCAGCAACGCACTTTTGCACGCTGGCCCAGATCCTTTGAGGACGGAGGACAAACTGGAAATTGGCCTTGTATCAGCTAGTCCTGGCGCGCGGAGCTTTAGACCGACCAGCATCCCGATCAAGCCGGATGGGAGGCTAGTCTGGGAGCGTTACTACACCAATTTCGCTACGGCCTGGCAAGTTGTTTCAAGGCCATCGACGCCACTCCTAGCTACGATATCTGCTGTCGCGGCCCGAGTCCTGGATTTGCGAAACAGATGCGCAAGATGGGCGAAGATCCATCTCTACGCTTTGGCGTCCCTAGTATAAGCTGGCGGCGGAGACCACCGTCTGTGCAGGGCGCAATTCGGCGGCGTGGAGTATCCCAGCATTTGCATCATGTTTATTTGACTGAAGAGTCAGTGGCCGTAGCAGGATTCTCGACACGTCAACTGCTCGGAATCCCTTCAGTCGGTAGGGGTAGGTAGTAGTTTGGTTGCGTCCGGCAACTTGCCGCCAATGTTCCCCATCCGATCTGTCTGGCGAAGAAATGGGCCCCAGAAACAAAAGGAGAACAAAGTCAGTGGCCCATGGTTGTTTCGACACATGGGCTAGATGGGGCGAGTCAAGGTTTGGTTCACATGTTGCATTCATTCTTCTCTGCACGGGCTTTGGGCTGGGGGCGTGTAGTTGCCGCGAATGCTTTTTTTTCTGCGTGGGAGGCCGCAATGGTTGTGTGCCTGGCGGCCTTTTGGTCTGCATGACCCCCAAGTAATAAACTTTCTGTTCCTGATGGTCGGTTGCTTGATCCACCGCCATCCTTCTATACTTCAACTCCCAGTTCAACCACGGGTTTCCCATGGGCGGGGACAAGCCATTGAAACGGCCAGAAAAGAAAAGCAGAATGCCCTGTTATGTGGGTAAAAAAGAAAACCTGTGCTCTGGTGCCACTCGCGTCTCTTTCGATTCTCCGGGCCACACATGGCGTCTCCATCTCCACAGCACGGCTGAGCCAGACTCCATGCCGGTCTGCCGAGTACCATGGGGTAATAATCTACGACTGGTACCGTCATTTCCGTTGCCAACGTGTCCCCATGATGGCGGCATCATGCCATCTCCCGATGTGCTCCCCCGCAAAAAGGAAGGGGGGAGTGCTGCGATGCACCACCACACACCCGGACCAAGGTAGCGGGCTCACCAGACGCTGGCTGCCAATGTATGATAACGTCATGTTGCACATTGCTACATCCGTCACGACACACGCAAAATCGCAAGATGGCATCCACGCGTGAAGCTGCCCAGACCCGGCTCGGCTCCCACATAATAGCACCAGACAAGTTACACAAGTTACATGGGACGGGCCAATGAGAGAGTTCGGCACGAGCATCGCAGGTTTCGCACGTAGGTGTACTTTGCTGATCCCTGGCTGATGAAGAAAAAGGTTCAAGGTTGTCTTATCTCGATCATCAATGCTTGCATCACCTACGTGGACCGCTTGGCCCGAGATTGAAGGGGCACGGCTTCCAAACGACGGCAGGTGTGTGGCATTATTTCTGCGTGGCCGATTTTGCCCGTCTCGCCTCCTTCTCTTGGGAGGCCTGGTGTCTTTGTGGGAGAGAATTGCGACATTCTGTCCGTGACGCAGTGCAGGCGGCAAACTATCGGCTTGCACCTTGGTTCGCGTCAACTCTACGGAGATTTTACAAGCACTTTGAACACGGGCTGGCTGTGTTGGTAATCACGCTCGAATATGCAAATTTCACATCTCGCCGTCTAGTATCGCCATTCATCACCAAGCTTTGCACATGCACATATCACAACCGCGACGCAATGCTCGAGGCGCGACTGCGTCCTCGCGGGCTCCAAATCAAGAATTGACAAGAAGTCGAGTCATTGCAGGTATTATATACCTCATGTTTCGTACATGCAGCCATTGCAAAGTCACCCGGCCACTAGCAACACTCCCGCAGATCTACAATCACGCATGAACATGAGCCTGTTTTGTTCCACAATGGCAATGCAACCAACACGACGAATCTTCACATCCATGGTCCGTCGACCAATAACGAACGTGGTGTAAAGCTCCCTATCCAGTGTTTTGCATCATAGGCGTGACGGGCGATGTGTTTCCCTCCCATCACCACGTCTCGAATCCTCCCCCCCTTCAACTCATTCTACTTCTTGGAGCTCGTCATGGCCCTTGTCTCGTCCGCATCGTCGAGGAACAGCTCCTCACGCTCCCACATGAGCTCCACGGCGGCGCCGGTAGGGCTGGCCAGGACAGACAAGGCCACGACCTTGGCCAACAGGCTCGGCAGGCTGGCCTGGACGCCGGCGGCGCGGTGCGCGCTCCTGATCAGGCTCACAGCCCAGACCAAGACGCCCGCGGACCCAATCACGTAGTCCCATCGCAGGAAGACCTGCACGCCCTGTCCCACGGTAGATACCTCGAGGGCCGGCGACGCCCAGGGCAGCGGCGTCGCGAACACGCTCAGCGGGTGGAGGGCCTCGAGGTACCGCTTCTGGAAGATGCCGGGCGCGGCGACGGTGGCCGCCGAGACGACGACGCTGACGAGGTGCGCAATCGCCGTGTTGGCAAAGGCGAAGGCGTACACGTACCGGAGGGAGCTCGCCGTCTTGCGGCCGTCGTTGCTGAACGAGCTCCCGCCGACGCGATTGGCCACGGCGAGGAGCGTGGCCACGTATGCCGGCCATGGCTGCCAGGCGGCGATGCAGATTTGCTTGAGATCGTGTGTCATGGTCTCGGAGAGGGGCGCAATCATGAGCAGCGAGGGGATGAACATGGCCACGGTGAAGACGTGAGGCAGCGCCTTGAGCACCACGCGAGGAATCCGCATGTTCTCGGCCGTCGGGCCGGCCGCCGTGCCGGAGTAGCAGAGGTGCAAGAAGGCATAGAGGGGAGTGGCAAAGGCGAACGTGAGCACCTGAGCCGCGAGACCGAGAACCGCCGGGCTACCATTGACGGCGTGTTAGCATCGGAGAAAGGGGGCAGGCGTGCAGAATCATGGGGCCTTTCATCCGACTCACAAGGCGGCAACGGTCCGGGCATTTCCCTTGCGCCACGACTCGAGCGTCACCAGGATCCACGCCGAGAGGCAAAGGTCCCCGAGAAGGCAATCGAGTGCAGCGTCAGCCCCGGCTGGCTCCCGTCGCCGACGGGCCAGAAGAAGACGGTCAGGGTGGCGAGCAGCTGGTCGAGATGCGGGAGACCCGTGTAGCGCGTCCGGAGCGGCACGTCGAGGCCGGGTAGCTTCTCGGCGTGCTGCGCCGCGTCGCCCAGCGCCCGGAGGCCATTGGCGTCAGAGAAGTAGAAGACGAAGTAGAAGACGGAGAGCGAGAGCAGCGGAAGCAGCAGCTTGGCGGACATTTCGGGCGCGTCAGGTTCCTCCGGTTGCTGGTGAATCTGGCGATGGTTGGGACGGTTCAAGTGGCGGCCACGTCTGGAACTTTATCGTTGTCCTTGGATGCAGAAACGGACGGGGACCAAGGCCCGGCTTCACGCTCCATCTTGTCTCCATCCCGTTCCTGTTTGTCTCGTGCCGAGACGCCGCCGGTGAAATTTGGCGGTTGTGCTGATGTGCCGTTTCGCGGAAGGGTTAGAAGCTCGTGGAGAAGGGCGGAGCTCCGGATGGAAGAGTCGGCCCGAACGGGGATGCCACATGTTTTTTTTTCTTTTTTCTATTTCCTTTCAGGGGCCAGGTCAGAAAGGTGATTTCTCTTAGTCACGGCAGTAATAAGTGAGATATATTTGAAGATATGACTGGGAATCCATTGGCCGACCGAGTTGCGCATCGGCGCCGCGTTATTTTAGGTGCCTAGTCTAGACCCTGAGGTAATGGTAGTTGTCGCAGTCGGCTGCGGCGGGTGCAAGACTGAGTTGTAGTCATCATAAACGGTGCCGTCAACGTGCATGCGGCCTTCCTCTGCTAGATAGCTTCCATCTGTCTGTATTGTTCCGTCGTCCCTGTCACGGGACCTGCTTGTGCCGCCCGGTTGAATTTCCTCCCGTTTGATGGTGGTTGTCACGAGTATACCCCCACAACAATGAGGCTCATCCGCGTTTGAGTGACTTTTCGTCGAACATCGATCCATGGCGGAGAGAGAAACTCTGCCAGGAGCTGAAGATGTAGATTGCGAAGAGCGAGGCTTAAGCTCTTGTGTCATGCTTGGTCTCAGCGATCCATTGGCTTCTCTATCTGTCGAGGCCATGCTCGCGGTGCCGGCATTGTCCCTGGAGGTGATGCATTGGATGACGATGGCAGAGAACAAAACTGGCAATTTTAATGTCACGATTCCAAATTCACCGCGCCATGTGGGCAGAAGGAGAAAGACTTACTGTCGCAATTGCAGCACAGCAAGCAGATCCAGCCTGCTTCTCCGTGGAGCGCCATAAGGAGAGTAACGTTGCTATATCCGCATAAGATTCTATTTGCGTACAACGAATTTGCGACCATCATTCAGCTAGCACCTACAGTATACTGATCGTCAGCGTGGCGATGGCGCCACAAAGGCTTCGCATAGCAACGCTTCGTAGTCTCAAGGTCGCCGGTGTTCGGGGCATGCCCTTGTACGAATAAAGGTCTATGCATGTACAAGTCAAACATCCATGGATGGCTGCCAGTGTAAAGATATCATGTGGAACTTACTGCAGAGCGGAACAAGGAAAAGAAGCGTCAGGTAGATATTGGCTACAGTGTCAAAGGCGAGGAGCGGGATTATGGCAATATTTTCTACGCCAAGCACGCATACGCCGTTTTCATGCTTGGCTATACGGCTGTGAATGCGTAAGTATGTTTTGGTGCACTCCAGGTTTAAGTAGCTATGAGAGCGGCTCTTACAAGATGAGGCAGAGGACCAAGAGAACCACAGGCAATCCGACCATGCCGAAACAGTTGAACAGGTACAGCTTGGAGCGCATTCTCTTCTTGGAAGTGCATCGTACAAAATGCTGTCAACTGCTGCGTCAGCCCTACATTGCAAACACAAAACGGCATGGTGTATTGCACAAGACGCACCGCCCTTTCGACCAAGAATAGGTAAATGAACTTGATGTCTACGTTGGTATTGCGGCAGAAAAGCTTGGGTGTCCGGGGACACTTACAATCTAGCACCGCATGCTCGTTAGCTGATGTCTACAAGACAAAGTAGAACAAAAAAAAGAATCTTTATTTCCAGCAGAGTAAGCTCACCTTGGAGGTAAGATAACACGTTATACAAATTGAAACGGCCCATTGACAAATGGCGAGACTCGAGTTCACGCCGACAGATTGTTGCAGTATAGCCGAGGCAAAAACGAATATGTACGAGTCGACGTATATGGCAAAGACCACTGTGCCCAACGCCACGTCAGACAGGAGCCGACGCACAAGATGCGATTGACATGACTTACACCAAACCAGGAATGGGAGCCGAGTCCAAAACTTGATGACCAGGCATCTCTGAGCTGCAACCCGTCAACAAGGGTACAGCAACTCTCCGGCGCCGCTCAAGGGATGTGGGAATGGGACCTACTCAGGAATAAAGTAAGGATTGTAATCGACAAGAGCGATATTACCATGCATATAATCCGCCCAACGAGGGGGACCGGCTCTCCTGCAGACATTGTGAAGAGGTGTATTCCGTATAGGTCTCGGTCAAAGCGCACCTGGGGCTCTTGTCTCGCCTCCTGAAGCTATCGGCCAAGGGTTATAAGCTTGACATTGGAAACCACGGGTGCAAATTTGCGGCCAAGTGCGACCAGAGGTGCAACTTGATCAAGCGAGAGAAGTCTGGTAGTCAAACGAACTTGCTTGTTAAGGGAGCAAAACTATTCGCATTGGGAGTGATTATAACCTATCCCTTCGGCCGGCGAAAAGGAGCCCATCTGACGGAGACCCGGCGCAGAGGCCAAATTTTTGCCTCGAAACTCGTGGGCAGAAAAACAAGACCAAGGCATGGAATATTAGCAAGAGGAACGTGACATGTGGACAGGAGCTACGGAGTACGTTGAGCCGCCTTCAATCTTGCTGCTAAGCACCACCTTTGGCAGTGAGGGCTTTGCTAGCTGAACCATCTAAAGTGGGGCATGGCACGGGCAGGCCAATGGCAGAATATGCTGTGCTGCGGTTTCTTGCGGCTTGGAGCTTTGGCTCCGTCTGGTGGCTTGTATGGAGCCAATGTGATGCCGTTGTTGGATCGGGGCCCGATCGATAAGTGGCGATTACGGACCAGTTGACATTTCTTCAACAAGACGTGTGCTTGACTCGTGCAAGCGTGACTCGCGCAAGTGTGCACGCGAATGCGTACGAAGAAGCAAGATAACCTTTATCCATCGAGATGGACACATGTTCTCGCCGCCACATGGCTTTTTTAGCAAGACGGGAAGAAGGAATAAAAAGTAAAAAACAGGCCATCGACACCATCGTGTCTATTTCATGTATTTTCTCAGCTGCGCCGGCCACAGTCCCTCGTAAATGGTAGTTCATGTCATCAAGATGCAGGAACGCCTCCGTCACCAAGAACCCTGCCAATGCTCACCAACTGATCAGAAAGCCCTCACGAGCTGGCTTGGGTTATCAGGTAAAAGATAGCTTGGCATTTGTGGGCAGTGGCAAGCTCCCAAGCCACGTCCCTCCGAGACCTCGTCGTATCATGTAAAATCCGATTGTGAGGAAAAACCCGTCATGTTATTTATATATGGTGCCGTGACGTGGTTCCAGCCATGTCACCACTTCCAAAACGCGAATCCTCCCCGAGCGATTTCCTTTCCATGATATAAGCAAAATAGAAGCTACAGACTTTGATGCCAGTTCGCAACGGTCAGGATTCTCGCCAATAAATAAATGGCTGCTATTTTGAGACTTTTCTTTGTTTCCGCCCCCGCAAAATGTGCCTCACGTATAATTATAGAAACATGTTCCCTTGGCTGTCCGTCATCTTCTCAGCCCAAAACCGCCATCTGGTTGAACATCACTTGTCACTATGTAGCCTAGTTCGGGACGAGCCAAATTTACCAGAGATGTCGATTTTTTCCGCTTTTGGGTTTTTCGTGTTCCGCCGTGAAAACTGTCATAGTTTCGCCCCGAGCCCCGGTGAGGCGAATTTAGAGCAGAGGCTCAGCACATCTTCCCACTCATTGTCAGAAACCAACGGCGAAGTCACGAAGGGTTTGGCCCCTGTTTTTTCAAGCATTCCATCCAGGTTTGGCAGCAAGGCTTCATAGGCATCGACTTCCATGCCCAAAATATGCTTTCGGGTGAGCCCCAAGTGCTCCATGTACCAGGCTGCGTCTTCGGCAATACACATCTTCTCAAAGGCGTCGATGACGTTGGACGAGACGCGGGTCGATTGCCTTGCTGCTTCAAACGCCATGCGCTGGCCGATGGCGAGGACGAAAGATTGGCACAGAGGAGCGATTCGTTTATTGAAGAGCACATTCCGTTCAGACGGAGACGTACTGCCGCGTAAATCATCTTGCAGCTCAGAAAACACGCCTGCCTCATGCCTTGCGAGGGTGGAATCTTGGTCCGCGGGTTTGGGAAGGACACATCGCCCGGTTAGGAGTTCATGCGCTAAACCTGCGGAAGAAGTTGTCAATAGAGTATCAGGCATCGAGGAGGTCTTGGACGTCTTGGCATACGAAGAGACAGGACATGTACATCTCCCTCCCCGGTTGCGTTGCCCGAAAACGACAAGTACAGCTCGGCAATTTGGTTATGGGTAAAATAGCCGCGCCAGCCACAGCGTTCCGCCAGTTCGGACAAGACACCGTGATAGTGTACAGCGGTGGCTTTGAAAACAACCGCTATATTGCGGCGTGTGTTGATGGACACGTCTGGCTTCCTCAGGATACTGATGCACCATTCTGCCAGTATACTTAGCATTTCCGCCGCTACGAGTCCCCTTAGGACGGGCCTATACTGCGTGCTGAATGAAATTATGGGAACGGCTTCTCTATCTGCAGAATACTGGACAAATCGGCGCTTGCCGTAGCGGGCTGCGATATAAGTACCAATCTTGAGGCAGCTGATATGGCCCAAAGACAGCGCAATCGCACCAACCGACAACCTCCAAAGTTGGCGGTGAATATCGTCATGAAAGTTGTCAGGCTTTGAGGTTGTTCCCAGGAGCGCGCTAGAGGGCAGCTTAACGTGATTGAATGATGTGATTGAATGGTCCAACGGGGTCGTCCCCGGTCGCACGGGTAGCAGCCACGACGTTATTCCCGGATACTGGCTAGAAGAACTGGCAAGGGGCACTAAAAAGAGCTTCAAACCTCTGTCTTCGCCTTTCACAAAAAGTCTAGCCATGACTATGCCCACCCGCCTCACCCGTGCCAGTGGTGTGGAAGGTGGCATGGACTTGGCTGCATTTCGATTTGGCGTGTGAAGATCAAAGGAGCCATCTGGCAAGGCTATTGCCGTCGTTTCCAAGTTTCTGATGTCCAGGCCATGGCCAAACTCGGTCAGGAGGAAAGAAGCGCAAGTTTCAAAGGCCATTAGTTCCTTCAACAAGGGACGCAGATCTGGGCGGTGCTCCAAAGCCCCAATGGTACCAACACACAGATTTAGGTGAATTTGCGATATCAGAAACGCGCCGATGTCTCGGGTCATGAGTACTATCAAAATGTCAGAATTTTGGACTAGGATGGCTTCGCTGCCAGATGTTGCTACAATTCAGATGAAAGTCCCAGAACTTGGGTTTTAACTGTACGATATCGTCGACTGTTAAGCCTGTGGAGAGAAGTTAGCCCTATCGTCAAGTCGAGTCTTCTAGAAGCAAAGTATATGACATGCCGGAGTTTACAACCAAGGACTTGGCTCTTTCGTAGACACCAGAGTACGCTTCCGGCGACGCCATACAGACCTGATTAGGCTTGAGAGCCCAAGTCGTGTCCTCCAACACTGACTCGGGAAACGACATGGTAGTCCAAATGCGCAACAAAATTATAAACTCAAGCTTATTATGTGGGCATTTATTTGAGGGCGACTGTGGCAAGGCAGGGGTACTGGGCTTGGAGCATATAGTTCGGTTCAATCTGTAATAATCGAATTTGAGGTATCAAGAGTCCTTGGTTTTCCAAGAGGCCTTGAGGGACCAGAGGTCTTTATATATACAAGAAGTCGGTGTGTGCCGGAGGCCCGGCGCAGCTCCCGTCCGGCCTCGGGCCTCGTGATACCTTCTTTGTTGTTGTGTGAGCGTTGTTGGCCCAATGCCTTTGTTGTGGCCTAGCCGTGTGACGGTGTGTGTATTGTGGAAATCCAGGTTCGGAAAAATCACTCAAGAAACGGTACGCATGCCACAGCTGACCACGCCAAATGTGGTTGATTGCTCTTGGAAGCCAAGGCCTGGACCATTTACACACCGTCTTTCGCGGCCTTTCCGTGCGTGGCTTTATGCAATGCTACCATGCAACTCAGATTCCTCCCGTGTCGTATGAGCTCCGAGCCGTGCCGTCCGCGGCCGATGCTAAAACTAGATGACACTATCAGGATGAAGACCTTAGCTGACCATGTTTCAACAAATCCAGGTTTGTGGGGTTGGTGAAGGCGATATCTTAGGGTAAGTCATCAATTCGGCCCGTTGTCAACAAGCTGGACCATTTATCTATGAGGTTCAACCTCGGTTGTATTTTTCAGGTAAGCATCTAATTGGGAAATCTAGGAGCTCACTGAAATCTATCCTTGTTGACCAATCAAAAGGTGTCGTGTACCAAGTACGACTGTCATAGAGGCCTCAATTCCGTAGAAAGATGGCGTCAGTCGAGGACACGATCAACCGTTCAATTCAATTCACAGCTGCCAATCGTGATAGTGATAGCCGGCATGGATGTATTGGATCAACGATAGGCTCAATAGCGGTTGTGGATTTAGTTAAACCGCGGAATTGATGCTTGATTGCACCAATCTAGCTGTGAAGTAAAATTTCCTTCATACCTGATGAGGACTGTTCGTACGAACAGCTCTGGCTCTATTGGGGCTTAGAATTTTCCAAATTCTTCAAGCCATCGCAGGTGCTGCACCATTTATGCTATTATATTATTATGATTACTCAAAGACTTTATTGCCGCGACATTATTCCTCCCAAACAAGGACAATGAAGGACAGAGGAAAATCACTATCGTATTCTGCCTATAACCCGGAAGCTATTTCCTAAGGGATATTTTGTATATTGATTGGAGCAAGTATATTATAGTATGATGATATATAGGATTATATTATAGTATGATGATATATAGGATTATATTATAGTATGATGATATATAGGATTATATTATAGTATGATGATATATAGGATTATATTATAATATGGTAATATATAGGATAACGGGCTTGGATATGAGGAATCTAGTCGAATTTGGTCAGTAGTTGCGTGTTTTTGTGGCTCATTCTAAACACGAGGCCTAATAGAAATTCTTGCCCCAGAAACGGACGCTTGCAGCTCTGTGGCATACAGAAAAGGCAAAAGGGAAAAAAAGGACGATAGAAGAGTGTGCTAAGATGCAGGATACGAAGGAGCTACCTTGGCGTCTTCCACGCCCCGACGCGAGTATTCTCAGATACAAGTTATAACGTAATAGAAATAGCAAATGATGTCGGGCTATAACGTGTTATCACAGAAAAAAGATGCAGGGTCTTCGGGGTAGCCGTTTATGTCTTTGCTTTGAGACTGATCTATAAAATAGGAGCTCATTGGAGATGGTCAAATGACATCTCATGACAACCTAGCATCCGCACGTGTTACGGAAATGACACAATACGATTCCCTCAGTTCGACATACAACGTGTTTGACACGCTTCCATATAGGCAAATGGAATGGGAGAACGTTTTTCGAGCCGTCAGTCCGTTACTGCGGCCCGAAATGAAAGTGCTCGAATTGGCGTGTGGTACTGGCTTCTACACGTCGAGGTTTCTCGATTGGGGGGTCACGGACATGACAGCAGTCGATATTTCTCGTCCCATGCTTGCCGAGGCCGCCATTCGAGCACATAAATATGTCGAGGCCGGAGACCTGCGACTCATTGCGGCAGACTGCACCAAGATTCAATCGTTTGCGCCTGATCACAGCTCGTGTTACTTTGATCTGGCCTTTGGCGCTTGGTTTCTAAACTATGCCGATGATAAAGGCCAGCTGAGAGCCATGTTTCGAAACATTGCGCAAAATCTTCGCCCTGGCGCTCCTTTTATAGGCGTAGTGCCTCATCCGACGGATGATGTTGCTTCTCGAGCTGAAGTTTATAACAAGCCACCGTTTAACAGAATGTTCCCAAGAAATGAGTACACAGAAAATCTGGAATCAGGCGACGGTTACGGCCTCCGAGTATTTCTGAATAATAATGGCGTCGGTTTCATGACATGGCACATGAAGAGAGAGGTATACGAAAATGCGGCGAGACTTGCTGGCTTTAAAGGACGGTTGGAATGGAAACGCGAATTTTTGCTCAACCATGATTGGAAACAACGGTTTGACCTGACTAGTGATGAGTGGCGAATTAGAGGGGCAAATCCTTACTTTGGAATACTTGTTGCTTGGAAATGATAGCATCAATTACCGTCAGTACACAGCAGTCATGACTTGTAACTGTCTTGAGAGAAATGTAGTGGTTGAGGAGGAATGCCTTCAAGCCCTGTATGCCATGGGTTGACCCGGTCGCCTCCTTCCTTAGTACCAGGGCCTTGTGAACTAAACTAGCCTCTTGGTACAGATGTTTAGCTATTAGACCACTGTCGAGGTCAGAATGATATCGGGGGGCAAGTCATTTTTATTTGAGTGGTTACTTCTGGGTATGCACGATTGCTGGTGACCTTGCTGGTGGCAAAGATGGATTCACGTCCCCAGGTATATGCAACCCTAACCCCAAGGCCAAGTTAATGCCCGCTATTTTCTTACCCGCCTCATGCCATCATTGATGTTCCTCCTCTACAATCTTTCCTCTCCCTACAAACCAATTAACATCTCCTCCCCAGAACCTCTGCAGTATGGTCAACTTTGGCACCTTTACTTCTCTCAGGCAATTGACCCAAGTCGCCTTGCTAGGAGGCCATGCGCAGGCCAATAGTTCCCAGCTTAGGGACATTGTTCCCAAACGCGAGGTCCTCTATGTTGGCGGACGGTACACAAATGTGACGGCAAGTCTGGAATCCACCCTTGATTTTACGCGCCTCTAAGACTGGAGAAACAGGACAATGCAACCAAATCTACATCAATGGCCATGACGGGACAAATCTACGTCGAGAAGCTTTCCCCCAACTCGGCCCCGGCGAACCCACCACTTCCCATCATCTTCATCGCCGGCGCGGCCCAGACCGGCGCCAACTTCCTTGATACGCCAGACGGACGGCCAGGATGGGCATCCTATTTCATATCCAAAGGTCACACCGTCTACCTCTCGGACCAGCCTGCACGCGGCCGCTCCTTTTGGTTTCCCGGACAGGGAAGCGTCGGGTACATCGGCTCCCCCAATTCTGTCTCTGACATCTTCACCGACACAGCACACAACGGCAACCAGTGGCCGCAGGCAAAACTTCACACGCAGTGGCCCGGCGCCGGTCGCGTCGGCGACTCAACTTTCGACGCTTTCTACAGGAGCCAGGTGCAGTTCCAAACGGACCGCTTCATAAGCGAAGAGGAGAATGCCCAGGCATATTCGGCCCTAGTAGACCTCGTAGGCGACTGTTATATCATCAGTCACTCGCAGGCGGGGGCATACGGTATTGTCTTTTGGTCAAAAACACCCATGACCCGCTCAAATGGTTGACGATTGAAGCAGGCTGGAGGGTGGGAGACATGCGCTCAAGCCTTGTCAAGGGCATTGTTCAGCTCGAGCCGTCTGGTCCGCCGTTCACCCTCCGACCGCCGTTTGGCAACGACCCGGCTTTCGCCTTCGGCCTCACCGACCTCGCCATCGGATACGAGCCGTCCGCGGGCGAGAATGCCGAGAACATGGAGACGATTGTCGAGCCAGCAATCGACGACCATCACAACGAGTGCATCATGCAAAAGTCTCCGGCGAAACAGCTGACAAACCTCGGCAAAATCCCGCAACTCGTTGTTACCGGCGAAGCGTCGTTTCACGCGCCGTACGATTACTGCACCGTCAAGTATCTGGGGCAAGTTGGCGTGGACGTGGAGCATGCGGATCTAGGCAAGGAGGGCATTCACGGCAACGGACACATGTTCTTCATGGAGAAGAACAACCTGGAGATTGCCGACAGGGTGCACCAGTGGCTGCAAAAGCACTAATCAACGCATAATGGAGGGTCAATAGCCTTATTAAACAATTGCGTGGTTTGATGTTGGCTACTGTAGAGAGGCAGGAAGATGACCGATCTTAATTGCTTACAATGTGGGTACTCCGGTATGCAACTTCCTTGACTTGGATCCAAAGGCACATGAGACGCAATGTATATACGGCATTGAGACCTAATTCATCAAGTGCGCTAATCCTGGTAGGTGTGGAGCTAGGTGTATGAACCTTGTAATAATATAACTGGCCTCTTCAAAACTTGCATCCAAGTCTGGATCATCGGGTAGCTCTGGATCGTGACCAAACCAGTAGTCACAACGACATCTTTTTCGAAACTGCAGTAGGCAGTGTTTGGTGAAAACGGCCCGGATCCTCGATGCTCTAGTAGCCTGTCACAGAAGCCTTGCAACCAACTTTATTAAACCCCCGTAGCTCGTCACTTGGTTTTAGGAGAAGTGCCTGTTCAGAGCACCCAGCGGAGTTGATGCAGGTCATGATCGGTTGTGGGGAAAGTTGACTGTGCCATTGCGAGGTTGTCAATCGCACATGGACAAATTGCGTCGTGCTGCTGATCGTAAGCTGTCGATATAATGACTTAGCTATGATGTCTTGGAACGGCTCCGAATTTGCAGCAAGCACAAAATATAATGAGAGTGTTGGGGATTCGTTCTTACGTACGCCATTGGCCATCCTGTGGCTGCTTGTCTCGCTTCATGCGCCCAAACGTACAAATGGTTTCTATGAAATTCGGTTCGTTGCAGTGTAGTTCATCAGGCCTTATCATCGGGATGCCCAACATCTTTCCGGAAAGAATCCAGCCCGGGAGATGACTGATGAGGAGCTCTCCTGTATGTGTGGGCTGGCAAGATTTCGCCCCTAGGCGACGGACTACGTGCCACAAGAGTCCGGCGCCTAGCCATCGCTCAAAAATAAACAACCTCCCGAGAAACAAAGTGTTTCCTGATGTCAAGGCTGCCTTATGAGGACTATGACTGGGAATCCGTCTTTGGGGCCTGCAGCGAGAATGTTGTCGGGTACATATCGCTCTCCGTTGGCGTGGTGAGACCTCGATGGGTTGATGGATATATCCATGGATATCATCGAAGGCGCCTTGGCAGCTAACATGAACACGGGCTACAAAGCTATCAACTTGGGAGACGGAGTAAAAACGGTCCTAACTAGTGATGGTATTACTTGCGGCCAATGGCGGTTTTAGACGGTGCAACATGCAGGAGACGCAAAGCACTGGCTAGACTCGGATAACGGGCAGGAGACGATGGAAATACATTCAGATCAAATACCAGGCATATCTGCCTGCTAGACAATTATCAGTAGGCCTGCGCTTTTGCTTCTTTTACCGCAACACAATTACGTGGCGCAAGGCACGGCGGAGAAGTCATCGACCAACCTCTCCGTCTTGGTCTCAGAAACTGTTCAAACACACTCGACGACGTCAAGCATGCGACAAAAAGTATTCATCTCCTGCTCCTTCGAAAACTGCCACAAATCATTATAAATTCTGCCGTCCACGCGTCGTATACATGTGAAGCTTCGCGGGCTCATTTCGACAAACACATGTCTTTGGATTGTCCAAAGCCAAAGAAGCGGGAAAGACGGCTCCAAGCTCACCTACCCCGCGCCTCTCTAAGCAACTCATAGTCAAAGGAGGAACGGAGCTCGTCTTTCACTTTCACTGGCTTCTGATGTTGTCGTGAAGCCGATGAAGGAGCTTTCCCTGTTTGCATCCGGCTCCGGCTAGTCTAGGTTCTTTTACTGATGGGAGGGTAAGTAAGAAGGCGAAAAAAGATAGATACCAAGGGGTTGCTCACGGTGAGCTGTAGGAATAGCTTCGCGGAGCATATCTCCATCTTCGTCGGGGAGCAACTCAGCAATGTCAATAATATATGACACTAACCAAGCGCCAGTTGCTGCGCTCATAACACTTAGCACGGCAGTCAACATTATTGCCTGATGTTAGAAAGTTTTGCGTAGCCACGGAATGGCATACTAATAGTGTCGTGATAAACTTGGAGATGACAAGTGTGGTTTTCAAAGGGACAGTCTGGCGCGGAGCTCGAATATAACTGCTCGGGTGGAGGTCAAGCTCACAACCTTGAAGACACCAGGTGAGCTCTCCTAGTGCTCTGCAGCTCTATTGTTCTTCCCATTGATGTCAATTACGCCACTTCGATGGCTGCATCAATCGGGCTCACGGACCATGTACTTTGTAGACATTTCTCCACCTCCACGGCTGACCGGCTACTCAAATGTGGATAGCATATTTAGAATCCATTACTTGTATTATATTTTTTCTATTGGGAAAAACGCTGCCCGTAACAGAAATGAGAGAGACGTCGAGTGAACCAGCTATGCAAAGTCAGTCTGACGGTAGCACGCGAGAACAAAGTAGAAAAAGGCTAGAGCTAGGCACTTCCTAATTAGGCTAGACGTGGCTAGAAGAGTTGGTGGCTTGGCAATAGATTGTGATTTCTGACAACACCCAGGCAGGGGTGGGCGGAAAAAGAGTGTCAGATTGATAGCATTCCAACTATGGTTAGCGTGAGCCAAATAGACGACATGTGGAATGGCCAATGCATATGTGTCGGATGAAGCAGCGAGAAGAGACAAATTAACCTCGTGAAAACTGTATTATTCTGCCGTACTATGAGAGAAAGACGGAGGCATGTAGTAATATTTAAAGTCTAGGAGTAATTTCAGTAAGAGATGAGTACGCGAGACTCTACGAGTTTAGTAGTATAAGTGACGAATAATGTTAGCGCGACTTCTAGCATGGTAATAAGCACAAAAAGAGGCTTTTCTAACTAGTAAGAATTTTGAACGGCATAGGATTACTTAGAGAACTAGCGAATAATAGCATTCTATTCAAATATAACATATAGTAACTCACATCTTCTACGCCGCGTTGACAGACTTTGAGGCTAGCAGCTGAGGTTAACTAGTGTCTGTTTGTTCCCCACTAACCGGGATTGGGTGTGTGGATGTATATAACACATATATTTATTGCCTGCCTTGGTTGTGAATAACGAATTTGAAAGCGTAAGAGTCGTAAAAGGAACTAAATGTGTTCTTTAATGTCGGCTGGTCTGTTTTGCTTTCACAAACTAACCACATAGCTAAAACCGCTAAACCTCCCTTCTGACAGATATGCGTCCCCCGATATTTCTGTAACTTGAACGGTTTTTGGAAATGTTCGCTCAAATGCGTGATAATGAATCCATTAACTAAAACAATGGTCTTGGCTAAAGGCAGCTTGAAGTTTGATTCTAGCTATAGTCATGATCAAATAGGCAGAATACTTACATCCTCGGGTATATACCTTCCTGTGATGGTTCTCACTCCCTTTGGTATTGTCCGCGGGAACCCTATTGGGGCAGCCGGGTAGATCCTCAACGATTCCTGTATGCACGTAGTCAAATACTTTAGACTCTCTACTCTGGACAAACAAATCTCATCCTCAGAGTTCAACGCAGATCGAATCTCACCCGTGACTCTAGACAGACATGTCGGGCTGCTAACCATATAATAGGCGAATGATGATAGAGCCAGTGACGTAGTTTCCGCCCCGGCAACAATCAGGCCGTTTACGGCAGCAAGCACGTAGTCAAAAGTCAGTTCCTATATAACTGTCAGGTCGTGCAACAGCGAAGGACTTGATGCGCTGTGAGGGGGCCCGTAAAACATCAATTGATAGTATGATGAGCGGCGGGTTGGGGTCTACCGCCCTTTCTTTCGCCTTGACAACGGGCTCAATTAGATCGTCCCTTCCATTGGCACTGTCCATCCGCTTTGCTCGCATGATCTTTTTTTGCTCCAGAACTTTCAAGGTTTTCTTGCTGAACAAATATCTCAGTGCTCCCGCCAAGAGTCTCAGACCTAGATACCACAACACAACAACTTGGGCCCCCTACCCGCAAGCCTTGAACATGAACCCGACGTATGATCCTGTGCGCAGGTTTCCAAGCAGGAAAAGCTCTCTCCAAGGGCCAAATCACCCACAGTGTCGCGGATAGTTCAGTTGAACCACGCGGCCAAGTCGAATACATTGCTTCTGTGAATGCATTTTTCATTCACAAGTCCGACTGACGTTGACCTGCCAACGTCCTGTTCAAAGTGTCTTCAAATATATTCAATTATCAAATTACGTGCCTCATAACCAGCCTCCCATGTCTTTTAAGTCTACGGACAGGAAATCCGTCAGCCAGGAAGCCCCTCAAAACTTTATGCGTTTCCTTCTCTAGATTTGAAAGATCTTCTGAAACAAGTCAGTTGAAGCTAAGGGCTTGATAGAATTGAAGATATTTGGGGTTTGTTTCCTCCAATCGACCCTCCATATATGTCTTTTCATGCCCCTGGTTCTGAAAAGGAAAGCTGTGAAGTGGAAATGCGGACAACTGGGCCATATTTTTCATCAAGTTTGAGGACCGTGAAACAGAGTTTTCCCCGAATTGATTGATATGCCCATGGTAATATCGACGTCCGGTAGTGTATTGGACCAGGGAAGCGTGAGAGAGGATGGGGTAAACATTGTACAAAATACTGGCGATGCATAGACGAGTGCTTTTAATTTCTTGTTAGTTGCAATAGCGAGATCTGATTGAGTAATGTAACTAACCAGAAGAATAAAGACAGATGACAATGCCCTGCGTGCTATCTCTGAGATGATACTTATTCTGCAAGACATCTTGTCAAGAGAGATGCAGATACTTGATGGAAGTATTAGCTGATAATATGTGCAAAGCACTTCACTTTCTAGGTGATGGAGATAACCTCCAGTCCCGAGGTTTGAGAGATATAGTATCACTGATCGTGACACTGGTTCAACGTGTGAAGGCTTGGAACTGTTTTCATAATCTAATAATCTACTTTGACATCGAAGATTCTCGGTTTTTCTCAACGCTCAGGCCTCTAGCCTAATAGCTGCCTTACGCCTGTAACCTAGTCTCGTGATGGTTCGATGTCGTGTAACCGTTGTTGGCCCAACAGCCTTTGTTGGGTTCAACCGTGTGACACTATGTACGAAACTTGTAATGAACGGAGTACTTCGAGTTCTTCTTTCTATGGTCCGTGTCTTGAATATTAAACCAGACCCTCATTATGCCTAGTTGTAAGCAATACTTCAAAATTATCCGGACAGATCTTGGCAAAAGTTCCAAGGTTGCCCCCAGTCAAACTCACACCACAGTTCTCAACTACATCCTCGAGTATTGTTTACAGCAAAATTTGTTTTCTGCCCTTAGCAATAGCGTAAGGAGATTCCAGGAAGTTGCGAAACGAGGTGAGAGCGGATGCACTCAAATCGGATCTTGACCGCATACTCGCCTATATTAACCACAACATACAACACCACGGACTGACGGACTGCTCCACATACTACCAGGCGTTGTATAAAAAAACTCTGCGAAGCGGTATCCAAGCCCTCACTGGAGTCGTCTCCATCCAAAGAAGCCTGGCCTGGGATGATGCAATGAGATACGCGGTAGAGGTTATTCGGGACCCCCAAGATACACAGAGGAGAGCAGCCGCGCCGTGGAAGCGATCCTGCTCAAAGCTGTTGGCATAACGAACTTATGAAGCGGTTCCGACCAAGTACCCTCGAGGCAGCGCGTTCCGGAACAGAATGGGTCATTGCAAATCACTATCATGGCAATAGGGGTGAATTGCACACGTGGACAAGAAGGCTAGCTTCCTCCGTCACTGTCACAGCGATGGCGTCGGGGCCGCCTTCTACCCGAAGGATAGCCCTCTTGCAGCTGGATTCTATCAAAGCGGAACTCTCCCTTGCTCACTTGTACTTTTAGCATGGGTACCTATCGACCAGGCCGTCCAGTTCGCGCAGTTTTCTCATGTTGCAGTCTGTGGGCATTATGTTGCGTTCACAACGGCGGACTACAACGTTCGACTACGAATGATTGCGCTTGCTGCTGGGGTGCTTCTTATCGGCAACTAGTCAATAAAAAAAACAAAGTCTAGATTGTTTGGTTGATGGATTGAATGACCGGCGAGAAGTCAAAACTGTCACACGGTAGGCCACAATAAAGTTGGGCCAACAACGGTCACACAACAACCAAGAAGGTATCACGCCGAGGTCGGACTTTAAACGAAAGCTGCCTAAGGCCTCTAACACACCCCAATTTTTTATATTTAAAGAGACCCCCGTCCCTTAAAGCCTCTGAACAAACTCAGGACTTTTAATACCTTGAGGTCGATTATTACAGATTAACCTAAACCTTTGTGTTTAGCTATGCATGAAAACTGCCCTGTCAACCGTCGCTCCACCGGTTTCCAGCAGCTCAAGACCCTACTGCGTTTACCCTGTTATGTAATTTGCCTCTTGTTCGTTCGAGACCAAGGTCCGGGGCGGCTCGTTGCGCTATTCATGCAGCCGCGAGCCCTGGGAACGATTGCGTCTATCGCGAAAAAGAACGCGCTTTAATCGAATAGCAATGTACCCCCTTATATTCCGTTGACAGCGTCCATCGGCTGCAGATACATAAGGAGGGGGTAAGTTATTGGTTTTTTGCAGCCGCTTTATTGAAGCCGAAACACGATAATCAAGCGTTCGTTCATCGACTTTTATCTGCTTTCCAGACAGCTGTCGTTCTGTACAATGTGGCCGTTATCCTCCATCTCCAATCAATTCAGCTCTACATTTCAGACGTTTAATCTTACTATAAACTGACTCTAAAGCTTTACAACTTTTCCTTCAAAACCATAGGTCTACATCAAAATGACGCAGTACGACTCTATTGGGTCTTCGTATCTTGTCGTAGGCGAACTTCTCTTTAAACAAATGGAGCTTGCCATGGTGAGGAGGGCCATCCGACCATTGCTGAAACCGGACGCCACTATCGTGGAGTTTGCTTGTGGCACAGGATTCTATACCCAGGAAATATTGTCGTGGACCACCTCGACGATAACATCAATGGACATTTCTCCAGTCATGCTGGACATTGCGTCCAAGAACATTTCGGCAGGCGGTAGAGGCCGCGTCCGTTTCGTGCTTGGGGACGGTACTGTATTAAGGTCCTATGCTCCCGACAAGTCAATCGGCTTCTTTGACTGTGCTTTCGGCGGCTGGTTTTTGAATTACGCGGAGAACAGAACCGAGTTGATAGCAATGTTTGCTACTATTGCGCATAATCTCAGCCACGATGGGGTATTTGTTGGAGTGGTGCCTCATCCCACTGAAGACTTGATTGCGCGGAGGAAAGCATATAGTCGCTCACCGCTAGACCGAATGTGGCCGCGTCTAGAATACATCAAAGAGATTGATGAAGGGTCAGGCTGGAGTTCCCGCATACACCTGGATGAGGATGTGAGCTTCGTGGCAACGCACATGAAGCAATCTACGTATGAGGCCGCTGCTAGAGAAGGAGGGTTCCGAGGAAAGCTGGAATGGAGATCTGAAGGCATTCAAGAACTTGGGTTCAAGGGAAAATGGATTGAACAATTTGACCTGACGGCCGAGGAATACAAAATTCGGGAGGCGAATCCGGTCATGGGACTATTGATAGTGTGGAAAAATTGAACTCTCGAAACTCTTGAGTACCTCGACTTGTATCAGACTTTTCACCAATCAGAGCTGGTTGCTACTATAGAGATAGCAAAACTGTCACAAATGGAGGTAACCCCCTATGCTGGTTGACGGGTCAGAGGTACTTCTTCTTAGTAGAGTATTATAGGCATCTAGAATGTTAGTGAGGTTTCGTACTAGATCGCTCGTAGATATATCAATCACTTGTGCAAATTGACAAGGGTCTGTTGAAAGTCCACGGAAATCATTTCGTGCAAAAATTGACATTCTGTAGCTTCTAGTGGTAACATTTCATATTGTCAAATCCTTTCGCTCAATTTAAAAACATGAGGTCTGACAAGATACCCGAGTGATCATGCGGTTTAGGACTTTAGTCACTGCCAGAGCATTGACTGTAGTGTAGTTTTGTAGTTTTGTAGTTTTTATAGTTTCGAATATAAAAAATTATATTAAATCTAATAAAATACTTATAGAATTATAAGTTTTACGGATAACTAGTATAAATTCTATATTATAAGCTAATATTAAAAAAAGTGGGTCCTTACATACTATTATAAACTTAAAACTTTAAAAACTATATTTTATAGTTTTTATAGTATAGTATAGTATAGTGTGTTTTTAAAAAATTACATAATCTAGTTTTTAAGCTTATAATAAGCTAGAAGGACCCACTTTTTAAATAAGCTGATTGGTTATAATATTAGCTATTTTATGTATTTATTATTATAATCCAAGTATTTTATTAGATTTATTATTAATTATTTAAGCTTTTTGAAAAAATGAAAATGTAGTTTTCTTGTCAATGCTCTGGGACTCACTGCACAGTGACCTGGGCCGTTCGATTCTGACCGAACCTTAGTAAGGTGCATTGTTCTGTAAGTGAAATATGTTGAAAAGAGATTCTCTTATACATTGGATGCCGCGCACAAGATCATATCAAAATGCCATTGAATCTATGACCCAGTGTCATCGTGTAGATGATGACACCGGCCTTGATACGGAGTACAAACTCCCCATTTGTGTATCATTCATCTTCTCCAGCCGGTTCATTGCCCAAAGATTGTGATAGCCATGACAAGGATAAACAGAATTCCGAATTCCTATGTACCAATGACACAAATTATGTTAGCAACGGTTATAGCTGCCTTGCAAGCTACTTTGTGGCCCACGTCTTTATTGTTCTACAATATTGATTTCCGCAATCAAATTTCTCCTTGCCAACCAATGTACATTTAATTCTCGTTGCCAATACCCACGTACTCGGAGTGAATAGTGTCATAAGATGGCCACGTAGTTAGTATACTGTTTAGCTCGTCCAGCTTTAAGATTGATCATTCAGGAACCGCAATCGTGCCCTTGAAATGTGGAGGTTGATACTGCATCCGTTAAATTCTGAGAAAATTCGAATAGTCGTTGCTGGTTCACAGTGGGCCAGGATTCTCCATTTTCGAAGGCTTTGACCATTCCATCCATGTAAGCTGCCTGGATGGAGAAACTGTAAAGCATGGTATTGGTCTGCTTAGGTGTCACGTTGGCTACGAGGGGCGCAGACCAACAAGTTATGTGCCGTCATAGCCGGCATATGACTCGTCATGCTTCTGAGATTGTGATGAGATTGGCCAAGATACAGCGCTGACACAACGGCCAGCGGGGTCCAAGGTGGTGAGTCACATAATGGATCTTGCATGCCGTTGTCCTTCGTCCTGATTTCGGAGCGCAACATGGTGAGCTTTGCTAGGCATGTGTTTACAAGCTGCCCGAAGCCAGCCGACAGCCGCCGCCGGATCCGGCTTGTGAATCAAACTCGTCCCAGAAACCGTTAATGGAGCCTCGTTTCTCGGTAATTGAACTATGCAGTCATCCGTGTCCTTGCTCAATATCTGTTGCACAGTGGAGGGTGTGTCGGAGCAAGTGTGGTAAACCAACAACGCGACAGTCAAGCCAACGATCTTCCCAAGCTGTTAGGTCTGCCCAGTAGGACTTTCGCAGCCCTTAATTACCCATCCATTCATGATCTACTGCAGCAGAAATTGGGCTACATAGTTGGTACTTGTCATACATAGTCTCAGAGACAACCCGAGGTAATTGTTCTGACTAGTTGAATGTTCACCAATCAACGCTTCATTCTGTATAGTTGAATTGTCCCCAGTGTTAGTGCTAGAACAGACAATCGTGTCTTCCCGCCATAATATGCCCCCATGTGGAACAGTGTTATTTTCAAGAATCATCTGTGGAAGCGCCATTGCCTTACGATAGCATTCTCGGGCGGAATCTCTGGCATTTAAAGATAAATGCAGCATGCTACTAATCAGTAGTTGTTTAAGAGCATTGGGTTTCTTGCGGTATTCCTCATAAAGACACTGGATAATCCATTCACACCAAGTCAGCCGGCGTTTTAGGGAAGCAATTGCAACCACTGCCCGAGGGGGTTGGTCCCAGTATTGCTGATATCTCGGGAAGCCCAACAGAAGCTCATACACTACTATCCCAAGAGACCGGATATCAACAGCTGGCGAGTACCTTGTCGGTTGAACCTTCTTGACGTATGGTTCCCAGATTTCCGGTGGTGCATAAGGTTCCGTGCCGCAAATCGTTCTTAAAAGTTCGCCACGTCCGTGCATCCCAAAATCCACTAAGGCTGAAAGGATTTGGCGGAGAACAGACACGCTCTCGGTAACAGTAATCTTCTCGCGTTTATCGAGAGAACCGCCCGGGATATATTCGAGGCATAATTGAGGATAAGGATCTAAATCAGCCCAAAAAACTTTAATAATATTATCCTATCATGTTTCAGGTTAACGTAGAAAGAGGAACCTAAAGGACAGAACAAACATGTGATAATTTACTCAGTGTGTCCGCCTCCTCCAGCCATTTATCGCTGTCAATTACTGCTTTTTGTGACGGCTGTTTTAGGGCATGCTCTTCGCCGTTACTGACATTCTAATAATAAGTCAAGACACTAAAGTTTCCTCTTCCAAGCTCTCGTTTCAGGCAGACTGGACTGGCGTGTGGCGTATGTGCTCCGGTGGGCATTTCTGTATCAGGCCGAAGTGGAAGATTTAGATCGCTAAAGAGATTTTCCGTGATAGCAGCGCCCTGGCGGTATATGCTAACTTTCTCCATGTATAACGTTGATTTTAAATTATGCTAAGCAACGATAATTTGGAACTGGATATCTTTATGTATCTTGACAATGATTTTCTCCTTTTAATGGGCGTTCTTATCCCCGCTAATAATCCAGTGAAATCCCCGGCGCCTACCAGCCCCTTCGCCGTTATAGGTAACTTTGGTTCCAAGAAGGGAGCCTAAATCTTTCACTATAAAGCGTTACTAGTTATCGAACGTTAAACTGAATTAAACCCCGCTAAGACCCTTGAAATTAGGCAGAACGACATCACACTGCTACATCCAAATTGAACTCCACGCGAGGATCGCGGGCCTCGCTAAACTGAATCTCGATAAAAGGCTTGCCATCGAATTCGGATGGTTTTCTGTCACCGGGCTCATCCGGTGGCTCGGTTCTCTCACGGTCATCACGCCCATATTGGATTTTTTCCTCAGGCTCTTCATAGAGAGGTGACACGTAATAAGAACTGTCTATGATTGCCTTGGCAGCATGCCGCGCAAGATGATCATGGGAAGAGGGGTACACACGAGCAATGAGATCCGTGTTAGCCATTTTTGTTTTTAGGTCGGATAAGGATATTGATGCGACATCTGGAAGGATAGGCAGTAGACTTTTATGGTCGGAGAGGGAAACGAGCGTGACTTCCACCATCACCCTTCCATGTCTCTATACTCCTGTCCAATCGTGCCCGCCATCCTGCACCTTTCTGAGACTGAGGGGCGGCTGCATGGCTGTCATCATTGGCCGTGAGCTGCATATTGGTCGTGTACGCGCCCACCTTCGAGCATGAGAATGCAGTGACCAGTTGACGCTTTACGGAGTACGGAGTACTGCATTATGCACGGACACGACTGGCCCCACCAGACACTCCGGATTGCAGGCATTGGTGCCTTAGGCTGCCGAAAATATCTCAGTTCTCGTTCCTACAACTGCAACCACGCTGGCCATGTCTGCATTATGCACGACAACATGTCTCGCTCACGATTTACGACCACTGACGATATATCCTCTCTGAGCGACGCACAGCTGAGAGAGTTTATGGAGAAACACCGCCGATCGGATGGCGTATTTGAGCTTGACGTGGCCAATGACTGGAATAAATTGTCAGAAGGGGACCGAAATCGCCTTGCTGAGAGACTACAGTATGTTCCCCTATCATCCCATTCTCTTCGCTCACTCACGTCTGCTTAGATGCATATCGGCAGCCTCGCGATCGCTTGACCTTGACAACCTCGATGCGCTTTTGCGTGGTGTCTGCATCAAAGATAATTCCGTATCAGGAGACCGACCGCAGGAAAGCAAAAGGCGGACCGAATCGCCAGACGAAACCGATCAGGAGATATATCAGCGAGAAGAGATAGAAGCGTACAATAATCTTGTTCATGACGGCGGTCGTGCACTGTACCGAATTGACCTTATAGACTCGGTTTCAAAGGACCCCGATGTGTATCGCGACATGTTGGCCCCTTTCTGGAGACAACCTCGATATGATAAACCATCAGAGCTGGACCATTCCGACGCACGAGCAGTATTTCGAAGACAATGGCATAGATGGCAAAATTTCCGAAAATGGCAGCTTGATAATAGAAAGATTGAAGATGATGATGATGGTTTCCTGGCATTTGTGGAGAAGGCGAAACGAGATTGCCAAGAGGTAGGGGATTTAAAAGGAGTAGCTGAGATTGAGGCCGATCCGACAATCTTAAAGCAGCGCGGTGAACCATGGTATTATATTCAAAGACACCGTAACTGGCAGCGACGGTACCAGCGGGAGCTGGGATGCGAGACCATATCAGATTACGAAAAAGCGGTGAAAGCGCGTTTAGCCCGACATGGCTTCAACCTACCGTTTCATTTAATAGAAGACCCTAAGCAGCAGGATAAATTAACGGAGTGGATCGAATATCTTGGCTTTGAGTACTGGTGGCTTGACCGTTATACCGTATCTATGGAGCGCCTAAAGCCAAAACACGACGAAGCTTGGGATGAATTAAAAAAATTAAGAATGGTGAGGGATGACGAGACTCCGGAATTTATTCGCACTGATGCATCGGGTACGAGGTGTCAAAGGGAAGAAGACCACGCGCAGAAAACTCTGCAAGATGCAGAATCGGAAGCAAAAATGGTTTACCAGAAAACGCAAAAGGATCCTAATCGCCTTAACATTTCAGAGCAATTACGTGTAGAAATGTTACGTAAGGCTAGGAAACGACTACTGGCAGCCCGAGAATCGCTTGAATTTACTGAGCGGCGGAGCGACAGTCTTATTGACTTTGTTCGTAGCACCTTTGGCTACGCTAATGCGAAGGAAGACGTAGCCAACCAGGCCAATCTTGTGAATTGGGTTATGGAGGAGGTACACGCAATTGAGGCCGAACAGAAATCTCTAACTCTGCAGAGCAGCTCCCAGAAGAAGAGAAAAGCATCCGTGGAAGATGTCTGCTCAGGGCAGTTGGACCCCAAGAGACAGAAATGCAGCTCTCGAAAGCATAGCTGGCAACCGAGCAAAGATAAGATCGGCACGGGAGACGGAAGAGTTTTACGGAGGCGAAACCGACCATCAACAGACATAAATCGACAATTCAATCAGCATCAAAGCCGCAACATACACGATACATATCCCAGCCAAACAAAGCTTGTTAGACCAGCGGTGGAGCAGGTGCCGTTTGACAAAGCAGAGCCCGAATCCCTATAGGGCGGTTCACGAAAGAGGAGAAAGGTCGCATTCCAAGATGTCTCCCTAATGCAGTCAAGCTCTCAGAGACTAAAGCCAAATGGTCAAGGTCATGACTCGCAATCCAGCAATAATAGAGTTAGCGCAACTGACAGAAGAGCGTTACGCATACGTAAATGTCTACCAAAGGGCACGAGTCAACAACTAGATCAACATCAAACTCAAGACGAACAAGTCACGAACTCCGGTGGCCACTTATTCAAGTCAAACGTGCCGTCTCGGGGATTAATCCAAGGGCTACGTCGCAGCTCTCGGCTTAAAGCCTCACGGCCCAAGTCAGAAATTCGCGAGAGAAGTAGCGAATCCCGTCTCCCTAGTGGCTTGGGAAGCGAATATTTACCAGTGGAAGAATTATTAGGGAAGCGCATTCGCATGCGAGGACTTGGTCGTATTACGGAGTACTTGGTGAAGTTCAAAGTCTATGATGGCAACTGCGATATGTGGACGGCTGCCCAAAATCTCCCCAAAAACGTCATGGATGACTGATCAGTCATACGGTGGGTGACTGCAATCCTAGAGGCTAGAACGGTAATTATGAACTTGGACTGAGAATAATGGTGACATGACTCTATATAACAAAGGCCATGCGGAGCATGGCGCCATAGCTCACAAAATTCTGCGACACCTTGGAACTAATTACGCGGTCACCTCAGCCGCGGCGCCATGTGCTCAATTCGTCAGAATCAAAACGAAACCGTAGGCCGTAAAAGGAGATGAAAAGGAAAAGCCCCTACTGGCGGGAGTCTCCCACCGATAGAGTTTCCAAATTCTCTATTACTTTCGGAGCATTGCTGCCCAGTCGCGCTGGAAGGACAACTTCTAATGCCTTTGGCCGCCTATTGGCACAACTGTCTCTCTGGACCCGTTGCTTCCTCTCCTTCAACCGTCAACCGTACAGCGGCTGCAAAGATAGCCATGACCAAAAGCGCTCCCGTTATTATGAATGGAAGACCCATTGCACAGGTACTGCGCGCAGGCGCAATTGTGCCACACCGATGGCCGTGGCAAGAAAGCTCGCCTGGTTTGTAGTCGCGCCATAGGAATGTACTGGTGGAGTAATAGTCCGTGAATTGGATGCGTCGGTAATGCGGTTCTTATTCTCTGGAGTGGGCGGTTTATTATTACAAACTATCATGGTAATCCAAGTCATTGGAGGAATCGTTGGCACCATGTCTACAGTCACAAGCGTTTAGTATTCTTTCGACGACGTTTTGTGTTGTCGTCCATCGCAAGCTCGCAAGCATAGCTTGTATGGGCAGCATTTACATGGAAAGCATTTGCACATTGACACGGATAGAGCTGGCTATTTGCTACCTTTTCCACCACTCTCGAGCCACCGGTCAACCTGAAAACTGTGACAATCTCATTCTGGTACTCCGCAGCTATTGTTACATCTCTAACGTGCCACCTACTCGTCTAACCCAGGGTTACTCCATCTGCACTAGAGTATGGCAGGGGAGGGAAACCCTGTCATTTTGCTAATTTCTCGAACAAGAGGAGTAAGGATAAAGGATTGTATAACTAGGAAACAAAGAGAAAAAATAAAGGGGGAGAGGGAGGGGGGAAAAGGAAAAACTAATGATGATAATCAATAGATATTTTAATACATATTCTATGTAGAACGTACACTAAGCGCCATGTGTTGAATAGTACCTCAAATTTTCCTGACACCTCTAAATAATAGCTTAAACCGACCGTGACGTCCGTGTGATGCCAGTTACGGCCGAGGAATTATCGTAATGTTGTATTTTCAACCACATAGTCTGCGGGTCTGGGCCCATAGTCCAAGCGTTACAGATGTCCAAGCGCAATGTTATGTCTCATTAGGTCTGGTGTCTGAAAACCACGCAGGACGCGCTCAACACTCGTCGTTCTAATACCACTTAGGGGTACATGAGTATATAAGTATTATACGAACATGTACCAGCTTTGCCATCCAGCTCCCAGTGGAATGTAACTATTATAAGCTGTTGTGCAGCTCAGCTCAGCACCATGCACTTGACAAGCCTTTACCTGTATTGTTGCCTTGCTCTCTGCTTGACATGTCAAGCTCAGCTCAGTCACTTGCTTCCACGGCAATTGGCTCCATATGTGAGTGCAGTCGCCTCTTTGATAGGCGGCAATGGATTTCTTGAGGCATCGTTCGACGCTATACAAGGACTTCTCGGCCGTGACCAAGAGTTCGATTTCGTGGTCGTAGGAGGCGGCACTGCCGGAAACGCAATGGGATATCGCCTGGCAGAAGCGGGCTTCAAAACCGCAATCATTGAAGCCGGAACCTTTTTCGAGTTGTCCAAGCCCGGTTTTGCCACTATCCCAGGTCTTGATGTTCTTTTCGTCGGTTCAGATAGTTTCGAGGCTCTGTCCGCAGCGGACTGGAAGTTCGAGACGACACCTCAGCAAGGCGCAGGTGACCGCAAGTTTCATGTCTCGCAAGGGAAATGCGTCGGTGGCTCATCCGCTTGGAACTTCATGATCCACCATAGAGGCCCCAAGGGCGCGTATGACCAATGGGCCGAGGCCGTCGGAGACGATAGTTACAAGTAAGCCAATACTCCTTCTACAATGCGGTTTTCGAACAATTATTGACGTGTAACTTTAGGCTCAGCAGCTTCGAAGAATTTTACAAGAGATCCGTGACATTCACCCCTGGGAACACCTCGAAACGTCCAGCCGACACCGTATCTCCGTCTGACGCAGCTGATTTTGCTGCTCCGGGTCAAGGCGGTCCCGTTCAAGTCAGCTACACAAATTTCGTCTCAGACTGGTCGAAATGGCTGCAAAAATGCCTGCAAGCTGTCGGGCTAAAAAGGACGGATGGATTTGATCGTGGTGATTTGTTGGGCTATCACTACACCGTAACGACCATTCGGCAGTCCGACGCAACCCGAAGTTCGTCTGCTGAATACATCTACGCTGCAGACAAGAAGAAAATGAGCAATCTCAAAGTATTTACCAATACTCAAGCATCGAAAATTAACTTTGATAGCAGCAAGAAGGCAACAAGTGTTAAAGTGCTCTCTGCAGTTGGATCCGAGTATACCATCAAGGCGAAGCGAGAGATTATTGTTAGCGCTGGGGCTTATAAATCGCCACAACTTCTGTTGCTTTCAGGAATAGGACCCGAGGACACGCTCAGCCAACATGGAATCCCAGTCGTTGCGTCTTCGCCCGGAGTTGGCCAGAACATGTGGGACCATATCTTCTTCGGACCGTCTCACGCCGTCAAGTTCAAGACTATCGATTCTATCTTGAAAAGCCTAACCGACTTGGCCAGCGCTGTTGGAAAGTATTTTACAGGGCACGAAGGGATTCTTAGTTCAAACGGGATCGAGATGGTCGGGTGGGAAAAACTGCCTGCGCAACTCAGAAATGACCTCTCCGAGGACACCAAGCAGCAACTCGGTTGGTTCTCAGACGACTGGCAAGAGGTGGAATTTCTCGGCGGCAACGGATATATTGGAACATTTGGGTCGCTACTTGCACAGCCAGTCGACCAGAAGCAATACACTACGCTTCTGGGTGCCCTCGTCGCGCCGCTTTCGAGGGGCAACGTGACCATATCATCTACCTCTGTCCGTGACCAACCTGTCATCAACCCCAACTGGCTGACTGCCAAGGCCGACCAAGAAGTTGCGGTGGCGTTGATGAAGCGCCTGCGACAGGTGTGGGCAACCTCTGAGCTGCAGTCCATCTCGGATGGCCCCGAGTATTATCCAGGCGAGAAAGTCAAGACAGACGAGGAGATTCTAGACAGTGTGCGAAAGTCTCTGATGACGGTATGGCACCCGTCGTGCACATGCAAGATGGGCAAGAAGGAAGATCCCATGGCTGTGGTTGACAACTTGGCGCGAGTACATGGCGTTCAGGGTCTGCGCGTTGTGGATGCGAGTGCTTTTCCTATCTTGCCTCCAGGACACCCCATGGCAACCATTTATGCGTTGGCAGAAAAGATTGCCGAAGATATTATCCGCACCGCCAAGCAGGGGTAGCTGTGGTCAGGGGGTATCGGCATAAAGTGCCACGAAGATTCTTATTGTAACAGCGTGGAACATTTCCGCGATTTTTTTTTTTCGAAAGTTTTAGTAGATTTATATGTCTCCTTCTTTACTTTATATAGAAGAATTCGGCATATCTAGGCTTCAGAGCCGATAGAATTAGAGTTACATATAACTGCAATTTACCATTTCCAGACATAAGATTTGCTTCACATTGAGACCATGAACGATCGTCGTGTCAATGCCAAGTGGTCATTTCCCTCCAAGAAGAGCTAGATCAGTCCAAAGGATTTTCCTAATCCTCATTCTATTCAGGATACAATATATGCAATGCTGTTCATAAAACAGCGTTGTGAAATATTTATTTCGTCTATAAATGAAATGTACTAATGAAACTTTTAATTGTCCTAGCTAAATACTAGTGTAAGCACTACATTAGGCAAGGCCCGGTGAAAATAATGTCATGTGCCTGGTCGAACCTGAGCTAGAGGGCCGTAATGTTTTATGTCATATAGATGGAATGTATGTACTCCTTTATTGTCAGTCAATCAAGTTGATTGTGTGCGATTGCTTCCGGCATTTCGTTGAGTAAGCCAGGGGTCGACATAAATACTAGAATAGTACAAACTAGTGATTACTGGCTCCAGTTCAAAGCTGAGTTTCCTAGTATCAGGGTATTATTGTAAAAGCTCCGATTGACCATCCAGCCCAGACCATTTCGGTTTCCCATCATCAATATCAACACAGCGTTGTGAGTAAAAGATGTGACACCTGAAGTTGGTCAGATGAATATGTAGTGTCGTGGCGTGAAGCTACTCACTGTACTTCAAAGTTTTCTTTCTGCGCAGCGTTCAATGACAGTAATGGTGGGAAAACAAGGGCCATGTTCCTTCCTTCATCCATTATATGTGATCCGCACCACTTGCAACTGACCTTGCAAGGCAATTCGTGATGACCTTCTTTTGTCGCCGTATTATAGAACTTCAAGTGTTCGGCTCCCGTTTCAAAAGCTACATTGGACTTTTGAAATATGGCAGCCCATTGAAATGGGGCTCCTGATTTGACGACAATGGATTAGTTCAGTGCGACACCGAGGAAAGGGCAGTGATGGACTAGTAGCAGCCTTACCATGAATAAGTTGACAGCCTTCGCAATGGCAAAATTTGGATGCCAATGGCTTGTCAGTGCTTATCCAATACAACACTTTCCGGCAATGACAAGAGCCTTGAATCTCTCGCCGGAAGTGGCTTTGAGTATCTAGTTGTTGATACGGCGGCTTCAGCCGCCAGTCTTCCGAAGACATTGTAAGTCGCTGATTTGGACGCCAGATCAACGCTTCGCCGGCTTCCTGGATAGACACATGTGATATAGAATATGGAAACAGATGGCTTTGAACTTCGACTAGGTTTTAAATCAAGTCAGCATATGTAGTCTCTGGAAGTGGTCCCACAACAACCGTCAACCATAATTACGTTACGCTTGCGTCACGTCCCGACCTGATCAAATAGAAGGGCGACTCAGAATCACCACACGGCAAGTTATGACGTCATATTCGATGCGGCACATCACCGCCTTTCAGTTTCAGTATTGACATGAGAATTACAAATTACACCAGCCTGCTTGGATAAAACATATCCCACTTCTGTTCGACAGACACATTCGTTGTTATTCGAGATATGCGCCTTGCTGCTGTCTTATACTATAATCTAAGGCCTGGGAAAAGGGATTGCCATTGAGTTTGCAGAGACTTGGCTTCATGGATCGGTCTTCTGGCTTTGCTCATTCACCGGATGGTGTTATAGGTCTGCCAGCTGCACTATTAAAAGTGGAGAACTCCCCTTGGTAGTGCGTGCTTGCTATCTGGTAACTATAATATTAAGATACTCGTATATAGTAAGAAGACTTTAAAATTAATAAATTAATAGTATAAAAGTAGTATAACCTTAATAATTATAAAAAGGGCTTATTTTTCGTACCCAAATAGCCCTGATTTTAAGGATAATTCTACTCTTTAATCACTTCTATAGCTATCTAACGTAATAGTTTCTCTAAGACTTCTCAGAGAGTTATAGCATTTCCCCAAGTCCCAAAGGATCTTGTTCTCGATATAGTGAAAGAGCCAATTGTAAGCAGCATAAGAGAACAGCAGATACCGCTCTTTGTTGCAAGACTTGTTCTGAATTTCTGTAGAGATACCTAGCAGGCACAAATACTAGAGGCAGGTCAATGACAGCGTGCGTGACTGCTGTATGTTGAAACGGCCTTTCCAGGTCTTGTCGGGGTCAGGATCTCATATAAGAAATTCCCCAGCCGTCTGGTGAATAAAAGACAGCTTCGGCTCGTAGACGTTGACAAGAAGGCCACACAGATTCTTCACCACGGTCTCGAAAGTCTCCCGGTGCCATTTCTTTTTCTCCAATTCCACATATGAATTGTACTGCTGGCCCTCTGTCGCCAACGTCAAAGAATCCTTAGCTTCGTCCAGAGTTGGAGGCCATGACTTCTGCGGCAAAAACAGTCGAGCGGCTTCATGAGGCTCTGCGCAATCTGACAAAAGGCGAGGCCATCGTTTTGATCAATACACTCAAGATGATTCAGTATTTGAAAAGGCATCTAGCAACCCAGGAGGACTATTGACATCTTCTCATGAGTAAAGCCGGATGTGCATTGCTGCTAGCCTTGGGATATAACGAAAACCAAGAGGGGGCGCTAGAACCCTTGAATAACAAGCTATTGTCTGCCAAGATGCCTCTAGGTATCAAGAAGATGCGTAATAAAGCCTAGATTCTTCGATCCCCAAGACTTGCTTGATGTGCGATACGCTCGTTGAGACTGGGGATGGGACGCAACTAGAAATGCCTTGCCGAAGAGTGCTACGATACTGAAACACAGCCCCGAAAAGGATATATTAACTGGACATAATTTTAGTAACACCAAGTGCGGAGCGGTCATATATTATGCCCACGAATTGGTGATGAAAATGTTGAAGTCGCCGATTTACAAGCCAGAGAGCTCAAGCAGTACAACTCTGGGCAAGTTCGACCACCCGGGTGCCGAACTAGACCAAGGAAATGAAGATCCTAGAGTAAAATTGAAAAGTTTGACCCTGTCAGCTAGTCCCGTGGGCAACTCATTATTAGCTAGAACCATCTGAAACTTGCTTGTCGTCCCAGTACAGTGTGACCCCGCAGACTTTTCTTATGGCCGAATCTTGCGGGCTGATTTCTGGCTCGTGAACGAATCAAGTCTCTTTTGATCCATGCTGCCAATGCGTCTGTCAGACTATAAGACTGTTGAGTTATTGACGTTGTAGTTGAGTGAGTGCGATTTTCACACAGCATGATCGGTTGGAGACCTTGAACTTAATGAGAGACACTTGATTTTCTGTCTAAAAGAGCGGATAGTTGGTTTACATAACAATTGGTTTCCGTTCAGAAAGGGACGTCCTTCGTGATTTTAATTTCCATATAAATGAGCGGATCGATCTTCAAATGTGTTGAAACCATTTGAAACGCCAGTCTGAAATCATTACTGTCGTCTTTGCGGAAGGCTACTTCCAAAATTTGCCAATGGCAGTCCTGTCCTTCAGCTAATCTAGGTGACAGCGGCATCGTTGTAAGCGCGCGGTACTCATTCGTCCTTCTGCAAGGTATACGCAATCGAGTCCTCAATCGGTACTACTCTCACGAAGTCTTTTTCAGTGGTGCTGTTGCCGCGAAACATTTCCCCGATCCATTCGCGATCATCTGATCTATTGTATACGGGGACTATACCAGTGTCAGCTAATAACGTCCCTGGATTTAATGCCAAATGGAGGGCTTACTGGAGAAACCGAGGGAAGTTGTGCATGCACAGTCTGTCGATTGGCAGATTTTCAAAACGTAAGCTGCCCAAGCTTCGGCATTGGGGTACTCGTGGTAAGCAGCCTTGACGTCTTTGCAGGCCTTTCTTTCGTTCAACTCCTGACTGGCCACCCAATTCAATGGCGGTTCCAATTCAACGCGAACGAACTTGGCCAGCCCGGTGGCGATGAAAATTGTGCTTGCAACAAGAGAGAGCTTCATTTTGATGCGGCCTAAAGTGCTGAGTATGAAGTAAGTTCTGAGGGTGAGTTTCTGATGGAGAATATCTTGGATAACAGGAGAGGTCTTGCCGGCTTATATATTTCTACGAAGGCATACTCTCAATAGCCCCCAGCATCTCAGCCGCACACTCGAATTCGACTGTTCGTTGCATTGATATCTTTGGGCAGTCAAAGCCCAACCAGTTACGGCGACCTGTCTCAAAATAATTGTGACCAAAGCACTCCGTATACACGGCAGATAGTATTATGGCCTGGATGATTACTACATCGGACTGAATGAGGCTTTTACTGTTACTCCTTCACAGCAAATCGCATGTCTAGTTTCTGTATGGGATGGGCTAATCACCTAGGCGAATATGTGGTTTGAGTGGCTAATGTATTATGTACCCAAGGTGCAACCAATGTCAGCCTGAGTCGTCCGCCACAGGTCATTTTCTTCACGTATCCCGAGACAGAGAAATGCGAGGGGTGTAAGGCACTGTCCGGCTATGACTCAGCTGACTGCAGTGAGACATTCAACGACCCTTCCGCATTATTATGCCCGGCACTACCACTGCCGGTGATGAGTTGTGATTCGAACCCCAGACTGGCATAGATGTTCGGGCCGCCACAAGTTAGCAAATCCAATGTCGTTATTCTAGAGAATCAAGCCATCGACAGACTCGGGATCGGCGTGACCCGACCCAGTAGACGATACTTGCTTTGACATTAAAGTGAGGTACGAAAAGAGGGGAGTCATGCCGGTATACGAACAACAGATATTGAGATATTCATTTAGGAAACACAACGTATTGCCTACATTATATAGGTGAGTATAAGAGAAGTAGAAATAGCTCCAGGTGGAGAGTCCATAAACTACATAATCAACTCCTGATGCCAAAGTCTAGACATCAAAATCATAAACCCCCATAATCGCCTTGCATCTATTATCTACAAAGATTTTAGTGTGATAATCCATCATGTCTCATACCACAAAGTATTCAACATATTATGGACTCCTTGCCGACGTTATATCATAGTCATACGAGTCTTGGGCCATGGAAGACGAAGGCAGCAGCAAGTGCAAACCAGGCTACTCCTAATGCCTGACACAACAAGTACAGTAATATATCGTTACCCTGTCTCAGTTGGCAGTGGCCGACATTGATTAACCGCATACACAGCATAGTCCTATAGGCTGTAGGGATCTTCAACAGTCATGTGCTTACGAGCCGCTCCCCAAGACAGCCCTACAAAATGGTCCATAGACATGTGGCACAATGTACTTGGCCACCACCACGTTTCAGCATTCTGCATCCAGCCACGCGGGCCTTTCGGTCCCGACCGGGCTATTCTCATGTTATAAGCTTACCAAAACGGCGCGCTGCTTGAGCTTGTGTACGAAAGTTGGGACGCATCTCAGACACATATAGGCTTCAGATACGCAGTAGATCCGCCGATCTCGAGTCAGTCAATACCCTGGTTCATTGGAACTTTTGATGTCTTGTAAAATTTCACGCCAATTGCATCCAAGTGACTATACGTTGTGATTGTGACAACTTGTGTGATTAGCTATTGGCTTTATGCAGGTCTGAGGCCCGCATTGCAACTCATCTTGGCACAGAAGGCACAGCCAGCCAGAATCCAGGGCTTTTATTGAGGCATATGGTCAAGTCGGAGTGTACTCTGGTTTCTAACGCATCAACAAAGATTACCCGCTGCAGCTATCGCTGTCGCGTCCTTCTCGTGATGACGCGTTCGGGCAATGGATACCGCAACCTTTCCCAAGCCGAGCTTGCCGTATTCGCCGATTGGTTCCATCTAGCATCGGTTATGTGCGGCATTTGTAACAAACACATTGAGAGGCTTGCATAGGTCATCTTTTCGGGGCCGTAACATACACTGCTTCTTGGACACCAAGCACTTGGATCCTTCGATTCCATGCTCAACAGGGTCCATGTTTACAAATATGATCAGATCCTCTTCACGTGCAACAAAATCAGCTCATTCAAGAGGCGGAAAATGGGTTTTTGACTTCTGTCTCCATTTTCTCACCATGATAATCCCACCAAAGCCTAGTATCCATGTAGAAACCTGGGTAGCGGCACGATGGGAGCCGAGTAATTGTGACAGGTGGGAGGCGAAGGGCGCATGTGCTGTTCGCCTCGAAAGTACCGATGCATCGATGCTTTAGTGGCGATCATACATCCCTCATGTGGAGTTGGACTTGATACGAAAATTGGACGGGATAAGTTCGTTGGAGTGCAGGTAATGAACTTGTCTTGAAGTGCCTCAGGTTCGCCGTCCAGTTCCAATGTCAAAGCCCATGTCCTTCCGCAGTGAGTTAGCGGCAGACTCAAATCTTGACCAAAATCGAGGCTCGATATTACTATTGAGCCACCCAGTATGCTTAGGATGATCCTCAATGAATCTGATTTCACTCTCTAAAGTGTCCTGAGAGACGGGGTTTGGTTTGAATGAGTTGGCATATGATAATGGCATTTGGCAACGGCCTCTTTGCCAAATCTCGTACTGATGACCGCGTAAAAGGATGCCTGAGCCTCCTTTGCATCTCAGGAGGTAGTGGCGGCGATAAACTATTCCTATTCAAAATAATCCAGCTCAGGAATAAGGGCATTAGTCAATGGAAGGATTTCTAACAACGATGCTCCTGTCCATTCATACCGCAAGACTGGTGCTTCATCATCATTAACAGAATGACCGTGACCGAGAAGAAAGAAACAAGGGAGGTAATAATAGCAAAAAGGGGTACCGTACAGCTCCCAGAGGTCGATAGGTGAATTACAATGCGCATTTCTCAATCGGCAAGCGGTGAATGGAGTCGACCACAGACCACCGTGAAGATGCCGGCTTCGGAAGCCCATAAGGTCAACTGGTAGATTCCCCGACCGACCCCCCGCATTTTGACATACTTTTCCATTGGAAGCCATCGACGGCTAGCAGTGATGGCTGTGTCAGCAAAACTGTGGTAGCTGACGGCCGTTGAGGTTCTGGGCTTGATCAAGAGGGACCTGCTCACTGTCGAGGAGTACGCGAATGCACTATTGAGCCGCATCGAGTCGAGAGACGGCGTGGTAAAAGCGTGGGAGTACTTGGGTATGCCGTCTTGACCATCAAATACAAAGCAAAACTCACCTCATCTTTTTATCAGATTCAGACCTTGTCTTGAGCCAGGCTCATGCTCTAGACCGGGTTCCACGCCATCAGAGGGGCGGGCTTCACGGAGTAGCCATCGCCATCAAGGACATCATGGACACCAAAGATGAGCTTGGCTTAGCTCGGCCGGCTAGACGCGCAATATTACTCACTCTATCAAGACATTCCAGCAGAATACGGCTCTCCCCTATATAAAAGCAATAGGCCAAGTGCCGATGCGTCAATTGTTGAGATACTCCGGCGGGCTGGAGCCCTAATATTCGGTAGGTTGGCTGACTTTGCCGTGGGGGTCGTTCTGAATCGCTTACAGGCAAGACAACTAAGACAACTACCACAGAATTCACAGTCCTGAACCCAGGCCCTGACACCACCAATCCGCACGACGAGAACCGTTCGCCAGGCGGGTCATCGGCTGGATCTGCGGCCGCGGTGGCTGACTTCCAAGTTCCTCTCAGCTTCGGAACGCATACAGGTGGCAGTGTCATTCGTCCAGCTTCTTACACGGCCACATATGCCATGAAGCCAACCTTTAACACATTATCCGGCGAAGGCATCAAGGTCGCCTCCCTTGAGTTCGACACCATTGGATACTTTGCTCGTAGTATAGAGGATCTCAAGCACATTACCGACGTTCTCAGTATCATCGAGGAGGAATTTACCGACATGGTATTGAAAGAGGCTAAAGTGGGCTTCGTCGAGTCACCGTTTTGGCCGTCTGCCGGGCCCGGCAGCATCGCATCCATGGAGAAGGCTGCTGAGACTCTCCACAATCACGGGGTTACGGTCGAGTATGCCGAATTCCCGGATGAATCCAACGGTGCCATAACTTTGAACAAGATGTTCAAGGTGATCTTTGTAAGAGAAGGGGGTGCGGCATTCTACAGGGACCATCTCATGGACACTGCCAAGACGAAGCTGGACCCGGATGTCCGCGCCTTCGTCGACGATGCCCGCAAACTCTCCCGTGACGAGATACAAGAAGTCTCTGACTACTTTGCAGCCCTGCTCCCAGCATTGGATAAGATGGCCATGAAATGCTCCGCTCTTATCACTCCAAGCGCGACCGACGAAGCACCCTTGAGATGGATGATATGGGCAGTCCTGTTTTCAACTCGCTGTGGACGGTGAGGAGTCCTGGATTTTCCAGTTTTGCCATGGGCTAGCCTGTTGCCTCTAGGCAGATCATATGCCCGTAATCCATGTGCCTGCTTTTACAATACCCAACGGCATGCCTGTCGGCCTGTCTCTCATAGCCCGGCGGTATGATGATCAACATCTTCTGAGCATCGCCAAGATGCTCAGTGGGCCTCTGATGAGTGAAGGGGGTTGGCAGGAGAAACTGTTATTTCCTGATTCTGATGTAACATCTGAAGCTTGAGCACAAATATGATCCTCCATCGTACCTTTGATTGGTAAAGATAGAGAAGTTCAGTGAAGAATTAGGGCAAAAGTTTTCTCAACCCCAACAAGCGCGTAATGTGACATTTACAAACGTAAACTCGGGTAATTGAACCTTTTCTTCGAGCAGGTGTACCGTGGTCCAGCCCAGCTTTTCTGAATCATCTGAATTTGCGCCCCAAATATCCCCCCCTCGATGCGGACGGGGATCGGACTGTATGAACCAACAAAGTCGCATGGTTTAACATCTTCCATGCAAGCTTTCTTCATCAATTTGTTGATAATGTCGAAATGGGGTTTGGCTCTATAGTCATAGTAGGTGAGGCTTTAAAACTGATTCTCAATTTTAAGCAAATAAACAACGATATTCTGCAATATAAAATAAGCCATAATAACTGCACAGCCACTTGATGTAAATTTTAGAAAGCTTATTCTTTTTAGTAATCTTTATACAACTCCTTAACAATATATAGAGCTAGATCAAGAGTCGTCGTGCTGTTACGGTCACAACTTATTGGTATTGCCAGAGTTGTACCTGCACTTTTCACCCGCTAGAGTAACTAAAAAGTCGCCTACAGCTATACAGATTCAAAAATCTCGCGAAAACTAGTATGTATTCACTTTGCATTATATTAAATAATGGCTGTCGGTTACTATCGACACAGTCAATGAGCTTGTGCTTTTCATGCTATGCTATTCTCAAGACACAATTTATACGCTACTCTTTGTTACTTGGTCATTTATCATGCGTGATTATATCGTAGTATAGTAGTCTTGCCGCATCCTCCCTAGCGACAACCCCATCCAGCACGAGCTTACCCGCTGACTGTCTCCCGAGCACGCAGACGACAAGGGAGACCATATTTTGATAGATGAGCAGTTTAACATGACGAGTATTATTGACTGGGAGTGGGCACACACGGCCACGGCTTCACAGGCATTCAACTCTCCAATTGGCTTCTTGCCGGTGGCGGATTTCTACAATGGCAAGAACAGCCTGGGCGACGACGAGATTATTTTTGCGCAACTGCTCAAGGCAAAGGGGCGACAGGATCTGGCGCAGTTTGTCTGCAACGGCCGATTGCAACATCGATTTGCATTCTGCTGCGGGTACGATCTCGCTGACTGGGACGGGTTCCTGGGCCTGTTTCGAGGACTTCGGGCAGCAGTGGCTGTGGACGAGGATTTGGAATGGAATGAGTGGAAGGCTGTTGCGTTGGATCGCTACAAGGATGATTCTGGGTTGCAGCTTGTGTTGGCCAAGTGCTAGGACGCCACAGACTTGTACAAACTGTGCAAGACTTGAGTCGTCCCATCTATGCCGCGAGACGGTACGTGTAGGCAATCATAGGTGATGGAAGATATTACAGTGCTACATGTCGGATATCCCCTCGTACACGGACAATGATGAACGGCGTCTATTGGCATCTTGGCTAAGGATAGTAGTTATACACGTTCTAGACGAGCAGAGAAGCACCAATGCGCGCTCAGTGAATTCGGCGAGGGCCGTGGACAGCATTCCAGTCATGGAAGATGGATGCCGAGTCACCCTTTTTTTTTGCAAACGTAGCACACCAGCCTCGAATATCCCAAAACCAATCGAGATCAAAATGACGGACGTCCCTAATCACCACCGGTGCTGTTCACCACTGACTACTTTTCAGCCAATCTTTCCAGGATTCTTCCTGCCAAGTCACATGGTGAATTGCTTTGCGTGACCTCAAACGTGCCGAGTCCCCGAGGAGGTACTCGTGCGAGCCAGTCGACTAATCTACCAGCCGCCAGGGAGTCGACACTTAGGGTGGTCAGAGGCAGGTCTTGGTCAATGTCGGGAGATGGCAGACAGAGACATCTGCCAGTAGTGCCTGCGGAGCCTCAGCCAATACTTGGTGAACAGACTCTTTGGAGCTTTCTGCAAGACACTTCTTCAGTGACTTTTGCTGTGTCCTTTCTGAATCGCCTTGGTCGCCATTAGGAAGCCGGAGGCTGGCAAAAACGTGGCTCACGACACCAGTGCAAGTCGTTTGGGTTCAGCCAAGGCTGGATACCTGCCATAATCTGTCCCTGATGAGGGCGGGGTATTGCGAGCTCAACGAGACGCAAAGATGTCGGGCATTCCCTGAGCACGCAATAGCCAGCACATCATATAAACACATGACCTATGGGGTTCTTTCGGCCATACAACTCTCCTGGAAACCCCAGTGAGAAAAGCATAACTAGACCCATCACTTTTCCAAGCCTACAAATTCATTTAGTTGCTTTTTATCAAGTTGCTTAAACAAAATAAAAAAAAGGGCTAGGTGGAGGGCATCTAGTAACACTATGTTTTGGCCGTACCCAGGCCAGGGAACCGTAACTAACCACGCAAGACACCATGAGTACACGCATGGCAATGCGTCAGACACACTAGCCGATTAGTGAGAAATCCACCGTGGAGCTAGCCAAAAAATGAACACTGTGAGCTAGTTTATCCTCATTGCGGAGGGTAGTTGCCTTTTATAACTGTTTGCATCCTCCTCTGTCGGAATTTACATCACCCTCAACAGAAGCAAAATAGCTAACCAAAGTGGCTCCAAATAGTTCTGTCAATACAAGCTCATGTCATCGCCCCGACTCATCTTCTGGGATCGAGGCAAACATCGAGCTCTGAGATAGCGACACCAAGATTTGCAAAAGTTACCTAGTGTAAGGCGGACCATGTAACAGGGACTCTGGTGCCATCAGCTCTTTGATGTTAAAGTTGGAAAGAAGGGCTAAAGCAATCCGGTTCCTCGGTTGGATACTTGTGAAAGAGCGGCCGGACTTGAGGAACTGGGTAAATTGGGTAGAGCTTTCTTTGGCATGTTTGACTCTATTCTGCGAATAGTGGCTTTATCCAAATTGCACTCGGCCTTGGGCGTGCGAATACTCTGCTTACTGGAGGTGCTGCACCAGCCGTAACGAAGTGTGTGTGTGTTTATATATAGGTCTATACACCTTTATATGTGCTTATGTGTTTTAATGTATATTGACATGTGTTTTTCTGCGTTTGTGCGAGCAATTACACAACCTTAGGCAAGGGAAGAGACTTGACCACTTTCTCAGATGCTAGCATCATGTCATGCCACAAACTTTAATTCCAAGACTTTATGATATGACTTCTGCGCAACTAGCACTACGTAGCAGTCCCATAGTTGGACGAAAAAAATTATATACACAAGTATCATCTATATCTTCCATGCTAATCAGACAGGAGACTTGGGTGTAGAAAGTCGTGGCAATCAGCCCTCGAGGACTGATAGGCCTCGACTATCTCTCGAGAACCTTTCAAAGCAGACTCGAATTCACTTCTTTCCTCGTCAGAAATATGCCTCTTTTCCTCGTACTTCCACCAGGTGGTCGAATCAATCATGCCCATCATACAAGCCGCAAGAGCAGACGCCGCGTCCTTGTCAATTTCGACAGGAATACCCAGTGGTAAACTGGCGCACTCCACTTCGTTTGGGGTAGGATATTTGCCGCTTGCTGAGATGAGTAGCCTCTTTCCCGTTTCGAGCACTCTGCCCAATTGTATAACGAGTAGAGTATGAAGCCCTCGTCGAATGCTATCGTCTTGAATGGGGAAATCATCCGGGAGTGCAGATTCCTTGATCTCGCCGAGACCAAACTTGATGATACTGAATGCGTATTGGATAGCAAGCTTTTGCCGCTCTTCTTCTGGCTTGCCCGGCATGTGCTCCTTGAGGTAGCCCATGACAGAGAGGGTCTCCTCACTGAGATGTAGTGCTTTGGACTGTCCAAGAACAAAAGCAATGTCCAAGCTACCGGGCATACGCAGGCTCGTTTGGTTGACTTCTTCTGCAGCCTTGTTCAAATGCGCCCTAGCCTTGGAATATTCGTCAGGCCCGGGGAGAGAGTTGGGGCTCTCGGGGACGCGGCCCAGGGCAATTGGGCCAGCGTCTCGTTGATGCCCTTGTTCGGATATATTTGGATGGTTTTTTTCGTCCTTTATCCTTTCGGAAAATTGCGACTTGTACGCCTCGCCAGCAGCTGGTAGAAAAGTGGTCGCGTTGTCCTTGAGCTCAACTGGAAGACTCAAGAGGTACTTGCGCTGCCTGCGTACAATCTCGGCAGACGTCTGCTCAGTGACGTTTGCAATAGCCTGTTGGGCTCCAGTTTCGAGTTGCCCCTGGTCCAAGTCAGTGCCAGGGTCCAGAATCATGCTGCTGGCATTGAGCGCGCCAATCTGCTCCGCGCCTGCGGATGCGATGGCTCAAGACTCGGTCCCGAAAGCCAGGGCCAGCTGACGAACAAGGGCGTTTTCTGCCCCGTGTGGTTGAACGGCCGCATAGATGTATTTGAATCCTCTCTTTCTAATAAACTTGTCGTGCCAGATGTCGTCGCGTATCTTTAGGAGTTTGTCATGCGTCGGCACGTCAGGTGTAGATTCAAACACGGCCACCTCGACTATCACGACACCGGGGATAAAGCCGCCCATGGCCAAGGCGTCGCCGATCAAGCACAAGGTCGAATCGATTCCGCTGAAAATTTCGTTTCTGTTTTTGACTATTCCGTCCAGCGCGTTCATAACACAGTCCACAAATGGGATGATGCTTGTCATGATTGTTGCCCGGTCCATCAAACCCATGTCGGTTGTAAAGGCGTGGACAACTTCGCCCACCCACAAGGCACTTCCTGCGACGCCGGCCACCTTTAAGGCTACACCGCCAGAGCCAGGACGAAGCCTTGGTGAGGTGACCTCTAGCGCCTCGTACTTTAAAAATTCCTTTCTGAATGTGGTGAGGTCCTTGTTCACCTTGTTTGGCACTTCACTGAGCCCGTGTTTGTTTGCGAATTCCTCATATTTCCGTTCGACACTCTTTTGGACCTCTTTTGCCTTTCCGTCTCCTCGGGAGTTGCTTCACCTTTGGGTTTCTTGGGCTCTTGCTCACCTTTAGGTGTGCTTGACCCCTCGTCGCCGTTAGGTTCCTTGTCAGCCTCGAATGGGTTTTCCCAATCGCAAAGTGAGCTCTGTCTCTTCATCTTCCTTAAGTCACTAAGAGGTTTATTAAGTACAGGATTTACCGCTTTAATGTCCTCGTGGAGTGCTTCAAGATTTCCCTCGTGATTACCCTTACTATTATCTCTCCATTGAACATGAAGGAACTTCTTAGTCATCCCAGGGTTGGCCTCAATCGTTTTAACTTCATCATACGGCCTTGCGATTCTTTCTTCTTCTGGTTCTGCGTTGCCGTCATTTATCACAGCTATGGGGTTCATGGACGGCTTGAAGCCTTCCACTGCCTCGGTAGTTGCCACAGCTGTGACGTCGTTGAACGGCTTGAAGCTTTCCACAAGTCCCTTTGTACCTGGACCACCTCCAGTGTGTTCTTTTCAGAGTTCTTCCAGCCTCGTCTCCAAAGTGCCTCCTTTGTTCTCGAGGACCGTCTTTGGAATGTCGATGTCTATGCCTCCCGCCTTGGTGTGAATTTTGGCCTGAGTCGACCATCTTGGCTATTCGTCATAGACACACAACCCCAACGACTGCATGGTTTTATTGCTTTCAAGCCAAATCTCACCACGTCAAGATGACCGTATAGCGTCAAGACACCAATATGCATAAAGGACTCCATCTGGAGGCGGCAAGAAAAATGTCCAAAGTAAAGTGGTTGTCATATTAAAGTGCAGGCTAACTAATCCATAATACGGCCACCCTCCCCCCAACCGGGAAGGGGTCATGCCGAGGGACACCACACATGTGGATAAGATTGCCCGGGGACTTGCGTAATGTTGCCAATTATAGGCTTGGCGGGCAGGCATCAATGGACATGGAGCAAGTTCCATGTCGAAGCGCGCGAGCTCGGACAAAGGAGTTTAATCTCCTTTCTATTCTGTCTTGCCCTTTAAAGTAGAACACATAGCAGCCCGACCCAAGTTATGCGCGCACGCGACATAGCCTATTTATGTATTAAAAGCAGTCTCATTGAAATGAGGATGCTGCAAGAACAGAAATAACCCAACGATGAGATGAGCCCGGCCTGTTTCCAGCAGACAATTATAAATGACACCCCGGGCTCTCACAACGCTGACAAAGATTCGCGTTGCTTTGCTCTACTCCTAATCACGGACATGCATTAGAAACAGTCGTCTCTTGCTAGCCAGGCAGTCAAGTGCTACTACTCACTATATATCTGCAATAGAAGTTGGGGAAAAGGCCGCGGCATTTACATTCGTCGCGTCCGGGGCAAGGCCGGAAAGGACTACAATATCTGCTCTTAAGCCCCATGTCTGTGTCCTCATATTCACACGTCGGTCGATTGACCGGCCTTTTAGCTGAGGCTGCCCCTAACAACCCGATAAGGGACATTGCTATTGCGATTGTGGCCTTCATCTCGAGTGCTCTTTGGGGTGACGGGTTGGACTGGGATAATTGAGAGCCAGGATGATGCCAATTGCGGAAGAAGAGTTCTTCATAATTCTGTGGGACTCGTTTGAAGCCAAAAAAAACATGTTGCACCTAGAGGGAAGTGGACCGTCTTATACATCTCATGCTCACTACAGAATGTTTTTCTTGGCTCGGACTACAGTCTTTAAGCAGAGGGCTACGTTGCTAGTTTTCAAGGCTATTGTGAAGTTTTGTGCATGTGATGAACCCTCCCGGCAGAACGATGCACACCGAATCCCAGATCGGATGAAACAAACGTGAACAAAAAGAGCTAGCTAAACAAGTTGTGATGAATAGATATGCCGTCCAAAGGATTGTGGAGACTGAGTGCCCGTCATGAATGCCATGTAGAGTGGTTTCACCTGGTTTGGTCTAAGAGTCAGCTTTCCAAGGCCTCTGTGGTTTTTCCTGGTCATTGCCGCCTCTTTTGGGCATTGATAGACATGAACGACTAGGTCCGATTCCTACGTGAAGTCCTTGCCAGGAGTCTAGGCAAAGCTGAACAATGCCTCTGAACTCGAAGTTGTTGAATTTAAGCCACTGGCGCTGCTTTGTGATGTTCATCATGAGGTCGGATGTGCGAGGCTAGCAAGACGGTGCTACTCCACAGAGTAAACTAAGCCGAAAGGATCTTCCTGGGTACTTTTACCCGGCTTCGTCTACGGAGTAGCTCTGTGTAAATTTCAGGCTGCAAAGACCCGTGTCTCAAATAACCTGCGTCGGCCCGGGTTCGGGTGGCCAATGCAGAGGCTAACTAGCACGTCGAGGCCTATTGCTATTAGGGCTACTAGCAAAACATGTAAATGTACTCGTCATTTCCATCTCTTTAATCTTTAGTTCCTATTCTATAGCCTAGCGCGATGCGTGATGTTGCTGGTACTCCCAATAGCCGCATTTCTTGTGCGTTAATCCATCGCAGTGTAGTGTTCCAAGGATTCGTATTGAACGTGGACTTGGCCCTTGGATTGAAGCTCTCTATCGAGGAAATTTAGGCCTCTTTAATCATTGAATTCAGAGGGCATCAGAAAAGGCCACCTTTCAATTGAAGAGGCAGGGAAAAGCCCTTGTTGAAGGTTTTCAACTAGCTAGTCTAGCTAGATTACGTGGCGTTAGATTACGTCCATGAGAGACCTATATGACGTATCCGATGACCCCTTGACAACTAAATCTAGAAGATACAGCGTGGTGGGAGATTTCCTACAATGCATTTGGTCACATTAGACAGACTTGTGGAAGAGATGCAGTACAAGGAAAATGGCCAGCAGCTACTCGCCGTAGTGTCTTATCGAACAATGTCATGTCACCTCCCACACTGAGCGTCCTGGCAACGGACAGGGTGACATGGCGACCAACTACACGTACTCTTTCGAGCAACTTTCTTGGTTGCAACGGTAGCCATAACTAGAATGACGAAGACAGCTTGTTCCGGAGCCCCATGGTGACACGTATGACCCAACTGTCACGGTTCAAGGAGGATCTCAAACAGAGAATACGTACAAGAAGTTTGATCATGTTTATATTTCTGAAAGACAGAAGAATGCCAAAAAAAAACTCACACAGACTATCACTTTCCATGCAAACGTGTCTGCCACGGTCGATGCCCAAGAGAGTCAACACAAAGGACGAGGACACATGCAGCAAAGCGTCTCGTACTGAAACAAGCCATCATCAATTTGACCAATAGAGCAATCCAATCGAGGAAACAGAATCGAATGGCATCACCACAGTTCGCGAGTACTATCCACCAAGCGGTGAAAAGGGGTCAGATAATGTCGTGCAATGCCCAGACAATTCGGCCAGGAACAAGCGGCCGCGTTGAGCCACCACACATCGAGAGCTACACATGTTTCCAAATGCCACACATTCACAGGACTCTTGGTGCGTCTAGGCCGCTGCAAATCATCTCCTCAAAGTTGCTGTTCGTCTCGAGATGACCCTTGACTGCCTCCACTTCTATTCCCTCCCACAACTCGCAGCCAGCTAAGCGCACTAGACTATCATCGAGGCTCTTTGTCTCCATTACCTTTCGTTTTGGAAACGGTTTCATTCATCACACGTAAGCACCCGACTTGATTGAATCAAATGCCCTTAGACTTGGTGGTAAGTGCCATGTTCTACGCTGCATTTATGACGTGTCGTGGCTCATGTTAGAGGTGCTTGCTTAATTCCGCCTACCATTGTGTTCTTGCTGGGTATTTACCACGCTTGTAACGGGCGGCAAGGCTGCGTATTTTGTTGTTGTCAAGCAACGATAGAACTCGGGAACAGTTGCGGTCCTGGCTACCACCACCGACTATGACTACATGAAGCAACCTACGACCAGACACCACGGGCGTAAAGACCAGGTACACCAGTGATGGCTTGAAAAGACTCCATACATTGACAAACAGAATGATTCCACTCAGACTATGCGCCTGATCCAGAAGCAGAACAAATACAATGCGCAGGGCCAAGAGATCGAGGCGACTGAGATGGATTGGTTAAGCACAGAAAATAAAGGCTAGCCACTGAACAACGAAGCACCACATCCATCGAGTACGATTACCAGGGGAATGTCAGCAAGGTAACCGAAAGCGACTCTCTAGCTACTTCAAGGACCCAGGACCCTATTTCGTTGACAACAACCGAAGGCATCAGAGGGGAGGGCACAACAAAAACCGAAATGAACCTTTTTTAGCACCCCCAAGGCGATATCACTCTTCAAAGGCGACTCTTACAGCACGCTCTGCAGCAAGATTAGCTACGCGTACGACGGGTTCAGACGCTGTGTTAATAAAACGGACCATCTTGGCTGAAAAACAGGACACGACTATGACCCCTTTAACCGCATCATGACCACCTGGCCGAGCGGACGCATTGTTAATACGCACTACGCCGATCACACCGCCGCGGTCCTTCCCAAATTAATGCAGCTCAATGGCAAAAGCGTCGGACAGCAGTCATTCAACAGCTTAGATCGTATAACGTCCAATTGGCTCCCAACTTACTCATCAGACATACGAGCATGTCGCTCCCGAGCTAACTCACATCAACAGCGCCAAGGGCGACCAGCTTGATCCCACAGTTGAGTCGGCTTTGGGCCATGCCCCTATTAGAGTAACGACTGCCGACACTGCAGATTCTTTCCACTACGATCACCGACTTGGGGCTTTGTCCGAGTTTAATGGTTCCTACTCGACTCACATCTAACAGCACTTTCCTTCTGGTCTGCTGTCCAAGGAAGTCATAAACATCAAAGGCATAAACCAACTTTCAACAAGTTGTACTTACTCCAAGGCCGGGAAGCTGCAAAAATACACAGATGTTCACGGGACGACAAGTGTGATGGACTACAATGTACGCGGCAGACGTGCGCCCCTTTCCCAGTGCAAAGTGCCATTGTCCCTGGCTGAAAGCCGTGTTCAAGACGAGGCAAACAAGACGACAACAACGACGAAGCTGACATGCGATGACTTTGGCCGGGAGACGATACCATCCATCTACAAGGACAGCACAACGCTGCTCCAACATCTGACCCAGTCGTACAAGGAAATCGATCTAGTAAGCTCGCGCAAGAAGGAAAACGACCAGGGTATTCTACGGGAAGAATCTTTCCAGTACGATATTCACAACCATCTCGTCAGCTACGACTGTACCGGCAGTCAACCGCCGACGGATTACCAGGGCCGCTCACTGCGATGGCAGCAGTTCAGGTTTGGCAAACACGACAACATCACCCAGTGCTCAACGTTATTTCAAGACGGCAGTACCAACACGGCAGTCTATTCGTCCAGCGAGCAGGATCCCACACAGCTCGTCAACATGAGAAATACTGACACCAGCGACCCTGCCAAATAGACCTCGAGTACGACGCAAACGGCTGCTTGACTCGAGACGAGCAAGGCGGCACATGGCAATATAACAGCCTGAGCCGTCTGACCGCCGTTTTTGACGCCAACCACCGGCGCCTCTGTCAATATCAGTACGGTGCCAGTGGGAAACTCGCTTGCCAATGATTCCCAACCAGCCCGACACACACTTCTTCTACGGCGAGACTCTCTCATCGCGGTAAAAGCAAGAGAACGCCGCGTCAGCTACTTGTCCAGCGGATCGCAGTACTGGGTAGAAACAGCTGCGGCAGCGTAGCAAATGTTAATTTTAGCAGTGTGATTACGTTTGGTTCTTGTCAGGACATGTCCTCGGTTCATCATTATTTGCTCTTGCGTGAACACCGTAGGACTGAGTGACCAGGTCCCAGACTCCCAATTTTCCATGTCCATTTCCATTTCCGACAAACGGGACTGACAGCACGCGAGGTTAGCGCCGGGGGACTTAATCTGGGGAAAACCGTAGCCTGTGACCACACACACACTCGGGATCAAATTGGTTACCAAGAGAGCATATCAGGCCTCGGTGAAGTAAGGCGTGTCAATTCTGAAAGTATGTGCGAGTGTGCTAGGCAGCAGCAGCGTTGGTGACCATTCGTGCATAAGATCAAGTCATATGACAGTAGACTTCCCCCTTCCATCGGAAGCAAAGAACCACCCAAAATGGCCACCATCGATATCACAACTGCATTGGCCATTCCCGGTCTTGAGCCTACCTTGACAAAGGATGACCTGAAGGAATGTACCATCATTTACGTGGCGGTCCCCTCGCTTGAAACTCTCGGATTCCTTAACAGCTGAATAATCGTGCCAACATGATATCTACCCCTGAGATATAATGGCCTTGCCGAATTCAGCCCCATATGGGTACTGACCAAAACCATATTCGCAAACTAGTCAGATCATCACTAAACACCGCCAGCTTGGCAAGTTTAGCTTTCATCTGGTCCACCGGCATGAACCCATAACCGGCGACGCCATCAGACTCGAGTCAAGCCTCGGCATCTTGAACGGCAAGTGGAACAAGACTGTCTTGATAGACTCCATCAATCTTGGCAACATACATGGGGTCGTTTTCAAATTCTTCTCTGCAGAGAATCGCTTCGTTCCGTACGAGTTTGCCCAGGGGCCTTCACCGATTCGCTCCGGAGATGTCGATGGTGTCTTCCTTCAGGAATTCACGAGCTACCTCATCGGACATAACCTAGCCAATATTTTAGCACTGGACATCGTTCATTCTGGCCCGGATGGGCAAGCCGATGAGTGTACCGCCGACATAGGAGTGGATAGGTTGGGCACTGTGATACTACCGAAAACCGCCGTGAATGCGCGCGAGTTCCTCCCTACAGGTTGGCCTGGTCTACTCCAGCCCGACGACAGCAACCCTCCCGCAGGTCAGGCCTGGGCCAACAAGGTTGATGAGTTCCACAAAGTCTTCATCAACAAGCCGATAGGGACTGCAAGAGAACTCGTTGATGAGTTGGTTTCGCCAGGATGTGCTTACGCCTAGTGCGCTCACGCTCAATGCCACACAATATGCTACCAGGCGCGGTGTCACAGACCGCGGTCAGCGGGAGAGTTAGGTGTCCACCTACCCGCGGTGGCGACTTCGCCATCAATTCAACGTGTCTCTGTGTAGCTCTTGGGATACTTATATTAGCACCGCACTTCAGACAATGCCCATTCCCTGTGTAGAAAGCAACAATATAATATATGATGAGTGACCATATAGTATCGAGACATATAACAACAGAATGAACCCATATCGTAGCAAATCCTCCATTCAAACCGAGTTTGCTTGTACGCTAGCCTATTCGCAATGTGAACGGATAGACAACATTGCCTCGAGACAGACCAGATCCGGGCTGCCAAGTACAAGAGGCTGCGCGTTCTCTTTTTCAGGACGCCGATCAAAGCCGTGAGTTCGTAACAGACCCAAGAGTCTCCCAACTTCAATCGCTCGTCTGTCCTCGTCTGAAACGCAACCAACTGTCTCGTAAAAAGTTTCCCAAAACGACGTCCGGAGTAATCCGTGGTCAGGATGGAAGTAGTAGCTTGTTGATGTTTGTATGCCTAGAATTGTTTCGAGACCACCCAAGGACGTGCCGAAAGGACTAATAACAGCATCTTCCCAGTCACCAATACCCGTGATGCGGCCGGTGTTTTCATCCACATGAATATTCATCTCGAGGAGGTGGTCGTGGTTGAGCACCATGCGGTAGTCTGGTCGAAAGAGCAGTGGATGACCTTCACGGATCTCTTCTAGTTTTGGTTGAAAGGAAGGGCTTCGGAAAGTTTTTCGATGATGTGAAAATAATGAGTGAATAGCGAGCTGGCAATATTCGGAGTCTGCTTCAGCCTTGGTCTGTTAATCCATGCTGATGCAAAGAACCTAGCTAGCGTATGAGCAAGGAATCCAGTATAATATGATGAGCACACCCAGACCTTGCAAAATCCTGTGTAGTCTGAAGCAAACAGTGTTTCATGACGGGGGCGAGGAGCTGATGTCGGGCTCGACAAAAAGCAACGCCTTGGACAAGATCCATGGCGTACACGTAGACATGGCCTAACATGTCACGTAACTCGCATCCAGGGACGAAATCTCCATAAGTTTTCCGCGCTAGATTGACGGTTTCGATACTCAAAGCTGAGCTACGGAGTTGAATTACCCCAGGAGGCGAGTGGCCGACGTCGGTTGCCACGGTGTAGCTGGCCCGGCCTTGTACAAGTGCTGGCGAGACTGAGCTGCCAGTGAGTTTTGTAGCAGCTTGGTCACAATCATCCCGCGTAATAGACACCAGTCGGCTGAAAAAGGAGGCAATCCGAAATGCAGACAGTGCGTCGATACTCTCCGCCTTGACCGCATATGGAGATATATCCATGGCGACGTTACAATGAAGCTTGATCAGTCAAGGAGCAGTACATTGTCGCCACCAAACGAAGGAAATTTCTTCAGCATTGCATTTGATCCCATTCCCGGTCAAACGCACACTTGCATAGCCAAGCGTCAGCACTCCTGTCCCACCAGGATCTCTAGACTCGGGACCGTAATGATTCATCAGATTCTATCCACGCCTTTGAGATAACCTGCTGGTCACTAGTGGTTGCTAAGTTGACGTGAAGGACACTATCAACGATGCCCTATTGAGGCCCACAGCGAGCGCACGACAGTCAAGCAGATTGGGGATGAAGTTGTCCCGGAACTCCATCTCGTTTTTGCTCGATATGGCAGCGTCGACGCCGGGCCCTGCTGACGCCAAGATATCCAATCAGCGCACTGAAACTAAACGTGCCCGGCGCGGGCCGGCCCTAGGTTTGGCTAGCGGCCGGATAAATCCGCATTGCATTCGATCCGGACCAGCTGCGCCGCCTCAAGTAGCTTTGTGATTGCACTAGTATTAGGTATGCAGTTCTACTGTGCTAAATACAACGGGTTTAGTCTACACATACTCTCCAGAAGGGGTATATGCTCTTTGCGCGAAAATCATCCCGACAAAGACTGCAACGAGCACTTGAAGTGTGCTCGCCGCCGGGAACAGATACATCGTCAATGTCGTCGAGCCTCCCCAAAAGTACCGCACCACCGGGCGGGGGACCAGGACATGCCATGCTCCCTTCACCTTGCCCAATAGCCTCTGCTCCTTTTCTATCCTTGCAACTCGGCGAAAGCAGGGGGTTCATGGCGGGCGTCAAGGCGCCGACCAGAGCCGCGACGCTGGCCAGAACCACCATTGACTTCATTTCTCAAGTTGGGACGTCAAAGGATATGGCGGGCAGTTGAAAGAGTGCCAACGCGAGTATTGATCGGGCTGCACACGTGAACGTGCCTCTCGGACGACGCACAAGCGGGTGACGACCCAATCACTTATAGAGAAAACGGAGACGCCAGGCTTCATGGCTTTCGCTGCATAACAACGGCATTGTCTTGGTCCGAGTCATGCGCTCTGCAGCGTCGCGGGTGCTGTATAGGCTTCATACTGTTTCGCCAATGTCTTTAAATGAAAGACGCACCACAGGCTCCGGATGCATTGGTCGCTGGTCCTCAGAGTGATTCCCCTCAAGTTTTACCATTGCGTCAATCGCCCGCAGGTAGGAAACTCTGGGCGAACCTTGGTGTCAAGACTTGCAGGTCTCTGGCATACTGTATCAGCATAATTCCGCAGTGTGCTGTGTGATTATAGTTGCCCATAACCATTAATTAGCTGGCCCAAAGCCACGGCCCGATGGAGTTTCTTCCACATCAAGGTAGATGATTGTGTGGTGGTCTCTACAATGGCGCACGTGGATATTGCAAGTCCTTTGCACCCGGCAATTGTGCCAGTCGACGGACGTGCACGCGGCGATGAACACAAGTATTGATTCCTTGCATGAATAGTACGGTAGGATTCCCAGAACGCGAGCAAGCGAGGTCGTAGAAGAACGGTCCACCAGGAGGATCCATCATCCATGGTCCCGTCCCATGTTGACATGACTGCGAGCGAGGGGTAGAGAGTCGATCGTATAAGTGGCAGGCGAGGACACAGTATTTACGAACAGACCAGACGTGGGCTATTGCTGCATGAGTTTTTGTAACGTGAAGAGGCCACCCGACCACAAGAGGGTATCATTCTTACCTAATAGGCGGGAAGGCTTCGGGGCACCCTGCGGAGTAATGGCCGGCCATGTACGACTCGGCCGGGCTCGCTTCTTCAGCTTTCCGTGTCGGTTCGTCTTTGCGGAGGCGGGAGTGGCGTGTTCGCAGAGGCACGAGGCCGCCAATTGGGGTTGTGCTATTTGTGCGGCAGAAAATCGTTATTCGTGCGGCACTAAGCCCAAACCAATTGGTAGCAAGTTAGCAACTTCCTTATATAGCTAAAACGGGCCTACTTATCCAATATATAGCTGCACGTAAGAAAGGGTGTAGTTACATTCGAGATACTCCATAAAGGCCTTGTATGCGTTGCGTTTTTGCAGTGGCCTCATCACGCAGCTTCGGATGAGGGGGACGCGCATCACCATCTCTGAAAAAGCATAAATGCCAGCCTGCTGCCTCTGCTCTACACTCATAATCCAACTCGATCCATCAAGTCTAACCTACTCAACACCTTTTTGCCACCGTCGCTATTCTTTTCCAGCAAACATGAAGTTGACACTTGTGGTCATGGCTTTTACCGGGCTCACGCTCGCCAGCCCCATCCAAGAACTCGACAAAAGACACAACGACTGGCCAAGCTGCATGACTTTTTGCAACACACCGACCTGTGCTATTAAAAACTGCTACGCGTGGTGCACCAAGGCATGCTGCAAGATATACCCTTCATCTCGGCAGTGTTAAACTATAGAGACCTTCTCTCCGGGTACCTTTATACATCCTTCAGGGAGGCGGCTTTGGTTGCTGAATGGAATTTGCACCAAATTGAGTGTGCGTGGCGTGTCGGCACTTTTACCTAATGCAGAAGGATGCCTTGCCTTTTTCTCCAGAGCATTCGCTTTGAATTCGCTTTGACAAAAACTTGACTGATGACGGACCAATGGGGTTTTTTTTCTGTTTTCATGTCGGGAGCTGAGTGAGGAGTAAGACGGTCACAAAATTCCAAGGCTGTGAGCGGACTGGATCAGCATAAAGCTGCAATATCAATTGCAATTTATTTGACGCAGCCCATGACTTTGTCGCATGTACAGCCATGCTATCATAGTATTCGACGCGGACTAACTGGTCGCAAGTGCATAAATTCTAGAAGCGCACAGCGCATGCCGCTTGACTCGGTCTTTCGTGTTTGCCTACTTTCTGTATCTGGTTGTAGAAGGGGAAGCCTGTTTGTGGGGTTGGTGCATTTTTTCTTTAATATACCAGAAGTTACTCTAGCTAGCCGCCTCTGAAGCATTGCTGTCTTGATGAAATGAATGTTTCTCATGCGCGGGTGTAACACCGGGTTGCGATATCCGGCCGCCTCAAGTGCTGTTTTGCCACGCGGCGCATTATTTAAGAACGAGCCGCCGACGAGTCCGTCATGGTCCATCTCGCTGTGACTGCCCCAATCAAGTCTTGACCCCAGCATCAGTCATCACGGTCAACCTCCATTGGTGAGTCTGGCCAAATATACAATGGATGACGGGAGCCAGTGGTTTTGCGACAACTTCCGGCTCGGCATCGGCCTCCACGAGCATCGACACACTCCTGTGCTTTTTGCACTCTGAAAGAGATGACATCTACTCCGGTCACCCACCAGAGCGTGTACAAGGTCAATCGCTGTCAAGATGGCCCGACAGCAGAGCACTGGGGCGCGACAGCACACGCAAGACTCAACTAAGCTAAGGGGGCACTTTTTCTCGAGACGATAACTTCTTTTCACTCCGGTAGCATCTCGGGCGTTCTGCTTCCTACAATCTAGGAAATGGGAAATATGGCTTTTGTATCGTCGCTCCATCATGGCCCTTGAGTGCCGCGAGATACATCGTAACAGGCCCATGGAAGAAACACCCTCATGTTCTCTAGACAATCCATTTCCAAATCGCCATCTTATTCTCAAAACTGAGGAACCAGTGGCACGGCTCAAGTGGTAGCCATAGAATACATACACGTATTTGATGCAGGTGCATGTTCTCCAGGTCTTTATGATGCTCCTGCGGTCCTCCATCCACGACTCAAATCCGGCAGCACCGAGTAAAAAAAAGGAGCTAGATGAATGCCTGTTATACCCAGAATTGCATCATCTAGACGCTGACTCATTCTGCAATCTAGCCGGGTTGCCAACTGTAAACAGACTTCTAGACAGGCCCTCGGTCCAAATAGTCGGTTCCCCAAGCCATATAAATGAAGATGTCACATTTATTACACCTCTATTCAGTATCACGTAGCGATACCTCAAAACTTGAATCATCTAGAATGTGCACAATAATTTCCTTGGCGGCCGGTAAGAGCGGTCAAGGCTCGTGAAAGCGGAAAAAGTCGGGCAGACGCATCGCCAAGTTCGGATCCTCTTGAATGTCAAGCTAGGACCTCGCCTCTGGACCGCTTCGGCAGAGCGCATGCTCCACGGTCATGATTCACAAGATTGACGCTGCTGCTGCTGAAAGCAAAGACCGACAACAGCGCATCGGGCAAGCTATGGGACGGTTCCGAGGTATATCTAATGAGGTATTAATTAAAGCGAGAATAATCTTCGAATGCACCCTCTCCGCGAAAAGAAAACGTGTCTGCGTGGACATTTGCCCTGTGCTGAGAGCCACCAACTTTGATGCCACCTCACGACTCCAGCTTTCAATCTACAACGCCAATGATACGTCGCCCCGGCATTGAAACCCTCAACTTCTGCAATCCAGCGAATCTTGAAACATGGTAGACACCCACGCCTCATCTCGATACTCCACTACCACAGAGCGTCACTGTCCACCATGTCCTTCTGCAGATTGACTCGCCTCTCTGATCTGTCGCTGAAGCGCTTATTTGTAGAAACATTCGACCTCGGAGATGGAACCTTTGGGCTTGGAGGCTTCGGGGTTGGTCTCGGGTTCGAGGGCAGTCCAGAGGGCCCGGACGGTGTTTCTTGCCCGTAAGGGCTCCCCGCCATTTTTTGTGACGTGTATGACCTCGGGGACAAGTGTTGACGGATATTTGGGTCGTAGGCATAGTGTGTGTTATAGCTCTTCCGATGCTCATCCTCGTCAAGAGGCAAGGGACTCGGTCGATTCGGCTGGCGAGGCGATGTTTGCTTCCAGGCTGCTCCAAAGGCAGCACCGGGGTGGAAAGCTGTGAGAAGAATGGCAGACACTAGCGGCAATGCACCGTCCATTATCATAAAGGCAATTTCGTTCTGAGACAAGCCAGCATCCACGCCGCCAGCCAGCTCAACTATTCTATAGATTGAATACGCGAGGAGGGCTGTGGTGGATATCTCAATGCCTAGGAGAAATCGGTTAGATAGTGGCCTTTGAGCCATGTATTGCTCATTCGTCTTTACCTCTGAGAAATCTTCCAAACTGTGATGACGTGTAGACTTTTGAGTGCGTACCATCCGAGACGCGGTCACCGGAGCTTAGTTGTAAGACGAGGCAAAAGTACGCAGTTGCACTCCCCAGCAGTGCTACAGCCTGGACACTCAGGCCGGAAACCACGATTGCAGCACATTTTGCTCTCTGAACGAAAAGGTCAGCCCCGATGCCTTATTCTTCACGTCACTTGTATCATGCAGCTCACTGATAGGCCGTTATATCCGTAAGTAACAAACACAATCCCAACCACCTCGACCGCAATAGCCACAGTAGTCAAGCCAAACAAGGTGTAAGCGGCAAGTGTCGGCTTGTTTTGACCAAGGTGTTCTCCATAAACACGCCGGATATGCGGGATTACCACAAATATCGAAGCTGTGAAAAATGATGGACCTAATACTGTGCCCAAGAGTGACAGCAGGAAGTGCCCAGGGTTATCGGGTGTTTGATGCAGCAAGACTCTGCCAACAAAGCCAAGCAAGCTCAGAAGATGCCCTGTTGCCAAGGTTAACGAGAAGAATCGAGTACGCAGTCTCACACCAAAGTATAGGACCGCAGGCAAGAAGAGAGCGTGAATAGCAAGTAGCACGGCGTTGCCGCCAACGTTGGGGCTATAGTTGTAAAAGCCTTCAGGAACTGGGCAAGATGAGCCACAGCTGGCCTCCATGATAAATGTAGACCAGATCTTTCATATTCGAATCACAGATGAAAGCTTGGGCAAGTGGCAACAGCCGCCAGGTCCAATAACCCCTCCGGGAAGAGGCCTTGTTTATATCCATCCCCGCGTCTGCCTACGACGAACGATAACCGACACAGATGCAGCCCAACAGCCGGGCCATGCAAGTCGTTGGGGGGGGGGGGGGGGGGGGGGGGGGGGGGGTGAAGGGGAGTGGATGGCCCGCGGATGTCGGTGCTGTTGGTTATACATACTGGCGGCACCAACAAGTGCTGGATAAAAAGATGGTGTGATTCACAAGTTACCGCATTCGCTATTGCGCAGCCCGTCACAATATGCATCATCCAATAATCTGCTACGATAAGCAACGAGGCTAGATGAGCCCAGTCTACTTCTGCAACAAGGCCTTCCGACAGCGCAGTCACAAGTAGTGGGTTCTCTGTCTGCTAACATAATAAATGGCCCAGCCAAACCGTGGCAGCAAACAGAAGAAAAGGAGATTGGTCCCGGGAGTTTGGTTCTGCCGTCGCCCCCAAGCATTAAGAGTCTCAAGAACCACTCACCGGGTCTGGATCAGCGTGAAATGGTAAGTCAACGAGACTTGATGAGCAAGACAAAAGACGAGCCAGCAAAGAGGGGGTTGAGAGGTCCCCCATTCTCCGAAGCTCAGGCCGACGAGAATGGACGGCAGGCAGGGCTCTGAATCTGCCTCCCGTGTCAGACTCACAAGGCTGTCGTTGTACAGCATCATATTGAAAGCAGGGATGAGACGATAGTAGACTTGTGATTGGTTGGTTGGCTGCCGCTGCCAGACATCGACAACTGAACACAACGGGCCGGGATTTGCGGATTTGCCCCCAATGTCCCTCACTAAAGACACTGCGCAGATTGGGCCCGTGGCCCCTTCGCAAGAAGACGAGAGAGGACAACCTGCGTTTGGTGGCGTCACGGAGGGTAGCACGAGGAATGGCTTCTCATTTGAAAGGCAGGTGTTGGTCTTGTGCTCTCCTGTCAGGTGTCAAGTATACGCTGTAGGAGCCATGGTGATTGGGTGGTTCCTGGTTTGTGGTGGATGCCGTCCTGTAATGGCGTTGAAGCACGAGCAATGAAGATGATGGTCAGGGGATTGTAGAATCGGGCCAACAAGCCTGCAAGAATAGCTCACTTGGTGCTGTATCCGAGACCGAAGGTCTGTTAGCTGGTGCCATTTCCTGCCATCTCTCGAGGGCTAACGGTCCAATAAAGGACAAGATGTGCGTACTATAGAGTCTTTGGCGTCTGCCAGAAACCAACATTGAAGAGTTTCGACTGTGTCACCGAGCATGTCGGGACCAACGAGGTGGTGATGAGTGCTAATAAGCACACCGCCGACAGAGTACAGCGTGCGTTCGGAAGCCGTCAAAGCGCTCCGACAACAGGCCGATGTGCTCGTGTCTGGTGATCCCACGACAATGTCACTCGCATGTGCAGATCACAATGCGCGGCCCACAGCATCTAGGACAGACAGATTGGCAATGAAAAAGTCATGGTTTGTTCCAGACTTTATCTCGGGGCCTGACGAGTCGCACGGCTTGTGCTGCATGTGCGGAGGCGTAAGATTTATGACAGTTGCCCACGGAACAACGGCTCCTGCGCCTTGTCTCAGCATCACGCCAGAAATGATGCTTTGTTTTTGAAGGAAAGAGCAAGTCGGCTTTGGTCTGCAGCATGAAGGCCTTGCACTGCCACACCAGGTGCCTGGTACCTCCTTGTGTTGCTGTTTAGTAAGCGTCTAGGTGTGCTTGGTGCAGCTTGATTCTTTAAATTAACAATCAAACTACACATGTACGGAGTCGGTCGCTCTGAGATTCGTGCCACCAAGCACACTCAGGCAGTGAACAATAAAAAAAGAAAAGAAAAGAAAACGGCCCAGGCCGCCTATCCTCTGAGCCATCTAAAAACTACCGAGTACCTAAGTACGGAGTAACCAAGCTAGCTGGGCATGTACCAAGTGCCGAGTGCCGAGTGCCGAGCACCAGACTCTCTTTTACCCTGGTCCAGTTGGCAAGACCGTTCTGATGAAACTGGGCTAAACCTACAGCCTTGGCTTCTTTGTCCGTCCATCCCGACAATATTTTTGTAAATGTCCGCGAAACACAAGCTCGCATGCCACTCTCGAGCCAGCAAACATGGCGTTGCTCGACTGCAAACGGCAACAGAACCGGCAACAGCCATTGGCCACCAATGAGCTCAACGCGCGGCCCCAGAGCCCACCACAGGCTACAACCAGGCCACACAACCCGGCCACTCGACACTTCGATGAGGCTTGGCTGAGGCTTAGCCCAACGACGTCAACATCGACGACGACCACGCCGCCTCTCGTCGTCCGAAGCTCTGCGCAACAGCTTTGGAACTCTTCTGCTCCGCGCCTCTGTATTTCCGCCAGAAACACCCACAGCCCGCTGCCGCCTCTATTTGGGGACCTGGCTACTCCGTAAAGCTTGGCTGCTCTGCGCAGCCGAACCATCCGCTTTTTATCCCGCAGTCGCCAGTCACGTCACACGGCCGACAACGAGCTTCAGGCGCGAGGCAAACGAGAGCATGTCTACATGACGGGATAGCATCGGGCAAAATTTATTCCATTCTATTCATCCTCCTCTCGCCTCATCACTGCTACAAGAAGCCTTTTGCGCCGCCACCTGATGGTGTTTGTGCGCCGTCATCTATAATGTCCATCCGCATAGCTCTCGACAACCAGCCCGAGTTCTTCACAAACCTCGACCATGTGACGGGACGCATCATCCTCGGGCTCAATCGCTCCGAGCAAGTCGGCAGTATAGTTGTAAAGCTAGAAGGAGAGTCCGTCACTGCTCTACAAGTCCCGAATCCTTATGAAGAGACTGGCCCCAGACCGACAGGTCCGCTGCCTGGTCCTCCCGGCAGCATCGTGAGTGAGAACCACAAGATTTTATACAAGGTCCAGCAGGTTTTCCCCGACGAATACCACTCAAGTTCTTCGAACCCATATGGCGCCTTCCCGCTGCAGCCGGGAGAACACGAGTTCCCCTTCAAGTTCAAGCTACCCATCAACAACGCCTGCAGCGACCCCATGGCCATGTCCAAGATTGGCGGCCTCGCAGGCGTGGGCGGCTTTGGATCCGGGGGCGGGCTATTTGGCATGGGTGGAGTTCGAGTTATGGATGGCACAAAACAGTTGCACCTTCAGCATGTTACGCGGACCCTCCCGCCATCCTTGACGGGGTATCCCATGGAAGCCGAAGTGCGCTACTATATAAAAGTCACGGTCCAACGGCCCGGATTTCTCAAGGAGAACTGGAGATACCAAATCGGATACAAGTTTCTCCCTATCGAGCCTCCCAGGCCAGCACCAACTGGCCAGGAAGCGTTTGCCCGTCGTCCGTTTACCTTTCGGCCACGATCGCCCGGTCCGCAAAGCAAAAAAGAAGAATTCCTTCTTCGCAAAGAAGGGAGACAAGAGCAGCAACGACATCTCGAACAACAATGGTTCCGGTGTCGACTCACCAAACACGGCGCCGGCGCCATCCATCGAGATGTCGGCTCGACTTCCGCACCCCTCGATTCTTACATGCAACCAACCCATTCCTCTGCGGCTAATCGCCAAAAAGCTGGCCAATTGTCCAGAACAAGTCAACCTAATCTCGTTCCAGATGGACCTCATTGGCATTACCGAAGTACGGACATACAACATCTACAACAAAAAGATCAACCGCTGGGTTGTCGTCTCCAGCACCGATCTCCACGTACCCTTGACCTCTGGGCCAGACGCAGAAGTCGGGTCCGAAGTCGTCGTGCCCGATACTTTGTGGAAAGACAGGCCACTCCCCAATACCGTTGCGCCGTCGTTTGTCACCTGCAACTTATCCCGAAGATATGAAGTGGAAATAAAGCTGGGACTATGCTGGGGCAAGGCCAAGTCCAACTTCATCAACAACGCCCCTCAAACAATATTCCTCCCTTTGCACTTTGCAGCGGCAGAAGTCTTCTCGGGCATAACACCACCGCCCGAGCTTGTCAGGGCCGCTAGAAACACTCGACCTGGCCGGGCGACGCTCAATATCCCCCCGCGACTGCCACCAAGACCGGGCAGTTCGGCACCCAGCTCACCGGTTGGTCCGCCGCACACGCAGAACCAGATGCCGAATCCAAACCAGCCCCAAGCGCCGAGACCACAAATGCCACAGCGGCCACCTCAAGATCCATTGTACCCTCCTCAGCTACTGCCTGGGCAAACAGTGCCGCCATACGACGACGCACCGCCAAGCTATGACGAGGCAATAGCCGAGAACTTGTCAGGACCATTTGACGGAATGCAGCCCCGGCCAGCATACAGTGGCGTTACCAACGAGAACGCACCGAGTCAAATGCCTGCGGAGAAGAGATGACGAGGGTGCACATTATGTGATAACGACGGCATCAAAGGATTTTGCAACGGGAGTTTGGGGGTGGGTTTTCTTGGTTCAAGCACAGGCGGGGCAGCCTCATAATAGACGGTCAGGTTGTTACATGAATAAGACACTGTGTCATAGCAGCAGCGTATAATATGAATCCATAATTCAATCAGCATTATGCAACTTGCGTCATTGTAGTCAACAAAATCCCATAATCAGTCGCATCACGGCATGTGCACAAACAAACCATTCACCACAACCAAGCTCCATCCGATGACGTCAGCCCCCTTCGTCAAAACCAACCCACTCCAGCACTCAGCTCACAACCACCGTTCCCAAGCATCCGAAACCCCAAACTCGCAATGCCGAGATGAGCAAATGCGCCCAGCGAAGCGCATCGCTCGCCTTCCTCGGCACGCGTCCCATCCGTCGCCCATTCTCATGCAGCCCCCGCCTCCCGCGCGCGCGAGACCCTCGCATCCGCGACATAGGCCGACAAATCGAGGACGACTACGCCGCCATCCGCCAACACTACGGTCCGTCCTATCCTCCCCGTTCCTATCTCCTCATCCGCAGCAAAAAAAAGGCTGACACCTCCCCCCTCTAGCAACGCCCAAATACCCCATCGTGCTGGCTCACGGCCTCCTCGGCTTCTCAGAGCTGCACGTGCCTCCCTTCCCGCGCATCCACTACTGGCACGGCATCCGCGAGGCGCTCACGGCGCAGGGCGCAACCGTCGTCGCCACCTCCGTCCCGCCGTCGAGCTCCATCGCCGACAGGGCCGCCAGGCTCGCGGATGAGATTGCGCGGTCCGGCGTCGACGCCGCCGCGGGCGTCAACGTCGTCGCCCACAGCATGGGCGGCCTCGACGCGCGCTGGATGATTGCGCGCACCCTCAAGCAGAGCGGTATCCCCGTCAGGGTCGCCTCCCTGACCACGATATCCAGCCCGCACCGCGGCTCGCCGTTTGCCGACTACGTGCTGCGCGCCGAGGCGGGACTCTTGTACCTCCCGCGCGCGTACCGGGTGCTCGAGCGCGCGGGCCTGGAGACGCGCGCCTTTGCGCAGCTCACCACGTCGTACATGCGGGACGAGTTCAACCCGGCCGCCCCCGACGACCCGGCCGTCAGGTACTTCTCGTACGGGGCAGTGGCGGGCCCCGCGCCGCTGCTGAGCCCGTTCCGCGTCCCGGGGAGGATTGTTGGCGAGGCCGAGGGCGCCAACGACGGGCTGGTGAGCGTCCAGAGCGCGCGCTGGGGCGCCTACCAGGGGACGTTGGTGGGCGTCAATCACCTCGACTTGATCAATTGGTCGAACAGGCTGCGGTGGATGGTGAGGGGGTGGATGGGGATGAGGAGGAGGTTCAATGCCGTGGCGTTTTATCTGGACATTGCGGACATGCTGGCCAGAGAGGGATTGTGAGGCTCTGGCAGGAGGAAGGGGAGGATTTTTGGTCAAGAGGGGAACAATGTGAATAGATGGTGAGCACTGGCGTGGGATCGAACAAGCAGCTAGAATGGGGGCTGTTTCTGACGGACAATACTCACGACGGCTCGAGCAAGTTACTTTGTAGAGGTATCAGTATTAGAATATAGAATACAGCAAAGCCTGGCCACGGGCACCCGAAGCACAACAAGCCTCCTTTGCCCCGGGTTTCGTAATCCATCTCTGCCGTCCCGACCACACATGATGCATTATGTACATTAACCGATACACCCGTGTCCAGGTAATTGCACTCGATAAACGTTGAAAAAAAATTCAAGTGGTCGGCTGCAAGTCGTTCGCAGATTGGCGCCAGGGAAGAAAAGGGTCAGGTTGAGCAGGACGACGCTGTTGTCAAAAGTATCCGAAACTCGTCACTGCAATCCCTTGCTTTTTTTTTGTGTGTGTGTACTTGTTCCTCTTCTCCCGCGGCCAGCTTGTCACTTCCGATCCTTCTCGCTCCCCATCCACGCCCCAGCTAGCCATCACCCGCCAGAAAAGGGTGACGCTTAGTACTTAGCCGCGGCGCGCTCCTTGGCCTCCCTACGTCGGGAGATGAGTTTGGCGATCCAGAGAGCAATGAGACCGACGGCAACTAGATCATGTTTGTGTTAGCAAGTCGGAGAGGGCGGCGTTTCTTGGGCTTGCCATGACCATTGCCCTTTAATTCGGGTCGAATCGGGGGAAGGGATGCATACCGACAAAGACAATGCAAAACACCACCATGACACCAGGATTTCTGGCAGCCCAGTTCTTACGCTTGACGAGCATGCTTGTAGCCTCGCGGGCGATGAGAGAAGTGTCAATGGCAGCCATTATGTTGTTTCGGGAGATGGAGTGGAGAGGCGACGAGTGTTGCTCTACTAGGCGACAAAGTAAACGTTAGTAAACAGCGCAGAAATTCGGGGACCACCAATTGAGCCGGCTGGGAGCCCGGAGGGGGGCCCGTCTTTCGAAACGGTCGATGAGCGGTGAAATCAATTGATTGTATTTGGCGATGCGCAACTGGACTCTGTGCGATGGCGTCTCTCTTGAGGGTGATTGTTGGATGCGGCAGGGCGGCCAATTTGGAATTCTGGTGCTTTGGAGCATCCAAGCTCCTCCGATCGCATCGGCTGTGTCGGCAGGTGCAGCAGCTCGAACGTGACGGCTACAGCCAGCCACACGAGGGTCCAGAGGCACAGCAACAACGTCCAAAAACAATCAATGATGCACGGCCCAGAGACAATCGACGGACCATTGGCGCCAGCAGCTGGCTCATTCTTGTGATTCATTTACTCACCTGTACTGGCCGTGAGAGAGGATGGAGGTGGAAGAAAGAATTAGCTCGAGTCGCGCGGGTGGACTGGGCCATGATTTTGTTGATCGGTCTTGAGGCACTAGAGTCCGTGGGAAAAGTGGGGATGCACGTCACGGGCCAACCGGGGGCCGGGCATTCTGGGCAACACTGGAACTGGAAACTTGTCCAGCATACCCGAGTCGAACTAGTCTCTGGTCTCCGGCCTACCACGATCAACGTACTATTTTGCATGCGCCGAGCAGAATGCCGTGCTTGGCAAACATGAGCTCAGTCAGTCGGTCAAAAAGGAGCCCTTTGGAGAAGAATGAACCGCAGTCAATTGGGTCCGCTGACTGCCCGTTGGGTTCCAGACAGCCGAATTCACCTCTGCCAGTTCTCGACATGAGCAAGGAAACGTCACGGGCACGACGCAGGCATTAAAGAAAAAAACGCCGCAGCAAATTCCGAAATTCGCTCTAGCGGGCCGGGAAGCGACTGAAGGTCGGTGCGAATGGACTTATTACAAGAGCCTCAAGGGCAGCCGCAAGATACCTGGTAGCTCTGCATGGCATGCAGCACCTCTGCTAATAAGTACCTAGGTAGTAGGTACCCTGATCATGGGCAGGTCGGAACACGGCAGTGGGCTGGCCAAACAAGAGCTCAGGGAAAAAATGACCTCTTGCTACTCCGTACAGACGACGACGATAACTTGTGGCTCCCATGTGGTGGATCCATGGCTCTGCTGGGGACAGGCGACGGGATTTGCCTGCGCGAATTTTGAACCACATCCAACGTCGGGTGTTTTGACGCTAGCTAGTGCTTTTCTACGATTCCTCTTCTAGCTCCCTGGGTAAGGACTAGGCCAGTTTGATATCCAGAAGGAGAAGATTGGCTGGGGGGATCATGGGGCTGCGTGATTATGTCTGCCCAGCAGGACAGTCAATAGAACCACTCTGAGCGACCAGTGGCGGCTCGCGCACCACCACGACCGGAGAAGACGGCGAGCATGGGGGTTGCCGCCGTTGAGTCGGGAGACGAACCAGGATTTTCAAGTTTTTGGGGCTCATATATATGGACGTGGCAAATGACCACGTCTCTGGTGAAAAGGCGGTCGTGCAATAAATATGTCTGTCATCGGCCCTCCGAGTAATGAACGCGTGAGTGAGTTGGAATGAGGCGACACGGGTGCTATCTGTATTCTGTAGTCAAACCAAGAGCTCAAGTTAGGAGGGTGCTCGGTAACTGCTTTGTGCCCATAGGGGTACCATGGGTGTTGAGAACAGACGCGCCGCTATGTCTCAGCCTTTACCGAGTACCATGCATTGTGTTTGGACATGAAGATATGCACAAACATTACGGAGTACAGAGCATGGCCTAGTTGGCTCGAGTTTCTTGGCTCGTTTGGCCATAAGAGACTCTGGGAATAGCAATATCAACCTAGAAACGTGAGCAGAGAGGCATTAAACAAAGGACATGGGACAAGCCTCGATGGCTGTTCCCCAGAAAATACTCTGCCCGTACTCCGTTCTTGGCTACAGCCTGCGAACCAAGCTCATTGACGGCGCAACACTCCAGCTAGTACGCCTGGCAAGTCCTCGGCATCGACTCAACAAACAAAGTCATGTCGCAACTGCAAACTGCCATCATGTGAAACAGAGCCCCGTGGAGGTCATGGCTGGCTACAACACTGGATGCTCAAAGGCTTGAGCTGATCTCATACACTACCCATTGCGCGTTTCGTGAAAGAGCCGGGCTCTGTTGAGACCTGGACTGATGTGGTGGTGGACGGCGTCGGCGGCAAAACTCTGCATGGCTGTCATGGCTGACACGGCTATCACGGCCTGGAAGATCCAGAAGACCAAGCTTCTTCCGGAGAAGGCAAGTTCTGCCATTATTGCTGCTGGCTCTCCTTCTCCGGACCAGAACGCCAATTCGCCAAAACAACCTGGTGATGGCTTTCAACAGAGCTCCACCGAGTGGCCCCGGGACGGCCGAATCCATAGAAACGCCAGAAAGAAAATTGGGGGGGCTCCGTTTCGTCCGCGGGCCCATGCCCCCAAGTCCATGATTTGTTTTGGTCTTTGGCCCTGCGTAATTATCGTGGAAGGCTCGGACACACCATCGGCGTTTGGATGTCGCCATCAACTTCGCGCTCCGGCCGACAGTCTCAGTTCTGAGGTACCAAGGTACTTGTGTGTGCCTTGCTCTTGCCCATTTTAGTTCCCGATAACTAGTAGTTGCCAGCCTTGGGGCGCATTAGCAATGACCTCATAATTACCCGCAACCTCGCAGGTCCAACCGTTGTCGGCCGGCAATATATCAATCAAACCCAGCATTCGAACTTCAAGCAACAGCCAAGTGTGTACGGAGTATTCAGTCATTGTCACCATGCGCCGCTGCCCAGGTTCCCTCCCACCACGACGATAAATTCCCTACATTCCAAATCCCAATGGCAGTTTACATTCAATCAAACTTGACAGCTAGGCTGACGACAGCATGTCAAAACTCCAAAATGGCGACGTGCATTCTCCGATGGAGATGGTTAAATAAATTTAATTACTGGCTCACTTAGCCCGCCTTCAAACAATGAGAAACGATAGCCACGAGAAAATTTTTTGGCATCCATTCCACTCGAACTCACAAACCGCAATTCATCACTCGGCCGAAAAGACACAAGTCATCGACAGTACAAATATACAGTGCCATACAAAGCACACTGTACGTCGGCCATTCGTCTTGCGCCGACCGGTCACAAGGTGAGGAGAATGCAAGTGACGTAGCAGAAGCAGCACCCTTAATACACCAGAAATCGTAGTGAATTTTTGCATCGACGCACTGATACTTTTTGCTGTCTGCGTGCCGTCCTTTGTATTGAACTTTGTTGAACTTAACCGCGAGAGCCTCCCGTCGTGCCATTCGAATGGCGTCGTGGCTGGCCCATCTGCGTCGTGTGAACGCTCACAATGGTCTCGACCTTTCGACGCGCGCCGCTAGCCGAGATCTCAGGATCCCTTGGTGATCTCGGCACTCTCTTGCCACTCATGATTGCTTTGGCAGTGCAAGGATCGGTGCATTTGGGCTCGACGCTGGTGTTTTCGGGGGCATTTAATATCATCACTGGCGTTGCGTATGGCATCCCTCTACCAGTTCAACCCATGAAGGTACAGTTATCGCTACCCCACCAACAATTTCACATCATACGTGAATACGACTAAATTTCTCCCCACTGCAGGCTATTGCTTCAGCAGCCATTTCCAGTGGAGAAGATGCACCAATGGAAGCTGTAGTCGCGGCAGGCCAGTGGGTGGGAGCTGCCGTGCTGGTCATGAGCGTCACAGGTCTTCTGCGATGGGCCGTATCCGTTGTTCCGATTCCCCGTTGTCAAAGGCATCCAACTAGGAGCCGGCTTGTCTCTCATCATCGGTGCCGGTACCTCGCTTCTCCAACCACTACACTGGATATATCCTGTTCTGGACAATAGAATCTGGGCATTATTCGCATTTCTTGTCCTCATTGTCACCCAGCGCCTCCCCAGGTTTCCCTACGCCTTCGCCTTCTTCATCTTGGCCATCGTCTTTGCCATAGTTACAGTCCTCACTACTCATCATCGACTGCCCTCGTTCCATGTCTGGCATCCCCATTTGATCCTGCCAAGATGGATTGGTCCACACGGCGATGCCCCAGCCCTTTGGATGGCAATTGGACAGCTTCCGCTAACGACTCTCAACTCCGTCATTGCCGTCAACCGCCCTCGCGGCTGATTTATTGCCCGACCTTCCTACTCCATCGGTGACGTCTGTCGGTATGAGCGTGGCATGTATGAATCTCACGGGGACTTGGTTCGGGGGCGATGCCCGTTTGTCATGGCGCGGGTGGTCTAGCGGCTCAATATCGATTCGGTGCCCGATCCGGTGCGAGCATCATCTTCCTGGGGATTGTCAAAATGGTTCTCGGACTCGTCTTTGGCGAGACACTGATTGATCTGCTGAAATCATACCCAAAAAGCATTCTTGGGATCATGGTGCTCGCCGCTGGGTTAGAATTGGCCAAGGTAGGTCATTCGCTTAACAAGGGAGCCCCCGATTTATGGGAGAACGCAGCCAGTGATTCTTTTGCTGGCCGTGTCGGCAGGATCCATCGAGACTTGGGCGATGAAGAAACGACTGGAGCGATGGACCGTCATGTTAATGACCACAGCAGGCATTTTGGCTTTTAAGAATGATGCGGTAGGCTTTGTAGCTGGCATGCTGTGTCACTGGGCTTATAAAGGATCAGAATGGTTCAACAAAAGGAATAGGAACCGTTTGCTTAGAGGAGAGAGAGCTCCTTTGCTCAGTTCATGATTCTGTACGTCTAGCCACATTACATCCCATATTTATTTGCTCTGCACATGATGCGCGTTACACCCTCCGCCCGCCTTCATCATCCCAATCATTTTGAAAAGATGTCCCTTCGCTAATCACGACCGGCCAAGCACTCAAGCCTTTGGAGAGTCGTAATGCGACCAATGTTCCTCTCTGACCCTCCTCAAAAACCTCTCAATAAGCACAAAAAGTCCAATGGCCACGCCTAGACAAGAACCCTCCACAATGGCGGTAATCTTTGCCGTCGGACTCCAAACCCCGTTCTGCTGCGAATAGACCCCCACCATGGTCGATACAAGACCGGCAAAACAGTTGGCAGTGCCGGGAATGAGCAATTTGGTCTGCAGCCAGACATAGTTATCCAAATGCTTGGAAGCGAGGAAGGCCATGCCGGCGACGGATGTTGCGCACGCAATGGCACCGATGACCAACAATGGGATGTTCTTGACGGACTTGACAATCATGCCGGCGGCTTGGTTCTCTAAGCTGTTGGAGTGGTTGTTCTCGACGGATTTTCGGATCGAGGTAAAGGTTCCCGGGAAAGAACAAGAAGCCGCCGAGGAGGAGCCAGACGAACAAGGCGGCGAGGGCGTTGTGCAAGAAGGGTATGTCGTCCATTCCCAGGAGCATTTGGACATAGCGGGAATGCATCGTGTTGCTGCGTTGGCGCTGCAAGCGCTTGGCTTCCGAGTCGCGTTTAAAGCAGAGCATGTTGACGGGTTGTCGATAATGTACACGGAAATAAGTTGCTGGATTAAATCAATAGATGGCACAGCCGGAAGAAAAGAAGACGAAAAAGAGAAGATGTGCCCGCGATATTAAGGACCGTATGAATCACACGCACAAGACAATGACAAAGGAAAAAAAAACATGTTTTGCTGAACACTTCATCAATTCTTACGGGGTGGGAGGGCATGAGCGCTTTATCTACGCGTATTCTTTCAGGTAAGATGCATCTCCTCGACTCACAAGGCGCTTAGTGATGCGGCTTGGAGTCATATTGGCCGTTTGGGTTATACCACGATTGTCACAGTAAGCGCTGGGGGATGCGAGGTTGGGTAAAGGACGTTGGCGAGGAAGCAGAATGGATTGGCTGGGAGGTCTCGATGTTCGGCGGCCGCAGACGGGTAGATCGGCGAATCAGGAACTGAGGTGGGCTTGATGAAGGCCCTTTTTGGGTCATTGACGAGGTCGACGACTCCTTTGGCGACTGGACGGCGTTTCAGCATCTTTTTGTGTTTACAAGGCGTCCGGCGTGGATTGCCCCCCCTTTTTTTTTAAGAAGACGGTCAACCCTGGTCTAGGAGTAGCCGCGGCCGTGCGGTATAGATATCTTTGTATCTCCCTGGTGGTTGGTGGAAGGTGCCTTTGACATCGACCTGACGGAACCGACGGCGACACAAACGGGTGTGTTCAGAGTATACCAGACCTTGTATGTACTTGACAATAGCTGGGCCCGTGACTTTATTTTTCGGCACGTGCGCTTGATGCGCGGTGCCGGATAATGAAGAGAAGCAGAGATGAACAACAGGCAGATTCTGGGCTCCTTCCTTCAATGCTCGCAATTCAATCATGAACAACCAGGCAGGAGCAAGACCGCACGCAAGTTCAGAACACACAAGGCAACAAAAAGGTGGGTCACGGACGGCAGACTTGGTGAGGAGACAAACAAGCACCCAATCACAGCACGCCTTCCCGCCTAGTGGGTGAACAGGAAGGAAGGGAAGGCCGCTCCTGCCATGCTGCCAAACATGCCACTACTACGGAGAGACAGCCGCTGCGGAGAGTTCATTGGGTCACGCTGCCAACCGCCTCCAGTTGATTAATTTTGCCCGAGACGTCAATCAACAACACCATCCACCACCGCGACCAACCCCGTCATCGCATACAGCTCTGCACAACCGCAACCGCCGGTCCTCTCAACGAGGCGAAGGAGCTGTCAGTCGAGCAGCGATGACTTCGTCTAGCGACGGCCGCAATGGCCCCGAGCAACCGCTGGATACGGACGCTTCCGCTTCCATGTCCGCAGTTGCGATCGTGACCGCGCCTGATGCCCTCGGCGAAACCACAACGACTGCGACTTCTGTCATCCCCGCGGCCGACGAGGCAACTCCTCAGGAGGCAGCTACTGCTACTGCTGCCACCACCACAGACGATTCCGCGCAGCCGGCCAAGGACCCCGTGTCGCCTTCAACCCCGAAGCGCAATGGTGACGCGACCAGCGCCACTGCACCACAAACCACCCCCGGGCCTGCCTTGGAAACCCCGATAAAAAACCCTCGCAACACTACCTTCGACCGGCCTGTGCCAGATGCTCCAAAGGATGCTGATGAGGACACTGAGATGTCTGGCCAAGCTCAAATCCAAGCAGAGTCTTCGCAGCAGCAAGAGCCGCAACCTCGATCTGAATCTCAACCTCAACCTCAACCTCAACCTCAACCGCAGCAGGAGCAGCAGCCTCCTCCTCCTCCTCCTCCTCCAAACGTGGCCAGTGTTGCTACTAGCGAACAGTTTCCTCCCTCTACACCCTTTACTCCCGCACAGATGGCGAATCTCGACCAGCATGCCTACATGATGATGGCTCTTGCGTCCATGTCTGGAGCCCAGAATGCCTTGTCTCCGCCGCCCACAGTTACGCCATCCCAGGTCACACTTCCGAATCTTCTCGATGCCGAAATGAACGGCACTGGGGCAGCGAGTGCTTTGCGCCAGGCCAACGCAGAAAAGGGTCTCGAGTCCTTTGCCCGCATCGAATTCGCAGACAGTGTCTTTCAGATGACAACCTATGCCGTGATTATTGGTCGTGACCAGCGAGCCTTGGAACAAGCACGGCGTGACGAGAAACGGGCAGACGAACACCAGCGCAGGGTAAAGGAAAATGCAAGCAAAGGTCTGCCGCCGCCATCACCCATTCGCCACGACCGAAGCAAGTTCAGTAAATCCTATGTCAGTGAGGAAGGTGGAATGCTGGGTCCAGAGTCTGATAGTGAGGGGAGTGGACGGCCGCCCAAGCGACGGAAAACGAGCACCAACGGGTCTTCACAGCCGGAAAATGAGGAATCGCAGGAGAACATCATCTCAAATCGCCAATATGTGTCACATACCCCTGGTGCGGCGGCTGTCGATCTAAGCTCCCTTCGGCCATCGCCTTACCACGTTCCGTTTATCGGCATTCACTCCCCGGGCCCAAACATTGCCGGCAAGACCAAAGCTATTTCTAGGGAGCATCTCAAGATTGCTTACAATCAGCAAGAGGGTGTTTTCGAGGCACATCCTCTACACAAGAATGGCTTCTTTTGCGAAGACGTACACTACAAGAGCGACAAGGTCGTGTTAAAATGTGGTGACCGGCTGCAGATCAAGGACGTTGACTTTCGGTTCATCATCAATGGCGTTGAGAAGGGACGAACTGGCGCAGAAGAGTATGTCGAGGAGGAGCCAGTGCCTAAGAAACGGCAGTCTCATGGCGGAAAGGAAATGAGCTTTGACTTTGAGCAATCACACGGTAATGGGGAGGTTCAGGATACTAGCGACGAACTGTCTGATGTCGAGATTAGCCCTCCGGCAATGTCTGAGGGGGAAGAAGGCGAAGATGAGGGCGATGGCGAAGAGGGCGAGGAAGGCGAGGAAGGCGAGGAAGGCGAAGAGGGTGACGGCGTCGAGCCAGGAGATGACTCTGAACTGAAGAATGAGTCGACCGCGGAGCCCGATCTCGCACTACTACAGATACCCAAGAAGCGAGGGCCTGGAAGACCGCCTAAGAATGGCATCATGTCGAAACGAAACGAGAACAACGCCTACTCAGGAAGCAGCAGCAGGAGATGGCAAAGAAGACTCTTCCGCAAGCCCCTCCCGTCGAGCCACCAATCAAGCGCAAGGTTGGTCGACCAAGGAAGCACCCTTTGCCAGAAGATGGTGGCGAACGTCCAGAGAAACGCAAGTACAAACCGCGTAAACCCAAGGAAGAGTGCGGCGAAGGCTCAGATGCGGAGAGAAGAGCAAAGGAGAAGAAGGAGAAGAAGGCTCGACCCAAGTCGCCTCCCCTGGAGCTCAAGATTGAGGACTACACAGACGAGCAGCTCCAGAAGCCGAACAAGAATTACGGTGTCCTCATTGATGAGACTCTAACAGCCGCCGGTCCGGATGGCCTGACCTTGAAGCAGATTTACAAGAGGATATGTCAGAGATATCCCTGGTTCTACTTTCATACAGAGACAAAGGGCTGGGAGAGCAGCGTCAGACATAATCTTATTGGCAACGAAGCATTCAAGAAGGATGAGACAACCAACCTGTGGTCACGGGTCCCGGGCGTTGAGCTGGACGCAGGAAAGAAGCGCAAGGCCTCGTCCCCCGATAGAGTCCTGGCAGCTCAGGGATATGGACCTTATTCCTATCCTTACAACGCCGCTCAGCATATGCCTCCGGGAACCGCTACTGGCTATCCTCCGGGCCAAGCGCCCCCAGGGTACCAGGTCCCAGGATACCCAGCTCAGCCTGGCCAGGTACCTCGCCCTATGCAACCATACCCAGCCGCACCAGCCCAACCGGGCCGCCCAATACCCTGCCAGCACCAGTGGCTGCACAAGCAGTTGCTCCAACACAGTTGCCCGGATATGGACCTCCGCCCGCGCCGGCGAGGGCACAGCCTGGTGGTGCTCAGCCAGGAGCATATAGTTCTCCTTATGCGTCAAGACCGCCTCCGCCCCCGTCGAGCGCCCCAGTCAAGACGGAACCAGGTCGAGCACAGCCCGGTGCGGTAGCAGCCGCGCCGGCGCAATTACCCCGACAAGTTACACCAGCTGCTGCGGCGGCTGCCATTGGTGGCAAAGCCGCACCCAGCCCGGCGGCTCCTCAACAAACGCCCACTCCAGGTAGTCGCCCAGCGGCAACGCCGCCTACCACTGGGCCTCCAAGATCCGTCATTGATCCTCGACTCCTAGCGGCTGTAGTCGGACTCAAGAATGGGCTTGTCGAGAACCTGAAGAAGGCGCGCAACCCCAAGGCTGAGGCAATCGTCATGTCCGCCTTGAATCGGTGTCTTGGTCTGAAGAAGGAAGCGACGGAAAACGACAAGATGGAGGCCATCTGCATCAGGGGCATTCATCAAATGATTGATGGCTTCAACAAGAAGAGTCCGGCGTCAGGAGGGTCCACATCAACGGAAAGGCCGCCCATCCTCGATCCGAAGGTGCTCACCTCGTTGAACGGGTTCAAAGAGGTGTCCATCAGGGCCATCAAGAATCGACTGGGAGAAGCCCGCGCCGAGGTAGTGGCGCTTTCCGCCATCGACCGCGTCCTCGGCCTCGCTGACGCAAGCATCGTCCCCCCGAGCGGTGACGGCGAGTCGGCAGCAGCATCGAGCCTCAACCTCGAAGGCGTGGAGCAGCATCTGATGTCGTCTATCCGCCAGCTTCTCATAGGCATGAACCAGAAGATCAGGGAAGCGTAGAATTCTACTTGCAAGGTTCTCTTTTCTTTTTCTTTTTTTCTTTTTTGTTGAAACCAACAAGTGCCGCCTGTGGCTTGTTTACGGCGTTGGGAATTCAAAGCATGGTGTTGGGAAATAAAAGGTCACGATGACTGTTTACACGAGACAACGACCCCAATTGTGTAATTTTCCTTGTCTGCAGGGTCGGCTTGTGGCCTTGCGGGCATGTTGATCTGTGCCTTGGTAGCGTGGCGGCGTAGTTGAATATAGTATTTACCGTGTGTGCTGGTCCCGTGGTGTTGTGTGCTTAGTGTCTGGGTAGGGCTGCCTTGACTCCTGGATGCGCGGTAGTCTGGTATGTGTCGTGACCAGACGGTTGTGGTTGCTGGATTGCGGCCGGTTAGTATACCATGGACGTCTGGTTTGCGCATACCCGTGGGTATATTATATGCTCACGGGTACAGGGTACAGGGTATGGAGTACTTGGATTGAATCATGTTTATCAACAAAGCTATTCCCAGCCGTGGGCCGTGACAGTCAAATGCTTGTAGTTAGAATCTACATGGTCCCCGACATCTGGACTCAATGGTCTGCCACATGCTCGAAATAGGACCGGCCTCGCATTCCAAACTAGCCCCAGCCCGACATCGACCCCTGGCAGCAGACGTGCCTTTCTACGCCAGCCAGTGCAGTCAGAAGGACCTTGACAGAAGGGCCGCAGGGCCAGGGTAACTCCACTGAATTTACACCCCTATGCAGACAAGCAGACGGGACACCACATAGCATTCACAATGCACGAGTCGAATGGACCTCGAGATGAAGCAAAATGTAAGCTCGTCGCAGTAAAAATTGCACCCACGTAAATTGGCCATGTACCATACGCCTTCGAGCCTCATCATTAATTCTTTACCGTGACATTCCATAACGCTCATACCATCTAGTGAAATATAAAGTTAAAGGGAGGATATAAAAAAATAAAAGGGGCCAGAATCGAAAAAATAAGATAAAGACACAATAAAGAAAATGTACATGATGACGTTTCCATTCCGTCGTAGCTTTATCAAGACCTAGTATGAGAGAATGTTTTTACCTCCTCTTGCGACAGAGCACAGCCTATGCGCTCTGGGGCGGAGCTTCGACTTCGGTTGGTGCGTTGGCTTCGACATTGACAGAGACGCCAGCGAGTTTATCCATCCCCGACACGCCGCTGTCGGACTCACCAAAGATGCCCAGGCTGTTGGAGGGTTTGGTGCCTTCGGGCTTGGACTCGTCCTCGACGGCTTCTTCCAGGTTCATTAGGGCTGGGGGCCGGTGCCGCATTTGCTTGGCTTTGGTGAGCGAAATCGTCTTTTGCTGGTACGTTGTTGTGATGGGCTGCGCGTGTCGTCTCTGTCAATGGTGGCCTTCATCAACGCGCGCCATCCAGAGACGGCCTGCTTGGATGTTGGGCACGGCGAAATAGTGCACTGTGGTCTTGGTGAAGTTGACTGCCCTCGAGAGGCCAGCTCGAGGCGGCATGAGCTGAAGATGAAGACTGACTCGTTACCCTTGTCAAAGTCGTTGCCCG